>NW_019104155.1:202926-936793 GCF_001856785.1 Myzus persicae | reverse complement strand
AAAAAAAAAAAAAAAAAACATATTATTAAATAATAATATAAACAATATTAAACTATACAGTTTTTTTTATTGACATTGTAATAATATATTATTACACTTTAGAAGAGAAAAAAAAATATATAATCAATAACGATCCATACAATTTTCTTTGTTTTCATTCTAATTGTTTAGCTTCTAGCGTTTGACTTTCGGCCACAATCGTCTAGAAGAAACCGGACAAATATTTGAGGGGAGACACGCTGGTGCGTTCAAAACAGCGAATGTCTATGGTCTTAGACATATATGGTACCGAGGACAAAGATAGAGAACTTGCGGAGACTGTCAGACCAGGAAGTCGGCGGTGACCGAACCTGCAGCAGGGTGGTTCTCGTCGGGCCACGACGACACGACGCAGTGCACTACACCTCATGGCCGTCTGCGATTCAGCCGGCAGCACTCTCGATGGAGCAAGAGGATGTTGGTGTTCGACGGCGATTATGGCAAGCAGCGGCAGCAGCCACAGGATCAGGATCAGCTGTATAGACGAGTCTAAAGATCGGCCTTTGCTGAAGGACCACCGAAAACGCTGCCCGCGTCCCGGAAACCGACCCGCGTTCGTCCTGTACGGCCAGCCGGTCGGTTCGGACTAGAAAGCTTTTGGCTGCAGATCAGAGGCGTGTCGAGTGCATTGGACCGGGAAATGGTGACTGGAGGAACTTGGTGACTGTGAAACTGATTAAAGAATAAGAAGTGTGAAGGTGGCAGATTCAATAGAAACGTGACAAAGAAAGCTTCAAGAACGGCAGCTGGCGCATATTGCAGGAAACTTGCAAGTTAGATTTGTATGCTGAAAATGATGAAACAAAATTGAAAATTTTGATTTTTTCCGCGATTCTTCGACATTTTGTTATATTATGTTCTATATATAGTAACACTCGTCAAAAATTCAATTCATAATACTGCATAGGTACTTACTTATAATATAGATATTCTATTTGGTACCATATGTTATGGTAAAATCGTTACATTTGTTGTAGCGCTTCGATACGTTAATTACCTTGGATTTACCAAGTCACTTCTTATTCACTTCAGTTTCACCGTCAGTTTGTTCCTCCTCGATCATGTCACCATTTCCACGGTCTCAAAACTCACTCAGCACACGCACCTCGATCTGCAACCTGGCTTTCTCGTCCGATTCGCCCGGCCGCTTTCGCAAGCACAGAACGAACACGGGTGGGCCGGTTTCCAGCGAACGCGGCAGCATTTCCAGTGGACTGTCCTTCGGCGTAGGCCAATCTTTAAACTCGCCCTGCTGGTCCTGATCCTCTGTCGGTGGCTGTTTCTGCAAGTGCCGCTGCATGCCATGTCTTATGTTTATCGCCGTCGAACTCGCATCCTCCTACTCTGCCGGCTGATTCGAGTTCGGCTACATTGTTGTAGTACACTGCTTTAAGTCGTCTTCGAGATCCCAACGAGATCGTTGCCCGGTCACCGCAAATGCCTGTCTGCATCAGCCACATGGCGTCCTGGTCCGACAGCCCGCCGCTATAGTCCTCTATTCGTCCTCGGTATAATATGTCTGGTTAAGCTCCTTTACGGTTCCATGATTTGTAACACAGCCAGCGTCCTTCCTCTCGAGCGTACGGTTTCATAGTGAATATCCGTAGTTAATTTTTACAACATTGATATTTAAATAAACAAATCTCATTACTATGGTCCAAGAATCAAGATATTATTATTTGATTCGATTGTAGCCAGATACCACATATAATCCATGTATGTGTATTTATGTCATACTAATTATACCTACCTCATAAGTTTTTACTTTTAACTAAAATCTGCAAATAGTCAATATAATAATGAACAATAGATATAGATTATCGACATAAGCTCAACTGAGGGGGCTGGAGTGGCTGGAGTAGATTAAAATTCAACCATTAAGTAATTTTGATATATTACAATTCGGTAAAAATATTAAAACCTTCAGAGGTTGTTTCATGAGAAATGAATTACCTATGAAATCATGGGTAAATGAATGTGGAGTTATTAATTTAAATAATTCTACCCAAAATGGTTCTCATTGGGTTGCATGGAAAAAAATTAACAATAAAAAAAAAATATATTTCTATTCATTTGGTCAATTCATTGATGCACCACCAAAAGAACTTGTAAAATATTTGGGAGTAGATAATTTCTATTATAATGTTAAACAATTTCTATACTTTAATGATCCACCTATATGCGGTCATTTGTGTTTAGAATTTATTGATAATTATAAAAAATTTATTTAAATGTAATATATTAAGATATTTTTAATAGAAATATTTCTATTAAAAAACTGATTTATTTGTGCCATTGTTTATTTTTATTTTTTTTAAATAAGATATTCAATTTCTTTTGAAATATTTTGCATCTGAGGATTTTATTTCATTTTATTGATCTATTTATGTTTAAAGTTATTTTACTGATCTATTTATGTTTAAAGTTATTTTACTGATCTATTTATGTTTAATTTCATTTTACTGAACTTTTTATGTTTAAAGTTATTTTTGTGATCTTTTTGTGTTTAATTTCATTTTTGTGATATTTTTATGTTTAATTTCATTTTTGTGATCTTTTTATGTTTAATTTCATTTTTGTGATCTATTTGTGATAATTATAACAAAATGTGCTGGAGTGCCCCACTTACTACTTGTGTGTATTGGATAAGCTTGAAACTTTTTTATTTAACATGTTTATCTACATTGTATTTCTCATTTGTTACAATAAATAATATTGTTATTGCTATTATTAATTAATTAAAATAATAATAGAATTTAAGATTATAATTATATTTATAATTTTAATCTAAATGTGTACGATGTATTATTAATACATTTTTAATAGTTTTGTTTCCCGCCATAACATTATTACGGTTTATCATTTTATATTTTTATCATAATATATATTTTGTAAACATTCATCTCTTAGATAAGAGAATTTCGGCCATTTTGTAGGCTTCATAATTTTTACATTGTAGGAATAGGGAGTCGTCTATCTAGTATTTTTATATATCCGTGGGTAATACTCATAATAGTCACCACTCACCACTCACCAGTACTCAACACTCTCCAAGTGGAGGTAGGTACCAATTATTGATGGGGAAAAAAATATTAATGACATATGCACATATTATGCATATGTATGAATGCGTAATTTTAAGGGCTGTACAATATTATTTATTATGGTTCATGGTTCGAACTAATGTAAATATTTTACAAAAAACCAGGAATAATCCCTGGTTAAAGACGATACGTACGCAGCACCACCCCTGGCCATTTAATCTTCCAACTCATTTTGGGTTGTTATCAGAAGCGGAGTTTGGTCTTCTTCAGGATAAATATATAAAAATGTAAGCACTCCATAGACTCTATGGGGTCGGGAACCTTTTCGTAAGAAAGAGCCATTTTTTCGAAAAATTACAAAACCATGATGTCCAAGGAGCTGCACAGGTTTGAACAACCTTTTTTTTAGTCACAGTTGTTAGTATAAACAATATACCTATTATAGAATATTAAAATAAAGATAATATTATTATTTCATTGAAAAATTGGTAGGCATTAAAAGCATAATGATACGTCTTAAATTTAGAAAATATAGAAAAACTTTGTTTCGTTAATTCATTATTATTATTGCTATTGTTTAAACAAATATAATATTATCTAATTAAATATAATAACACACAAAAAAAACGTATCTACTTAATATTAGTGGGAATTTTCCAAAGAGCCTCATGCGGCTCCGGAGCTACAGGTTCCCGACCCCTGCCATAGAGCAATATAAAGAAGGCATTGTCTAGAGCATCTATTTTCAAACTCTTATATAAACACTGTACTTACCCCTTTTTATCAATACATTTTTTTGAGTACCCCCTTCTTAGTTACTAAACTAAAATATATATAAAAAAATGTAAAGACTTTTTTCCTTGTTGGTTTGTTGGGCAGACTCGTATCCCTTAAACATTTCGAGTACACCCAACGGGTACGCGTACCACAGTTTGAGAATCCCTGGTCCAGAGAGCCTAAATAATAATTTTTATTAAGGATGGTCTAGCTTTGTCTTTAGCATACATGTTAAGAAAGTGAAGCAGGGCAGATTTGACAGTAGGTACTCATTTAACGAAACTATTGGTTGTAAGATAGCGCGCAAATCTAACCTCAGATTTATAATTAAAAAATTTTACTATATCATTTTTCGTCATTCGCCAACTTAGCTTTACTTGTTTACTTTTCCGACTTTGTTGTGCGTCTTTTCTTAACTGGTTCTGTACGTTTGAAAAACCCTTGTCATATATCACATTGTGTACGCTGAAAAGGTTATTGTGCTTGCGCAAAATACAAGAGTAAACAAATGTATGATCTAATAGTTTATATCTATTACTATTATGATAGTGGGCCGCAAAAAGTACACCTCTTGTAACTGCAACGAGGAGCGCTGATTACCCGCTCAAACATATTAAAGTTTTTATGGCACATTATGCAATTTAGCATTTATTCTAATTACTAATACTAGTATATTTAGTAATTACAAAGACTGAAGAAATATGGACTTCAATAGTTCAATCTAATAATTTCCGATCTACCTTTGGAGACTGGAGACTGCAGTCTTCAGTGTATGTAGCTACCAACAATATATTTTTTAAATGTTTTTATTTTATTTTTAAAATGCATTTTCCCCTGTGCTCCCTTGCTCCCCTACCCATTTTGTTTCATTAATTTAACTCTAGTTGATTTTTTTTGTTTACATTTTTTAATCATGGACCAGCTATCACAAGGATAACTCTAAGAGGACTCCTTTAATGGAGAAACCATCGAAATCTCTGTAATTATATATCTATATACATTTTTGTATTATATTATTAATATATATTTTATAAATTTACAACGAATACCTACATTTATCTTTTTTAAATGTAAATATGTAATACCTACTTAAAATTTTTAAATGAAAATGTTTTTTTTTTCAATTTAAGTAGGTACATACTAACATGCACAATTATAATGTAAATAGCGTATTAAAATTATCAATAAAAAAATTAAATATGTAATAAAACTGATTTTTTAATATTGTCAATATTATAATGTCTCACTTGTTATTTATCCTCCGATTGATTTGCAATTGATTGACGTTGTATATTATATTAATTATTTTATAAACCTGACGTGTTGCAGCAACACATTGTGGCTCATTCACAGATCGACGACACAAACGTTCGTGTGTGTGTGTGTGTGCGTGTACAATAATAAGACGGCGAATAAAAAGTATTATTTATTATATTTCCAAGCTACATTATCATCTCCTATAATACATAGTTTATGTATACTGTATAGCATTATATTTTAGGGGGCGTATAAATATATATAATGATATCGGCGCCTGCGAGGGAGGCCGCGCGCATTGTCGTCGGCGACGAAGAGATGTGCTTCATTTACGAACCTTGTATAATATTATATATAAAATATAAATATATAATATTATAATAACAATAAATACGTATATAATGTTATATTATTATATTTTGTCGAGAGTGTGTACGTGTGTGCGTGTGTGCGTGTTTGTGTGTTCGCCGACGCGAAAAATCTTCATATACAAGGTATATAAATATATAATATATGTATACATGTGGTTACACCACGTCCACTATATATATATTTTACGGAGATGCAAACCGACGACAACAACAGTATCTACCGCTATACATAAAATAATATATAGTATATACTATATACATAGTGTAATATGTGTACGTCGCGTACGCACATGGGTATATACACTATGTATTATATACATAATAATATGAAATAAATCCATTCATCGTACACCTATTTGATAGTATATACAGGGTGATTTACTAAACATGCATACCCTTTTTTCTTTTAGTAATATGTATTCAATATAAAATTCTGATTTTTGGAATATGTATGTACCTATATCCATATTTATGAATTTGTAAATATATTAAGACTTGTTTACCCTTATCTATTGGGGTGTCTTGTATTGATACAATAACTTCTGATGCATATCGATTATTTTTACATTTGGTTTTAAAATTAGACCTCTGATATTCCTGACGCTCTGAAATACTGTAATGTCCGTTTGCACCTCAGAAAGGGACTACCTTTCTTTTTCTTACTTTATTGTACCCTTAAAATCAAAATAATGTTCGTCACATATTATGTGATATGTCTCTATATTTCTGTAGGAATTTTTTTAAGCCTCTGTATTTAAAACAATTCAAATTTTTTTACTTCTTCCAGCTGTTTGTTATAATCCTAGACAATTGACACTAAAAAATGATTTCTTATCTCCACATTTTCAAGCAATACAAATAAATGGATCTATTCAACTTTTCTTCTTACGCTAAAATTCCTAAATCCATTATTAATAACCAAAATGATCATACATTTCATAATGATTTTGCAACATGACTGAAAATATTTAGGTAGTACACTTATTTTGTTGGAGTAAATGAGAGTAGGTTATGTGATAAAGCGATAACCAGCTTTGGCAATGCTGTTATAAATCAAAATTTAAACAAGTAGTTTCAGTGTTAATAAAATGTTTAGGTACAAAAATAATAATAGTCCTTAATAATTGTTTTATAAAAATATAAAATTGAATCTATTTCTATTTTCTACATCTTACTTACTATTCTTGGAAAATTTTTATGAATTTAAAAATGTTAATATATTAGCTAGTATTAATTACTATAATGTTCATATCATTAAAACTCCCATATCTTTAAACTCATTATCATGGACTATTATTATTGTTTTAATGATAAACTCGAAAACTACTATCAAATAGTAGATTGTAGGTATACCATTTGTACCTTCAAGTTTCAATTTAGATAGCCTCATCAATATTTTAGAAAATTTCAACCGCTGAATAACATAGAGGTATAGTAAAAGTAGAATTATTCGATAATCGTAATATAAGTGTACATCGCAACAGAATACTGCCTAAAATTAAAATAGTTTTAAAAAAAATCTAAGTCATTGGAAATCTCATGTGACTGCATTATTGCATTGGCGAACCACCCGGTATATAAATACATAATCAGAGCACAGATATTAAATTCGAGTACAGGTTATTTTACGCTTTTGCGCCCCCAAAAACTTCCCTTGCGCGGCTTCACACATACACACACATACACACACACACACACACACACACACACACACACACATTCACACACGTATACGCACAATTGCAGGCGAGAAAAAAATAATACTAAGACGATTATCGTCCGTTTTGATCTGTGGCCGAGGATTACCGTCGTTATCGAACTCTCGCCGCGGCGTTTCACGTGCGCTCTTTGTAAAAGTAAACGCCGTCTCGCCAATGCGTGCACATAATATATTATAATATAATATATATGGGTATTGGGTACGCTAATCCGACTTGTCAGAAATAATATTATTGTTATTATTACTATTATATTGTTGTCGTTGCTACCTATTTCTGTTGTTGTTATTATTGTCGACGAGAGCGTACTCATCTGGTCGGGGTATGTGTTGGCGGCAGTATATAGGTATACCCGTAATAATATTATGTATGCCTCCTCATCTGTGAAACACAACACGTCATGCAACGTGTGTAAGTACGAGTGCGCGACTGTTGCACGAGTATTGTAAAAAAAAAAAAAGTCAAGTATAGTGTTGGATATATTTTATAGTAGGTAGGCATAATGGCAGACTTTTTAGATCATTTTGAGGGGCGCTTGGCGACAATTTTTTAAGAAGAAGATTTTACTTGTTGCAGGTTGTTTTGTACATGGAATAACAAAAAAAAAATACAGGAGAACTCTCTTCTGTATTTTAACCAGTCTTTCAATTAAAATTCAACGATATATCATTTTATAATATACAAATAATGATTTCGAGCGATGGACACGGGTGGATCCTAACTCCTATGGATAGTTTGATGTTGTATTATTATTTATTATAATACTAAGTGTTTTCTCAATTCAGTAGGATACTAGGATTAATTCATTTTTACCAAAAAAATCGAATAAAAATTATGAATTTATGAGACATTACCGGTTTACTGAAAATTATGGTATAACACAAATAGCTTAAAATTTGTCCAAGATTTTGAAAATTGTATTGTTTACAAAAAATTAGTAACTTTGATTTCATGCATTTAGGGCTTATATGCTATTACCTATATTATATAGGCCAAAAATATCAAATCTCTATAATTTATATTTATTGAATGACTTACAATAAAATAATTGAAATGGTTAAATTAAAATTAATTATTGTATTGAATATGTACAATTTCGTCAGAACTTGAACTTGAAAGATTTATGAAAAAAAGTGCTAATTTTATAATGTTTAATGTCTTACCACATGAGCTTTCGCAGAGGAAATCTATTAATCTAATTGTTTAGCAATAATAATACATAATAATAATAATAATGATGATCATGAAAATGATAACAGTATAAAATAGAGACACGATAATAGTAAATTGGAGTTGACGGAGTAAAAACGACGATGCTTGACGGTGAAGACATCGGTCTGGTTTATAGTGTTTATACTATGTTACACCTTTCTACTGGGTTACCCACAGTGGATGTCAGTCTTGCACCCACCGAGGACTGAGGAGCGAAAGTGTGTTATAACTCTTATTGTATATTTATAAATTATACTAATATACAGTAATATTTAAAATTCTAAAATAAACACTCATTTCCCTACTTTTCTCTCGAGTTTATCTTTATAGAAGATTTTTCAATTTTTCACATTATTAATTGAAGTGCCATAGAAAAATTTTGAAAAAAAATTGTATTGATCAATATTGATTCTAAACTTCTTGTTGTACCGGCTTAACTTATTTTCAGTGGTCGAATCCGCTATTCGATAACAGCGAACTCCATCCCGTGCGGAGTATTTCGGTTGTTGAAATACACGTGTGAACTATTTATAAACTAGTATTATCACTTATCAGGCTATTTTAGGTAACACAAAGCGGTTTAATCCGACAACAAAACATTTATAATTGTGTATTATACATCGCTCCACGATGGTTCATTTTTAGCGTCTAGCCAATGTACCTTCACACGTGCACACACATACGCAGGCACCCCGCCTACACACACAGACCTAGTTTACATCGCGTGAGTGACCGAAGCTGAGAGAATTGAGCTGTGCTACCGCAGGCTGCTGTTCGCTTTATATATAGAATAAAAACGATTTCTTTTAACAACGGAAATAGATCGATGGCCCACTCGGCACTCGCGATTTTTATAGACATTGTAAAAACGAGAACTATACATATAAAGTAAATGTTCAGATACAATGACGTACACTTTTGGATACAAAGAGCATTATAGCCCAATCAATCCATACAAGTCTACAGCTTCAAACTGTTCACTCTGTCGATCTGCAGCTTGTCATGGCCCGTGGGTCGACTTGATAACGTCGTTTTATATGGTATATCGAAGGTATAAGAATCAAAAGTCTTTCGAACTATATATATTGTGTGGGCAAGACAATAAACCGCTTGTATAGGCGATTTATCAATAAGAGAAAAAAAGGAACATTAAGAGGAACACCTGCATTTATCTAAATAAATTATTTGTCTTTTTGTCATTAATGCCCGTCGTTTGTCGGAATTAAATAGCTTTTGATTAAACATATTATTATACTCGTAAAATTAATAATGTGTACATGTTTACTTATTGTAACAGCTAATTAGGTATCTGTATTTATAAGTAATATGAATGTATGAAAAAAAGATCTCAAGAGTTATAATGGCGTTTGATTACACGAGTATTGCTCTTAAAAAATATCAATTACTCTTCAATAGGTACTCAAATGTATTTAAATTTTTTTTTTTTTTATTAACAAATACGTTTTTTGTATAGTTGTATAATATAGATATCACAATAGATAATGTCTCGATACTTAATAACTGTGACAGATTTTTAGGTATTATTAAATGCTTTATATAGTTGGAATCAAACAAAATTCTAAAAAAAAATGATTAAGTACCTATTACTGAAATTTCAATATTTAAAAGAACACAATATCTACAGATGTTCTTTGGAAGTAGAACCTTTCACTGTTCTCCTGTAAGTAAAAGTACTCTCTGAGTTTGATCCCTGGCTTTATCTCCGCCGAAATAATAATTTTACCTTTTTACTTCTAATAAATTTAGTGATCGTGATGATTGCCGACTTCATTAAATTTTTTTATAATACGTTTATTCCACTGGATAGTATATTATTTTACACTTAAACTGAAATTTTTAGTTGATTCATAAAAAAAATAACTCTGTTGAACACTCTATTACATCATATTTTATATAAATTAAGTATACATTATATTAGATGACTGAACACAACTGATGGTTACAACTTTACAAGATACATAATATATAATGCATTTAAGATTTAAAGAATTAAAGACAAGTGCTATAGTAAATATTCGAGTATCACAATATTTTCACATATCTTACGTATTTCGATAATGCAATAACAATTGCAATATTGACACCCAAACTAAATTAAATTAAAATTTTAGCCATCGTGAAATTTTTATTTGTCCCGGGGCTTGTCTTAAGAACATCCCTAGTGGATGGCCATACTTACTTGGGATTAATTTTTAGTAATGTGTGTTGGCCACAAACATAATATAAAACGTAGGTACATAAACTAGTTATTCATATTTAATTGTATAATAAATAATGGTCATGCTGGCTAAATAGGTTGTATGTTTGTTATTAATTTTCTTATTATTATAATGTTATAAGTTTATTACCATTTTAATTTTGTTTAAAATAAATTTGTATGGCATACATTAGTTTTTACTTTCGTTAATAACATCTATACTTTTCCGATTACTGTTTTAATTTTTAATTTCTAATAGTTTCGAGATTCTATTTAACTTTCTTTAATTTAATTTTGTTTGTTTGTTTGTTTGTGAAGTTTAAGTTTTTTTTATTTTCAACATAAAACCATAACACCTTTTTGGATTCACAGATGTACACATCAACCACGAATACAATTATTAACAAATGATTGTATTTCAGAGCACAGACCTGAAATAGTGTTATGCTGCACTTCAATGTTTCAACACTGTTAAGCGTTATAGAAAAGTTATCGAGTCCAAGTGACGGTAAGGAATTATTTTGATATATGTCTTGGTCTACGCAGCTAAGTTAAACTTTAGATGCCCAAACCAAGTAAGATGATTTTATGTATTTTGTAAGTATATGTATTTATACTTATTAGGTATTATAACTTATTGAATATTTTCAATACATTTATTATTACAGTAGTATATAATAATATTAATGTCTGTGGAGGATATTTTCGGTGATTTAGTAGATTTGAATGAATATTGTTTGCAGCGAAATGTCTCGTCAAAATTCGTATCCCGTATAGTTATTATTTTATTTAATACTGTCGTCTCCTCGCCATTTTATCTACATGCCAAACACATTACACATTATCGCCGGCCGGCGTCACATATACAAAATAAACACTTCGTTCCAGAATCGTAAAAAATATTTATAAATCAGTTTTGTGACATTTAAGACAGGATGTATAAAGAGGTCCAATAGGAATAGTGAGTGGTTGGAGATTTATAAGTAGGACTTTGGTTAACTTTAGATTATAATAAATAAAATATAATAATATATAATACAATTATGATAAATATAATAATTTATTATAATAATATGTAATAATTATAGTTGTAATATTAGGACAGTGTTGAATTTTAAACAAGTATCTGGGAAGGGCTATCATCTTTACAAAAACTTAAAACTACTGTTATTTATATTTTCTGCCTCGTCACATGGATGTTATAAATTCAGAGAGTAAAAACGGGTATCCCGCAGAATATTTTACCCGGTTTTGAACGCAAAACTTATAAACCACTAGTAAATTGACCCACTCTTATTCCCGTAACCCGCAAAACAAAATTGTATCCGGTTTTGGACGCAAAACCCTCAAACAATTTTTCCCAGTTTTTAACGCAAAACCCACAACTCGCGTAGAATTTTACCATTATACCACTACCACCTTATACCCGTAACTTGCCAACAATAAATTGTACCCGGTTTCGGACGCGAAACCCGCAAACAATATCGCACCTGGTTTTGAACGCAAAACCCAAAACCCACAACATTGTTTATCCGGTTTTGAAAGCAAAACCCAAAACCCACAACATTGTTTACCCGGTTTTGAAAGCAAAACTCGAAACCCACAACATTTTATACCCGGTTTTGAAAGCAAAACCCGAAATCCATGACATTTTTTACCCGGTTTTCTAATACGAAACCCGAAACCCACAATTTTTATCCGGTTTCTAATACGAAACCCCTATAGGTACCCGCAATATTTTTTAACCCATTTTTACTCCTCCTGTACTTATAACACTATGTGACAAATACAAATCCCTCATCACCAGAAGCCTATCTCGCCTTTCTAGATACTGAAACACATTAAAATTCAACACTTGTAAGCCAAATATGTGCGAATGCCGTGCTGCGACATGACTCAAAACATTTTTTGATTAAAACTTTATAAACGTTAAATTCGATTATTATATTTAAAAACTTAAATGCCCTAAATGTATGTATAAAACGCTTGTCATGACACACAAGAGGCCAAGAATTGCAGTTTTCGCTTTACCGATCTATGTAAAATACAACACTATTGTAGCAGACCAGCATTCGTGTGTTTTCGCTTACAATGTGGATTTAGGCCTACAGGGGACACCACAATAAAAAAAACGCGCCACGTGTAATACCTCATGCTTTTAAATGACATTGACGATGTGATATTATGTGGTTTAACAAGCAAAGGTGGTGTGGAAATTTACGCGACACTTTCATCCTACATCGAGCACTTTTAAGTAATATAGATAAAACAACTAATACAATATATTTTCATAGTATTGCTACAGTAGTTGTTCTATGTTTAAATGCAGACTTAGTAATCTAATTTTTAGTTTTAAGGTGTAAAAATTAAAATTTTCATATTATGTTTTGAACCCCGGCTTTGGGAATTGTTTTTTCGGTTATTATCATTCCATTATCCTTTTTTTTTTATTTAGGCCCATCGCCGCTTCCACAAGTGGTCAAAACATTATACTCGCATTAGTAATGATGTTGTTATTTAGGTATACCAATATTTTATATTATCTTTACTAATAGCCTGATTACTTGAATACTATTTATTAAAAAACTGATAAATAACTCTATCGTTGCTATATTATTATAGTTAAAACAAATATATATTTTTAAAACGTTATTAACAAATATTTTTTTTAGTTTACTATAACTGCTTATTGCGTATTATGGTTGTTCAGAAAATATTCACAATAAACTTAAAGAAAGAAATTACATATTTGTTATAATTATATTCTGTATACCTAAAACAGTTATTAAAAAAATGTGATAAGATACAATATAGTAATTGGCGCCAAGTGCCATGTACAAAGTTAGTCGTTTGATCCAAACAACTTTTACAAGAGTCGTTTGTATCCTGAAAAATCCTACTTTTTGGAATTTTTTTTATTAAATGTCACTCAAAAAATATAAGTTAAATGTCTTATTATTAAATCGTCAAACGTACACTAACGTGTTAATAATTATGAGCGGGAAAGGCTTAAAAAGCTTATCCCGTAAAGTGCACCACGCCGCTTAGCCCTGATTGCGTCTTACAGCAATAAATGTTATAACATAATTATACGTTTTATAGGTGACGCGTGTTTGGAGTTTTCCTTGTGACGACGAAACGGAATGCTGTCGAGGGTGTACGGATACCTATATTATACCTTAACTAAATACGAATCTTGTATAGTTGTATACCTACGCTATTTATCAGATCAAACGCCTTTTTCACACACAATATTTTTACACCGACGAAATTATTATTTATCGTAATAAATAAAGATCCTTTGTCGCCGCCCACCGTGTAAAATCATTTTACACCCCATCGTTCGAGTGGCCGCCAAACATATTTTTGGATTTGAAAAACTCATTGATATGAAACCGCTTTGAGTCCAACATAATATATACATTATGTAATATATTATATACGTATTGGATTAATAATAAAAAAAGTAGATTTACGAGGACAGTTCGAATACTGCACAAGTTTACACAATATACAAATATGTACCACCGTGTCATCGTCGCGGGTCGTGGTCGTAAATAAACTACACAAGACGGCCAATAATAAACGTCCTTTTTGNGGGGGGGGGGGGGGGTCATAGAAACACAATGCATAAAATATAATAATAAAATACGGTTACAACCACCGAGGAGTACACCGGAAGCTCGACGCGGCGTCCATGCGTTTGTGGAAAGACGGAGAAAGAGATGAACGCCAATGAATAAAAATATTCAAAAAATGCATCGTTGGAGGTGGTGCTCCGGCGGCGGCGGCGGCGGCGGTGCATCTCATCGCTTCTCATTGTGTAGATATCACAGCGGGCGCGAGAGAATATTATTATTATTATTATTATTGTATCGAAAACTGTTTGTATACCGTTTGGCGACGCGACGGCGCCACTCAAACGAAAGGACGCAAAAATGTTATACACGGGGCGGCGGCGGCGGCTGACGGTTTTTGTTACAATAATTTCGGAGATGTAAACACATTGTGTGAGTGAGCGTGTGTGAAAAAGGCGTTGATCCGACAAATACAAGGTATATTAAGACGTACGTGTACCTCCCAATATACATGTCTTCAACGGAATTCCGTGTCGTCGTCACAAGGAAAACACGTCACCTAGGCTGGTCGATTTTTGAATGAACCAACACACGTACACATTGACACATATAATATAGTTTCTATATAAAATATTATATTATTAGTATCAAACAAAAATATTGGGTACTTATTGTTCGTACAGTATCTGCACTCTGCAGGGATCACCATTCACCACATAAATTAATTTAATTTATAAATTGTTTTCGTTAGCAAACATATAGAGTTTTCAGCTTAACTAATGATTTTCTTATAGTTCCGACTCCCAAATGTAATTGCATTTATATATTATCCACGGGTATTTCGACTTCGGTTAAATTACACTCTCGAGCTACCTGCAAATGTATTAGGGACAAGTACAATCGAAAAGTGTTATAATGCGGTACTACTACATATATTCAAAATAAAATACTATTTTCAATGAAAACAATATGTTAATAGGTATGGTACTAACTAAAATAGGTAAACAATAGGTGAGATGAGTTTCAATAATAGATATTCGTAAAAATATATAATATAAGAATTGTAGTCAAACATTATTGAATGCACTTATTCTTGTGCATATTTTGTATGAATACAATAATACCAATTAGCTACTATTATTAGAATACTGTAGGCAGCAGGAATAATGCACACTATTAATTTAAATGAATAATGGGTTGCATTCAACGATTTAACACTATATATTTTGCCCATAAAGCTACGGAAACAAGTATATTAATAAAAAAAAAACAGTTTGAGATTGAAACCAGATGCTGCAGGTGTTTGATACAATAATTGTTAATGTACTGGGGGCTTATATTATACACACGACACACATAATACGGTCACGGCTAAATCGGATTTTTACTACGTACATGAACTATGGTATAGATATGTATATAATATAACCATTAACCAGATGCAGACAGCTGACTTGTGAGGTGAGCAATATAATTGATGGACACTCTCGTGGTTTAATTATTATTGAATAAAGACCGACCAAACGGTAGACTTGAGATATTAGCTTAATATATTCTTATTTTTTATTTTTAGTTTGACCTGTCTTAATGCGATTTAGATAGAACGAATAACACCAATATGATGGCGATGTTTCATGAGCTTCATTGGATTTGGATTTCTTGCAGCTTGAACGACTGGTCGATTTTTTTTCGACTTAAAGTAACCTGGCGAAAATATTGCATTCTTATTATATTACACAACAATTTAAACAAATTTAAAACCCCAGAAGTCGCTAACCTGAACAGTAGACACCAAAGTAACTTCACCATTGAGGTCACTGTAATACATGTGTTTGAATTAAAAATGCGAGAAAAATCAAATTGTATATTTGTATAAAATCAAAAAAGATTTTAAATGAAAACGGTCAGTCTGTCTTACATTTCCATTAGGTAATATTTTATCATGTATCTATATTGTTATTATTTTTCTACTAATGATATGGTACTACGGTAGCGGTAGGTTGTACTAATTTTTGTCAAAAACAAATAATCGAATATAGTAATTTAGAAGCTGTTATTAAGTCAATACCCGATGTACCGTAGAACGAAGAGAATAGGTTTGTAGTATAAATAGATTAAAATTAATTAGACTTCGTGATAGATGGATCCCGGTGGACATAATAGTACTTAATATTAATTTTAAGTTAATACTATTACAGAAACCTAAAACCAAATAGTTTTACGACGATCACAACATAACGAAATAGTATCTATCAGTTTGTGCTACTAGGTAATCCATATAACGTAATACATGACATACATTTTTTATTTCATATTCCGAAGCAGAATATTATGCAGAGTATTTCGATCTATAAAAAACAGTTTATTAGTTATGATTTATAAGTTTATTTAAAGTTTATTGATGAGCAAAGTAGTTGACCGACATTTTCCGGGATACCCACATGTACCACTACACTCAGCTCATCAGAAATTTAAATACTTATAAGTTGCGAGTATAGCTCATTAATTACTCTTCCAAAATTAAATTTTTGTATATTGTAGTAGTTACTCCACAAAATATTCTTTTTTGGAATAAGGTATTAAAAAAAAAAGATATAATAAGAGTTGTGACTTATTGTTATCAGTGATAATATTATATCACACTACAGGTTAGGTAATGAACTTTTTCTTAAAAATCTTTGCAATTTTATAGACAGCCATCCATTTCCACAATAGTAATATTTTTACGACATGCTTTAGCTGATTAAAATTAATATAATAGGTACCTAATCATATATATAATATTATAATATATGTATGATCATCAAATATGCTTCAAAAATACTCAAATGTTTTTATTTTAAGTCCATCAATAACTTGTATAAGCTTTTAAAATAATTTGAATCTCTTTAAATATGTATAAAGTCTTTATATTTGAATTATCTTAAGCTATTTTCAGTTTCTGCACGACTGGTTGAATGTATAAAGATATCATAAATCAAATAAAGTAATACTGACAAATATCGATTTCCAGTAAATCTAAATTATCTACCTACTTAAGTTATCAGGTACCTATATGAGGTTTAATAACTACAAATATAGCAATGTTCAACTTCGGGTTTTTAGCTAATTTTGTTGGACGAATATTAAAATACTATGGTGAATTCTGAATTTATAGCTATTCATTTCGTACTTTTTCATTTTTACAAACTTATTTTCGTTCGTTCGATTTTTTTGATATATTTAAAATACATACATCGGTATGTTTTTCAGCCACAACTATAAATATCTATAGTATCGTTGGTATATTATCGTAATAATATTATTAATCTCCCATCAAAACCATTTTTTGGAAGGACCATTAAGCAATGGCACCAAATTGTATAGTTTTATCTAATATTTTTATTCTGAATCATTGTAATAAAGGTTATGAATTAGATTTGTAATTGAAAAAAAAACGAATCTAATTAATTTTAAATGGTATAGATATGACGCAAAATGTAAAACATTTGTTTGTGTCAAAAACACTTGCGTTTGAATGAAAACGTTTTATTACTTCTATAATACTATTTAGCTAGTATAGTTTTGAAGGTTCACAAAAAAAATAAATTTTGAATGCATCTATTTTTGAGTGATTCTAAAGTGTAAGTTTAATACAATTATGGTTGCGCTTTGTGACACATTTTTATTTGTTTATTTGTATTCAACTGTCAATGAAAAATAAAAGTCGGGCCATATTTACATAAATAAGTGGGTTATAACTTATAATACATTGCCGTCGGAGGGTGTGTTGGTGTGTGTTGAAAGGGGCGTTACAGGGGAGTGAAACTGAGGCGCATTGTCATCCAATCCGATAACCGGTGTGACTTACCAAATAATGTACTGCGTGCTGAATATTGAGTACCAAAATATCATTTTAAATTTATAATGCTTCAAATATTGTATACCAAACATGGGGAAATGATGTAGATTACACTATTTCTACTTTCTATTGCATGTTCCCGTAATTCCGTGTTATTATCTGAGTTGTAGTTAACACTTACACAATCACACAGATCAGACGGTTAAATATTTTCTTTGGAGTGATCGTTCCGTCACTTGTGTTAATATGTTTACTAGTACATTATTTACTATAATATATAGGTAGGAGGTACCTATTATATGCTCCATTACATATTTATGTGCAACTATTGTGCTTGATATTAAATATTATTTTAAATGGTAAATTACATATTGTTCATTTTAAAATCATAATTGTAAATTTCCACCGAGTATCAACTATAGTATAGTAATTTTAATTTATAATATATCTATTTCTGTAAAATCCTGAGCCTCAAATCCCGTCATTTTATAAATTATTATTTAAACTTAGAGGTAGTATTAAATATCGAGTGAAATCATGATTATGGAATTTCAGAAGTATTATTATACTAAAATATAATCGTCGTATTATTCAGGCAAGTTTGGTTTTATTTGGACAATCAATTGTAAATAATAATTAACTATCTCCTCAAATATAATATTAATTATTATTGTATACAAAATATACAGTAAAACTATACAAGTAATCATTGTAATTATATTATAATTTTCACGAATATAAGTAAAATAATGTAATTGTTGTGATGCAATAAAGACCGTCTTTCATTATAATATTGCCATACTACAGTTTGAAATTTAATAATTCGTTTATTGTTCAACATATTTTACTGTTTAATAATATAGTATCAAATTGGTTGTCTTTACTATGAAAATAATAATACAAATACAACATTCGTGGATAAAAAAAAAATTTTAATTTATCGAAATGTCATGTTATTATAATATTATAGTTACCACAGTTATTGGTGGTAAAAATTGGGCTATCTTCAATATTATTCGATTATTAGAGCTCGCTAATTTCGGTGCGAGTATATTGGTTTTACAAATAAAATAAAAAAAATCACACCTAAATACTATCAGAGCTGAGTAAATTAAAATGTTCATACACAAAACTAATATTATTTTCATTCAAAGCATTAAAAAAAAACAGTCTGTTGTTGTTCAATCGTTCATAGAATATAAAAATATATGCAATATATTATGTAATAAAATTATTCGTAATATAATAGTAATAATAATAATAATAATTTAGATCATGTTTATATTGCATGACTTACAAAACGCTAGCTACTAATCGAAGATACAAAAAAAAAGTAGGCAAGAGTATCATTACGATAGAGCTCTTTTACAAATCACTTGCGATCGTTAACAGCAAAGTACATAAATTGTGTCACAAAAGTACTAAAAAAAAAAATAATAATAAATAAATAATATAGGTATATTATAGTAATATGTACAGACCTAAAAAAAAATTGTAATTAATTAATAATTGTTGTTCAAATCCCTCGGGGACCGGTAACTACGTGACCGAGCCGGACTTTTTGGGACGCTTCTTATACTTGGACGAACCACATCTGCGGTGTCTGATACACGGCATTGGCGATGACGACAGTGGCGATAACGATAACAGCGATGACGACAGGGGCGTTGCAGGTGGCAGTCGGTCGACGGTGGAGCCAGAGGAGTCGTCATTGTCGTCGCTGTCGTCGGAGTCTGAGACGGCTGGGATGACTGAGACGGCTGACCACCGTTGGTGCATTTCCACCTGATCTTGGACCATTTTCCGGCTGATGTGCAGCCAGTCCTTTAGGAACCTATAGTAGATGGTCAACACACCCCAGTCCTGGATCATCATGGTCGTGTGGTCGGGATTAGGGTCCCAGCCCGGGCCGCCGACGATCGTGGTCCTCGGCCCGTCGGGCATCTTCCTGTTGTGCCACGTGCTCAGGCTTATCATTGCCGCCTCCACCTCGCACAACACCTGCACAAAAAACAACACTACGATATAAAAATTGTTGCGAATAATAGTTGCAATGGACACTGTACCGTTCATAATGACTATTGACTATAACGCGTAATAGTTAGCAAAGATATTATGCGTACCTAACAGAAATTAAATACTGCGTGACAGGACATAAGAAACATGGAAATAAAAGTGATACTCATGACACCACCAGCAGGACTCTTCTAACATGTTTAATCTAGATGAGGCACAAGTGCTCCAAGACATCTAGTGAACTAGAACTTAGGTGGGAATGTAGGGTGTGCCGTGAGTGTCTGTAAGGTTCCAATGTTTAAGTGCACCTGCACAATCACAATTAAAATTAAAGCTATTTTATACTCAAATAACTGTCATGTTTGCTCTTATTCTGTCAGTGAGTTTAACGCCCGGTTTTCAAAGGTTCTTTATATTTTAAGAGGACATCTTACTCGATTTACCGCATGTGTTTACCCTGTCAAACTATGTATAACATAATATAGAGCATTTTAATTTCATAAGGATCAATTTTAATCTATTGTTTTTAATTGAATTGACCTGTTACAAAACTTAAAGCCTGAAATTAAGAAAATTATCCATCAAGTTATGAGCGTTTTAAATTTAAAAAAAATGTATGGTTTTAAAATGCACATAACTTGCTTTAAAATTAAAATACAAAAAACCGAGATGATAATATAGTCTTTCTTTTAATTTTATATTAGATCAATTTACTTTAATTTTAAAAATAACATATAATTAAATGGATTATTCTAAATGTAATATTTACTATGATAGTATTTGTTTGCAAAACGAAATTAACGCTTGTGGTTATAACGTATGTTTCTTATGAAGAATTCATTTTAATCTATTATTTTTTATATTAGAGCGAGTAGAGCGACCCCGTGATTTCGAAGCAAGTCAGGGGCATTTCAAAATTGTGAATTACAAAAAAAAAAATTGAATATCGTAAGAAAGTAACATGCAAACACAGAACTGTTTTTATCTTCAAGTTATTACAGTATGCAAACAAAACGAAATTGGTTCTGAGTAACTCAATTTTGATATGTTGTTCGTTATTGTAAGACGGAGACAACACTTTTGGATTTTACATCCTCTTAAGTAAATATAAGCATGTATTTGCTGTAATTCGAGCGTAAAAAGCATAAGAACCCAATGTGTGCCAAATGACAATTAACCCACCTTGTGCTCTCAGTGTCTCAGTCCACGATAATATAATATTTTATAATAAAACAAATCAATAGTTAGAATTTAATCACGGAGTAGAACTTATTGTACGTTAAGTGATTTTTTTCTATAGCATATTATTTTAAGTACACAATTACTACATTAATATTCATATTTAATTTTATTCATAATTAATATTAATATGATTTTTAATTTGACATTATTTAATTTTATTTAATTTACTTACTGCATTATCCAATATTATTTTACAATAAAGATATATTATACAATAATTATTGAGGTTATCGGTTTAATTGTATAGACAATGATTTTACTATGTAAATATTTATATTTTCAACTTAATAACAAAACTATTTTTCTTTAAAATAATTTAATTTTAACCAGATAACGTGAACAGTATCAACATTGAACCACTTGTTAGTTACCTATTGAATTATTATTAATTATTTCAAAAATGTCTTTGAAGTTGCCTATTTAAAACTCCTTAAAAATTAGATGTACAACGTCCTATAATATTGCTGATAAATGCGATCAATGTTTAGGAGGCTTCAGTGAAATATATTGATAACTAAAACTATTCATAATTTTTTTCTGACATCCCGAGTACTTTATATTTGAAAAATCAGTGAATTATGAGGTCTACCATCAGTACTATTGTGTGCAGGAGTACCAAATATAGTAGGGATGTGATCTACGAAGCCCATAAATAAATTTCATAAAAAAAAAGGAAAAAGTATTGCGAAACTCGTTAATTGGCATGTGCCAAGAAAAATCTGAGCCGCAACTAGTGTGTACCTTAAAAAATGGTGGGTCACAACGAAGAAATTTTTAATATTTTACTATTAGTCACCGCCTATCCAATGTACATCGGTGCATCATAATATGTTTTTTTATTATAGTTTTCGCAGAAAATAATAAAGCTATATTATTCTATTGCGCCTTGCCATTTTCTAGCTGCGTTGATTAACAATTGTATTCGATTATAGGTGTCTACCACTTTTTCTGATTTCATTGGGTTTACAGTGGGCATCAATGCGATACGCCGATACGACGAGTACATTGGAACTTAATTAACGGGATGTAAATAAGCATTAACGAATAGGTAATAAGCATTTAACACGTATACAATTAATAATTATCATAACTAGGTGTATTAATATTATAACGACCTCTTGACGCACAACCGTTATCTCATCGCTCCTACGCAAAACATTCCAACCTTCGTCTGGGACTCGTCGTCGTCGTTGTCGTCAAGGTTGTTTGGTGGGTGTTTTTATTTATATTTACCCGATTATTTCTTTTTTACCGAACAACCCTTCGTGAGATCTCGGGGACTGCTACAGCACATATTGCGACGTACGTATTTAATAAAGCTGATGGTCCGTCTGATGTGTGTGTAATCGACGTTTATAATCTCCAAGACTGTTAATCCGTGTGCCTATACATATGAATACGTATTTTTCACTTTTTATTACGATAATATTATAATGCGCCTACTCGACGTCGGTGGCGGTAGCGTTATAATGTAATACTAGCTTAATGAACTATTAACGAAATTGTAGGTATATTATGTTTTCGGAGTTGCGTGTTCAATGTCCGCCTATTATTATAATAATATAATAATATGATCCGCGACGTTTGCGTTCGGTTTTAGTCGTAATCAGGAATAAATTGACAGTTAATTATTATTGTTCACGGAGACATGGGAATAGTTTTACCGTAGATAGCTACGATTCCAGTTTTATAAAGTTATCAGTATAATATTATAGAAAACACATATTCATAATGAAATATGTCAACTAAGGTTCAATAAAAAAACACATCTACGATCATCATTCAATGATTAATGAGCAATTATTGTTGTACGAAATATACTACAGAAAGAATATACTATTCAAATATCTCAAACTTTCAAACGTGTACCAAAAAATATAAAATGTTTTTGTAGGTAATATTTTAACTTTATACTGTATTATTTTTATTACCTTCAAAGGCCGAAGCTACAACGATTGCAGCTTATAAAAAAAATATTTTGACATTTATGATGAATAAATTAGAATATCGATGAGATTATACGTTGTTTTATTAACGGCTATTATACAGTTATACCTAGAGCAGATTTTAATCATTTAATATGGAAGATTAAATTGAACAAAAATGTACTTAAAAAAGTTTCTGTACAGTATTAGGCTTGAAAGTATAATATTAAACAATAATCGTAATGTAACACAATACACTCGATAAGCATAATATGCCAATATACGATTCACTGTTTAATATATTTTATCTGGTCGCATTTCACTTTAGATATAAAATAGATTAAAAGAGGAAAATATTATAACAAGTATTAAACATTATTTTGTATTTTAATATGGAAATCTAGTCAATTTTTTAGAAAAAACACGATAATACACGTACAAAACATACTTCAAACATTTTCTTATACTATTATATGTGAAACTTAATACAGGTACCTACTTATTATTCTAATTAAATTTTTAATTTATAAATCTTATCCCACCCAAGCATGATAGGCCCGTCACATAATTAGGTATTTGTTTGTACTACAGAATGGGACGTCAAACACTACGGTCAGTACCTACTTAATCGTCGTAATACGGACCGTGGGTATCGTATATTGTACATATAGGTTAGCGAAAGAGCGGTTTTTTTCAAAATACTTATTATGGCGTCTATCGTGGAGTCTAACATTAAAAAATGTAATAAAAGAGGTTTAGGACCACATGATTTTTAATTTGTTTAACATAAAATACAAAATATGACATTATGTTATTATTGTCATGAAGGCATCTGAAGTGTAACCAATATGGACTTACAGTAGAGCAGTGTATGATATTATAGCATTATTATAATATTTTATCCACATGCGATTATAAACATACATAGATACGTGTCGATTCGATTGCAAGTATACAACATATTAATATACATGACTAATAGCAGGTTAATCCTAGAATTTATTGATTTTAGATTCGTCAAGTGTGGCCGATTATTGTGATTTCCTACACATGTAACGTTTTGTTGGGTATGGTTAGGGTATGGTGTTTTTCTCGAGTACATAGAGGTACTTATTAATAAACGCAGTATAATATGTATTTCTATATTTGTACCAATGTACCAACCACGATTTATACTTAAATTTATAGTTTTAGGTTCACGGGGTATTTTCTTAAGTTTTGTTTCAATAAATATTTTGAAATTATCAGAATTCAGTTAAATCCTCGCTTTTTTCGTACAATATCTTTATTAAGTCTTAACCATAATTTTAGTGTCACATTCTTGAAATACCGACACTCAATCGAGACCCAACGACATAATTCAAAAAAGTTAGATCTAGTTTTATATGTCCATATTGGCCAAAAAAAAAATAATATATATAATAAAATACGATCGTAATGTCAAGCGATTGTCATTTAAATTTTAAAATATAATATGTACATAAATTAAACCTATATAAACAGATGATAAGGTTAGAGGAAATACGATCCAGGCAATAGGCGTAGACGATCCAATAAATCATTATAGACGTCAATTATTTCTTAAATTCTCCTTCAAGAGCCATTAACCTGCAAATCTTTTAATACTTTCCTGCGCCCCATAACTTAACGATATCCATTAAACGAGTATACAATCGTAGTTTTTACTTTTATGATGTATAGAAAGAATGATAATAGTTGGCTTCTGCAGGAGATCATAGTACAATTATAGGCCTCCTTAAAACGCGCGTACTACCTACGTCCTGCGGTCGAGGTCACGTGATCGAAACTCGTCTTCGACGCAGCTCGTGTAATGATGATGTACGAATGTCATGTAAATAAATAATTATGCGTTTGAACGGGCCCGGGCCAGTGGCGGCAGTGGAATGCAATGTCGCGCACGTCGCCGCGTGGAAACGGGCCGTAAAATTTGTCGAATTTACCCTAAATATTGCGGGGAGGTGGTTTTCTGGCGTTTCAGAGGGGGCAATAAATTTACGATTGTCTCTGTCGGCCCGCAGAGTGTGTCACAAAACAGGACTGGGGGCGAGGCGAGGCAGAGAGCGCACACGATTGAGGGTGTGAGAGGGTGTGTGCGATGGGGCGGGAAAAAAAAAACAGTGTTGTACGCATCGCATGCATACCGCGCGGCGCATCTTGGCTTTAACAGTATAATAATAATAATAATAATAATAATAATAATAATTTCGAGTTGAATAGATAAAAACTGCCGAGTTATGTACATTGATTGCCCTTAGCGCCCCGCTGAGGTGTAACCAACGTCAATGGAGACCGCACGGAAACATTCACGCCTTTATTATTGCGGTGATTTATTCGCGGGGGACGTCTGTGCGAAACATCTGCCTATATCACATAATAATATTGGTCTTTATATTTTCGTGTCTGTATACATGTATTTGTGTCTACATGTATATATAGGTATAATACGGGTGTAGGTCAACTCTTCGACGCGCACCCGTACCAACTTGTATATACCTACATGTATATACATACCTATGTACAATGCATTATATACATGTTATCGCATGTGTATGGGGGCACTCGGCTCTTTCATTCGCAGACACTGCCACATATGTACTCACTACGAGCGAGCCACTATAATAATGTTGTACATCTATCTCTTTCGATCAGTCGCCGTTCAGCACGTATGGCAGTCGGTTTATTGCGCAGAAAAACAGCTATATATATATATATATATACACACATAGGTACTGTATGACTATACACCATTAGTCCCACTTGAGAATGTCGCTATGTAAGTACTTGGGCTTTTTTACCACGCCCGAGTCGGATTAACTTAAGACTACGCTTACTGCGGGAGCCCTTGAAAAAATATAATTCGTGTTTGTGATTATTCTTATTATAGCTATAATTTTGTTACGTGGTTCAGTGTTCGCGCGAACGATTGTGCACAATGTGATGATGCACATCGCATTGGTATAAGGTATGCAACCTCAAAGATAAAAAAAACAATATCAATAATATTTAAATATCTGTCCGATTTAAAAAAAAAATATATTAATTATAGAGGTTGTCTTTGTTTTTGTAATTTGGTTTTTCTTCTATTAGGTACGATTAGTGTATTATCTTTCTTGCTTTTTGAAATGCTGATATTTATGAACACGGTTGGTGAACCATCCTGCATAAAGTAATAGAATAAAAATAATGCTAATTCAATGATAATATTATTAAATAGTACGACAGTACAATAATTAAAATAATTGCATGCCTAGTAAAATAATGAATACATTTTTTATTATTTCTTTTTAAAAGGCGTAAAATAAATTTAATTTAAATGTTTTCTTGTCATTAAACTAGCAAAATTACGCCGACCGCTACCATTGGATTTTTCTATCACGGCCACTATTTTACCTTATCCAATGCAATAAAGTTGTAACGCCATCATAATATTATGGAAAAACACAGCGGACCGTGTTCGAATTTTGCGAGTAATATTATAACAGTGATGGCGCAATTATTATATTATTCAACTACTACGTGCGTAGTTGAGTTCAATTTAAACCGTACTCGTAGATATTTAAATATAATATATATTTTATTTCACATAACCTTCAGCTATATAAGCCATTTGGATAGATTTACATATTAAATTTTTTTTTATAAAAAAATGGATTACATAAAAATGGATAGACAATCAACAACAGTATTACAGCGGTTGAAAGGTATTAAATGTTAGTTAAGATAATATCGTCCTGATTGAGAGATTCTGAAAGTTTAAAATTTCCTCTTTTCTCCAGGGTGCACCTATTATGGGCGGCATTTAGTAGAAATATATTTAATTTTGATAATAATTTGACCACCGCCGAAAATGCATAATATTGTGGCGCCCTCTTATACCATTAAGAAGACGTATGTCTAATATTTTTATGTGGTCAATTCTGAGTCTTGTGTAATTCCATCTAATTAAATGGATAACTCGACATTGGGAACCAAATGACCAAATTCTAAGGACCAATGATTAATATTTCCCTTGATTTTGTGAAGTTTAAAGTAGAATGAGACGACCATTGTTGGTACGTCAAGTAACTGTGCATATTTATGTGTTTATTCTTTTTTTTAATGTTTGTATATTATCTCCGAGTGAGACGATTTGACAAAGGGTTGACTGTGCCAATTGTACTTTAACAGTATTCATTTATGCTAGAGTCACTGGAATATTTAAATTTTGAAGTTATTATAACTGTACAGAAATTACTCGAGTAAAATGAAAGCGCCATGCTGGACTAGGGATTTAGGGGTTATTGTGAATACAGTGAGTTCGACGCGGTGACCATACTATTATTGCGCGGTGGTAAAATATAATATATAATCATACATAATACAAATAATAATATTCATAAATAACAATATATAAATGGGGTTTGGTGGTTATTTACACATATATTGTGATCATAAAATTGTGTGATCGATTATCATCTAAAATCATATGGTATTCAAATAGATTGACTATAATTATTAGTTATAATATTAAGATACTCATTAGCTATAACAAATTACAAGACGGTAAGTTATATCAAGTGAATTTTCATGACTGCTACTTCGGGGAGAATAAAAATATTGTTTAAAACGAGTCAGTGATGACTCTAGAAATATTTTTGCTTTTTATATTATTCTATTCTTAGAAAACTTAACTAAATACTTTTCTATATTTTTTAATATTTATCTCGATTGATATGACCGTACAAGCTTGAAAATATGAATTTTAATTTTAACAATAATTAATAGTTTCTTCTATATTTTTGATAAATCTGTAGACCAAAAAAAAAAAAAGTCCCCAAATAGTCGATATGAGACCCCTTCCCCTTTAATATCAATTAAAGGAGAAAGTGATTAAGTACATACAATGACAGCACGCTGGGCGTCTCCCAATAGGTACACAAGTCGCTTTGTGTGGTTTCTTCAATTAACTGTTTGGTCGATCATATAAAGATTATCGGCTATCGTAGGGTTTTTTTTAGTTAATCTACTACTTAAAAAATAATTTGTAATAATCCATTTATTACATTTTCAAACGTATAAAACTAAATTACGCTATATTATTATGTTTCGAATTCATAGTTTGATTGTTTTCTAAATATGTCCCACTTGGACGTTCGATTAAGACGTATGTATAATGGACTATAATTTTCAAAATTTGAGTTTTTCACTTCAAATTGATTTCCAAAATATTGTATTTTAGACGTTATTACTTCAGTAACTTTAAATCAGTCATATATTATTATATGCATAAAAAAAAAAATAGTAATTAATATTTGTTCGTAAGAAAAACGAAAAATGTAAAATAAAATTTTGTTATTATATACTCACCTGCAGTAAAACGTAAAAGAGCGATTTAGTGTCTTTTAATGTGGAACGCCCACGATTTTTTTTTTATCCGCCTTGAGTTACTGCCGGTTTGTTTTTGAGAAAAATACATCGGATCCGCCTATATTTATTATGTTATTATAATAATATTTAATAATATGTGCGTTTACAAGGCGGGAACAGACGCGATTTAGTCACGCTCTGGCCGCCCGCCCACAACACACTATAATAATAATATCCGTGATAAATGGCTTTCCGCAAATTCGTTCGGAAATTTTACCTGGCCGAGTATAATGGTACCTACCCATTACACGCTATAAACTCGAATTAAGTAATTGTTCAACGACCAAAGTACCAAACCACAATAATATATTATATAGTTCTCATTGATGGTTTGAAGACCGATCGAACAATATTATTATTATAATAATAAAACCGAATAAACATAATGTCCTATGCCATGCGTGTCAAAAGATCTAGTCCGGATGAATGGATCTGCAGCCAACTGTAAGACATATATTTTATTGAATATATTGTGTTTACTGTTTATACTGTTTATAAATGCTACAAAGGTATGATACGTTTAGTTAAAAATGAGCATTTAATGAAACCGCAGTGAAGTGTCGAAGTGCTCTCGTTTATACACCTTTTTGAATTTGAATAGATAGTTGGGTAGCGATTGGCATGTATTCATGTGCGGTCGATCAGAGTTCACTGGAAATATAGTCCGTTAACGGGTAAAATGTTGTTATTATTAACAGTTTTCACTCGAATTCGAGCGTCTTCGATATTTAAGTGGGTCATAAAACAAATAACATGATAAACTAGGAGCTTTGTGATTCACCGTGCATTCTCACTCCCCACCCCCCTCTAATTATGAATCTTATTTTTATAATATTTAAGTAGGTATAGGTATTTAATAACAATATTTTCAAATACCTATTTATATTTTTTCATACTTTTTTTTAAAAAACAATTTTTGCTTTAAATTGTGAAGTAGATTATCTAAGGATAATAATGGTCAACGATAACTGATGAGAGGTGTAGAAGATATGAAGTCCATGATGATTTGAATAAAGTAATAACTAATATGATTAATCTATGAACATTTTATAATATGTAAAAATTGTCCACAAATAATAAATTAGAAAATACTATTTTTGATATTGTATAATTTATTTGCATTTCTCCAAAAAATATTTTTAAGGACTAAGATACTTAGTATATACATTTTAATAGCTCAGAAACTATTTCTTTGCATTTTTATTTAAATACATCAACATTTTCAAAAAAATAATTTTCTCAACAATTATCATAAAAAGTTGGTTTTTATTTTTAAAAAAAGAAGCTTGTCCCAGGACACTCCTTAAATAGTAAAAAATTACTTAATCATTGAAAATATATTGTGTATAGTAATCCCAAAAATCAAAATTGAATAAATTCATTATTAAAGGATATTATAATTGAGACATGATATGGTGAATCATTATGTGTCTATGTTTAATGTATATATATATACTGTATAGTGTGTATAGTACAATATCATAGTTCCAGTGAAGAGTAACTTTTGGAAAAGTTCTCTCCTAAAAATCATTTCGCTGATCTGGGCATTATCTTAGTAGCCAGACCAGTGTAAACACATCTATGTATAATGACTCATGAGATCGAATTTAACTTCGTTATTATACAGTGATTAATATTTAATAAATATTTTGTGTTTGATTTTTCGGTTTAATAAATTACGACATCAAGTCAAGACGTAATCATTATGTTATTATTATTATTATTAGTTATTACATACTACTGTACAGTCGAGCGGAAATATATAATTATAAAATCGATCAATAAATTTTTTAACCTTGAATAAATATCTCAGCGATTAACAAGACTAAAACGAAATAAAAATGATCATACTGATATTTAAAATGGAGTCAATACATTAGCTTCTATTTTATAGCAGTAATTGTTTAAAACTCATGTTCAATTATGCAGTCAATTTTATATTCAACAGTTATTATTTCTGTGCAATATGATGTTTTATCTTCGACTATACACCAATGACCAATATAGTCTCGAGTAGTAGTAAAAAAAAACCCAAAATAGTCATTGGAAAGGTTTTTACAGAAGAGTCATTGATTGGAAATTGGAAAGAATAATTTATTATTTATGGAAACAAATGAAAAAGTGCAATAAGACACATCATACAACGATAAAATTGATCGGTTTGAGGCTGCACTGCATCGTGGCAGCGTAGTTATTTCCCAAGATAAGAATCAGAGGTACTACGATCACGGCTAGCCAGACGATCGTGACACATTTTACGGATTTTTGATGAAGTCGTACTACACGGCGCTGATGAATGCAGTGAATAAAAAAAATGTAAAAGTTAACAGAAACGAATAGCTGATATTCTGTGAGTCTGCACTCATATTATTGTAAGTTACTTAGAATATTATTGTGTAGAAATCATCGTTGTAATACTCGAGAGTCCCCGCAAGTACTTACTATCATTACAATCGTCGGTCACATAATACGACATGGAAAATTAGAAACGATGTACCATTATAATATATTAAAGTCCCGTAAGTGCAACTAAGTGCAAAATATCTCTGATGATACCCCCTAAAACGGATGCATATAACTGATAATTGCATATAGAGAGCGAAATTTTCAAATTAGTAATTACCGTCAGCACACGCTGTAAAATCAATGATTATTAATGTAATATAATAACCCCTTATGCACAATAACTGCAAATTATCTTTAGATTTTAATATGTACCATAGCATAAAAAATTGAGATTTACTGTGTCAAATGAAAGAGTTGCCGTGACCCTTTTACCAGAGATAAGACCATCGTATTTTACCGATGCAGAGCGATTTATATTATTTTCACTTATTTACGAAATCAATAAAAAAATAAACAATTTATATGTTATTACTTATTAACCAAAGAAAATCTGTGCTTTCAATATCGCGTATATCACAAATTAATAATGTTATAGTAAATGTTTCTTTTTCAGAACATTGTTTGTAGTAGACCGATATTTAATGTTTACATATTACCCGGGGTAAACATGGGGTGGCACTTCGCATCACAAAAGTACAACTATGTCATGACGTATACGTGCCTACACTATGGCTCTATAATAGTTCCTATGTGTATCACAATTTACAGCAGCAGGGCGTGTACTCGGCTGACGATTATTATCCGCGGCGTGTGGGTGTGTGTTTGCTCGTGTAAATAATATGGTACCTACATAAATGTATACACTATACATTTATTAAGAATATATGTGAACACAATACGGATATTACAATATCGTATCGCGGCCCGAAGGGTTGAAAACGAAAATAAATAACAGCACGCTGCACGCACACACACACAGACACATCATAATATACTATAATATTGTTGTGATAAAAGTAAAGAACGGAACATCATCGTAGTCTGAAGTGGAAGAGCGGGTAATACAGATGTGTGTGTGTGTGTGTGTGTGTGTATCCTGGTTATGTGTCGCGTCGATCAATTCCTTTTATTGGAACGTTAAAACTGACAAGGTACACCTATAATGTATACACGTGTACAGCTACCTAGTTGTAAATCGGGTTCTATTTGACCTTTTTTTCGCAGCCACGCATTATGATATTGTACTACACGTGTGGTTCGGCGCGTTCAAATATAAAATGCGTCACGAAGACGAGAGCAGTTTGCAGGAGACCCCGGTCGGCCAGGGGTGGTGGACATTATTTTATTATCGGACGTTCGGGATCTCTTTGCAGCGCCCGGCACCTATAACCGCGACTGCCCGACAGACAGCACCGGCGCAGAACCTCTCACACACCCACACACACACACACACACACACACACACACCTCATGCCGTTTAAACCCGTCTCGCGGACTCGTGGAGCACCGAGCACACTCACACACACACATACCTAAATACGTATATGTTATGTATATAAAAACCGCCACACCGTTGCCGCGTCAAGTTTCGTTTTCTTCACGAGGCGATCCCTCGTATATAAATGATGATAGTATATCGTAGGAGCCGACGCATTATAAATAAAATGTGTGTGTATGTGTGTGTGTGTGTGGACTAAATTATAATCACGTACACACCGTGCTGCAGTGACAGGTCAGACAAACGGAAGCCCCGCACTGCAGCAGCCCCCCAAAACAATCTCATTGTCCGACACCGCCGGCAGAAAAGCCCGCTGCACGTATATACGTATGTGCTGCTATACTTGGGTGTGTGTGTGTGTGTGTGTGTGTGTGTGTGTGTGTGTTTTTGAGAGCATTATAAAGAACACGTGTTCCGCCGGCAGTCGTCGCGAGCCCGGCGGGTGGTGATGCCGCGTACATAGGTGGTACGACTTTTTTCGTATTATTATAATATGTGCCTATACATAATATATTCGTATACAGTACGTATCGCCGAAGCGTTTGTACCAAATGCACCTACATATCATATTGTAGACGTCAGCAGTCAGCGGTACTTATGTATATAGTATATTATTGTGCTCTTTGACGGAAAACGGTGCGGACCGTCCGCCGCCGCGCCACTGCAGTTCAAGTCTGGTGCACCGCGGTGCAGCAGTCATTTATGCACAATGTGTGTATGTACATATAAATATATATGTATACATGATCACTGCCGGATTTACTCAAATTATATGTATATATATATATATTATACAATTACCTAATACTCGTCGGGTACGCCCAAGTATGATGAGGTCGCGAAAGACTTGTAGCGATGACGGGGTGCGTTGGGTTCGATCGTATGGCTTATATTATATACTTTTATGTATATCCAGGATACGCGTGTTACATATTTTATGTGTACGACGGTACACAGTTATAATATATACGCGTGCATGCCAGGTGCAACGTAGGAGGTCCTTGATCAGCGCACTATTGTCTGCAGCGCCACCGAGAGACGTACGTACAAAACGTATAATGTACATAATATATTATAATAATATGTGTAGCGTTCGTGTCGATGCCATTATTGGGTACCGACACGGTGGCTTACGAGCTTATTACGCACCATAATAGTTAGGCACTTATATATTATGCGGCTATGGTTTATAAATTATAATAATGTCCGCACTGCACCGAAAGGATTTTGTCAAGTCAATTATGTGTAGGTACCTACTGCGAGTGATTCAATTGTCCCGAGCACCGGGGAATGTCTCAGGGAATACAGGGAATTTATAAATTATTTTTAATTAAAATGAATGATCCAATAGGTATTGCCGATTAGTGTTAAGGTAATCCCCTTTATGTGAGTATATAATAGGTTTCGGGTATTTTAAGATTCATATCATCATCGAGTATAAAAAACTTTCTGTATGTGTGATATTATTATACCTATATATGTACTTATAACGCCTGATTGATGTTTAATTTAAATGATAACTCACTGCGATAAGATGTTTGGATAGATCGTCTAACATAAGTTTTCTTATTGTGTAATTGGATATAAAATGTGTTTCGTTGAATAATCGCATTTGTTCGAGCGTTACTGAAAAATTGTGCAATGAATCCCGTAACACAGGCAAAAGTATAAACACCTAGAAAAATATAACACCATACATTAAAATGGAAAAAAAAATGTTTAGTCAATTTAATAAAAAATATTACATATTTTTTATTATTTTATTTTTGCACATTATAAATATATATTTCGTAATCTGTAAAGTAATTTTTTTACAATAAGCGAAAGCGTTGTGTGTTAATTGCTGCTCGCGTGAAGAACCCATCCATTGATGGAACTACGTGGTTAATTAAATTGAATAATGTACATTAATACATTTTTTCTTACGGGTAAGGTGTCATCAATTGAAAGCATAAAAAAGCGGGTTGCTTTCAATATTAATAATATCGGATAAGCCACTCTAATATAACTGGTTCAATCTATTAAATAGACCTTATTTTGAATTGTCGAAATCGTGAAAAATTGTCTCGAGTATTTTTTGAAAACCGTTAAGGAATAACTAATATAAATGTGGATTAATCCCCCCCCCTCCACCCAATGGTCAGCGAATAACCTTAAGTAAGCCACTAACTGAACTAAAATCTTGCATCTCTACTGCGACTCTGATCTTTTCCTTTTATCTATATTAGTTGAACCAGTGGATTCTATTCTAATTATACTCTATTGCGATCAGTCCAAGATCAGAAGTAATATTTTTGGTAAATTTGTTGACAATTTTTTAAAAACTGTGAATTTGAGTATATGTATTACGTAATTTGGTTATTTGGTTATATCCCGACTAATGATTTCTGCATTTTAACTTCATATATTTTGTAGTCCATCTATCATTTCCGCTTTGCTTCAATATTGAAATATTTTCAATTGTTTTTTTGTAAAAGTTGTTTAATATTTCTTTTTAGAGGTTAATCCTTGACCATACTCTTTGACTCTTATATATAATAATTATTAGTTAATTTTAAAATTATATAGAAAAGCTATTTACTTATAAATGACAAAATATAATACTACTAGCTGACCCTTCACATCATTTGCACATTCTTAAACTCCGTTAAATGTAAACTGCTCAGATTTTTAACACATTTATTTGGGTAACTAAACTATATTTGGGTATAACACCAGTTTTATCTATAACAATTATATTATAATTATATCCAATGACAATCTGTAATCAAAGGCTATCTTTTAAATAAACAAAAAATATTCGATTTCCGTGAGCCAAAATAAAACTACTAAGCCACCCCATAGAAGCAATCCTTAGGGGTTATTAGAGGTTTAAGTTATAAACACTTTCGAAGTCTCAAAGAATGTCTTGATATAATGTTTTTGAAAACGGTACAGTAGTTATTTAGTAAATAAAGAATAAACAAACTCACTAACAAACATGCATCCTAACATTTTTTTAGCTAATCCTCCTAGCTGATGTAAATAAATTATAATGGATTTTCCCGGCTTTAAACTCCGTTAAATGTACACTACAGATATTTGTTACACAGTAATTTGGATAGTTTTAAATAAATACAAAATACACTTTGCACGTCTAATATTAAATACAATTATAATGTATAATAACCATTTCATTTCATGTAACCAATAGCAAGTAAAATAATATTTTTTTTCCGCGAACCAAAAAATCCCTATGGGAGCCTCTCTTTAAAATGAAAAATTAAAAAATGGCTTCAAGTTCAAATCCTCGGGTATAGAATTTTAGAACCACTATTGTCATGGACTTCGCTGTGGATAATTTACACCCACAACTTTTGCGTTTTATTAATATGGATGCAGAAACCGATATTCAATCATAATCATTATTCAATTATCTGTAACTAATGGCCCTATAAATGAATAAAACATATATTCGATTTTCATCGGAGGAAACAAAACGTATGTGTAATATCGTGTAATATCTCGATCAATAGAGGTTGAAATACAAAACAACAAACCCCTCCAAGGCTCAAAGAATCTATTGATATAACTTTATTGAAAATGGTCCAGTAGTTGTTGAGTGTAAAGCGAATAAAGAAAGAAAGAAATACGAAAAATTCATTTTTATATAAATTGTTATGTAATTAATTCATGTTTGCAAATAAGATACGCCATTAAAAATATGCAATGTATGAATTAAATCAATGCATTTACATTTTGATAAAATGTGATGAATGAATTTAATTTCTAGGATTTATTTCATATTTAATTAATATAATTATAAGATACGTAACATTTTCTAAAAAAAACCATTGAAATATTTTGCATTTTTTGAAACATTTAAAAAAAAATAGACCAATACCTAAACAAAATATAAATTCGTTTACGTTTCGTCGTTGCATCAGTCGACAGTAATTAAGTAGAACAAAAATGCGTTTTGTAAACTATGCATAACACGCGTTACGACAGCACATATATTATTGTATATTTTATCAACGTGTCCGTTGACATTAATTATTAATATGTGGATCATCCCACTAACCTATTCAATTTAATGAGGTAATATTTCAGTTTTTTTTTGTGCACACGCGCGGGCTAAAAAATATGTTTATTATACTTTTTAGCTATTCTGGCACCCGTCGCCGTGTCGAATATATATCACTTTCACGTAGGTACCAAGTGGAACAGTAATTTATCTCACGGATTGTTAATAATCGTCGCCCCTAAATAGCCCACCGAAATTGCCACCCGGCATAGTCGCAATGGTGCCACGTTTCATCCGCATTACTGACCCTAATTTATAGTCTATATTTTATTAATATATTGTTTTTTATTAGGTACTTGTAATTTAGTGATACCACGTATATCATTGGTAAATGGTAATGATGTCGTTTGGATTTTATTACTTTCTACTTCCTGTTCACAAGTATTTTTTAACACCCCCCGACCTTCTGTTTTAGCCTTTAGGTAAGTCCTTAGGCCTGTTGCGATTTAATGACGTTAAACGCGTTATCGTCAAAAAAAAAAATCGAAAGCTATTTTTACGTCAAAAAAATTTCGATAAACACTATTCCTCTACCGGGAGTGTGGTATTATAATAATATATTATACTATTATACTCGTATACCTATCCATGTTACACAACCAAACCAGGAAAATAATTTTAAAATTAATTTCCACATCTTTATATACGCGGTGTACAACGGATTGAAAAATAATTTATTAGCGTTATTGTACAGAGTATACGGATGTTTACCAGTCCGTGGGATTTCGGATACACAAAATATATTTCTAACAATGCATTTTATCTTCGATATAAACATTCTTTTAATGTCTACAATATAAATTGTAATATTATTGCATCGTAAAGTACTGGCGTACTGCAGCGGTATAAACCATGTACGCGGATGTTTATGTGATAATGCATCGGATGGCATGTGTTAGGACTTCGTTGGTCGTTATTATACTGTTATCATTTGGCTATCGTACGGAATTGTTTGAGTAGATATTTTGTATACACGGAATAAGCCCCCAAATAGTTTTCCAGACTCTGAATCCGTACTTGAGCATTGCGATGTTCACGTAATAGCCGATAAGAGGGTGTTAACAAATCATTTAAGCCACTAAAATGCCACTCCTCTTGCCTATGGTCATATCCAGTGGATCGACCAATAATGTTTTTGTGCAAAAATGATAAACATACGAACGCATCACTTAGGTTTAGGTACAATATTTATATAACTAATTTCGATTCAAAGTCAAATACGAGCGGAAAGAGAAATAATATCATCTTATTTTTCGATCCGAATATACCTACCCACCCACCTATTATAATTTATAATACAACTGCGCATAATATGTAACAATTTTAATTAATTTTGCTCACCTTGGTGTCCTTGTCAAGCTTTTTGACGTGTTTCTTGTACCAAACCAGTGACTGAGAGGGCAACCACTCGTAATGATAATTTGTTTGCATCACGGTCTTTACCTGTAAACGAGTAAACGTATAATCATATTGTATTATCTTCGAATACATCGTCAACACAGTTTTGGACAAAAAAACGACAAAAAAAACCTATGTTTTAACACTTTTAACATTGATTTATTATATTTTACAATAAGTTACACGGATAAATATTTTTTTTTTGCGTAAAGATCCGGAAAAAACGTTGACACAACGTATTATAATATAATAATATATTATATTGCATTCAATTGTACTAAGAATTTCAGAAATGTTTATGCAAATTCTCACGTTAGAGATCTCCACTGGAATTAAACACTTGTAAAGTGGCAGACTGATATAATGTGAATACCATTCATTTCGGATTTTTTTTCTACTCTACACAGATATTTTCAAAGTCGTGTTTCTATAACATTGTACAGGAATAGTTATGTGATAAACTTGATGGGAGATTACAACAGGTACCTGGTGCACTGAAAATCACGTAATTTAATAACATTGATAATTTATGGTCTGATTGATATATAATGCTGGACTAAATGACTCTGAATGTATCGGTCTAATACGTCAGGCTATAATATTATTAAATATTTAGTGTTGAATAATACATATAATTGACCTCGGGTGCAATTATTCACACCAGTATTAGTTTTTGGTTTAATGTCGTCGTGATGTGTATATGGGTACATATTTATTGTTATGATAAATAAATAATTGGAAGTCTATAGGTCAAAGAAATAAACGGTTCAATTAGTGATAATGTTGCATATTATCAGAGATTTAATTACCAATAATAAAAACGTACAGATTTTTAAAAATCTTTTATAACAATGCAGTACAATTAATAAATATATATACCTAATAATGTTTTTCAATCCAAGGCTGTAATATACTTACATCCGAATAAAGCCGGGCGATTACTTCTCGGTTATTTCGAAAATGATTTCTAGCTACTTTTAGCTGCGTCCGCACTCTTTTCAGTATTTTGATGTCATTGTTTCTATTTAAGTTTATCGATTCTTCGGTTGGGTTGCGGGATTTCGTAGACATGTATATTTCGTTGTTTTTTGCGTTCGCGGCTATCTAAACAAAATGTAAGTGGTAAACAGTGTACAGATGGCGAAGGAAGAAGTATTCCCAAATAGCATAAATATTAAGCATTGATACTCACTAGAATATGACCACAGTGTCTTATGGTTAACGAGGTAATGGGCACGACCGTGAAGTCTAAATCGTTATCTTTTGCAGCCGCTGGCATTGCTAAACAGACCAATAGCAAAAGTGATACTCTAGTTTTAAGTTTTCGACTTATTTTACGACTGGCTGGAATACAAATAAAATTTTAAATTACTTTTTATGACGAATTTGATGCAACGCTGTTAAAAATTAAAAATTAGAAAGTTGTATACCATCCATATAGACGCACGTAAATAGTCGATGCAAATCGTTTCGTGAAACAAGTCATTGAATTATTATAGTGGGAACTTGAATATTATCAATTAATAATAATCAAGGTATTTTTCATTATATAACATATTTTCAAGATAATAAATAGATTACAACTTTAAATATCTCTATATCAATGTAGTTTAGAATAAGTACCTATTTAAATATACAAATTAAAAATGTTGAAGTGTAATTTATGAATATAGGACATGTAGATACACATATCGAGTTTGAAATCTGATTTTCAAGATTATTTAATTCTAAAAATGTTAATTTCGGGCTAAATTAATTAACGAAAACGTGTATTCATTCAATTTTGCTTGAAAAAAAATTATTAGTAGGTATTTATTATGTGGAAATAATAGAAGGTAATAATTTTTCGATAAAAACTTTTTTTATTTTTTAAATCCACATTCTTGACTATGGACTCACTTACCTACACACACACACACAACACTAAATTTGTGAATGTGTGTATAGTGCGTATGTCCGTATTGTGTTTGTGTATTTTTTTACGTGTTGATTTGTCCACACTCAAGATTTACAGTGGAGTTTAATATTATACTATATTACACAACCACAGTACTGCAGGGACATTAAACCGGAGACGATAGGTGGGTTTACTATCTAAAACAGAACCTTAAAAAGCAATAATAATGTATGATATTCGGTAAAAAAAAAACGACGGTGGTGCTGCAGCTTCGAAATATCATGTACATCAGACGCAAACACCGTTGTCACAAAAAGTCAGAAACACGCAGGACCCCTCGGCGACGACCCCGATTGTGCCGCCCCGTGAACCCGAGGGGGTTAGGTTTGGTTAGGTTAGGTCGAGGGGGGCCTCGACATAACGATCACGTATTATTATATTGTAGACTCTCATTGAGATATGCAGATAATATTGTTTACTCACGGGTGCAGTGTTAAAATGTAAAAGGTCGTACATTATAATTCGTCGTGTTTTGTGTGTTGTATTTCGAATACGTATAGGATATGTTTAATTAATGTATGTATACTGTATAGTTAGTACAAATTATCTGGACGAACAGACACACCTGGATAAGCACATTTATGAACCGATCGGCTAGTATTATTGTTATAATAATATTATTAAAACTGTGATGATGACTTGGTCTGTGATTATTATTGGTGGCTCCGTACAATATCTGGGAAGTACCTACCTGTATAGTGTATATAATTAACATTATCACAAAACGTTTTTTTTCATATCGATAAATATGGAGAACTATAAGAATCAGGAAATGTCTTTATTAGATATAGGTTATCGACTTATCGTTATCATTTTTTAAGTTTTATGCATTTTCAATCACCACGTACATATTCAATTTCATATTCTAAATCTAATTCTAAACTCGTAGTTGATTACTATGGGTAATGTGTAAATAAAATAGGTACCTTCGTACCTACATAGGCATTTAAAGTATTAATAGTGTTTTTTTTGTAGAGTAAAGTGCCATCATACTTTAGCCATAGGGTACCCCCAAAAAATGCTGGTGCAGTACTCCGTTCATTTTAATTTCGGGTTAACTGATAAAATAATCACCCTGTATGCATTATATAGAGTGGTTCAAAACTCTATACAGTATTTATATGCCACCAAACACCCATACACTGTGGCTGTATAATTAACATGTCACCATTTTAATATATTATGTAAAGTTTTAAAATATTAATACTTCATAATAAAAACCATATATGCACTTTACACTTTTGAAATGCAATTCGGGTAAAAATAAATTGAGGGACACCGACGATCGTCGTGCATATTACATATTATTGTTAAAATCGATTAATTAAACATATCACGCGAGACGAAAAAACGTGGCGCACACCCAAGTCACTCGAGTCTTGTGAATGACTGCCACCGATCGAACGGTCTGACTATAGTTGTGCCAGACGGATGAACACGTGTGGAGGCGGCAGCGCGACGGCTTATGCGAAGAAATGCATCGACAGGACCAACGTGATAATAATTTTAATTTACGAGTTATATTACGGTAACGGTTGCATAGATAACCCAGATAGAATAACTACTATTAAAATCAATACAGTGCACAGTAAATTATTATATTAATGAAAATCGCGATACCGTACTTTGCGACTGATGATAAAAGTTAGAACAATGTTTTTGCCTGTACATTTTTGCCCATTTTATCCCGAAATTCATCAAAAATGTAAATACGATCAACTCTCCTGCACATGGATGATATCATATATGATTGTAACTTGTAGTAAACACTAAAACGATTGTAATAGTTTATAAAATAATGCATGTGATGCGGACGTGTGCGACGAGCGCCCTCGCTCGATGAATAATGATCGATCGCCTTCCCGTCGCGGCGCGAGACCGTCGGACGACGCTATAATATTATTTTCCGGTACTATACGTCCAATTAATTATTTCGGCAGGCCATCAACTGTGTAGGTTCAATAATACGTACACCTATATAGGTATAGAGATCCGCGGTCTCAGCTGCCGCGGGACACCCGCCGCGACCCTCGAGTCACGACCCATTTTGTCAATAATATTAATAATAATAATAGTAGTAGTAGTAGTAGTAGTAGTAGTAGTAGTAGTAATTATAAATTATGTATTATGACATGTGTGTATTTCGTTTTGTTTTTGAGACGACCTCTTCGAGTCGGATCGTAACCGAAAACTTTGTGGTAAATACCTTATTATACTACTCATGTATATTAAATCTGTATACATTAGCGTTTCAAAATCAAGGTCCATTGCGTATCTACCTTTTGACTGTCGAGTCTCGGTATATTAGAATAATACGCAAACCATCAAAATATCATAATATTGTTGTCTTTTATTGGTACCCACACATTTTCAACATTGAAGTTCGTCAACTACATGCTACCCGCGATTGCCGATTAGTATATATTGATATATCAAGTTTGGAGGGGCCGAGGGGTGAGATCAATCTGATGTGTCATATTTAAAAAATGTTAACTCGTTCTGCGAGTATTCACGCGCGTTTTCACGTATAATATAAAGATTACTGAGATAAGGCTTAGTATATCATTATTTTATAATTAATACATTATGAAATTATGTGATATTTATACCTGCCTTTATTATTATATCTTATATAACTTTTTTGAATGATATCATTCATTTGCATTATCATATTCCAAGAACAGAATATTTTGGAACCTGAATAATTTTGGTCCACTAGTATCCGAACATCTAAATTTTAAATAATTATAACTTATAACTAATAAAAACTCGATCGAAATTCAATTTGTATTCATCAACATTCTCAGAAAAATATTCTGCTTTGATAAAGAGATATTATAACAATGGGTGTTGTAATGCAAAAAGTAAAACCTAATAGTAATAGTGATAAGATCGTAGTAAATATATAATTATTTTTCAAACATTTTGACTCATAAGTCATAATGAATATAAATTGAGAAAAAAAATGTTAAGCATGTTGAAAAACTTTAGGTACAATTAAGATATTGAGTGTTTACTGTTAAAATAACCACCCTAGCTGTATCTATATGTATGAAAGATTCACCGATATATTATCTCGACAAAAAGAGATTCCCTACACATATGTGTCACTGTACTTCCGGGGTTTGTAAGGTGTGTGATTTTTTTTTACCTCAATACACTTTATACGTTTATAACCCATTCATATTGGCGAGACTAACGACTGTGCACATGAACGAGTAAAACATTGGAAACGGATTTTTGTTGCACGTGACGTTGTTTTATGGTCTCGCATTATGACGTTAGACACATAAAAGCACACGGATCACTCATTCGTTTTACATAGAAAACAGTGGCTTTATTTTTATAGTATTTCAATATTGAAATTTAAAAACGCAGTACACGTTTATTCGATATAACATTGGATTTTAATAAAATGTTCAAACTTGATAACTATATAAACGGTGGTAAAATATAAAATTAGGTATAATAGTCCATGTCGATTTTCAATGTTCAAATATTTTCTGTATTTTAGGTAAGTACTAATATATTTTTCTCATTTATTCAAAAGGGATATATCTTATATAATTTGATTGATTTATTAAGATATTATTTTCTTAACAAGAGAAACAACATTCTCCTTTAAATTAACCAGCGTAGTAATCTATCATAGGATTTAGAATTACTTTCATATTATTATTATTATTATTATTATTATTATTATTATTATTATTATTATTGTACTATGTTTTATAATATAAGATAAATATAATGTTTTGTGTATATTGAATAGTGTATTAATCAAAGTTCATAATAGTTTAAACAGTTAAATTTTAAATTGAGAAGATATAGTGTGTAGAATTGCGTCATGAATCACGTGGACAACTTTACTTCTAAAATAAACTCCGTTGTTTATTTTTTTTTAAAGAAAATGTTTGTAAAACCATGCACATTTTACTTAATTTACTTTAATTGTTGAATATGGTTTTTAATTATTAAAACTATAAAAGTTGGAGTTATGATATTCACGAAAGTCACAAAATAAAGAAATAATTACTTGAAAATCTATAAAAAAAAAAGGAGATATAATATAATATTATACCATAAATAATAACTATTATTCAAATGAATTAAAAGTATAAAAAGTATTATTATAAAATCTATTGTTTTCTCGATTTTCTTAGGTACTTAAATAAACCATGAAAATATCATACTATAATGTACCTATTCCAATATTTTTGCAAATTTCTTCAGCGTATATTATATTTTATTTCGAACAATATTAATATTTCAACTAGATACACATATTATAGTATTATACTATAGAACCGAAAACGAGATACAGCTATTAATATTATATTATTAGGATAATGAAAGTGGGATTGAAGTATATTCATTAGGGAGAAAAAACACCCGAAAACCCCCGTCCTACTTCACTGATGGCTATACTAATCAAAAATTTAGTTTGAAATCTGAATGTTTAATATATAATATATAAATAAATATTATTTACTAAATATTTATTAATATATAATATATAAATAAATATTATTTACTAAATATTTATTAATATATAATATATATTATATAAACATCATCGTAGATAAAAATGATAAATAATTACTATAAACAATTAATTATTAATAATTATAGATGACCAGTTCATTAAATCGGCTGCAATATTCCCAAAAGTATAATTTATACTCAAACTCGACATTTTACAACATTCTAAAAGTGCAACATTGTTTATAAAATTATTAAAAATAACTGGAATCACCTTAAGACTAAAATACATTTTTAATGTCAGAGATATTTTTATTCACCCCTAACCTCCCCCTCAAAACTAAAATAGTTCATCAAAAATCAAGCCCAAGTGCAGTTTGAAAACAATTAAATTTAAAAGTATCTATATCAATAAGGTTAGGTTAGGTTAGGTTAGGTAACCTAACCTAGTATTAATAATTAATAATAATATCGATGAACAGTTGTGAAGACTTAAGCAATTTAATTCAAAAGAACTGAATGAAAATGTATCTTTTTTTAATTTTTTGATTTTAAAAATGTTTTTGTTGATAATTTAAATGAATACTTGATTTTTAATAAGACAATTTTAATGAACAGCCACCTGACACCATCAACTACCAAAAATTATAAATTAAAATTGTATAAATATTAAATAAATGAATGTTAGTACATTAAACGGTTATTATTTATTATAACTTAATAAGTATAAACAATTATAGTATACATTTAGTAATTTAAGAATAATGTTTTGATATTTATCGTAATTATTTTTAGTCATAAGTTAAATTATTTTTCTTCTTTTCGTAAAGAATAAAGGAGTTAGATATTAAAAAAATGTATTAAACACGACAACCAGCGTAATATATTCTAAGCTGTACGATGATTAATCATTTGTATTTCATTAGTATATCACGTAATGTCGATGATGAATATATTAGGCTGCAAAAAAAAAACTACTCAAATCGGTAGGTACTTAATATAGGCTGAAGACAATAAATAATATTAATATTATCAAATATTTTCAAAAAAATATCCTTTATCAGTCAAATATAATAATTATGATTACCTATAATATCTTATATTTTCAAAGAGACAAATAGTTAAAAAGATTATTAATTTTTATAGCATAATACGTTTAAAACGTTTTGCAACCTTTTGGTAAAAGCTAATTTGATAACGTGCCATTAAAAGATGCAAAAATATGTACACAAGTTTGCTAGGATAAAATATTATAATGTAGATGCAAAAATAATTATGATTAATTTGAGATCATAAATATAATTTGTGTTGTTTAACGTTTAAATTTAAACAAGTATAAGTGGTTTGGATCATAAAATTGATCAATTTACACCATCATAATATATGATGTACTAAATACCGAAAGAAACCTCAAACGCAAAGTGCAAATGATTTATGGTTAGACCGTTGCAATGGAAACACGAACTACACCAACATTTTGGCAAAATTATAAACAATCTAATTATAGTGCACGCGCGGTTACTGTACAATGTTATGAAAAAGTCCGTTTAAACGATTTCAAACATCAAATTGACAATTAATTTAAGCAGGACGAGTAAAACGATTCACTCGTCTCGCTCGAAGACGAATGTCGGCGGGCAGCGAATAACCGGTGGCCGTGGCAATCAACATAACGACGTCCATTAATAATAAATAATAATATATGCTGTTATGCTACCAATGCGCTGATCGCATGTGCCGATAATAATATAATACAAAATATGCATAACTTAATATACCGTGTGTGTATATTATTGTAATGGAACGGTGTGCTCTAAAATTCGTTTGCAGTTTATTCAAGACCAGCCGTTTCAGTTAAGTGCTGACCAACGGACATGATTTCGCAACACTTTACAATAATAACATTTAAAATAATTATATTTAGCTACATGGCACGCGCAGTGATCTATATATTAATATTATTACTATAACAATATGGAATATTTGCAATTTAGCCGTGGATATATGCACCGGTCGAAAGTTAACTAAAATAAACAAATCTATGTAGGTAACACTATATCGGGCGCAGACAATTTTTGCGTACCGAGGTATAAATCATTTTACCACACTGCAATATTCTGCCTGTATCATAGAGCCCGAATGTCCGAAAAAGCGACTATGCATATATATATATGGATATGTTATTGATGTAGTACTGCCTTTCTATGCATTGCATTTCTGTTGACCATCGTCGATGGCAAAATATAATAGGCACCTATAATAGGTAAAAGTGTTTTGTAGGTCACGTTTCCGAAATATTTCGTAATTAAATTGCTCGAGATACAAAACCTATTGTAGTCTATACCTAGTATACATTTGTGGTTTATGAAGTTTTGATAATTTAAAATTGAATAAAAAAAATGAACTCCTTTTGCATGACGGCGACGATGTACGTATGTTAGAAACATGTGATTATGATTATTAGATATATACTTTTTCCACTGCGATATTGTGGATTCCGTGGTTTTGATTCCGGGGGACCTGGCCGCGCTGGGCGGTGGTAAACTCTCCCGATTTTATGGTAAACTCTCCCGATTTTTCAAAGTAGTAAACTCTCCCGATGGTAAACTCTCCCGGGTTAATATTATGTTTACCTGAAGTAAATGTGTAAACTCTCCCGGGTCAAAATTATGTTTACCTGATGTAAATGTGTAAACTCTCCCGGGTCAACTTTATAGTTACCTGTAGGAAGTATGTAAGCTCTCCCGAGTTGTTTTAAATGTTATTGCTACACTACGAGTTGGCTACACTGCAGAGATTGTGATTGACTATTTTTAATAGAAACTTAAATGTATATTGGATTTTTTGAAATTTTATTTTTTATTGTATTTTGACTATAATATCATGTTCATAGCAGCTAAAGACATTAATTTATATTGTTATTATTATTATTATTATTATTATATATGATTGACTATTTTTAAACGCAACTTAAATGTATATTAAATTTATTTTATGATTTTTACTAGACTCGGGAGAGTTTACATGTTCTCTTCAGGTAGTACTAAACTAGACCCGGGAGAGTTTACACGTTTTCGTCAGGTAGTACTGGAGTAGACCCGGGAGAGTTTACACGTTTTCGTCAGGTAGTACTGGAGTAGACCAGGGAGAGTTTACACGTTTTCGTCAGGTAGTACTGGAGTAGATCCGGGAGAGTTTACCATCGGGAGAGTTTACCATCGGGAGAGTTTACAATCGCCCGCCGCGCCAGAAATCGAAATAATTACTTACACGGAGAATCTCAAAAAATATATCGTGGGTAGGTATATCATAGTTTTATTCTGTAATGGAAGTTTTTCCACTGTTTCACCACGACAATTGATGACTGTAAGAGACCGGGTAAAGATAACTTTGTCCCAAGAGTCAAGGGTACACAACATCGTGCAGCAGCAGTCGAAATAAGACATTATAGTGTCTAATCTCGACGATTATTATATAAACCGTAATAATATATATTACGTATCCGTCTTGGGACGTGTGTATTTGTATATATAACAATTATAATACTATATACATATTAAATATAAGACACAGGTAAACCTCAAACGTCGATCTGATAGCCGATTGTGTTCAGACTTCAAACATCAGACATAAATCTGAGGAGGAGAGCGAGACAGGCGATCGTGAAATAATAATGATAAAGGTAGTGTAAACTAAATAAAATAAAAAAGAAGAAGAGAAGTACACCCAAATATATAGCTCCGGGGTGTTTTTGACCTGACCTTGATGTATATAACTCGTTTTAATAATAATAATAAAAAACGATTCGAAATAATTTTTATTTTAAGTAGATACACATATTATCACTGCAGCAAGGTGCGATGTGACTTTAATCAATTTATTAAAATTATATTAATATAAGATACGGTCAGGAGGGTGAAACAATAATTATAACGATGTATTTTTTTCAAACATTACTAGTTCTAGCTCCGGCTTGCAGGGTTCACGATATTAATTACACTGTTATACACCCCCGAATCTAACTAACAAACCATAAAAAAAATATCTTAATTTTAATGATTTTTTTCTATTCCTGGAGTCTTGGCCCACACACATATTCATCCGGTCCACCACTAAGCTGCCCTTTTAAAGATTTGTATAAACGAGTAAAAATACAGGTACATCAATACCTTCCCATTTTCCCTATGTCTATGTAGACAACGGTAATCTGAATAAAAATCCCCAACTCTAGGAAAAAAAATCCCCAGACTACAAAATTACTCACAAACACAAGCAAATTATTGGATTGGGCAAATATTTTTTAAATTTTAATTACCTTGCGTAATTACCAACAGTATTAATATTTAATTACAAATATATACTTATACATTGTAGCAATATATACTTAAAATTTAGACAATGTTCAATTTTTATAGCTATGGATTGAAAATTTAAAATATTACAGACCTACGTTTTGTTTTGACTTTAATGTAAATAAAATATTATTAGGAAGCGTTTTTACAAGTTTAACTTTATATAGATGAAATATTTAAAACATTATAAAATAAAAACAATCATCAGACAATAGTTAATGAAGGTAGGTAAAAAAAATTATTTCGAATGCGTCAAATAATAATAATAAAATAATTATCAAATAATAGTTAACTCACTGTTAATTATTAGATTGTCTCTTAATATTGTGGCTTATACCGAATTCAAAAAAATGTTTAATATTTATTTTGCCACCTACAAACCTGACACGAAGTTCAATAATTTGCATATGTTTGTGTGAGTAATATTGTAGTCTGGGGATTTTTTTTCAGCAATTCAGACATAACACCAGAATAATTTATCGAAATAAAATGACAAAATATAATTTACTATAGAGTGATCATTCCAGGAGACTTCAGAATGATCCTGGAGCGAAAATGGTACATCGTCGATACGTCGATAGCCGTTATCCATTCGTCGTATAACCGGCCAACCGTAGATCGGTATAGCTGTAATACACAGATGACAGATGGGGTGACCAATAAATACACAGCTTGAGTGACCAATAAAAACACAGTTTCGCAAAGTTGATAATATTGTACAGTTTTTTAAATAATTAAAATATAAGCTATACAGCGTACATAATATATATTATAGGTTATAAATAAAGAAATGAGCAATAATTCCTGTATGCATATTTAATTTGACTCAATGTTCTTTGGAAAGTGTATACCTTAGCCAGGGTCGTCCGACCTTTTGAAATTTAGGGGACCAATTAACACATTTATAAAAACTAAATGGGTCGCCAAAAGAAAAAAATATATTATTATTTGTATTTTATTTAATAACAAATGTATTATAATAATATAATATAATACACAAGTTATCACAGAATAGAATAGTAATGCCACGGGGCACGAGAGATTCACCACCGAAGTTTTTTTAAATTTATCACACTTAGACTCTAAAATTATTAAATATATGTTTTCTAAGTACAGTGCCAAAAAAAGGCTTGAAGGGCCGCGGGTTGTAGCACCCTATCTTAAACTAAGCTACCTATATATACACGAAATCTTAATTTACCACCATCAAATCATCTAACTCAACCTAACCATTCTTGGACTCCAAAATATAGCAATGATTATTAGCAAAAAATATTCTATAGTGTAAGTACTAAGTATACGTATTCTTTAATCTACACAGTTTCACAGTCACAATGGAAAACATAGCAATATCATGAGATTCCATGATTCATGAACTCGTCTAGGACGTAGAAATACTTCCGGAAGTAAACGAAAGTCCAAAATACAAAGCACTGCACATGGACGCGGCACGCGTATTAGTTACATTATGTTATGTCTATGCGTGGAAAATCATTAATTCGGACAAAACAAAAAAAGCCGTAATCCACCACCATCAGAGGCGTGCTGAACAATTTTAAAAATCGAGGTCAAACTAAAATTTAAGGACCCTCCAACCCAAAATCCGGTGCTTAAAATATATTTTTTTACAGTCGAAATATAAAATCGCTATATTTTACCGTGACGTATTTGTTGTATATTTTACGTTTAATCTCCCGACTACCCGTTTTTGGCTTGAGCCAATATAGCCACACAAAAATCTTCTTCGGCACGCCACTGAGTCTACCACTATATACGACAATGTTAAATACCTACCACGTTATAATATATACAGTGTAAGTAAAAGTTATGCGATCGTCTCACCTTTGAACACCATGTCGTCGTCGGATCGTGTGCGGCGAGTCGGTGCATCGACCGCGCTGTCTGCAGCCCATCGTGTCCGGCACTAGTAAATAAAAAGAACTCACTGCGCACCGTCGGCAGCGCGCACACACGGCGTGTCGCCGCCGCCGCATTCCCCCCTACGACACCGCTTAGTACCCCCGCGGCCCCCGACGCGCCCGCCACATTACGGTGCACCACTACCGCACATCGTTGTATAATATTATTATAATAATATGACGATTACAATACTACAACTACGACACCCGTCACACACACACACACACACACACACACACACACACACACACGCGCGCACACTTGATAATGATATCGTTACGAAGCGATAAAAAAACAATAATAATGAGTGACGACCACGAAATACGCGTCGTCGTCGTCGTCGTCGTCGGCGTCGGTAGACTACGTGGTACCAGCCATACGCCGGCTTTAATAGCGCCCAATATAAAATCGTTATTATTACTATTATTATTATTATTACACTCACGATGTAAAGCGTGCTTGGGTAAGACCACCGTGCGAACTTATAATATTATCATGTGCGAGACTTCAAACAATTATTTGACCCACCCGCCCATCCATTTATTAACCAAATATAAATCAAGTCCCTATAGTACGTATACTATTTATATCTAACACATCTAATCAGTCGCCCACCCACCTACTAAAAAAAAAACTTTATGACTATACGACTTACAATTCTTTAGACCCACAGAAGTAGTATAATAGAACTACCCGAGGCGCCGCCACTGATCATCGCGTGAAATAGGTACCAAACGTGATCGCTTTGGGCGTAGGCGGATATAGGTACGAGAAAAGTGTTGGGATAGACACAAAACATGCACCCATTAGACTTATCGTCATGAGAGGGGGGAGCTTTTATTTCTGGCACACACCACGTAATTATATGGAAATATGGTTTTGCGATAATACAATGATATTTTATCCTGATTCAAAATACAAATTATACACGTAAAATCGGATTCCTATGTTGGCTGTTATTATAGATTATTAATACCTAAGTATTATCATACCATTATTTCAAAGTTCATAAATCATAATTTTATTTTAATATTATATGTTAATTTATTATGCTATTATATATCATATTAAAATTTAGGATATTTTCGGTACAAACATCAATAACACATCAATGTACAGTGCATCATAGTGTTTTTCAATGTTGTACATGATGTATACATTTATAGAATACACGTCTTAGGCCGGACAGCAAAGCAGTGAAAAAAAACTGCCTCGACCAACTGCAGCACGCGGCGCGCTGCATGCCGACTGCAATAGACTATATAGCCACCCGCACCCGTTTAGCACTGCAATAACCGCACCGCTTTGGTATGCGGCCTGCCTCAAACTGTGTACATAGATTAATCAATACACTATACTGCAGTGGTATACGATCGTGGTAACTGAAATATTAAATTCGTATTTCTTCTCGCTCTCGTGGTCGGCGCCAGTGTACAATAAATTATACGATTATGTATAAAATGTAATTCCGTAATCGTCGTAAGATTACATTGCGAGCACGGGAAGTGCATTGTAATATTGCGTTTACATCTCATATTATGCTTGCAATGGTCGTGTTGAGAGGTGCTCGAAAGGTACGTTTGTGAGGTGCTCACACATTTCACGGAATGATAATATTATGGTTCACTCGTGATACCGCCCGCCGTTGCCGCTTCGGCGATGTGACTCGCGAGGAGTTTCCGATACGAAATACCTACCTAACATTTCAAACGATACGTCAGTGTTACAGCCGCTGTGAACGGCCAACCGGTATATAATATGCGTATAATATACAATAATAATGCCGGTCCGCATACAATATCTGATGTTATTATAATATTATACAAAACAATACGATACGAAACTCCGATTAGGTATACTGAACGTCGATTTCAAAACATGACGTTGTGCGGCGCAGTCTCCAAAAGCGACCAACAGAAGATCGGTGTAGGCGCATATCATTACAGTGTTAGTCGGCCATCCATACGGGCCTCTAACGATGCTTGTTTGACGTTGATTCATGCAGTTCCTGCACAACTTTACGCTAATGGTACCGTACTAGGTAAACTATTTGTTTTGCACTTATTACATTTATTATTTTTTTCAAGTACCTACCAGAACAGACCCGGTAAATATTTTTCTCGAGCACCGGAACCAGGAACCATTATAGGTACTGATAGAATCGAGTCCCCCGTGCACATTTTTTATGTTTTCTTTACCGTAGCTCCAGCATTTAAATTCGACATTCAGTATACCACGTTGCAGCGGTATACTGGTATCGTACCATGATATCGATTATTTTTATTCTATATGGTACTGACATAAGTATATACTCACTTATAATTACCCATAAGATACCGTTTCTCTGAATAGTGTGGACTCTGCGTCTACAGTCAACTGCCGGTCCGGATGTGGTCAGCGTCTGTACATGCCGTTCTGTTCCACCGTCTGATGGTGCAATGAAACCTTACCTTAATGCTCGTTTGGCCTTGTGTAATGAATCATTAAATTCAATACAAATGTATTTAGTTATAAATTAATTTAATACTTGTAATTTCATATAGTTAAATTGCTGCACATGATTATTATTTATTTTAGAGAGTTTACTTTTTAAACATTTCACTCTTATATAAAAATATTAAATAATATATATTAAATATCTTGGCTCCCCATGAAGCAATTTACTTTTGATAAAAGAAAATGTGCCAGAAAATATTAATAAAGTGGCCCGAGCGCTGAGACCGGCCATCGGAAAACTTTTTTAATTCCCGATTTGTCCCCCCCCCCTTTATCGTCTTCGTAATATTGAATAATAATGTTTGGTACATTATTACATGAATTTTCGGCCATTGTAAATGTACCATATTAATTGTTTAAATACACAACGCTAAAATCACTACATTTTGTTAAAAACGTGTACCATGTAAAATCCGAAGTCTGCCTATGTATATTTGAGGCTCTTTGTAGGCGTTTCGTAGCACCGCCTGCGCCTATGGTATAGTTGCGACACCGTGCACAAGCCGTGCAAAAAAAATAACAGCGTTAACCCTTTTTGTCACGATCGATACGGGGCGGAGAAACAAGTCTCGCGGGCGTGGATCATGCGCGAACCCGCCACTTGTCATGTGAAATAAGTACCTATATCCGATATCGCGTTATAACTTAAAACACCTTGTATACGCAATAATAATATTATATCAAATGTGTAATCTTATCAAAATATGCGTCATCAACTATTATTATTCTATATAACATATTACAGTGTCGGTTGTCCTCAAAATAATATGTGCTGCTGAGGATATTTTGGAGGACCCACCTACCTACATAATATGATGGCTGAATGTATTTAGTTGAATATATAAAAACTTTAAAATTATCATCCCCATGTTATCCATCACTATAGGTACCGAAAAAACACATCACTAAGATATTTCCAAATTTTAAACAATAAAACAGTAATTTCTAAGCAAATCTAATTTATGACAAAATCGATTTTTTTTATTAACTCAAAATTGTGGAGATTCGAAACTTTCACCAAATTTTTATGTATAAAATTAGAAGACATGAAATAATTTTCAAAATATTTTGACTCATTTTGTGCTATTTATCTATGGGTATTAATGTATTATACTAAATTTTCAACTTTTTAAAGTTTTATTTGGTGTTATGTTATGTTGGCTGATGAATAATTATATATTAAACAATGACCCATTTAGTGCAACATTTTTGAAAAAATATGTTACATTACATAATATTGAGTTATTGCATAATAAACAATTATTAAACACCCAACATCCAATCACCCATTCACCTACCAAATGTTATATGTTGCTTAAGCGATATTCGAATTATGGTCTATCTTAAATTGTAGGCTATCGCCACTGTATGATATTATATAGTGTATTACACAAAATGTGTTCTGGATGCAACTGGTTTACGCCCTTGCACAAAACCTGCGGAAAAGTTTACGCGTTAACCCTTTTTGTCGCGTTCAATACGTGGTGGAGATACAAGTCTTACGTTGCGTACCTAACGTACACATTATGTAAAATTAGTATACGACACCGTGTTATAATATATTATATATACGAAATAATAATAATAATAATATAAAATACAGTGATCGCCACTTAATGGGAATCGTTCATCTATTTGACTACCTACTATTAATGTAAAACAAATTAAAAAATACTGTATTCGCCTAGCTACACTGTCCATTGGCGTCAATGTATACTTTTAAGGGAATATTATTATCATACGTTTCGACGATTATTGCTGTTTCTTCGACTCGTCAAAATGTATTTACATTTTTAAAATTATTTTTTTACATTATTATTTAAAATCATTTTGAAATATTTTTGAAAAATCAGAAATCTACTTTTATGTCTATGTAATAGTATATCGTTATCAGTTTTCTTATTTTGTTTCATCGTAAACGACAAGTGACAACATTCATAGAATGAAACACCTAAATAAATGCATAATAATTATGAATATTTATAAGTACCTACGTCCTACACAAGTACCAACTTAACCAAATTTAATTCATCTATTTTAAATCACAATAGATGCCTATAATATGTGGTTATATAGGTATATGTGACATAATAATTATTAGGTACTCCGTGTATTTATTTTTAGTTTTTATTCTTCGACCTTTCGCCTCAAATCGACTCGTTCGGTCAATGAAATCAATGCTAGGGTCCCGAAGTGACGGAGTCCTACTGTACAATATAATATTTGCGATCGCGTCCAATCGTATAATCGGTTATTATTATATATGGGTACAATACGCGTATATTACAATAATAATAATAATAATAATAATATGCGCATCGGATCGGGCACAATAAGGCGAGTGGGCACACATCGTGGATCTCGTACAATAATAAATAATAATAATAGCAATAATCGTGTGGCGGTCGGTCGCGGGGCGGTACTGCGATTTTTATGCGTAATAATGATACGGCCGCGGCGCCCTCCCGGTGGGCGAGCTCGCGCGCGTACCCGCCGCCGCGGTGAGCGACGCCGTCCGCCCCGGAACACGCACACAATGCCCGTTCACAACAAACGCTTATGCCGCCCGTGTCCAATGCCCGTGTTGTCAATGTTTTGCTCGCGGGTATTCAGACCGTCCAGCCACGGTAAATTATAATAAATAATAATTTATAATTTATTACAATATACAGGGTGATTCGTGCAGTGTAATATATGCTCACCCCCGTATTTATTTATTTGAATTCTGATTTTTGGGATTTTCAAGTATACGTCTTGCAAGGACCATTTATATATACTCGGGCTTTTCACAACGTTAATTAATGGTTTCCTGTACAAACTTATTTTTTTTCAAACGAGTATTGGATTAATTAATACTATGATTTTTAAAGACTTCTAAATATCTTCCAAAACTATTATAGTTGTCCGTGCACTATTCCGCTTTCATAGGCCCATAGAAGATCGACCTATAACTATCTTTAATATACAAACTACAAATAAACATTTTTAAGACTGCTTGTTTGAACTTCGATTGGGATGTATCGAATTTTTCAAGAAAGTCATCTGCTTTATAATTTACAGTAAAAAAGAATGGTTCTCGTTTGAAAAAATAGTAGTACAGCAATAGCAGGCCATTCGATATTTTTCCTCTACAAGGAAAATCTTTGAATCATGAATATATTTTTGTTAATAATAGTAACCACGAAAACGAAAATCTTTCGAATAATCGTTTAGAAATAAAAACTTGTATCTAGCCAAAAAATATATTTATGCTAAATTGTAAATAGAAGCTTCAAATCGTAAAACGTAAGTACCTAACAAGTGATGATGAGTGTAATTAGTAATCACTTTAGAGCTTAGCTGTTTTGATAACAATGTGTTCAATATAAATGTACATCTAACTCAGATTTTTTGTATGGTTGTTAACTTTGTAAATTAAATTGCTTATTATAACAAGTCGATTATTTCTATAATTTTTGTTACGACACCTAGCTAAATTATAACTTTATACATAGTTTTAATCATAAAAGTATACTTGTAATTGATATATATATATATGATACACATGCGACTAAATTCATCTAATATAAAGTAATAACTAATAAAGTGTGAAGGTAAAATAAAAATTAACTTTCTAACTTGGCTCAAACGTTTTAACAAGTCATTGCCTACAGTTGTACATATTATATATATACCTAAAGATGTTGTACACTCGTTATGATACGACTTTATGACATGATGCGACCTAATGTGTGTCGTACGACATAATATAATAATTATATTATACACTGTCATTCACATATACATACATATAGGGTGTCTCGTCCTGCGGCGGCGTATTTGACTTGGTTTTATTACGCCGGTGGGGGGTAAGCCTACAAGTTATCTTACTAACTATGACACCCGGTGCACCTACTCCCACATATATATATATATTATGTACCTACACAATATATTTTATGTACACAATAAAATACTTGTTTGCATACGGCTCTCGCCCCGATTCTGCCCGTCTGTTCGTCTCCCTCGGCCGCCGACTCTCCGCGTTGTTCGCCGCCGCCGTACACCTATAATACTACCTTTTATCATCTGCGCGCGATGCGTGCGGTGTTCGGGTGGGCGCCCGCTGAGTGCCTACCCGGGTAGCTGCAGAGGTTTTAAACGGTAGTTATAATGACGTCGTATACACCGCGAGGTATATATGGGCAGGCGAGTAATAATATACTACACAAAGGCGCGTGTATCGCATGCGGGCGGCGCGGCGGAGGCGGCCTCGTCGGAAGCCTTTTTTTCTCCGTCTGCTGGAATTTGCCACCCACGCCATAATAATAATGATATCGTCAAACGACCGACTCGGGACGTCGCCGCGATTCATACACACACATGTATAGCAATACTAATAATAATAAGTGTTATATAATAAATAACGAACGAGCGTCGCGTCTCGTCGCGTACAATGCGCGCGATTGGCCGGTCGGAAGACCGAAGAAAAACGTTCGCGGACAATGCAAAGTCGACACCGAACGAATGTCACACGGTTTACGGATCTCCTCTCCCCCTCCCTCCTCCCTCACTCGCCCACCAATAAATAAACGTGTCGATGTTGTTTGAATAGACCATATTTATGCATTGCCATATATTATTGGTATTTGGTGGGCTCAAGTGACGGATTCTTTAATTGAATTCCGCGACCGTTCTTACAACGAAAAGTACAATTTGATACTGACATTGTGCATTATATTAATATAATGTAATTTAATAGGCCACTTTGCTAAGATTATTTCACCGGCCATCGGCTATTATTAATAATAACTTATTATACCGATGCAGCCGATGATCGATACGGTAATTTTAGTATCTCGTCGTCATCGCCGTCGCACTGTGAAATCCAACATACATATTACATAATACTTCACATATTTTTTTACACGCATGTAATTTATAACAGTGTTCAGTGTGTTCACTGTTCAATGATTTTCAGTAGGAAAATATTTATAATTTTTACGACTATCGTGTTTTTTCTACCTACTTGTTTGAAACGTATTAAGGCTTGTTTTCGACATTAAATTAATTATAGGTATACATTCTTTCGTTTGAAAAGGAGTAGGTGACTGTATGTCCACCGCTAATTAATGTACTTTATACATATTATTATACTACATCTTCAACACGGTCATTAATGTTTGGCTATGTGCAGTAAATTACGAGGAACGTATTATAATGTTTGGAACATTCGCTTTGGCACGTATCCACGCCTCACGTTTATATCGTATTCCGCAAATGGTTCACACTGTGGCAGCGAGTCGCGTCTTAAAAGTTTAAGTGTACCGGTTGCACATTATAAAACGGTGTCTTTGAAAGTTTGAACGCCGACAAAAGTACCTACGTGATGTAATACTTTTTGGAGCGTCAAAATGACAGGCTATTTATTTGAATGATAATAATTTATAATTTGTTAATAGTAATATAACATAATATAAAGCAATTAGAATTTATATGTTATTTAAATAATATATATATTATCTATTTAATATTTCTGCTAAAATATATAGCGGTGTACTCTGAACTATAATTTTGTATTATTTATTTATTATGAACACCTCGGCACCTCGCTGGTTAAAGTTACAGAGTTTACAGTTTTAAACTATACAAATTAACTAAATTAAAATATTCCAAATATAAATTATACATTAAAGATATAATACGAATACTGAATGAATTAAGTTATAGTATATTTTTTTATTACTTATACTCAATATGTAATGACCTTAAAGTATAGAATCATGAGAAAAATCGGAGTTTTCAATTTTGTTGCTGGAAACAAACGCCGAAGTCAGATGTTTGGATTCACTTTGCACTTGTCACGGTGAGAGCAATTGAACGGGTTCATTCCTCTGTATAATTCATACAGGGACAGTGAATTCAGCATAGACATTGGCCCCATACGATGGAGGTAAAATTTTGAATTATGGAGAAACTCAGAATCAAACTTGATTAATATTTAATTTATAAGTTATTAAAATATGTCTATATATTATTTTTCTTCACTTCTTAATAAGATGTCCAGTTGATTCCAAGCTCCCTTAACCAGCACCTTTATATTAATGGACTTATTTTATTTAAAGTTTTAAAATAATAATAATGTTATTCGCACACCATTGATAAGAATTGTGAACATTGTAAATATTCATATAATTCATCTGTTCTATTCAATTTCGTTTGATTCATTTAAAAATCATGTTTCTACTATTATAGTTTTACATATACAAATTGATATACTTTTGACTGTTAATTATTTGTAGGTTTCATTGTTAAATATATTTTATGTATATTCCTAATTATATTAATTTATGCAATTGGTTCCAAACCCGTTTAATACGTCAATAAATAAATAAATGATTACACAGTTTATTTTAATAATATGACCTCTCAGAGTACATCGGGTTTTTTTTGTTTCGCAAAACATTATTTTACCACTCACGCAGTCACGCACTTGTATACTCGTGGCACATAATATGTATTTATGAGAGAAAGGGTGGCCGCGATTATAATTTTATTATTTATCATAATAACAATAAGAGTTGATGTGTTCAATATTGATCGGTATTTACCGTTTTCTTTGCTGTGGGGCATCGGAAACGGTTTTCGATTGAAACGAATAAATCGTCGGTGGTGGTTCGTTACAAAAACCCGAGGCGACGACTAGCTGCAGTAAAATAATAATATTATCATCGTCATCATCATCATCATCATCATCATCGTTGTCGTCGTCGTCGTCGTAACTGCCGAGGAAGACCACAGCGATCTCTGTATTGTATATAATATATTATATGTAAGTATCTACACCTATCCTCCGGGGCGACCGTCGATCCGATATCGGCTTTCGATCGCAAAACATAATTTTGCTTGCCAGAATAAGGCGGCCTTGTCTCGTTTACGCGTTACAAACTTACAACCTATATATACCTGTGTATACGAACGGTTGAGATATTATACGTGTGTGTACTACACTATGCCATTTTCTCTGGACACCACCTTAATCGACCACCTAGGTGTGCCGCCACTCGTCAGCGACTTGCCACTAATACGAGTATTATATCAACTGGTTTGTCACTTGTTGCATACACGAGTTGTCGTTAGGAAATCAAAAAGCCGCCCTTATTCACACAATAAGCCACAATTTCTTATCTATGATACCTAGACTTTTGCCAATGTAAATACGATAAAATATTACATTAAATTAGGTACTGTATTTTTCACACTCTTAAAAGTTTACAAGCCCCCATAATATGTATAGACTCAATAATTATAAGCTTATTATAATAACATAAAGTATATTATAATATGGTGAACATTTTATTTTATTTTCATCTATTCATTTTTTTTTTTTTTGTAATGTAACATATTATAATGTATTAACAACTTGTTCATCGTGACCCACATACTAATAAATAATATAGAATATAAAAATATAGTATGAATTATGATGTACCTACACCTATTTTGATGCATGAAAAATATTTCGTAAAAAAAATATATATTTTTTAATTTGTTTCTATGGGTGGGTTAATACTATGAGTATATAATTAATAACTTTACTCATTTTTCAAGAATAAATTTGTTTATTTTTTTTAATCACAGATTCGCCGATGATTATAAAAAAGTAATAATTATATTTAAATATGTATTGAAGACTTAATAGTAAACACTCAACAGCATAAGCATTGAACAAACATATACAATTAAATAATTTTACCATATATGTACCCAATATATCTATATGGCTATATAATTAGTTAAGCACTAAAGTACCTATATTGTAAAATATAGTATTTGCAGTTTGAAATGCTTTGGAAAACACTGATTAAGTGCCAATAGGTATCTTATGTTTGTTTTTTATACATTATAATTTATACATTTATCATGGATTATATTATTGACCATTTAAAAAATTATAAGACAACAGTTAAAATGCATTGTAATAACATATTAGATATTATACAAGTGTCATGTCTATTAGTTTATTATTTAAATTTAATAATATCAATTATTTTATTTCTTTTATTAAATATCTTATATAAATTATTAGATGCCAATTAAAATAATACATCTATAAAATAAATAGATATTGTAATAATGTAAATCAGTGTTGCTATTACAATTTTTTTTTAAATTATGTATTATTATAATAGAATTCTAACTTTTACTGTGTTACAAATTTACAGTTAAATATAAACTATGAGTAAAAAGTAATGTATTGTTGATAAGTAAATGATACATGTTGCCATGTTGAAATGTTTCTATAATGGTTAATTTTAAGTATTGTAATTATTTAGTGTATTATTTCCATTTACCACCAACTCTATTTGATAAGACTGTGTTATACACTTGTGTATTATTGACGATAATAGGTTAATATTGTGTAAATACACACATTTGATCAAAATAAAAAATGTAATTCATAAATTAATTGTTTATTATAGGTTTTTTTTTTAAATTTTTATTAAAATGGAAATATTTTATATAGTTTTATTACTTCAGGGTACTTCATGACATTTTCTAACTACCGGTATATATAGGATATAGGCACACATATAAATAATAAACATTAAAGAAAACCATGATTTTACAATTACTTTTCGACGAACACTACAAAATTACAAGATTTGTTGACAAAATATACCCAACCTGCGTGTATGGGTTTAATAGTGTAACCGTTTAAAAAATGACACTTATTATGTAAAGTGCTGATTTCAAATAAACATTTAAATAATTATAAAAGACATAAATAATTTTGATTATTTATGGATGTTTTCATACATCATTATTAAAATGTGTTCGTGATTTTCGAATACTCATTATTACACAATCATATAAAACACATACGCTGCTTATACAGTGTATAAACATCTTTTTTTATGGCATACACGAACGAAAAATTGCATGCGAGTCGAGTATTGATAGGGCTATTAATTAGTGTACAGTGTTTATAAATATTATGTCTATAGAATATCCTCGTGTCGCATGGAAACGATTGCAAATGCGTTTAGTTAGTAAAAATTGAAATCATATGTGACTACATGTCTACTTGTAGATTTTACGTTATTACACACGGGACTCAAATAGTTAGTGATTTTAAAACCGTAAAAAAAGTAGGCAATTAAAATTCCATAAAATAACGTTTCTCGGCCAGTATCATAGGTCATCGTTGAGCAATAAACACGATTTATTATAAAATCAAATTAATTCTGAGTACAGGCGTGTAACATAACACGGTATATTATAATTTATAACACACGAGGTGTCTAAATATTTTGGGTACACCGTACACATCTCCTTACTCCTCAGTATATTTTCTCACGGTACACTGACTGACTTTTATCACACATTCTTATTGCGTGAAGTGCATACTTTACAGTAGTTCTATGGGTTTATAGTGAAAAACAATTAGTTAATTTTAATTCAATGAACCCGTGTAAAAATTATGCGTAAAAGTTATTTTTAAGTCAATGACGGTAGCGTTAATAATAAAATTAATCGAATAATCGATTAGACACGTTTTTAGGACAGGTCACTTCTCACCTCGGCGATGAGAACATAAAGCCGAAAAAAAATCCGGATAAGAAAACTGTGGGCGCGAGCCAAACCAGGCCATAAGCCAATTGTGTATTATGTTTAATGTACGATGTATGTCTTTATACCGAATACGTAGTATTTGTAGTCTTATTGTAAACTACGACAAAGTCAAGGAAGCAATCTGAAACTAGTTCCCCAGTATTGTCGCTTTACACAAAAAAAAAAAAAAAAAACGAAAAAAGAAACAGACTTTTATTAAAACTGTCGGAACGAAATATAATACAATTGCAATAAATTATACCAGTCAGTCGGTCCGTTTTGATTTTGATGTACAATCAAGAGAAAACAAGTAAATAGTCGCGTGTCGTAAATAAAAGATTTACAATAAAACGATTATATTATTATTATATCCGGCCGTAAAATATAATATACGTTAGAGTTATTTTCTGCTGTTCAATACAGACTGACAAAGCGACAAATTATCATGGTCGGTACATAAACATTTTCCAGCGAGTTCAAAGGTGAGACATCTGAGATATCGTTACGATCAAGCCAGTATATACTCAGGTCAGCGCATAACATATGGTAGGCGTTGTGAAAAACTGAAACTTAAATTTATAGCATTTCGTTAACTACGGTACTTTAGATTTACAACTATATTTTAATTGCACATATGATTATTTGTTTTTAAAGTGTGAAAATCGTTGGAATTTAACGAACTTAATAATATGTAGAAAACGTCCATGCCAAGCATCGGAGATATTATGTAAAAGAAAATAGTGCTTATAGGTACTAAACGCATTACCGTGGTTGTGTGCATATTTAAACAGGAATAGTGGAAAAGTGATCGATGAGTGAATAATGAATATGTACATTGTTATAATATACTCACTATACACCGTTATTTCGCTAGTTTTTCGTATATACTGTACTGTGTTAAAATCATTCGACGTTTCTTTTTTATTAACGTGAATATTATTATTGTACGTGACGCATGTTAATAATATTGTCTACATAATTATAATATTTTCATAAACCTACATAAGAATTTGAACGACTGCAAATAAATCAGCGTTTCAATACTCATTGTAATACGTCATTGTAATTTATGAATGGTTGTATTTTCGACCAAAACAGTATTATGATGTCAAATTGGCTCTGTATATAAGATGTGTATATTTGCTGTTCAGACATACTTATAATAGATACGCATTGTAATTGCATATTTCAATATTTGTGCACGAGTACTTATGTATAGCTGTATGAGGTATTGAAATGTATATTTGGTATCTACAAAAATATGATATTCATAATGACCCATGAATAATGATTGAAGAATTATACGTGTCACAATTAAATTCGTATTATTTATAATCACTTACCATATTTTATACTGTGGTTGACAATCGAGTTAAAATCCAAATTTTCACAAATGGAAAGTAACCTCTCCCCAATATTCATGTCTGTTCTTCTACTAAGGAAGACTATACTCGTTGGTTAAATTGTAGGTATTATTAATAGGTACGTGAAGTAAAGCTAAAAAAAGGTAGTCAAAATAAACGAATATATTTGGTATAACTGCTAACTATAATAATAGTATAATATATATATATTTATAATAGCCTAAGGTCAAGATAAAACCTGATTCGAAAACCATTGGAAATGTATTTCAACTTGTAATGGGTTGTTGTCATAGTGAAAAGTTAGCATGGTAATTTAAAATAAATGGTCTCACAAAATCTACAGGTTTTCAGAATGTACTTCTCCGACGTTAAATATGTATTGGCTATTATTATTATAGGTATGTTTGCAATCTATATACCTACATTTTACAATATACATACATATGTTATGTACACGTTTAACGTATTATGACGTTTAAAAGGTATCTAAAATGTTTAGAAATGTTAAACGCGGATTAACTACGATTTAAAACGTTTCAAAATTTAAAATAGCATGGACACTGTAGCTGTATAATACGCATACGTAATAAATATCATAAACGCATAACGCATGTAATAAAATATTATTTATTAATTTCAATATGGATTTACATCATATTATCACGTTAGTTTTAATAGGACCAGATTATAATTTATCAAACTAATAGAAAGGAATAAAGGGTGCATATTATTATTATGCTTGGTGTGAAAATTAATATGCGTTATTTAATTTCAATTGATAGTCAAGTAGAGTGAAAAGTGACTACATAAAAATGTATACTTAATATAGAAAAATATTAATTTATTGAGATCATAAAATAGGATAGCAAAAATATCCAGCTATAATTGGTTTTTGTATTTCTATTATTATTTTTAACATTAAATTTACCTCACGTTAATTAAAAAACAAATTTATGGCTCAAATTATTGAAATTGAAGGTTTTAAATTTTAAGTTAATTGTGTATTCACAATTCCAATAGATTTTTTTTAATCGTTATTAGGTATTGTTTATTTCCTGAGACAAAAATGATTGGGTACACCTTTTTTTTTTAACCGATTTTCGTAACGCTTTGTTTATTGCTGCAAAAAGTAGAAACGCAAATCAACAATGCATACAAAATTTAATTTAATTTCTAACAAAATGTAGCGTGCTACACATATCTAGATATTTTCTCTCTACGCTATATACAAAAACATATCTATCTATGATTCCTCAATTTTCCTTACATAGAAAAAATATCTAGTAATATGTTCCTTAATATTACAAATACGGTCGACATTATTTTATTTTATTCTTGCGTAATTATTTGGAAAATCCCTGTTAGCTGTCTGATAATACAGGCACTGTTTCGTTAAGCTGTTAACTGATCGCAATGCCATTTTTAAATACACTCACTATAACATTTTATTACACAACGGTAATAATACAGTACGTCAGTACCCAATAAAAATAAATAAAAATTATAGGTGCAAAATTATAGGTGTAAGTATAAAATTCTCCCTAATAACTCAAACATTATTATTATTTGTTTATTATTCAAGTTCAGTAATAAAAATATAGTCATGAAATAGTTTTTTATATTATTAACTAGTTTGGAAAAATATTTTTTGTCTAAAAATATTCAGTATACCTATCTTATATATTTTAATAATATATAAATCAACGAGCGTCATTATGAAGACTGTATGTGCATACTGCGTACAGTAATTAAATTGATTCAGTTTCATTTGTTTTAACCTTAAAATAAATTAAACTCCTTTAATAAATGTATTTGCTAATAATAATAAAAAATAAATAAATAAATGTATTAAAGACAATTATACAATATACAATATACATAATTAGTAGTTACATTGGATTTTTAAGCTATTATAAACAAAATACATACATTTACCTATTGCATATTAAATGAACTAAAATCTAGAAATTATTCCATCTACAAATATAAAACTACAAGGTTACATTATATAGGTATAATAAATAATAAACCTACTTTATGAGTCAAAACCAAATTACTACATCGATTTTAATTATAAACGATTTAATAATAAGTATCGTATGATCATCATATTTTAAACACATCACTTCCAACAATTAGAATTTCGCTAATTGTCTGCATTCTACACCATACAGCATACGTCTCGGCAATAATTAAATCAACCTCTCAATGTATTTCTCATGTATTTACAAATAGATTTTATTTTATGTGCACATTTGTAGGTACCTACTTATTGTTTTAAAGACAAATTTCGGAGTATAAAAGTCGAATAGTTAATTTGCTTTCAAGTTAATCATATGGCATAGAACACGGCCATTATTCAATAAATTATAAAAAAATCTGACAAATCAATTAGATACTTATTATGTAATATTTTAACTTAATCAGATTATGAAAATAAAGTACACGTGTCGACATTATTGTTTTAAATCGATGATGTTAATAATGAATACCTAATTAATAATATTATGTGGACGACCCGCTTGGGATAACGCTTTCTAGTTATGAATAAATGATATAACTTTTAAGTAATAATAACACATTTTTTCAGACGATTATGTTAATTAGTAACAATGGTTCATTGATTTGCGTCATTTGTGTGACGTTGTTGATGTTATAACAAAGTTTCAACACACAAACGATAATATTTCCACTATATTTTCTACCTTTGAAAATTCAAACAGTCAATAGTGCCTGGTTACAATTTACTACAAATCAAACAGTCGTTTCATAAATTCGAAGAACTTTCGTTTTTTTTTTTAGTCACGTTTTTGTTAACGACTAGACGACCGTACGAGAAAAAATAAAATTTCAACGGAGGGAGGCAGTTACAGCGACGTATAAAAACAAAATGTTTTTATACTCACACCATGAACTAAGTAACATTTTAAGCTTATATATTTCTAATATTTATACCAATTTATATCAATATTATATTATGAAAAATATTACTATGCCTCATGTCTATTTTTAATAATGTAGTCATAGTGTGAAGCTCCATTTTACCCTCCCATTCGGACGCTTTTGAGAACGGCAGTTTTTTTTAATAAACGGGAAAGCATTAAACTTTTTTATCAACGACATATTATATTTAAGCAGTAATCACCATTATAAGGTCTTTTTGTCAGTATATTTTATACTGTTTTAATTTGATTTGGGTCGTACCTACTCATTAAGTTTTATATTATTATATTGCTTTTAAATAAGTGTTCTATTTTAATATTTATTTATTAAAATTCTGTGCATTTTGATTTTAATAAAATATCACGATCATTGTTGATTTAATTAATTACAAAACTAGTACCTTGACAAGTTAACCCCCAATTTATTAAAACATAGTTTGATATAGAGCTAATGCTTAATAGGGTAATCGGAATACAAATCCTCAGACTACAATTTTTCTCACAGACACGAGCAAAAATTATTGAACAAATAATTTTTTTTAATACTAATTAGTGTAATTACTGATTCCCATCATTATAAATATATTTAATAACAAATATATAATTAGTATGTATATACTAATAATATTTTATTTTATACTGCGATATTATGTAAAATTCTGTAAAATTAAATTCCTAAAATAATTTTTTTTTACTTTTCCTATAACATTTTTACGATAGTATTATCTGCAGTATAAGAATTACGAACTTCAATTGTTACGTATTGCTGTGTAAGGTGTAGTACTGTAGAGTGTACCATTGATAATCTATAAAATAAGGTAATTTTGTTTGTATTAGGTATTTAGCTTATTTATATCGATCATTTGATATATTTGTATGCTTGTATATAATTATGCTATGTTTTAACTTTCGAGTACCTGCAGTGTTCATTACTTTAGTGTAGTTTGATAATTATTTTTATTTTTATTTTATAATCTTTTAAATATCTAGCATCTATGTTAAGTATAACTAGAAAAAAAACATCCTAAAAATATTATAGGTATTTACATTATCGTCTAAATATAGTAGGATACGTAATATTTTCAATTTTCAATTCTTAGCTATACAGATTTATATATATTTTCTACATTTTAAGTTTATTTTTAAGTATATTACTACACTATAAGTATATATTTGTAAATAAATATAAATAATGTTGGTAATTACACTAATTAGTGTTTAAAATAATATTCGTTTAATAATTTGCATGTGTTTGTGAGAAAAATTGTAGTCTCTAGATTTTTTTCTGGAGATTTTTTTCCTAAAATCCGTGTTTATTAAGAGAATTACTCAATATAACCTACTTACCTTCATATTTCATTCAACCTTTGAAATTCTATGCTTTGCGTGATTGTCTAAATCTGTGATTCCTACATCCGATGATCTACATAATATACTAATACCGTCATATTCAATGTTTTCTTATGGTAATATTATAAGGTATAAAATATTAAATTAAAACAAAATTACATAAATAGCCAAATTGTAAATGTATGCGTAATTTATGATAATTGACCATACAAATGTTTGGAAATCTCAGAAATATTGATTGTCGATTGGAAATTATTATTTATTGTATCAAAACATTCAAAACCCCACTGGGGCTTAAATTATTAAGAATGTTGAAGAATATATTTTATATGCACTTTCCGATGTCAGATTACTTACTGTTTTAAATGTGTATGTATGAATTTGTTAGCTTCTTTTCTATGTTATGCAGATATATCAAATACTTGTCAATTTTTAACTTAAAAGCTATAGGTACATCAAAGTTATTTTCAAAACAACGATTCAAAAAACAAAAATATTATTTTAAATGACATATATTATTACATTAAGTTTTAAACTTTAAATATATTTACTTCGTGAAAAGGTTATTGAATACAAATCTTTCAGCAAGATATAAATCGGACCACTGATAGTACTTGTGAAAATCTTTCGTTTTAAACAGTTTCCACTAGTAAATTTGTAGGTTTATGGAGCAATATTTTACGGGGCATCTGAAATATTTTAGAACTTTAAGTGATTTTAGCTGTATGGTTCATTTATTATCTCTTTATACGAAATAATATCTTCGTATTGTCAGTATCGAATCCAAAATAACACGAATTTTACAAAAACAACGTAGTATAGGTTCTTGACAAAAATGTTATAAATCTAACATGCTATAACATCCATAATAAGAAGACTGTCTCACAGCCAGTATGCGACGTGCTTTACAAGCTGCAACTGTGTGGCAACTCCATGCAACTAAATATTCTCCCATTGGACTTTTAACGTTTCTACTAACGCAAAAGTGACATTTATTATATCGTGGAGGTTTTTTTTTGCAAAAAATGTCGAGTCTCTACTGCTATAGCATTCTCGAATCGAATCTCATGTTCCTTTTCTACGAATACATTGACGCGGCGCTGTGTGTTGTTTTATATGCGGTCGAGTTTCCCAAACAAACACGATTTTTCAGGATTTTTCGAAGAAAAACGATCGAAAATTTATACATCTAGGTACTTGGCGTGTGCACGAGTGTACGTGTCGTCGTTTAACACCTTGCTACCTGAAAACATGTACCAATCATAAATTATACCATAGTTATATAGTTATAATTGCGGGGTCAAGTTGCACGTATACGTGTGCCGAACTCGAACAATTATTATATCCAGTACAATGTAAATGTCATATTATTATAAGCTATAGTCGTTGTAGACAAAGATACTTCACGTGCTTCGTTTTGAACGAATTCAAACTCAGAGTCCTCCATTAACGATGCCTTCTTGTCTAATGAATAGCGCGCTGCTGTGAACGGAATTTCCGAGAATACGAATTATCTTTACTACCTATATATTGATATTATTATACCTAGTGTGTTTATTATTGTCCTACCGTATAGGTACTTGAACGCGTAGCGGAAAAAGACCTAGAAATGTGGGTTAAATATTTGCAACAAGTCATATTGTTGTAGTAGGTACACGTTTCTATATGAGTTGATTAAAGACTATTATATTACACCTCGACATTGAAATTTGCTGTACACTCGGCCTTTTTGCTCACACGAAACATTGCAGATTGATTTTTGAATTTACCTATACAGATTATCACATTCAGAATCAGCAGCAGCTATCCTCAAAATAGTGTTGCTTAGGATGCAGTGGTGCGAGGACCCACCTACCTAAACGATGCTAGTAATTAAACTGGAATTCATAATTTCTACAAAAAACTAGTTTTTGACAAAATTGAATTGTATACCTATTGTCATAAATATTCTATATTAATCACTTTTTTTTCTGGCCCTAGTTTATTTTCGACTTTTTTTCTTCGCTTAATAATAATTATGAATCGAGGGTGAATGTGGTGCCTGAAATTAGGCACCACACTCAGCTGGTGGTCGTCGGTGAAAAACCATCATGTAACGTCCAGAGCTGCTACGATTTACTTGGCATTCAGTGTAGGATAAAATAAAAATAATAACCCTATAACCTACTCCTATATAAGTAATAATCTTTCACGTGGTTTTCGACCACCGCGAGAAAAGACGGACAAATACAATTAATCGTTTATGAACACCACTAATACTACAAACGAATGGTTCAGACCATACGAGTATGCCAACACCAGTTGAATATAATGATAATAATACTTCGACGTAGTACTTGTGACTCGACTCGCGGCTGTTAATATATTATTATATTATTCTAGTGTAATGTACGGTGTAACTGAGGTATTTTATGGGTAAACGAACCACCTAAAGCATATGTTTTTTTCTTCTTTTAAATAGGGGTTTTTTTCATGAGCCTTCACCACATGAATGTTATATTGTACGCAGCGTAGGTAGGTAGTGAGCCATTAGTACATCTTTTCTATAGAGAGAAAAGAAAGGTTGCCGGTACACCAGAGCTCGACGAACGTTTGTTGGTTTTAAGGTTTTCGCCCCGTTGGTTCACAAAATACTCGAACATAAATTATCCCGGGAGTTGTTAGGTGTTTCCGTCCGAACCCAAACTGCGCCGTACGGATATTGTTCACCTCTGGAGTACAAAACAAAAAAAAAAACTGAAGTGATTAAAATGTCTGTATAGGAAAAAAAATTTGGTTTTAGGATCAAAATTTAAACAAACTCAACTTGAGATTACAATGCCATGTAGACTTATTTATAAATAAAAATGTATATAAAATATATTATTATAGTCTATAGGTATCATGAGTAGTTTAATAAATAGATTTGAGGTTAAAACATATTATTAACCCTCCGATTCCCACAATACTATTTATTCAGAATACCATCATTCAGATTGATAGAGATATATAAACTTAATTTTAATTTTAATTATTAAGTGTGATTAAATTTTACGAGTCCCCAAAATTAAATGTATTTCCTTAGAATACGTACTTAAATATATTCACAAATAGAAACAATTTAATGATTCAAAAGCAAGTTAATAAACGATTTTAATGTAATTTAATAAATGTTAGATACTCGATTAGTTGTAAAAATATAAATTGCAAAGTGTTGTCACTCGACCTTGAAAAATGATCACCCCTGTGGTATATTATGATCTGTGAGATCAGCTGTGAAATACCTTATTGAATAGATTGGAATTCTCGGTGCTTACAAATTACGAATTACATATGATTTTTTTTTTAAAAGCTTCAAGCTTATAACTATTACAGCTTAATAATTAAAATAGCATTATGAACGCTTATGTTTTCATATTGTCCGTTATAAAAAGTAATAACAAATCGCAAAAATCTCGACAATAGAATCGGCCTTAGTCGGGTGTGTTCGGATCGGCTGTATGTTTTATAAACCACGGACGCCCCGTCGAGTGACGGCGGCCGACTGTCAGTAAAACAATGGTGTCAGTTGGGTTGCGTATGGGTTGACGTAACTCAGGAACCGGCGCGAGTCATCTTTAAAACAAAAGCAATAATATGATATTATTATGTCGTTATTATTATATTATTTTGTTTTACTGTAAATTATTAAGCGAATGCATTTATTGGAATGTTGATGCATCTAAATCAAAATTTAAAAATATAGTTTCTGAAATATTAAGGTTCGTGTACTAACAATAACAATTATTAAGAAGCTATACCCGGCTTTTTGTCCCCGTAGTGTAGGTACAATAGCGTAAAATATAGGCAATGTATGTTGCCGTGTTGATCCCTTCAATTTGAATTGTATTAATTTTTAGAGTGAATTGATTTATTTATCTTATATCTTTTAATATATTATAATATTATGACGTGTTCTAATGGAGGTGTTTTCCCAATATTTAAATTTTTAAGTTAGTAATAATTTAAAAATATTTTGTTACATACCTTATGTAGCTCTATTTAATATATCCAAATAAACCTCCAGCAAAACCCAGGCAATATTATTTTTTTTTTCTTTATATTATTGAGTTACCATTTACTTTTAAGTTTGATGATAAGCCAATTTTATTTACTTGAATAGTAAAATTAACAAGACCAAATATGAACTGCTATACTTACATTTTCCATATTATGCATTTATGCAATACAGTACGTCTTATAAGATAGAGACAATGAGGCAAATGAGAGTCCTCTTTATAGTAGTTATGATGTTATATGCGTCAATCATAAAATAGATGTATAATTTAAAGTCTAATTGTTATTTGTCACATATTTTAAAAATATTTATATAAATTAAAGATTGTTTAAATAAATAACCATGGACGTGCTCTAAGAGGCGAGGAGTGGTTTATAATAATACATCAACATTTTATAATTTGTGAAAATTGTCAGAATATAATATTAATACTATATATATTCAATTATAATGATCATTATAACTTAACTTAGTCTACATTGTATTTATGTAAAAATATTTTTAAAGACTATTCAATAGTAGTAAGTATTTCATCCTTAGTATATTAATTTTATTAACCCAGCAACTATTAGTTTGAATTTTGATTTGAATATATCCAAAAATGCACAATATAAAAAGTCGTTTGTTATATTTAAAAAAAAATATGGAAGTTAGGTTACCCTGGGATATTCCTTAAATAGTATAAACATAAGAATTTTGAGTAAATTCATTATTAAAGAAAAGAATAGGGATGACTAGGCGAGCATATAGGGAATCTTTGCCCCTCTATTATATATAATATATAATTGATTTATATTAATTTCTATGTATTAGTTTCAATTAATATTTGATAATCATATAGCCTCCATCATAATATACATTCATGATCATATTTACTAAGCCTATTAGCATTAACTATGAAATTATTTTAATATCAGTTGTGTATTTTGTTAGTCTTGGATGTTTCAATGAAAAACAAGCAGAATTAGCTTCATCCAACAATATATTATTGTTCCTCTGTTTTGATTTGAAATAATTCATTGTTTAAAATAATCTTTCACCGAAATTTATGTTGCCGTGAATGTTGAATTTATTCGGAATGAGAGAAAATAAATTTTTTGTCAAAGTATGAAATATTATGTCTGGAAGCATTGATAGCTTTATTATTGAGAAATAATAAAAACATTTGCCTATATTTTTTTTCACCAAATATTGCAAGATTGAATAATGAATTAAAAATATTTTTACATGCTGTGATAACGTCCTCAACAAGTTTGATAACTCAGATTTAAAACCAACTCGTTAACAACATCGAAAATCTACGGATTTCGCGAAGATTAATATAACGTACACAATAATTATTATCATAGAATAAAAATTAATAACCGTATTTATTTATATTTTATTTTGTTAATATTGTGGACGCCCAGCCGAGTGACGGCGCCGACTGTTGTTAAAACAATGGTGTCAGTTGTGTTGCGTACGGGTTGACGTTCTTATTAAGAACCGGTATTCATCATCATTAGAACAAAAATGGTTTTATTGTTAAAATATTATAATCAACAATAATCAAATGAAATTAAGATGAGCCTGAGGTTTACTCACTTTTTATTTTTTTCGGATAAAATCATAAAAAATTCGAATTCAAACGTTTTTCGACAAATTCATTTGAGAGTGATACATTTTCATATGCGTGCGTGTACCTAGTGCTTACACTGGCGCGTAATCAGGATTTTTAAAGATGGGAGGGTTTTCAAATAATATTTGAATACAACTTGAGGGGGAGTTGGTTACACATCTTATTTTTTTTTAGATTATACAGACGAAGTGGGGGGGGGGGGGGGGTTTATACATCTTATCTACAAGCCTGCATCTACGCGGTATTGACATTTTTCTTATAAGCAATTAGTTATATATTGATTATAATTGAAAATATGATAGGAAATTCATCTTTACGCTAACTTCACTGTGTAGAAAATTGCTACTAATACAAAGGTAAGCTAATGCTATAATGCATGTACTAATAATTGCACAATATAAAAAATGCTTCAGGTCAGAAGATGTATTTCTATATACCTTTGATTTCATAACGTTGGTACTAATGATACTGATTTCAATTATGTATCATAGCGTATTATTTTCCGTAGGTAAACAAGGTATATGAATCAATATTCTGTTTTCACACAAGTTGTTATTTCCATTAAATTTGTACAAAGCTTATAATTTTCATTCATTGTCAAATTACGTATTATTATTTATTTCTATGTTATTATGAGTATTATACATGTAGATATATTATTTTATCTTATTTGTACTTAGGCACTACAAAAATAAAAGATAAATTTAGTTTTTTTCACGACTTATAAATTTATTATTGAATTAATTTTCTATTAAAACGCAATACTCCTGAAAATACGTCGAAACGTGTTATTTTCGGAACCAACACTTAAAAAAAAAAAATAATATCATTTAGAATCTATTTATAACGAAAATAAAGATAAATTTGCTTTTTTTATAAATGTGGTGAATTGCTAATGAATAACTAATCATAAAAAAAATGTAATTAATTAAATAACAAAATAATATGTAAGCATATCAGTATTGTAATCGGAAATTATCTAAATTTGGCTTTTTTTCTTAACAATGTAAGTGCAGAATTCAGGGTCACCGGTAGTCATCAAAATAATAATAATATAATGCGTATTATAGATTTTGTAGGAGGCAATAAATTCATTGTATAATAACGATTGACCACTTATATCTGATCATATGCCACAAGAAGCAACCATATAATATGGTTAGGTTAGGATAGGTTACTATTGATCACTATTAAAAAATGGGACTCAATTTCCACTCATCTAAATTTTAATGTAAAATACTATAGAAACTTTATGCACTCGATTAAGAATTCTATATAATAACAAAAAAAAATACAGTAGTATAAAACGACTTATTTTTAAAAATCCCAAAATTATGTGTCTGGTGTGGTGGACCACTGCAGTATACTTTTTGGACGGAGTAAGAAAGCATCCAGCATTATATAATTTATTCAAAACGTATAATGTAAATTCACCACCACGAAAATTGCAATAAATCATTAACGTTAAAACAAAATCAATCTAGCGGTTGAACAAAATAAAAACAAAAATGTAGAATGTTATAGATAATTTTCCAATGGGGTTTTTTTATAAAGCCACTCACTGTTTAACTATCTGACTTTATCCGGGAAAAAATAAACAAATATAAAATATTTATATACACAAAATTATATAAAATAACGTATTATATAATATTTATACCACGGTGTATCTCCGATCTCGGGTTTTAATGTAGCTTAGTTCACGGGAAAATCAGCGTCGCTGAACCACGCTTTGTGTACCAATTTAACCGAGATAGGTAACCAGATTGTGTCGGATTGGATATAGCACTTGTTTTATTTTTGAAAGTAATTCAAGTAGTGCTCTAAACTTTTCTGATATTTCTAAGAACAATTTTTGAAACTTACGTAATAATCGGTCTAGTAGTTTTTGCGTCTATATACTACACACATATGGACAGTATTTAATGACTAGCCCTATATGGCTATATTATATAAGCAAACACTATTTGATTTTCGTGAGCAGAAACAAAATTCATGTGTGAGTGACGTCTTAATTCTCAAAAATATGTATGCAAAATTTGCTGCCAATTGTTTCAGTAGTTTCCAAGTCTATAAGCCTCATCAAAACGTATACATTCATTTTTATATAATAAATATATAGACAATATTGTGTCACTATAAATAATATGTATAATGATGATTTGTTTGATATTTATTTTATGATTGTCGTTTGCAATGTTTATTTGATGTAAACACTAAATAGGTATACATAAAATCTGACTATCAAAACAACGAAAATATAATATATAATATCCGGTATTATCGTAAACATGATTTGTTTTCCAGTTATAAATTTTGTCATTTGATGAACAAATAAAAAAACATAATTATTATACATCGGATATCGATTGTCGCTCAATATAGAGTAGATTGCATTTGGATACCCATCTAATATTGTTAGACAAACCTAACAAATTTATCACGTATCTATGTGAAGTTAGTCTAACCTAACTTACTCGGTGATATCCACTTCAAACCTCCAACAATATTTTGCAAGTAATATGTAAGTAGCTACACATTTCTTTTGAAACTATAGGGTTAGAATAATTGCCAATTATAAGTTATAAACCACTTATAATCAATTTTAAAAATGTAACTGAATTGTTTTTATCAGACCAATAAATTTGTAATTTAAAATGTTAATCGAGTAAGGTACCAACAGCTTAAAAATGAATCATACTGGAAAAATACATTAATTTTCGCAATGTGGGTCTATATACTTTACCTATATATACGGTGAATTAATAATTATTATGACTTCATTCGATTTTTTTGACAAAAATGAGTTCAAGTTTAATACACAGTATTATTAATAGTAGTATAAATAAATTATAAAATATCCATAGAAATGGAGGTCGACTATAACCTAACTTGACACCTATCACGCGGTATCTGCTAGAATTGTTTTTCGTATAGATAACATCATTTGTGTTTTTGACAGAATACTGTTGTAATATTGAATTCAAATTTAACAAATCCACTACAGTGATCTATTTAATATGTACACTGGAAACCATCTATACAGCAGAGTGACTTCCCCGGTTTATTTTTTATTCAAAACGTACATTTGCATATATGTACCAACTACCTACACATTGTACTTTTCAATTCATAGATAAAATATTGTGAATGAATTATATTATTAAGTTTATTTCGCGGAATTTCGTATACTTCGGAATTTTCAGCGCTCACATATTTTAAGCGTATATTTTCTATTTTTTAGTTAATTAGATTTACAACACTAATAATAATACAACTTAAAGTTAGTCATTTGTTTCTTGTTCGTAGGTAATGTACTTTATCGTCTGACAGTATAGAAACCATTGGCCGGGAGGGATTGGAGGTTCAATGGTTTTAAACGTCTCTTCGGATTACAAAATTATGATTTCGGTTAACACCAATATTCAAAACTAGACTTTTCCAAGTGTTAAAATATCATTATATGTCGTCCTTTTCTAAAATCAAATCGTTTCGTTTTTATTGTAACAACTAGCTATAGCTTGTAAAAAATAAATATAAATACACATTATTCTAACGTACCTACGCGTTGCCACTATATCACATACACTGTCGGACACTAACACGCGTCGCCGTGTACGCCATTTATTATTATTATTATTTTTGTCGTCGTCGTTTTGTGAGCATAGGTACCTATTGAAATTGCAATAATAATGTCCAACAATGTATACCACACACGCGCCATCGGGTCGTTCCGGTCGTCCGCAGCTCGACCAGATGGAAACGGGACGAGAGTTTTATCCCGTTTTCACGGTCACGAATATTATCGCCGGCCGCGGCTTCTTTTTGATATATATTTTTTATTTTTTTTTACTGCCGTTTCAAAGACCGTCTCAACAAAATTATATTTCGCATGCACATAATATGGGTATTACGTATATTATACAGCCTTGCGATATTTTCCACAACTCGTTACACATATATAATATCGATGTTATTGTCGTACGAATGTAAAACTCCACACTGCACGTACTTACAATAATAATAATGATAGTGATATTTCACCTTCATATACCCTCGAGAGTCATCCTTAAGTGGCAATTTGCAAGCAGTCCGGGAAGGAAATTAGTGTCGGAAAAAAAAAAATTATTCGTCACCGCGGCTGTTTGCGGCACCGTCGTTTAGGCACAGTATTATATAATACAGAATGATTTCTCAAGCGTGCTCAACCAAACTTCCCTATAAAAATGAATTATTTAAAATTCTGATTTTTCACATTTTTAAATAGTTTATAATTTTAATATTTAAAGACGATATTTTCAAGTGATTGAGTTTTTGGTACTACTTATGAGGAGTTCCTATTTTATAAACTTCTGTTTTTCAAATGAGAACCATTCTTTTCTACTATATTTAGCGGATAATTTCTATGAAAATGTTGACTTATCAAAATCCAAATTCGAACGAGTAGTGTTTGAGGTATTCAACTTTGAGTACACTGCTGTACACCCATTTGATAACTCTGAAAATCAAATTTCGAATAACTGAATTATTATCGAAGAAAAAAGGAGTGTCAGTATGCTTGGTGAATCACCCTGTATAAAACACTTGGTGTGTACACTTACCACCCGTGTGATTTTATGCTCTCATACACGAGAACGAAGACATGTCATATAATTTGTATTTTATATTATTATTATTTTGATGATGTATAGCGCCCTCCCACGTCCGCTGCGAAAACCTTTCGATCCCTTTCACCCGTTTACGGCAACGGTTATCCCGCAGCGCAAACAACGCCGAAGAGACGTAAAAAATCCGTTTCACACGTGTAGTCTACTGCAGGGATGAAATACCTGATAAAATGATTAATATTTCGAGTATACAATAGTTGTGGGTGAAAAATATCATACAACATTTATATTATAAAAAAATAACAAATAGTTTTAGGTTTTCCTTTTTTTTTACAGTACATACCGTACGTGTGTATTTATTAATAATGATTTATTTGTCATAACAACACTGATTTTTCCTTTTAAGCTTTTATACTTTTCAATAATAACTATAATAATAATAATCATAATAATAATAATAATAATAATAATAATAATCTAAATAGGCAATAAAATATCACAGACAATACTTAAACGAATACATCAAGTAACATACCTACAAAAAAATATTCGAACAAACAGTAGGTATATAATAATATACTATATTAATACGAGGGACAACAGCTGTATAGGTAAATCGCCGGATCTCGTGTAACGGACTCAACACTACGATAATAATGAAAATGATGATAATGATAATGATAATGATGATAATAAAAATAATAATAATAACTACAATGACTTTAACAAACTAGACACAATGTTTGATACAATTAGGTCGTCGTAAAAACAATTCGATAAACATTTATACAACGTGTAAATAACAGTCTGGATACGCAAAGGTACCAAATAAATAAATAAATAAATAAATAAATAAATCAGTAAATAAAAAATTGTTAACACTAAAAAATATATATATCTAACTACCTATAGATATAATACACATTACAATAATATGATAATATACGTACGCGGTAGGTAATATAATAATACGTTTGTACGCTAGTGCGCGGGTCGTTTAAAAACAAATCGAATAAATCAAAATCATAAAACAAATAATGACTTAAAACTATTTTACGTAATGCATAATATACGAAAAACAATTGGAACGAGGTGATGGCGAGGAGGTGGGAACGGTAGCGGTGGATGAATCGGAGGGTCTGGAGGTAGAGATGGGGATGAATGATTTACGTTTGATAATATTAAACATTTAAGCACAATATAAATATTATAATTTTACACGTAATTAACTAAACGTTAACGCGCGGCGTCCGTATCCGTAGTGTCATATGTATAGTATAGTAATAATAATAATAATAATAATAATAATAATAATAATAATTTATATATATGTTGTAATAATAAGTGACGTGTGCGGAAAAGAGAACGAGTGGCGACGACGAATATTTATCACAATAATAGTTAATAATAATATGTATCAGCGGTGATGATGTGTTATGCGGTCAGAGACAGCGGCGGCAGTGGCGATCAGGACGCGTCTATTATCTTTTCGTCTTCAGGTATCCGAAAGCTTCGATCACGTATTGGAGACTGGTCATGTACTCGCGCAGTATTAGCCAGTCCCTGAGCGACTGGTTGTCACGCGAAATCCTCGACTCCATCGGCATGATGTCCCTGGATACGTGCGATTCCGGGGTATCGTTGATTTCGTAAATTGCCATCGACACCTCGCACAGGATCTGAAAGAAAACAAATTCAAAACGAAACCGTTTTAGTACAGATAGATAGACCTACGATGAAGATAGTACCATTGTAATAAACACAGGTGCCCTCTACGCATATACGTTATATACTATAACCATTAGGCTAGGATTTTGTAGAAAATGTTTTTTTGGCAGGGACTGTGGTAGAAAGGTAATCCTTAAGTATAAAATCGTTTCTGAAGTGCGCTTTATTTTGTTTCTTCGCCCTAGCTGTTGTGTTTTTTCCCCTGAATGCATGTTTTTACATAATTTTAAAATCATTCCCACAAAAACGCAATAAAGAGTACCATAGTTGTATTAAAATGACTGTTTTGACTTTTGGAGAGGATAAAAAGAATTTGCTTTGTATTTTACAAGTTTAGACTACATAAATGCTTTTTCGAAAATGTATTTTGATACAAAATCCTAGTTATCAAACTATATCTGTATCTGAATTAAAATAGTACGATAACAACGGACTGCAAAACGCACAATCTCCAGTGGGCAGACAAATAGTGCCTATACCATAGCAATTGGCAGTGTTTGGGTGTCAGACACCTACTCTTTTCGGCGAGACGTTTAAAATAAACGATAATATAATTGATTTTGTTTTTCCGGCTGCGACTGGCGTATTTGAACATATTTTAAGGTCTATCGAAAGAACACGCCGTGCGTATATTATTATTTAAAACTGCAGTTATAATTAATGGCAACCCACGCCGGAGCCGAGAACAGCTGACTTTAAACGCCAAATAGATATTATTATGATAACCCCGAGACAAAGGCGCTCGAGGCAATATACGTGGAATAGCGTATCCCAACGGTTCGTAATAGCATTGATTTTATAATATTATACAATCAATAGTAATAGATTTCCGTCGGACGGACAAACGTACCTATATTATAATAGACGCTTTATATTATAGGTATTTCGAAATTATATGTTATCAACAGTGAGCGTCTCGGTAAATGTTTAAACACCATCTATAGATTACAAGGGTGGGTCGAGGCGTATTCGTCTATCTTCCGTACTCGCATCACCGCTCATCGTGTTAAGTACAATAATAATAATATTTATACGCAAAAAAAAACGCCAATTATATTTGAATCGATAAAAACGTATAATATATTATAATTACATTTTTTTTTCGCGGCTTGTATTTATAAACCTAGGTACGTATGTAACATAGCAGAAAACTATAGACTGACAATAATTCGAAACGATTTACAACCTAACCTAATGGTTACGAATCTACGCTATTATATTATTACCGGCATCGTGATTACGCGTGTTTAAACGGTTAACTATTTATAATGCGCACACGTGTGATATTTAAGCGGCTAAACGTATTATAATAATAATAAATAGAGCTAATTCTTTTTTTTAATTTTCACGCGTCGAAAATTAATATTATTTTATCGGTGTAACCATTGAATTAATAATAGGTATATAATGTTATTATACGTTTATAGAGATGATGGGTTTTTTTGCACGGTGATTCCGGTAGCGCCATAGGAAAAATAAAAACATCACGGCTAGGAGGTAGCCATTATTAATACTATTATACAAACGTGTAAATTATTTCCATATTATAATATCGTACTAATATCGATGGACCATAATGTTATAACAGAGCGGTATTATATAGGTACATAATATTATCATCATGGCCCGTTGTAAAAAAGTACGTTAATTATCACGTATAATAATAATATTATTATAGGAGCGCCAGAGACAGGATAATGTAATATTTATTTTTGACTGTGCCAAAAAAAAAAAACAAATTGTGTACCGTACATAGTAATTGGTATACGTGCGAGCGATCACATTCGAATATTATTATGTATCTACTTTATTATACATCATCGTCAAGAAAAATGTTTTATTTTTTAGCCAATTTATCGATCGCGCATTCTTCGACCAAACGGTTTTCAACGTCATGTTATAATATTATATAGTGGTAAGAGAGGATTTGAGAGCGGTAACTGAGTGCTTCTATACATAGTTACGGTGTTTTAAGCACCGTCTCAGTGGCAGGTATTAAATTTGAATGTTAAATTTCACGCTGACATTTTTATACTATAGGCAATCATCAATCTGGTTAATACCTACCTCGATTTAAGATAGATATCTTAAATCGTGATACCTACACATTTATTTGCAAAACTAAATAATTCACTTTTAACACGACGTTTATTTATCTAAAACATCATGATAACGTATCGTTTTACTACGATTATACACGGTATTTCACGAGATGCACAACGTCTGCAGGACTCGTTGCACTCGGCGTGCGGGGCGAACTCGGCTGAACGCTTTCCAAGTGAAAGAAAGAAAACATTTCTAGTTTCCTATTTACCCAGACGAAATGGCGCTTTTACGATTAGGTTGGTCCTCTATTTTACCACAGAGTTATTAACTACACCTATATACTGCACGTGAAATAAATACTTACAGTTCTAAGCTTCAAAGTGGTCTCGTTGAAGTACTTGGCGTACGGGAGCATCTGCCGGTCCTGGTCCCACGCCACTTGCTCCAGCCCCACGGCCAAGTTTTGCATACCAACGTACACGGCGTGCAGTACGTCCCTGAACGTCAGACTGGCCAGATATGGCTTGCTGAGCGGCACGTCCAGCGCTTTGGGCATGTACTTGGACAGCTCGAGCCAGTCGAGCGTGATGCCTTTCCAGTGATCGTGGTTTTTCTTGACGTCCACGTGAAACGTTTCGATCACCTGCGCGAAACAGAATACAAAAATTCACCTCGGTTAGAGCATGACGGTAACAATATATTTATTTATTACACACATGTATTATATACATATACATAAGTCGGTGATATGTACCTACAGAAAATAGGGGTGGCGGGTCCTACATATTAAACTTTTTTTTATCAAACTTTTTATATAGCAACATAATATAATGGGTAATAACGATAAAGTCCGGTGTCAAATCTAACGGGATACGTATCAAACTAGCATAAGTACATAAATTATGTGTACCGCGTCGCGGCTCGCTCAAAAGTCCATCGAATTTTTTCGCTCTCTATACGACCACCGGGCGTTTATGTCGTATTATAAACTATCCTTATGGCCGTTGAAGTTTTATTTTTTGTTTTATCTTTATTTGCGGTTTGTGCGCACATATTATAGCGGTTGTATGTGTGGTGTGTGTGCAGAAAATATAATAATTATTAATGATACGACGACGACCGTTGGTCGGCGCGGCCGGTCGTCCGAGATTAAAGAACACGGGCGGCGCGGCGGGTGACGAGACCGCACGACGACCATATTATTAAACTCACTCTCTCGTGTACATAATGACAATACTCATAATACAACAATACGACGAGTGGCCAATTGACTTTTTTTCACGCTCGTACACCGCGATTACAGAGTCGTATACACACCGTAGTACTCGGGCTGGCAAAACGACCGAGGAAAAGTCCCATAAACATCCGCAGCATAATAATAATAATAATATTGTTATTATTACGAGGGTAACATATTATACGCATATTAAACAAGGCAGTAAATATTGAGTTTACGTATCGTTTTATTTTCGGTGGTGCTTCCTGTAGACCTTACGATTAGCTAAAATAAGAAAAAGATCCGAATCTGCTTTGGAATAAGGAATTACAATTTGTACGTCGCCGTTAAAAAAGTAGAAACTTAAAAAACTGTAAAAATATATTTTATATAGATAGTTTGTATACATTTGTAAAAACAATATTTTCAAAACCTTCAAATATTTTTTAAATAACGAGTGTTCTTTGCTAACAGAATCACCCGGTATTGATGTAATAATATTATGTAACACGAAATAATATTATGGTAGTTATATCGTTATTATAATATATATATATATATATGTCACTAACGCCAGCGTCGTATATAATATTATTATATCTCGGTCACACAATACGCGCCAGTTGTAATCGCGTCGGAAAAAATCCAACAACCAGCCCCTGGATCGTGAAGTGTGATGAGTTGACGGTTTGTAGCAGTTATATTGTTGTCGTCGACGTGTCCGTCGTCGGTTTTGAATTTTAAGAAAAAAAATCGATTTTTTTGTTGTTGTTATAAATTCATTTTTTAAATACTTAAATTTGTAAACAATAATACTCGGCGGTATACCGTCACTCCCACCATTATCCCCTGAATAATACTGCAGACCGGTCAGTTATATCTTGTTATTACGACTTACTTTATTACAATTACTATACGAATAATAATATTTCAGTAAATGTATGCGCACATATTTTGAAGCCCATACTTACGATGTGCACTGTATATAAGGCCCGTTAGAATATAATATATAGATATACCTAGTACAATTATCATTTTCCGATTGGTCTCTTATTTATATTATTATTGTTCTAATATTTTTTTTTGCCTTGGCCGGGTTTTTTTTGTAACAGGCGCCTGGCAGCGACCATGACGATTTATTTATATTATTATTGTTCTAATATTTTTTTTTGCCTTGGCCGGGTTTTTTTTGTAACAGGCGCCTGGCAGCGACCATGACGATCGATTGATCGATTTCGATGAGCGTTATTGGGCGTTTGTAAGATTTTTTTTTACCATTCACTATACATTGTACACAATCTGTCCCTACGCTTCATTCGTACATTACGTGAAATTTATGACTTGTCAATTTGTACGACAAATAATTTATATATTTTTTTGTTTTTTGACGCGTCCGATAACTTATTTATAAACGTGACCCCCCAAAACAATAATAACGATAATATTCGGTAGGCCGACAGTGTACTGTAACACTTTGTTGGGAGTTAATTCGGAAATATCGTCGCGTCAACGGTTTCTAATATACTGAGTACAAAATAATAGTATGCATTGTGACTATTTAGTGCGAGGGAAGAAAATCAACAACATCTATAGACTATAATATAAAACCAAACATTAATACGATCCCATAATAAAACGATGTTATTTAAGAATAATGATTATAATAGGTGCCATATTATATACAATATATTAACGATTGTGACTTATTTCACGTTGGGATATTTTATTTTCTCAGTGGACTTGATTAATTTGTAAAAAAAACACCACCGAATCGAAGTTATTGAGAAGGACAACAATAAACTGCAAGTAGGTACTCGTCTGAATATTGTAGTTACTATATGAGAGTGTGAGACAAAAAAAAACAATCATAATTATTATTACACAATTATAGCACATACCTAACATGAGTCAATGCATAATAATATATGTTTTAATCGCAACAGTTGAGTATTATACATGTTTATTGTACCTATATAATATCATACATTAAATGCATAAGACGTGCGTTTTTTATAAATCCACCATATAGTATAATTGCGATTTTAGTTTTGAAAACAAAGTCGAAACGATAAAAGAAACTTAACCGTCATTCGCCGGGTGTGTAAATAATATTAACTAAATAATATAATATGTGTCTGTGTGTTTAATGTAAGTTACACCGAAAAAAAATTAATTTAATAACAAATCGGCGAGAACTCGTTATGTCATATTATTATCGTTTTATAATCGAGTGTAATATAATAACGTCAATATTTATCATACTATTCACGTACTCGTGTAATTATAATGTTAAATGTGTTATGCATAATATGACCATGTTGGGAGTATAATTATTGTTCGAGAAAAAAATATTTACAACATAATCAGACAAATCGGTGTCGGTTTATTTTTGACTTTGTCGATCATAATATGATATTATTCTATGATCCGAAATAGGGGGTTGCTCGTGGGACTGGGGTAGGATGTCAAGATTTTTAATTTGGCTTTTTTTGTCTATTGTTTTATTGTAATATATTGTCAAAATGAAAATTGATTTTTTTCGTATGCGACAATGCAATTTTCTTTTGTCATAAAGTTGTCTAAAAATAGTCAAATATCCACCTCCTTCCGATCAAATAATCTAAGCTCGTCAATGTAGATCCGACATACAGTTAGGCATAATACCTGCAGTGTAACATTATAGACAATGATACAAATAAAAAAGGAATTTCGTCTATGAAAATTATGTTCTACCGTCCTTATATTATATCCGCCGCGCTTGGTCTATAGAAAAACAATGAGCAAAAATTTTTTTGTTTTTAAATTATTGTCGAATCCAGTCGGCGGCATCGTTTGAAACACGGTACGGTACCAGCCCACATCATTATCGAGCAGTATTATTGTTATTGTTGTCGTGTCGTTATAACAATGTTGTGCGACCATCGCATGTCCGGTCGTACGAAGAGCTGAGCGCGCGATAACCGAAGGCGGCGAGCGATATTGATGTTATTACAATGCGCGTTGCGGTGCGCGCGCGCGCGACGACGGTTTTCGAGGAAAACTCTTTTGTTTTTCCGCCGACGCTGTCACCCGAGCTGTGCGGACAACACAACAATATTGTAACGACGTTATGGCAACTATCGTGGCCGGTCCGCCCGTGCACGATGAATGAGAAACGGCCCGCCGGGATTTCGCTGAAAATGCGTCCGACGGCGACGGACGGTCTGCGGCCGACGACCGGCGCCACTCTGCACGCGTGACGCGTCTGTCGCGGCGGCGGCGGCGGTCGGAGATGTGACGGGTGAGGGAGGGGGGCAGATTGTGCGCACTCCGTAACGGTCCTAATCGCGGATCGCAATGCTTTTATCTTTAATTTTCATGTCGTTTAGTGTGTTTATTTTTATCGTATTCAAAATATATATTATAATATTATAATTGTCATATTTTTATATAATGCCTGTCGTGTCTTACTATATAGTGATAGTTTAAGAGGCGACGGACAATACAACACTTTCATAACATGCTATTCGTAATGCATATTAATAAGAATGGATATGATATACTATTTTATAGAACACAAATCCTTGTTTGGAGCGTTCATCACTACGAATAATAAGTTATATAAGTCAATCCATACATTAACCATATTTTAATATACGTCCTTACTGTTCTGTCTTATCTATAAATATATATTATCATTAAACCTATATGCCTGTCTCCGTATATTATGCTATCACTTATCACTTATAACATTCAAACAGTGTCATATTATAATATCGGGTTTTTAAAGTCTACATAAAGTGCTATAATAAGCATATGAGGATCGTATTATATTTGTGAAATCACTGGTGATGTCCCACCCAGTCATTTATATAATATTCGAGTAGTTCGGATGCTAGATAGTCGAGAGTCCTTTTTTATACACAGGAAATTCAGGATTTTGGCATGGGAAATTTCCCGGAAACTCGTAAAAGAACGGCACCTTATAATATTTTCTTACACACTCAAATCGTTCCATACTGTAAGTTGTAGTCGACGTACTATAATAGCATATTGCAGCAAATCGACCTGCAAACGTTCACAAACTGCAAGACTATTCGTGTAAAATAATATTTCATTATCAAGTGTATGATTTGAATTTGATTTTTTTCCCACATATACCTACACATGCATAATATTAACTAGTACGTACGAGTGTGAAAATTGTAGATAAGATTTGTGGAGTCCGATGTACAATATAAATAATTGCAAGCGCACAATATATTAACGATTAAGCGCAAATTCCCCCGCACTGTCGTCGTCCCACGGTCGACATTGCAGCACATTATTTTCCCCGACCACCGACTCCGTCCTAATTAATAGCAGATAGTATAGTTGTTTTTTGACGATTCTTTGCCGTACCGTTATAATATTGTATATTAAAGTAAATGCCATTCGAACTCTGCTTGCAGCACTTTTCGCGTAAGCTCACGAGTATGATCAACCCGTGTCTGTCATATTATTATGTTCGATATTGTTTGCATCGAGTGGCCCATCAGTAAGAGACCAATTTCCAATGTGCTTGTTATGTAGATAAAATATTATGCAGTCAACACAGTGTCGAGTAATGATTTATAAAAATCAGAAAAAAAATAATCACAGGTGCCGTCCGTTCGTTCGGTGTCTGTAATAACTACTTACGGGACGAGTGTAATATTATAATATTATTTATCATATTTTACCCCGGTTATTTTTTACTATCGTTATTATTTTTTTTCTCGTTGTTGTGCCGCCAATAACTACTAGCAGTGTAACAAAAACATACGCACGAGAATAAAATAACGTAAACGGCGTTTTTTTTTCTTCAAAACCCCAGCGTGTGTGATTGTTGTCCATTTTTCGTTCTCCCACGCAGCGGCGCATGGACGCAGAAAAAAAATTATTTTTGGACGTCGTTTATTATACACCACACACACACACACATAAACACATACATCTAGAAGATATCGAAAATAATTATCGTTGATTTTTTTTTTCCGCTGATCGTGTTGTATTGTTATAGCGCGTATAATTTTACGGATAGAAAACGAAATGAGTCATCTAGAAAAATAAACGCATTGAATTTTTGTATAAATCGTGCGTACTGCGTACGCATAAAATATAATAATTATTATAATCATTACGAATTTAAACGATAACATCATAACGAGGTTTCGATTGGGTTAGTCTGATTTAAACGCGTTCTAAACAATAATTATCCTTATGGGTATAGAAAGTGTCAGTTTTCTATGCATGCCTCTTGTGTTCGTCTACGTATAGAAAAAACGAACTCTAAAATAAAAACACGGACAACTTTAGTGGGTAACAATTTGGTAGTTATTACACATTGTCATTTATACGCTTGAATACTCGTACAATAAAAACATTCAACAATTAGTAAATAATGATTATATCATCATCCAAAATCTTGTCAAAAAAATGTTCACTCTATAAAGTCGTCTAATTTATAGGATGTAAGATGTAACGAATGTTTCCATTTATATAGGTATATAAATTATCAGAGTGAACGAAAAGAAGAATATCATTGTTATTATTATTTTTATCGGGAAAAGACGAATTCTTAGAGACGCAATAATAGCCACATCGTTATTTGTAAGGGGGTAAACAAAATATTTTTTCCCTTTTGGCACTTTTTATTTATTATTCTATATAATAATATATAGAGTTTGGAGCATTTCCTTCATATACTTATACACTTGAGTCGCGATAACTCGAAAACCTTATATAAGTAACTCGAAATTTTGCCTTGCCCCTAAAGTGCTCATGTCTTTTTATCTTAAATTATGTTATATTTGAGGTATTAGACGAATATGATTTTATCCTTTTTGAGTTTTGCGTTCTCGATACTTTACTGTATAATGTATCATAGATGCGATAATTATTTAAGTTTACCGTCGAATTTCGATTAGAGTCCGCATTATATAATTATTGTGCTGTGGGCGTTATAATGTTGATTTATCATTTGGGCAGTTCAGAATATTCATATTTATTATTATTGTTATTGTTGACGAGTTCGTATTTATGTAGGTTAACCGAACGCATTATAATATTTAATTTTATCGTAAACACCGTTATTGTTTACACGATCTGTACACGCGCGTGCGATTGAGATTTTGTCACTCTCCGTATTTGTGAATAATAATAATAATAAATAAAACTAGACGCGAAAGGGTTGTAATTATATAGCTAATGTGATATTGTTTTTTTTATTCATCTTAACAACAACTCGGCAGCAAAGGCCATTATAAGATTTTGTTTTGTTTGATCACTTCCCGAGTTGTATAATATACACATTCAGCAGCGGTGGCGTAGGCGGCATATATGAACCACGCACGTTCCGGCGGCGGTGATGTCGTAATTTCGCGGTGCACTTCGAGGAAAAATAACAACAAGTGGTATACGCTACGATCGACAGAATAAATAAATCGTTTTGTATAGGTATCGAGCCGTACAGGTACATCATAATACAACACGTATACGACGACGATTAATGTATTTTTTTCATATTACTTATAACTTATAAACGGCTTCGATCGGTAGTTTTCGCAACGGAAAACCGATACGTTTCCGCAACCGCCGCCGACGGAGTGTACTTACGTCAATAATTCTGCCGCCGCAGCTGTGCCACCGACGCCTTTTGTCCCGCTCGCTTTTTCCCGATATTTTCCCGTACAACACATAATATAATATCGTATACAAATATTGTTTACGATGTACATATATACCGTGGCTCGTCGACGCACACACACAAACGCGCACGACGGAAACAATAATTTAGGTGCGAACTAATGTATTTTTTTGAAACCGACGACGACTCGTGTTTACACACATTGTCGTACACATCGCGGCGGCGCATATTATCGCGTGCAGACCGTGGGAACTTGACGTGGCGGTGCATCGTTGGTTAAGTGTCGTTTGAAAGTTCGAAAAAACAATAATCCTTATACGCGGTCCGTATTATAACAATATTATTACCTTCTTTTAGTTATTAGTTATAATAATATATTAGATTAAAGAAACCGATCTTCAACCGAAAAATCCGTCGTATTGGACCATCCTAGTCGGAAGATCATTGCATTACGAGAACTTGAACCCTACCTATATCTTCGTCCATCTAGCCATTCGATATTATAGTGCCCATTAACGAATTTGAAGAGCGCTACAATATTGTGTGTACCTAACAAAAAAAATTAGAGTTTTTTCTTTTTTGGACTATTTATTATAATATACAATGACTAATACAAAGTATATGAACTTCTTCGTTTGACAATATGTATCACAGAGCTCCCGAAATACATAAAACAGCGCTGAAAACGATATAATTTCCCCTTTTAAATTCGATGTTAGAAAACCACGGCCCTAAGTGGCCAAGTTGTATGAGATATAAATTCTTTTTCAGGTGGTAATGTGGTATCATTTCGTTTCCGTCAAATCGCAGACAAACGAATTTTAAATTATTTAAAAAAATGTGATCCGATGATAGTTTTATTCTCAACAGGTTTTACCGATGACACATCACGGAACTGCATCGCGAGATGCTAATCACGATCCTATGCCTATCCGTAGGCATATTATTAAAATCACGTGACGTCCTCGTGGCTTGGTGCAGAGGGGGTTGAACGCTCGCGGTGCTTGCGGTGACTTAAACGTACGACCACAAAAATATCGTAGACAACGAGCACACACACACACACACACACACACGATCCTTATTAACTGTATACACCTGCACAGGTCGTCGGATTCGTAATACACTTTACCTGCACATTTATATTTTATATTTTATGTTTTTATTCCGTCCGGTCGGCGTTTCCGTCTGCGTGCGGTTTGTTCGCACATGCGACAACAATGTAACTAGTTTTTTACGGACGTATTTTACGGTACCGCCCCTGAAAATATACGACCTCCCAAACACCCGAGTGGCCGCGGCGGCGGCGTTGACGACCGTTTCTAATCGACCGCCGATGATTCTCTCTGGCCGCCGCCGCCGCGCGTATTTCATTCATCTCGACCGTCGCCGACGCGCGACCCCCTCTAGCTGCGGCGGTGCAGCCGGACGCACGCGCGCGCACTCGAAACGCACGTGCGGCGGCGCCACACGAACACGTTGTCATCGCCGCCGCGTGCCGCCGGTGAATCACATTAATATGTTATTATTATAATATATTAGTGTACACCTACCTATGCGATGTACAATAATATCATAATACTACTATTATTAAAATTAATGCCGATAAAATAAAATATTATGCTCACGTCGAACCGATCATAACAACATTACATGCAACTCGACGGCATTTGTATATACGTTTTTTTGACCAACTAGCCTACCTATATGTATTATTTTGTCCAAATAGAGCGGACTGTAATATTTTAACTGTTATTATACTATTCTCTCAGGGGGGGGGGAGAGATCGGGTGTAATGTGATGGCGAAATCATGGATAATATTAGAATATAGACAGGCCACCAGAATTTATAACTTGTGGTAAGTTAAAGTAAGGTTCAATAGGAAGTATTACTGTTGACTGCTGTACTGACCGAAATTCACACCTAATTCGGTTCAAAAAATAACCTAAAAGAGTCCGAAAAGTAACGTAAATGTTTCTTTCTATTTTACAGACTGTCGATACATAATATGACAACTATATTTTAGTGAGAGCATCAATTTCTAAAATATTTGACTGAATTAGGGTTATTATCCGATGGAATTCAACCACATAAATATGATTCCCGGTTTGTGAATGATCTATAGAACTCCCGTAAAATTTATATTGCGTCGGTTATTTTTTTTTTTACTATTCAATCGCAAACTTAGCAACAACACTACTTTAAACATATAGTTTTAGGTGTCATATGGAGGTACTTACGAAAGCACCAGTGAACTGTTCTGCGTGCGTCAGGGCCTGATTGGCGGCCACGACAATGCCGTGGATGATGTCCTCTTCTCGTCGCATGGCCGAATCCGATTCCGGTTCCGATTCCATCATCATAATGTCGTGGCCGACGGCACTGCTCATCATGGCGCCAGTGGCACCACCGCCGCTACCATCATACGTCAACAGCGTGCCGCAAGGGTTGTGCCAAAACGGCGTGCCGGTTGCGATGATGGAGCGCGGCAGCGTCGGAGACTTTGACGGTTTGGCGGGTGCAGACATGGCGCAGGGCACCAAGATCAGTCCAATGACGAACGAACCGGCTGCGAAAAACGAAAAATAAAATAAATAAACAACGAAATAAATTTTAATCAAACGTGGATAATATTTTGATTGTGTAGGTGTACAATATAAATATATTATATACGTTTTATTTATAATCATTACATACAGTTTGCTACTGAGTAGTGCGCGACAGGAACAAGAGAAAGAATTTTTTAAAGACCAAATCGGAAAAGAAAACTACCTAAACGAACGCGGTTGTCTCATATTACATATATAATTGATACATAACTCAATATTGTATACCTGCGTGCAGCGCTAATACCTAAACCTATTTTTGAACATTATAAATCGGCCAAATCGTGCCGATATTGCTCTTGCGGACCGGCACGTATGCACATATTATACTAAGCTATACTCTTAATTAAATTGCATCTTCGTCTGGCACCCCCAATTAGTATTGTGTACTCTGCGCGCGCCGATCGCACCGCGCGGACGAGGGTGGCGGCGGGAAAGAAACCACCGTCGCGTCTGCACAGTGCCCGCCGGGCTGTCTCCGATCCGACCGTCGTCGTGGTCCATACGTGGTCGTCGCAGCGTCCGAACAGCGGCTACAGATCTCTCACACACGCAGCGCACATTACTGACTAATTATTATCGTCCGGCCGGCCGGTCGTTTGCGTGTGGTATTGTTGTCGCGCGGGGACCACACACACGCGGCGGTTTGAGAGCGCGAGCGCGCGCGCGACGACGACGTCTTTGGCCGCGAAGGTAGAGTATAGGTATACAACACAAGAGGGACGACGGAGACGAAGACGAGTGGAAGAGGACTGTAAGAGAAGGACGAGGAGGACGAACGAGGACGAGGTGGAGGAGTAGTTGCAATAATATAGGTATATTATGTAGTTGCAGGTAGGTTTTTTTTTCGCATCGATTATTTATTATTATTTTTTTTTTTTTCATTTCGTTTGGTATAACATAGACGCGACGGCGGTTTTTTCTTTCGAAAAGCTCGGCGAGCAATTAGCGAAAAATTCACGGCAAACCGGCGATTTTACAACGTTTTTTTTTCTTTTTTATCTTAAACCCCGTGCGATTTTGCTAACCCGTTTGCCCGATCACCGCCACTGCAGGTGATGCGATGGGAATTATTATAGGTCTTCGATAGGTATACACATTATAGGTATATATATGCTATGCGCTATATGTATGTACAATGTTCCTATTTGTCGAAGCCGCTGTTCATCTCAACTCGTACATTATTACGACGACATCAGTCGTACTTATTATTGTATATATATATATATGTATAATATCTATTATAATTGAATGTGTGTGCGTGTAAGTGAATCGGAGGAAAAAAAATTATATAATTGTTAATTGTTATCCTCTTAGAGAAACACCGTTTTAAAGTAGGTAGGTATATTATCGCGTTGTATAGAAAATAGTGCTCGCCGTAAATATTTTTCCGATATAATATATACCTATATACTCCGCACTCGTATATCATAGTATTATCGTTGTATTATCGAGTATTTACAACCTATATATATATATATAATAAATACATGTCTTATTATTTGAACACGGCATCTGTTTTGTTATTGTTGTCGAAAATGACCCACCTTATTAGATGCCATTTGATTAACCGATCGTATTACAACACCGATGGTGTCTGTAAAACATAAATTTATTGACCACCATGAAAGTCCAAGACGAAAAAAAACCTACATAGCTTAGAATTTTGTTTTAAGTGGCCAAGATTATTTTTTTATTATCTTGCATTATAATGTTATTGTATTCGAATTCAAAGTGCGAATTCTGCTTATTTTATATGAATCCATGGCAATTTATAATAGTGAGTATTTTTTCTAATATTGTTATAAATAATTAGCAAAACATACTCACAGATTTTTGAAATAAAATCGTACGTTACCTACCTAATAAAAATGCATTAAACAAGAATCTACCTACTTTTTAAAATCATAATTATTCCTAAAATTTTAAAAATAGTTCTCTATACATAATTGTATTAATTAATTATAAAATATTAAGTGCCTATTATTATACCATAATTATAATTTACTAAATGTATAAAGAAAATATAAACATTTTTTATGTACCTATAGCTGGAACAGTGTTAATTTTTTTGTTCGGTAATAAATGTGTAATAATTTAAACAAAAACAAACAAAACATCATATTAAAAAAAAATGTAATTATTCTCAAATACAAAACACGATTTGTTCCAGTAAAATAAACAAAAAATTTTTTTTCGCTATTTGTCAATTACATTTTTAAAATATGGTTTTGAGTAATAAAAATTAATTAATCGTACCTATAAATGAATTAAGTCGGATTCGTTGGGCCATTAGCAATTCGAACGACCATATTTCTTGAATAATTCGTCTACATCTCTAATCCAGTTTAGGAACTAGTGACCATGTCATCGTCACAGACAGCACAACACATAATATACCGCTATCACGAAAGGCACAACGACGTCGACGCGCCGTCAAGCGACGACTAATATGTACTGTGAGGACGTGAGGTACACACATTGCACGATTTATTATTTTTCGTACATAATTATTAATAGTTCAGTATATGGAAACATTCACGATCAATCGACGACTATCGATGTTATCGGGAGGCCGTGATTGTTTTATTTTCATTTGTTTTCCATTAAGATAATTAGTGTACGAGTATACGTCATTTTATTTCTATGTAATATAGAAACACATATACATGTTATAACCGAAACGCGAATGAAAATCACTTGGCGCGGTACTCAAAGCTTATCGAGTTGTAAAAGTATGTCAGAATAAAAAAAATATTAATTTATATATATATAATATAAATACATATGGATCGATTACGATCACGCAATATAACTTGTGACGAATAATCGAAAACCGTAACAACTGTCGATCGTATTGCAATGTCGCGCACACGGTGGCTGTCGACGATTAATATGCCGCACACGTGTACTTGTAGCGATATATACCAAATGACAATAAACTAAGTCCATAATATGGATACCGATGAAAAGCCATTGCTTTTTATTGTTTTTTGTAGGCGAACTGCGTTCAGTATACTACCAGAGTAGTAAGTCCAAACAGTCGAAATAATAAAGATACGAAGACGGGGACAGAGAGTGTACGTTGCAAGTGTATCGTGATGAAGACTATAGAGACAACATAATCAAGAGATTAATGAAAAACTCAATGTAAAGAGCATGTTAATATTATAATATACTATTGTCACCGTCATCGTCATCAATATGCGGTGTGAGGTAAATTTTCGAACGGCTCTGGACGAAATGCAACCGGTGTCGTTTGCCGCTCGCACGGCTGCTGCAGACAAAACAACATTGCACGCAAAAGAAATGATAACAAAAAACGCTAACGTGGTTCCAGCGATCAGTCGGATTTTTTTCATTATTATTTTTTTTTTATTATTATTGTTAGGTGTGATAAATTATAATATTATATGTATAACAATATTAAATTATCGTCGTTCGTCACAATATAATACATTATATTATTGTAATATTCTCTTTTTGGGGGATATGAGTGCGGTGATTGTTTTACAGCACGGTCTTTGCGAATTCTGCTCGAAAAATTACTTATACTACAATATATGGGAAGCAAAGCACATTCGATGGGATGTACGGTACGGTTAACATATTTAGGTGTATAATGATATAATAATGACAACTCGTTGCCGGGGACTCACCGATAAAAAGCCGACACGAACGGCGGGTGAAATCGAATCTCCTAGGGGCAGTTTGGCAGCGGTTCATCTGTGGCGACGGCGTCCGGCGGTCTGGCGCGGTCGTCGCGATCGGCACCGAAGGCGTTCGCTGCCTGCAGTGTTCTCGGTAACAATCGACGCACCCGGCGCCTCCGTAAGACTCCATAAGGCCGACGGAGGTCGAGTCGAAGTGTAAAAGAAAAATTAAAAACGGTGAAAAAACGTACTCCGTCGAGAATATTAGGCACGTCCAATCGATTACGGTTAATATAATAAAATACGAATATTATGTCACACGCGTACCGAGAGAGACGTTGTTATATTGTGCCGGCGAGCGCGATGTCGATACGAACGTCGATAAAACAAAAATAATAATAAAAAACGATCGAAAAACAATAATAATAAATTAATGTGTGCTATACCGGACGAACTGAAAAGTCTGTTGTACGTATACGGATAATATTTAAATTACGATACGATTGAATTTAAAAATTAATAACGATATTAAACAAATAGTGTGAACAACTCGCGTGCAGTATACGGGACGACAACAATGATGATGATATTATATTATATATTTATACGGATGACCACCGTCGACCGAAAACGATCAACTGAGATAGCCACCTGACTCCGGTGGACATTTAAGTCTTGACGGTGGACCGAGCGGCGGCAACAGCAGCAGAAGCGGCGGCGGCAAACGTAAGGGCGGCCCGCCGGGCCCCCACCCGCGCGACCGTGGGTTTTCCACCCGGCCACCGGTTGACCAATGGCGACCTGTTGAACGGACGGGAGGACCGGCCCAAGGCGACCGGGGGTTCATTCATTCAGGACGCGCGCACGCACACACGCGCAAACGTATACGCACACAGACGCGCGCGAGGTGAATTTCGCGCGCTCCCCTCCGCGGACGACGACGCCGCCGCCGCGGAGAGCGCGGACGGACACGCGGTGACGTCAACGAACGATGACATACTGCTCTGTCGCCGCCCGGCGTCCGCGTTCGCTGTAGTTGTCCTGTCGCCACCGCCACCGTACGGTCCAGAACACACCGTGGGGGTATTTCCCATCACTACTACACCAACAGCCCCCGCCACTATTGTACCGTCACTACCACTACCACCCTATACGGCCGAGCGGCGGCGGTCACGTTGTCACACGACCGCCGTCGGGGATGATGGCCACGCAAATAATGTTATTATTATTATTATTATTATTATTATTATTGTTAAGTGTTACGATAACGATACATTGCACCGTGCAGCGAGTGTAGGTGTACCCACTACCATGCACAATATGCTCGGAGGATAACGTCATCTGTGTGGGCTCAGGTCTCGGCGGTAGCTATATGCGTACATAAATACATAATAAGTGTTATAAATAAAGTAGGAATATAACGATTTTCGAGGGAAAAACAAGTTCTGGTGACACTTGGATACGCGATATTACGTATATAGGTACCCGGGGACTGGACGTCACTACACGCACCACGTGTCAAGTAGGACAGCTCGCGAGAAACGCTAATTTTGAAATTCCAGTAAATTGAAAAATTGATCTTGAACATTATCATCGTCATCCCCTATGGCCCATATAAAATACTCTTTATACGTCAGTTAGTATTCCGACGTATTGGTGACTTCCGCCTGCACGTGAAGGCAACCTAACCTTAAAATGACACAATTGTCCCACACACAAGTGGTATGACAATAAAGTGTATATTATCCCTGATGTGAGTATACCTACGCTTTTGTATAAACTAGATACAGTGTCAGGTGGGTTACAATTCACAAATCAAAAATCTATATGATTGTGTGATCAGTTTTTAAAATATTCCATATTGAATGAAGGTATAACTATTAGATTCACAATCATCCAGCCGTCGATATTTCTGTTTAATGTTATTTTAAATGGTTAATTATTATATTTAATTACTATCGGGACCACAGATAAGTGAAACTATAAACTGGCGTTTATCTAGGGATATACTTATAGATGCTTTTATAAAATATATTATTATGTAAGAAAAATAATACTAAGATACAAGTAGATAAACAAAAGTAAGGTGGTAAACATAAGGTTTTGCTTAGATGAAGCACATGGACTGAGTGTGCGGATTATTTTCGAGAATCAACAGATACATGGTTAAAATTGAAAATATTTTTGTACATTTTCCCACATGGTACCAGATACCTAGATATAATTTTTGATTAAATTATGCAGTAAAAGTTGTCAAGAAATAATGTTAGTTTTAAGATTTCTGATAATAAACATTTTAATAATATACTTAGAAGGTACTGAATTTTAATGCTACATTTTAACTATAAGAAAATATTTAATGAACCATAAAAAAAATTCGAAACTGGCGTCTTGTGAATTGTAGTTTAAAGTGTGCCTCATAATTGAGTAAGTCACTGTATTTGATGTGTTAAATTTTAATTGAACAACAAATGATAAATCAAAAACGATCATGGGATAATGAGACACCGAGACGAGTGTGTCAGCACCAATTTTTAAGGATAGTTATTTTAGGTTGGTTAGTTACTAACTAGATTGGTTGAACTGGATTTTGCATAGATTTTGTATACTTATAAGCCCATACCGGCAAACGGTGTGAACAATATGTTTGCGGGATAAATAGTTTAAAGTTAGTCTAAATATTTTTCAAAATTAAATTGTGTTTAGAAATGAATAATATATTATGCAATCGTGAAAAGTTGAAGTGATTTTTTATTTCCTTCCAACTTCGAGTTATCGCGACTCAACTGTACTTAAAAGTATTTTTGGTAAACATTTCAAGTCTCCAAGATAACTGTTTTCTGAATTGTAACACAAAAAAAAATCGATTTTATATGAAAACTGATTAGGTTTCTATTTTCCGTAAATTTTCGCTAGTTAAACCCAATTATTTAGAAAAGCACTGAACATAATATTTTGTTATTTCATACTCTACTAAAATCTCTTCTACATCAAATTGCCTACACTCAATGTCGAAGTTTGTTCCAAAACGTGATGATACAGATACAGATAAATAAAAACATTGTTAAATCAATACATTCCTATAATGTGTTTCAGAATCTAAAATTAAAATAATTAGCTTCCGCTATTCCATAATATGACGTCCTATTGATATTAAGATATTGTTCACGCTTTACACAGTGGACAGGAAGTATTTACTGGGTCCTGGTATTAAATACTTAGTTTTTAAATAAAAACAAATATAACGAGTGTTCTAAAAGCTGTTTAATTAATTTATAATCTTACATACCTAATGTCTTAGTTCATCTATTAAAAATAAATGTTTAGACATCACACACTCTTCTTGTTCATTAGGTCTTGGACAGATTGTTGAATGAAAAATTAAAGTAAAAAAATAAAAAAACATATTTTATGCTAAAAAATAATGATGATCAATGAATTTAATAGATATTACCTATGTTACAGTTATTCGAAATTATTAAAGGTGGTGTTCGTATTTTAGTCAACATTATGGTATAAATATATTGTTTTAGATGCCGGACACTAGTTTTAATGAACTTTAAAATAATATATATTTTTCTAATTTTTAAATAACTTACATATGTTTACATATTTTACGATAATAATTGTGCTACCAAGTTCAAATTGATTAGATAAAGAATACAAATGTAGTTAATGAAATAATTTATGTAAATAAGTACAGAAATTAAATTATTATTTTTAATTATATGTCCTATTATTTATTATATTTTATTTATTAATTAAATACGTATTAAGTTTATATCGCGTCACGAGATTTAGTAATAAAAATAAAAACAAATCTCAAAATGTATTAACGCAAGGATGGATATGATAACAATAATATCTATCCTCAGTGACTGGTCATTGGTTGAACACCCTCGCGAAAAACTATAATATGCTCTACACCTATATGCTTCCGGTTAGACATTTCCGGTTAGTTAGAGTAAAAATAGAAAATAGACGACGATTGACGTCATAATGGTGTGCTCATTTCTCCTTTAGACTGTCTCACGTTAATATACCGATGTAATTTTTATAAAAAAGTATTTGTCTGTGTTTGTGTATAACAATAATAATATCCATTTAAAGTTTTACTAACGATTTTCAAACTTACTTTTTTGGACCTCTTCGATACGTCTTGATTCCTGAATTTACTTATACAGTTGTGTTACCGATTGTGTGCAGTAGTGTGAATGCAGACACAACAATATTTTCCAAACACTCGGAGAATGCAACGTTAGTCCTTAATTGGCAAACTAAAAATAAAAATGAAATGTAATTATCAGATTATTATTATTTCAAAATATTGTATATATTTATGATTATAGACACATAATAACTACGTGTCGTCTAAAAAATTAATATAATATTATTGTAAAATACATTACATATTGTAATTTAACGATGTTTTCTAAACGCATCTTGGTAAGAAACTTGATAAATAGTGTTATTAATTATTATATTTAAATTGATTATAATTTTACTATTCAAGATTAAGATTGAAAGACAGACCAGTTGAATTATTCATCGAACTTCAGTCTGAGGGTAAATAAACCTACGAACCTATCATCGATTCCGTACGCTTTATTTTCACGTTTCAGCTGAAATAATATATAATTATCACTCAGCGGCGTTTGGAGTTAAAAGAAAAGGGGCGTAGTGTTATCGATGTGTGATTGAAACGGTCATATAGATTTCACTAAAAATATAGCTCTAGAAATGTTCGATATATTTTGACCCATTTGAATTTACACCGCCGATTTAATTTTATTTCCAGGGTCAACCACATCCGAAAGTCGTAAAAATTTGAAACCTACAAGTAAAAACAAGAAACACATAACAAATTATAACAATAAAACAATTTTTAGTATAGCGTGGAAAAACTGAAGCATATTTCATTTGGCATAATCTGTTTTTGAGTTAGATATTAAAATATGAGTTTGCGGTGTAACACATTTTGTAGATTTATTTCGGTGCGTTTCAAATATAGGTCTGTTCTCAATGATTGTTTGAAATTTGACATTTGAATATTTTAATGCAGAATGTTATTTATTTGTTTGTAATAATAAACATAATTATTTATTCAGCCTGCTAGGTAAAAACTGTATCGTAGATATTTGTCGAAAAATATTAGAAGTGAAGAAAATAAATCAAAACGGTATGAGAGTAATTTCTTTTTATGATATTAGAATTTCAGTTTAGAACCGTCATCAACAGTTATTAAAAATATGTTATTATAGGTAGGTACTAATGAATAAAAGAGAAATCGGATTTTTATTCGTTCCCTATTATATTATTGATATATTTGTAAAAGATTTAAATCGTTTATGAATTTTCTACAAAATATTAACATTATGTAAACATGACAAATCTGCATGGCTAGTGCAATAAATATTATATGTATGAAGTCTTACAACGGTCAAAGGTTTGGATAGTTGCAACTGTTATGCGTTAAATATAATGACGTTAGATTTTTGGCATTTTAAGCGAAAATTAATTTGAAGAATTGTATACATATATTGAATAATTATTATAACATTAACGTTATACTAAATGTCAAAATTGAAAAATAAAATTCATCATTTAAATTACATTAGCTTTTTTTTACTTATTGTTTTTATAAATTATAAGTATTGTGCAATGTTAGGTGTCTATATACCGTTACGGTATGTTTAAACGTTTAAGTCAGAGGTAAATTAAAAGCAAATACACCTATCTTTATAAATAAATTTGATTCATATTGCCGTTGTAGAATGTTCCATTTTTAAAATTATCTGGATTGAATTATATTCCTTATTTTATATTATTGGTTTTCTAATCAGAATTTATACTCTAGTCTAATAATTTTAAAGACAAGTCTTGAGAATCGTACTATTATATAGCAAATACAAAATGGTTATTAAAAAAAATATATTTATATAGTATCTATTTTATTTATAATGTAATTTAGTAAAATTTGGAGTATTTTTTTTACAAACAAATATTAAGTAAAAAAAAAGTTTGTCATTGGTGCTCGTATTTATTTTCAGATAAATCTATAAGTGCAATAAATTCAATAATATACTACTTATGAATAGTATGAACATTCATGACATTCTTTAAAGAAATTTAATTTAAATAATAACTGTTAATAAAATATCACAGTACTATAAATAATAACACAATATTATTATATTAAAATTTAACAAAAACTATAACTACAATAAAAGTAAAAATGTTAATACGACTTCGTGTCCTATATTCTCATAGTCAATTTTGATTTTTCAACATAATATTGTTTTGAATAAATCTTGATTGTAGTTTATTAAATTTTATAGGCAGATTGAAAATACTAAAAATAAAAAGTGTTTTTGAATAAACACTAAACTGTACATTTTGAAAACTACTTGTGAGCAGTGCAAATATTAATACTCACAATATAGACATGCTCTTAAGTTTCTGGTATGCTTTATTTGTTTTACCTCAATTAAATATTATGATATACCAATAGGTACAATAGATGCATACTACATAGTAATGTTTAACATTAAACCGTAACATATTATGCGTATTCAATTTGTATTGTCTAAAATAAGTACCTACTATTTTTTATAAATTTTCATTATTTTTTATATTATGATAAAAGAATAAATTTATAAAAATATTAATCATATTTTATGCCACTGTCAAAATGGCAGTTATTCATTTTATATACCAACGGTAATACTTAATTTATTGGAAAATTAACTTTCAAATATAATTTTCTCAACAAATCACATCAATTTATGTTTAATTCATTAACTTTAGAATTAATGACAATATTAAAAAATTATTTTTATACTAAGGAATTGCGAAGAATGATTAAAGAATAATTTATAAAAAAAAGTCACGATTAATATTGATGTGATAGACAGCTACTAATTTTTATGTTTCTGCACTGTTATAGAGCGGTCTGCATGAGTTATAAATTATAACCGAGATTAATGTCGATTGATCTAACTTAAGTAGTACGTTGCATGTGTTTAATGATACATACTCGTTACTATATGATTTTACAACCGTCAACCAGTATAGTTGTTGAATTACATTGAACTTACCAACTTCACCTTGAATACTCAGTACTCACGTGATACTCCATACTTTCATTACTAAAATCATAGGGATTTCCCAAAAATTGTAGACTTGGTGAGTATAATATGATGAATGATGATAGTCAAGATATTATATGAAAATGACGTACCTAGCAAACATGTATTGATTTCCATTCCCAAGGTCACAAATTAGTCTATAGGTGGTTAAGGGATATTTTTAAGGTAAATATATAGTATTTTATAAATGTGCATTTTCGATAAAATATCTCCTTTGAGTACATTTCATCATTAGTATGTTAATAATATTTGTCCGTTAAAAATTTAAAAACAAAATGTTAAAAAATTCAATCGATAAAAAGATTTGATTTTGTTAGTTCTATTATTATTAGGTATGGATTGAGACGGTTTATAAATAAAATTATACAACTATACAAGTGTACCTATAATGTATAATAATATATTATTATTATTCCATCTATTATGAACAAATAAACTGTCGTAAGGTCAATTGGAAAACGTAGGTAGTGGGTACCTCCTATACGTTTTGTCTGCACTTCTTTACTTGTGGTTACCATTATCATTACGTTTATATTATTATGTATTCGGACCGGTTAGTCGGTCATTTACTGCATTGCTGGTCGCTGGTGCTATACAGACGCATTAATTATTAATTATTGTGTTCTATAGATTTTTATACAAAATAAACACACATTTACCTTCAACTCTGAAACAACCTATTAGTACGGTATAATATTGTATACATCAGTATAGTAATAAAATATATATAATCCAACTTGTACGGACAGTATGATGGTAGGCGTATAACAAAATATTATTGGTACCAACAATATTCCACTGCATTATTAATTATAATATATTTATTAATATAATAGTTAATCAACCAAAATCTCAACGAGTTCAACACGAGGTTAACGGTTTTATAGAAATGTTTATATAATAAAATAAATAATATTAAAATAATACCCAACTGTTTGCGTATATTAATATCTACGCCAAATGATTGAATTGGACGTAATAGAAAATGATAGGTACTAAACATCATGGCTATTAAGTAGGAACACACCACTGCAGGGGGACGGCAGAAGACATGATGACTTCAATGTAATTTACGTAAAAGTTTCATATTATTAAGATGTAATGTATATTTTTTTAATGAACCTCCTTCTAATTAGAGCGTTAACTATGAAACGGTAGTACGGTACCATTATTCAATTAAAGATATCATTTAGACGTACCTTTAATATACTAATAAGCACTTATAAATTAGAGATATATTATATTATAATTTATAATCAATCATATGTCGAATCGTCTTAATATTATTTTAATACTTAGTGTATACTTATATTACATTAAACGTGTTTTTTGTTTTTACGAATTGTTTATATTACTGTATAAGTCTTTTATTAAATATATCAACTATAATAATTGTAAACATTAGATCACTATTCAGTTTTATATTATTTAAAAAATAATAAAATTACGTCAACGATAATTCGAATTAAGTACTCTTCCAATACAAGCTATGCTTATTATAGGGAGTGTTGCATACTTTTATATTGTCTTAATTTTAATGTGTATTGTATTCTTATTTGCAAAAAAGATAAATATTATTATAAGTTGTATTACCTATTTAAAATATTCTTCTTTTACTTTTATCCACTACATTCCTCAATAAAGTATAATACTAATATACTATCTAATAGTATATACTTGTTCATTTTAAGCCTGTAATTAATTTACTCTGGAGTGCCGCCAATCAGTATCTTCCCCTCTTCTATCCTTCCATTTATTTTTATTTCATTTGATCTCATTTGCGTATTGTATTACTAAAAATACTGATTGTAAATAAACCTTATTTTGTAATAAAAAAAAATTAATTTACTACGATTGTTTATAGAACGACAAAAAATTAACCGAATTACTGTATAGACTTTTAATATTTATAGTAGCGGTGTTTGCGTCGAGCACTGGACTCAAGTGCTCAAATGTAATATGATTTTATAAGGTATTTAAAAAAAATAATACTCCAGTACAACGTTCTTATGATAAAATATTATTTAGTATTATATATAGGTACTTATAAAATACCATACTTATTTTAATATCTATGATGCAAATAGATAGATATCAGATGTATCATATACAGGACGATCCATCATTCATCAAGATAAGGCACCTTTTCTTCAATAATGCAGTTATTAAAAATCTGAATTTTAGAATTTTTAAATCTACCTTAAGACCATATTTTAAAATGTTTGAGATTTGTATACTACTTATTGAGTGTCCTGTGGAAATAAAAACTTTAGTTTTTCGAAGGAACACTTCTTTTTACTTGTGAATTATACCTGCAGTGGATAATTTACTGAAAACGTCGAAGTATCAGAATCAAAATGTTGTACTAGTTATTTTTGAGTTATTAAACTTTGTGTTCTAAAGATAAAAGGGCCACGATGATGGGTTTATAACATAGGTGACTTTGCTCATTTGACAATTATTTTAGTTATTGATATTAATTAATCTACCTATATTAATAATTTTTTTAAATGCCAAATGTACAATAAAATATACTAGATCCAATTTTATGTCTATTTTGTTTTTTTTTTAAAATCACTTCTATGGACTATTATTTTTAATACAAACATTTTATTTAATTTTAATAACTTTAAAACTAAGTACTCATTCGAATTTTCAATTTGGTACATCAAAATTTTCAAAAATATTATCCACCAAATAATTTACTGTTTAAAGAGGGATTCACTTGATATTTTTTTAAATATTCAAATTTTTTTTAATAATTAAATAACGAAAGAAATCCATGCACAGAGTATTAACAAAATAAATTTTAATACTTAAACTGGGCTGCACCTAAATTGATAATTGTCACGTTTAGTTATTTAATTTTAATATTGACGTTGTTGTTTCATAAAAATGAAATAAACTATTATTTAAATACAGTTTTATTGTAATAATGTAATCTACAGATTAGTTAATCATCATATGATTTAAACATTAAATATTAATAATCAACTTATGCGGTTTTTTAGTATCTATAATAAATGCATGTGACACAGCTGTAATTTCAAAATATTATTTGATAACTGCATTTTTTGATAGGATTTATTGTTATATATGGAGCGACGTTGTGAATGAAATAAGGGCATAAACTTAAAACTACTGACTCATTTTTCTATAATAAACAATTATTAACGAAACAAGATTAAGCACAAATAATACCTAGAAACACTAAATGACCTTAGGAAAAAATAAAACTAGAAAAGAATTATTAAAGGTTAATAATATTCACTGCAATACAACGTCGAGTGATACAATTTCGTAGACAAGAATGCAGATCGATGATTGCATTAAATGATTCATTCGTGATAAAATCGAAGTTTATTTATAATTATTCTAATATACGTTGTGATAAATTAATAATATATTTTAGTACATTAATACTACTAATACGGGTATAATAATATGTTGACAATAAAATAAACGTTTATTATTAGTTTGAATATTGCATATCTGTATAAACCGTGAGAAAAAGATGACTTTAAAACTAAACGTGTTGCATTAAACTAGTTATAACATTGCAAACGTATTATTATTGTTATTACATAAAATCAACATTATAGTTTGATGTATTCGGTTTTATATAATAAATTATTAATGGACTGAGATCATAATATCATATTGTTATAAATGAGTATTGTTTTAACAATAACATTTTGGTATATGTATTGTCATCATTAAAATCTAATCTTTGTGACTTGTCGCCAGTTTCTCACTAAAAATAAAACCCACGCAACTTTACTAACACGATAAAAAACAAATTGTTTGACCAATTAAAACTATTAAAAAATGATTAAATTGCAAAATGATAGAAATTTCATATTTATTTTGTTTAATTAATTTTGAAAGTATTTCATCAGGTAACTTAATGAAAAAAAAATCCTCTTCATAACGAACTAAATGTATTATTACGAATTAGGTATGACCTTTCAAAAAGGTTGTACCGCTGCAAAACAAATTAGAACCAAATACAAAATATACTTTCGATGATTTGGAATCAATTTGTGTGTTTACATATTGCGCAACTTTACCCAACCACTACAAATTAACTCATATTTAAATTTCGCCAATCGAAAGTGTACTGCATTCGTATATGTACGATATATAGTATAGAATGATAAAACCCGTTATATCCTTATATTTTGTTGTTATGTTTAAATTATACCAAAAAGCATTTCCGGTTTGCGTGTGTCCAAACACGTTTACATCTAATTCACACAGGATAGTGGTAAAAAATCAAGATCGAAGGTACCTGCTGTTCGAATTCCTCATTGATCCAAGGGGGTATTTACCGGTATATGGTGCGGCGGTGGCGGTGGCGTCGAGCTTCAAACACGTGTTTCGGTGTGAGTCAGACGATAAAAATTATATTACGTAGTACGTACATTCTTGGTAAGTCTGATTTCGTGAAATACCTAAATTATGTCCTCATGGTGGAGGCAATACGGTGTAATGCGCGTCAGGTATGCAAAGAAAGCGACCGGAACTGCTACACGATGTATATAGAATCGACCGCGACGGAGAAAGAGAGCGATAGATGATGACCGGTCGGTGGAGGGGGAAACAATGTACCGACTTGCATAATCCTGGACCGCGATCTCCTTGAACGATAATATGAATATGGAAGTCCCATTTTTGATCGGGTAAAAAAAATCAAATACCTTAACTATGTTACTTGAGACACCTAATATGTTACTTCCACCGACAGGTATTTTGGTAGGTTTATTGAATACTATCATCATGAGACATAAAGTACTATAGTACTGGTTTACTACTTGATAACCTGCTACTTGGCTGTACCTACTAATACAATTTCTATAAAACGACTTCTAAACCACCAAAATACATATATTATATAAAAGCGTAAATTCGGGTTATTTATTTATACTTCACCGTTATACATGGTACCTACATTTTCATGCAAACAAAATCGCAAACGGTGTTTGATACATTATTTTAAACAGATTTAATTGAAACAATTTTATCGGGATAAAGTCGGGTAGAAAATTTACAAAATGTTAGACATTTTCAGTGCCGATTCCGATGAAACATTATTTAATATTTTGGATCGGTAAAATAGGATTTATCAGTAGAAACGACCATGACGGCAACTTTGTTCAATGGACACGAGCATGCGAATATTTTTCTGACTTCCGAACATAGTGCAAATTGTTAGTTTGTATGGAAACGAGCCTTAGGACAACATAATTAAATAAATACATTTTCCCCACGAGATTCGTCAACAGGCTTCGATAAACAGCATAAATTAGAGTCCATTCATTTTCAACTAAAAAATCCTTATGTCTGTGATTGAACAACGTTTTGAATTTCGAATACTTATGTCATGCCTAAATAAACCTAACATCTAAAACCTAACAATGAATGGTGTGGTTTTTTTTCACTAGCGGTTATCTATGTGCAAATATTGCTCATATTCATTAATACTTAGTTAATGGTATTTGCATAGTTTATTTTAGTAAAATTGATCAGTATTAACGTATTGATGTATTGGTTTTAAACTAATACTATATTCTTCTATTTAATCTAGAAATATTTAAACCATTTGAACGTCAACTAAGTTTAAAAATGTTCATACATTTCATTGAACAATTGTTTTACTTATCAAGAATTACACTCAGTTAAATTCAATAGCAAATCAATTTTTGTCCACAGGTTTTATTCACTCACTAAATACGAATAAAAACAAATTATTTTAATATTATAATATAGGTGTTTTTATATTTTAGCTATACGCCTCGACCGGTACTATACGTTAAATCGGATTTATAAATCTTATGTAGGTACCTACCTACTAAACCTTAAAAACACTAAAAACGAATAAAACATTGTCCTTCTTCAATTGAAATATCATATGCTTTTTGGTACTAAGATTAATACAGTTTGTCAGTTAGTACCTATGAGTTATGACTATCCCACAAATCACAATAGGGGTTTCTTTTTATGAATAACAGAATACTTTTTCTTTGTAATTTAATACTTAAAGAATTTTTTAACCGGATTAAAAAGGGATCGAACATCTGTATCTTTCGTTCACATGGTCGGTTATTGACGGAAAAAATCATTTAATAAGAGATATCCAAACTGAACAATACAATATGTGTGTTATTTAATATGCTTGAATGTTTGATACGATGGTGAGTCTATCATTAATATATACACTTGGACTTAAGTACTTAGCTTATGCCTTATACCCACTATCCATTAACAACTGAATAACATAATAATATTTTAATTATTTGACCAAATACCTAATTCATTTTGTAATTTTGCTGGCATAGAATTATAATTGTAATTAAATTACATTATTTTATACATATATAATTTTTACTACTTATAATAATACCGGTGAGTAAATATTTGAAACTTTAATAATATTATGTGTACAATACGAGTGTGATATTTACATAATTTATAATTTATCTTTGTTTAAACAAATACGATTTTAACTCGGATACAATAATGATAACAATCAACTTACAATTTCATATTGATAATAAAAAACCAACAATCGTTAAGATTTTTTTGATTTTTCTACGGTAAGAATTATTTTGAAATGTTTCACTTGTATAGAAAACAAAAAAAAACCATTTAAAAAATAATAATAGTATTAATTGAAAGACATGCAAGAATAACCTTTTGATTAATTTCGTTGTGACCAAATGCCCAAAATACTGTATCACAAAAAAATCTTTATTAACTCAGCCTCACTCTGACATACTCGAACATAGACTAACGAAGAAAACATGCATGAAAGCAATGTATAATTGTCCATTATATAAAATTAAGTAAAAAATTGAAAATATTTGTAAATAATGTTATTTTGCTTAACTTATAACCTGTATGTAATCCAAAAGTAGGCTAATAACCATCGCGCTGAAGCCTTAACAGATAAAAATAATAATAAAATAAAACTTTTTAAGAATATAATTTGAGTACAACATATGTTGCAGGTACACGTAGTACACGGCTGGAAAATAATTATTAGTAAAAGTATAACCATTGATTGACAATTCTATGTATAGCATGTCCAACACGATAAATAATTTTAAATTAAAACGATAAGGTTTGATAGAAAATCATATTTTAATTCACCTAATAATATTAAAAAAAAAAAACAAATCACTGTAATGATGGAATAAAAAAACCACACAACTATTATTTCCATGTATTACTATAGAGGTACCTACCTATGTAATATAAAAATTACGTAGGTAAACAACATTAAATTTAGTTCCTACCTTCTTTATTATATGAGTCATCGGGTTATTAGGACGTTTTATGCAATAACAGGCGGTTGGCCGAATTGATGTTTCGAGAAGAACCAGTTTTTACTTTCTTCGAGAAAGAAATAGTGTATACTGTGCAACCGTTACAAATATAAAATAATATGCGTTATGTACATTAAAATCGTAATAAATGAACAATTTTAGATTTTCCGGATAATTAAGTTACACAGGAATATAGAATATAGACACAAGACACATTTTTACTCTAGGTACACGGATACTTGGAAGTACAACAGTACGACTTGCAATAAGTTTATTTAAAATTATTTTTGAAATTAATTTAAAGCATGCTGTATGAATGGAAAAAAATCTCTACATAATTAAGCTTCACAAAAATAAATAAATAATAAATCAATTTTTTGATGTAATAAACAGTAATTACACTAATTAGGTATGTATTAACATTACCGCATTGGGAAGTGATGATAAAATAAAAACAACACATATGAAACTTGCTTATATAGTATAACGATTATAATGTATTTAATATTTTAATATATAAAAGTAGATGGATTTAAGTAGAATTTAATTAAAATTACGCCTCTTGAAGCACCTACCTACTTATCTTCTAAGTTATAATAACGCATTTCAAGTGGCACCTTAGACATTTTTCTGATATGTAATTTGTGTATCATCGCATAACACATTACACATCACAAAAATATGAAAATAATTGTACCAGACAGATTACATACCATACGGTCTGTACTAATCGAACAGAAGTACCGCGACTATTATGAGAATCGATGACGCCGTGCACCGATTTGTTTTCTCCGTTTGGTATACGAAATCAAACTTTTTGCGTTTCGGGAGATTCGCTGTGCAAGAACATATTATCTCCTCCTGTCCGGTTGTCGGACGTAGGTTACTTCGATTCCGTAATGTGGGGACGCATTGGTCACGTCTTATCACATAGTATATTATCACGCTTGTATTTACTATCAAGAAAAACGATTAAGGAAATATCAAAAAAGTCATCGTGACGTCAATCATTTCCCACGTATAAAATATTATGTGCACACACGTGCATTAGCGTAGCAGCTGCATCGTCTTTTCGTATTACATTATGTCATTGACGGTCGGCGGGCGCCAAATAAGAACGAGACAAATTTAAACGATTCCCCACCAGCCAGTTTAAAATAACAACGTGTAATACCTGTAGTAGATCATAATATTATGTATCATAATAATAAAAAACCAAACGATGGAATGACATGTTGCCCGATTTCAGGAATCAACCACACTGAAGATTATAAACGCGTCAAGGAGATAAGACAATATATTAAAATATTATTACAATTTCATTGCATACAATAAACAATTTTCAAACTCGAGAGAACACAAACAATCAATAAGGGCTCTACCTAAAAAATAGATTCGTATGTCTTATAAATAATATATTTTGTATTTTTAATATTTATCATACGTCTACTAATTTTAGACTAGAGGAAAATGCATGGAAAAAAACCTTCTTTGGTAGGTACTCTACTTCTCTAATAAAACGATAATATGTAGTGGGTATACTTATTACGACCACAGAGCTGCAGGTATTCGCGATAAGTCGTGTGCAGTGTGTTATTATAACAGTCACTGTTATAGCTGTGACAGGCGCAACAGGCTGCAGTGGAATATTATTATTATTATATTACCGCCACAGGTGTGTGCGCGTGAGAGAACACGTCGATGGAGCGGCGGCGGCTACAGACGTGACGTCACAAGGTCGTCCAAGTTTGTTTATTCGACGGCGGCGGTTGAATCATAATATTATAATAATATTATTATTATAGTTCGTACAACCGTTTCTCTGTGCAGACTGTGATTCATTCGTGAAAACGACGACGACGGTCAAACGCTCTCGTTACCGTGTCACCGGAGTACCGGACCGGGTCACACCGTATTTGACGAATAAAGGTACTATTACACTGTCGCCGTTATTGGTGTGCCATGTGGTCCGTGTTTAGAATTTTCTCGTTATTCACCAAATGGAAATTATGTTGTTGGTAAAACGATTTCACTGATCATTAATAACCACATTTAAATAAACACCTTACCAACGGTGGTATAGTTTTGAATATTTTTCAACTATTTAGTATATTGCCTTAACGGGTGAACACGCGGATACGGTCTGTGATAGTATTAAAAGACAATAGTCCCGTAAGAGGACGCCACACCCGCATGTGTTGTCTTCGTCTTAAAAGGTACAACATAGCAAAAACTGTTTTGCGCGGGACAACTTTTATCGTTCTGTGTTTGTAGTAGTGGCTCCAAAATTTCTGAACATATGGAGTAGAAAATTATCTATGCAACAGCGCTGCCTATATCTTAGATAACTTAAATACAATAAAAGTTATTTGCATCTAAACATTCTGGTTTTTTGTTTTTTTCATTTTCTTATAAAAAATGATTGGATTGTGTAATTTAAAAAAAAGCACGCTGTTGCACAGATAAAGTTCTTCTTTTTGTGGTGTGAAAATTTGGTGATTCTACAACAAATATGGTCTGAGAAAAGTCGTCCTGCGCTAAACAGTTTTTGCTATGTTGTACATTTGTAAGACGGAGACAACACATGCGGGTGTGGCATCCTCTTAAAGCCGGGTTTTCACCACAACATTTTCGTATATAGAGTTGCATATTAAAGTTCAACTTGTAGGTAACGTGTTACCAACATTATGTTACCTATGGGGTATGTATTATCATTGATTATAATTACTAGTATTAGTATACTTGTACTTATAATCAACTGTATTATGATTATACGGAACACTAAATGACTGTAGGCCCTGGCTGCGTAATGTTACATATTATATTAATTAATTAAAATAATAATTATTATAATTAATTAATTATTACTATCGATATTTTCATCGGTTCACCGGTCACCGACTCGCGTCATCGACCTCGGAAGAGTTTCCGACGTCACTGTGGCATCAGGCGCACTCGATGGTAAGTCGCCGGTTGTACCTACACTAAACGATTAGCTGTATTATATAGAATATACGTGAAAAGTAAAAACCGATGAAAACATTGTCACGTGTTCCTTGCATAGTTGCATCCCAAAAAAATTCTTATCAGAAGAATTTCAATCAGAACATTCAGAACAATATATTGTTTTCCTTCATGTCTTCACTATCGATCGTCAGCTCAGATTTGGTTTTTCCAACGACAAGGATAATAATCATAGTTGCTTGCTGTAGCGAAGTACCTATGAATATAGTTATAGGTGCCTAAATATTTCACGGAAAAGAGTACTCTTATAGTTTAAATAATCGCTTCCTAATATTTTGTAGTTATTTATGAGAACGCTACTACACAGGTGACCAGTATTTTATTTTTTCCGTCTTACAAGTGCGTAACATAGCGAATTTACGTCCATCAGTTAACTTTCAATTTCATTAGTTTCAATATTATTATAATATATTATATTTTGAAGTGAATTGACATTTGATCTACTATAAAAACATTAGGGTGACATTGCGAATGATACTAGTGCTGAATGATAACGAAAACATGAATGCGACATTGCGACGCTTATCAACAGCTTATCAATACGCTACTATAGCGTTCTTCAGAAGTTGCTCTAGAAGCAGTTCAAAAGTATATAAATATCAAAAATACGTATCCATTTTTTTAAACACAAATATGTTTTTCACAAAATATTTTGTTTCTGACTTCCTGTTTCCCAGCTTTTCGTTGTCATGGTTACTTATCATCAAAAACATAGGTATTTATGATTCATAGATTTTCCTTGTGGGGGAATAATATTGAGTAGCGTGCCATGGTTTTTTGTAAAGTGTTTGAACTTCAAAGTTCAAACTTTGATAACATTGAATATTATGGGTTTTTTTTTTATTTACAATTATGCACTCATTGTCATTTTTTTAAACATGTACTGATTACTTGAGCAGTGAAGTCATTTTATTTCATTATTTAAAATACGTAACATTTTAATAAAAAAATTACCAAATCGGTCATAACCAGGTTATCACAAACATATATAATTCTATCGATTCACTTTGCTAGTTAATATTGATCTATGATACCTCAAGAATAATGATAATCAGTGTTCAAATTGGAAAAATAAAATAAGGTTGACTCTTAGTTGAAAAAATAACTTTGCATTCAGCCTAACAGTTGTGGGGGCATAATGATAATTATTAATGTAATTACAATTTTTATTTGTTTTATTTTTTAAATAAATACCTATCTGTCTTTTGTTTCATACTTATAAGTACGTTATATATACGTCACTGCGTCAGAATGTCCGTGAATCACTATCGAAATTATCTATTTAAATTTTAAATAATTGTTCATTGTTTAATTATTAGTAATCATTTATTACATTATGTTTAAATTAAAATATACAGACCAAGACTGTATAAATCATGAATGTATAATAAACCAACAGTAGAAATGGGAGGGGGGTTCTCATTTGAAAAACAGAAATTTGTATCTAGACAAATACAAAAAATGTACACACCAATGTTTTTTTATAGTTGATGCGTCAGATTAATACAATTCAAAATGAACATGTCATGGATTAATATTTAATTTTTATTGTTGTAATAAGTACTTTAAGCTTTAGTTTATGAATTTATGATTGATTTTGATTATCGATTCATCACAATTCACAATGTTCATACGAAGATAACATAGACATAAAATTATATGCATAATATGTTTATTGTTTATGGTTGATAACGGAAATGGAATGGAAACAAGTGTAGTGTACCTAGTTCTTCCATACTTCAATAGACACTTTATGTTGTTTCTCTCTCAGTCACGTGTTTGTAAATACTCAATGACAGGGTGGAGGGGAAAGCTCCGTCCAGTGTTCATTAATTCTTAGGTCTATGCTCACACCTGTATGGATAATTTCGTTTCGTAGACCTTGTTTCGGACACGGCGGACGTTCGTTTACGATCCGAGTATTAGGAAACCTATTCATTTCGTACATGTAATCAATCGTATTCCGCGAAAAGTTTAAGTAAAAATATCATCAAAGAGCTTCTACGAGGTCGTTGTAATAAATTTAACTTAACGACGTAATGCTTAACGTGAAGAATTCTCTATACAGTTTGCTGTGCACGAGGCGACAATTCGCTCAATTTGAGCTCTATCCCTGAGTGGTGAGTAACTGTTATTGTCAAGGCATCGAATCACGAGGAGATACATAATTTTATTGATTTTTAAAACATTTAGAATTCACAGTAATAGACGAAAAAATTAAACAATCAAAACACTCATCCCCCATCGCTAGCATCATAGTAAATTGTAAATATTGAATAAAAAATGTTAAATTACGACACCGACTTACGGCTTGGGGACACTGAATAAAATTTGCTTATAAAATAATAGTTTCTGGATGTAAATCTATCAGAGCAACGGATCATTGTAAATTAATAATTACCATTTACATATACAGGCTCTGATCTAGAAATAATAGGATATCTATACAAATATTTTTTTTGAAAATATAAAGACCAGTTTAATGCGTACATATTACCGTCTGTCAAAGTAGTATGAAAGATGAGTTAAAAATATCGAATTTTGGTATTTTAAATTAATATTACAATAATATTATTTTAATCATTATTTCTATACTTTTGATAGCATTTGAAACTAGAAGCATATTCAAATAAGATTCGATACCAAAATTAACAATTAATGTACGTACTATACATGACTTAGTTCCCCTGGTTCCACTCCTATACTATTACAGTATCAATATTATATTATTAAGATATATTATATATAGGTGCAATGTAAGCCACATTCAAAAATAATGTTAAAATAATGTAGAAAATTCTGGGAACCCATAAACCGTAGTATTTTTAATTGCAATTAAATAGATACTTTATAATTAAATTCCTAAATAATAATATTGAATTCTGACTTATAACTACGTAAACAGTTAGACACTTACCTTATTTGTCATAATTATAACATATATTCAGGGATTGCAGGAATGACTGCTATAAAGTGGTTTTAAGTTAAATAATGCACTAGCACTGCCGTGGTAGAACGGCACTTAACGTTAACTGCGAAAAATATGAAGATCGCAATATAAAAGAAAAACTTCTACTCGTCTTCGGTTATCAATAATTAGCTTATATTTATTATATCAAGACAGGCGTTATATCAATCCACCGAGTTAGATAACAGAACAGTTCAATCAGGCAGTGTCATCATCGTTTACCCGTTTGTAACGGTACAGACTATACAGACTAAAGCAGTGGGCAAAGCCTACTGCCTACTGGTTGTAACTTGCGATAACACGTATCTACCTTTCATTAACTTTATTTATTAATTACAACAGATCAACACAATATTTATGAAATATATGCTATAAACTTTCTTTGAAATTAGGTACTCAGTAGGTGCGCATTAAAGTAGACACTTAAAAACTCATTTTAGTCCTATGGTAATTTAAAAGAATCTTAAACTACATAATAACTTAAGCCAAGTTATTTAATATAAAGCAGCAATATTATATGTTTTTAAACGATTAAAACAAGATAATAATATACATAATTATATAGCCATACGCAAGTACGCAACGTATTAAATTATTTTAATTTTCCGAATGTCTACAATATACGTATTATAGGATCCTATTTTTGTATAAATGAACAATCCTATTTTTATTTTCTTTACTAGATGAAATAAATAATAATACCAAAAACGAATTTAGTTTATCTTCGAGTAATTTAGGTTTGCTTCATTTTGTGTTATTTTAAAATAAGAGATTAAGAATTAAAATGTTTAAATTTATATGTTAGTTATTTTATGACGATAGCATAGACAATCTAGTATATACTATTACCTTCATAAATATAAAGTTGTATTTATAGATATAATATGAAAATACGATAATTTATCACCAAGGTTCAATGATCGATGTATAAGCACGTTATAGCACAATAATTATGGACAATCGTATTTGTCAATTTTATTTGTGGTTTGAGTAACTCTCGTTATGCATAGGTAATTTTAAATTTTAGATATTTTCCTTACATTTTAAATAATAAACAAAACACTTGTCAATAAAATATATGTACATTCCGTTATAGAAAGTTTTTCTGTTATAACACTGGTGAATATTAAATAGCATTATAGTATTACACTTTCTTTGGTGGGTAGGTATTATTTTTTAAACATTCAATTATTTTGGGCATACCATTTTTTTGGCTTCGGATCGATAAGGGTGTATAATATACACATTCTCGTCTTTATAGTTTCATACCTACAATTTCCCAGAACTGTTAAATGGTTCATATTTGTTCGTTTCTTTAACGTGTACCTACATACCAACCAATTTAAAAGAAATATTTCATATGTAGAATAAAAGAACACAATAAATTATATGATATATTATAATAATATTTTACTATTGTTGAAGTCAAGCAAAAGAGTCATTATCCCCAAATCAGTTCTTAGTATAACCGATGACATTTCCTACCAAAACCGAAAGTAGGTAGTTATATAGTTAAAAAAAAAACCAAAATAGTTTGGATTCACGGTCGTAAATCTGATTAAAACGTTTGTCTCCAATTCCTCTCTCTATATATCAAACAAACATCCTGTACTGACCACTAGTAATCGACCAAAAATGTTTCATTATGTATATGATATTATGATCCAGTCACTATTAACGAATTTCCGGTAGTTCACATACCTCAAATAGTTGACTTCGTTTTCGACACTCTCATCGTGTGTGGTGTATGTAAATTATAACCACCCAAAGTGATTAATACTGCGCTTATATGTATACAAAACTGATATGTGTATTATGTAAACGGTGACGGTGGTTTAAACTCTAATTATCATGTAACATTTTATCAAGACTTTATTATATTTTATGACCTGCTGTATAAAACACGTACCTAAACATAAAATGGATTAAGTACCTTATATTTAATAATAACATAATCATTACTATTATTGAAACGTATGGTATTAGTGATTAGAAAAATAATATTTAACGCCATCGGTAGATTTTTAAGTATTAAACGGTCGTTGCATAAATTTGATCACTGCACATTTTTGAAAATACGGCCACATTTATTTACCATTTAAACCTAAAAATACATATAGATTTAATACGCACACCGTCATAATATGCAGCTCTATAGGTAGTATATTTATCATCGATGCAGTAAAAAATCTTAAAACTTTAAGTGCAGTTTTGGTATGCGTGTATTATATTTAATAACATTTTGTTCATATTTGATATTTATTGAATTATTTTTGTTATAAATCAACTTTGTTAGATTAAAATATTAAATAGTAATGTGCATAGTATTGATTAAAAATGATCATATGCAATAAGAAAATGCGTTGGATAATGATGTTAAATTAAGAGAGGCCTAACCAGTAAGTGTTGTCTCAGTGTTATAAATACGCATAAAATAGACATTTTTTTGCCGAATAGACCTAAAATTAAATTTAATGTTAAGAATATTAACCAGAATCCTAAGTAGATTATTTTTTATATTTTAACTTTTAAGAAAATTGTTTTTTCAAAATTTGAAATATCAATATACATCGATATTACGTTGGGCTTTGGAGTTAGTATAACTTCTTACCTTTAAATATTTTTAAACAATTCAACTTAGTCTATTAATGAAATAACACAGTAAAACGGACTCTTTTGAAAGTAAAATTGTCAATGTTATGAGTTACGTAGTGAGACGGAGACAATAAAATATGCAGTTACGACGTCATTTTACGAAATATTTCTTTAATAAATAATTTATACAGAATATTGCAACTCTGTTTTAACAAAAAAAATGTAAAACTATAATAAGCATGATGGCAATTTAAAAGTATATGTGCGTTTAATATGTGTACCGAGAACCTCAAATGAACAAAAAAAGCTAAAAATGTCATAAAATCTTAAGTTATAAAATTTCCAAAAAAATATACTAAGAAAACTATCCAAACGACTCCGGCTTACAATTTGTAGTCTATAACAGTCAGTGCATTTCTATATATATATATATTTTTATATGAAAAACAATAATTGTACAATCAGTAAGTATTAATTGTGATTACATAATATACTTAATTAAAACGGATAAATTCATTGTTTAAGAAACCTCTTATTAGTTGGTCTACTATTCAATGTTTTTAAAAATACTATTCGTATAACAAATTTTCAACTTTTAACGTTAGTTATAAAAATGATATTGACTATACAAATTTGTTCATAGCTATATTTAGAAGTTACGGACTTGAAGTGTTTCTTATTTTTTTGCAGCGTGTAAATGTTAAATGAATCCCAAATGAGGCTATTAGAAAGCACTTACTATGCATCATTTAGTATTTATATATGTTTATGTATTATTGTTTTTTAATTAAAAATATATTAGAACTTGTGCTTTTTTATTTAAAAAAACATGATTATTCACGTCATAAATCGTAATGCATTTGGTGTGAATTATAATAATGATAATTATTATTATTATTATAATAGACGTCTCCCTCCATCATGTTTACTTCTTATTTAATTGTTACCCGCGTAACCAAGGTTGCAACACTTCATCTATATTGTACTAAAGATATATAGGCCAATGGCCTATATTCGTCATAGACCGGTAGCATAAACAGTAGATACACTCGTGCATAACCACACTTAATCGAAATATATTAATAATTATTATATTATTATTGAATTATTGTAAATATCTCGTGTGTGTCTTATATAATCGATATATTTAACTATTTTTCTACTTATAATATGTATATTGTGTATTTTTACGAAGTAGTTATATCCAACGTAATTTTGATTTTAGTTTTCTCAATTAATTTTTATAGTAAGAATTTTTCAGTTTTGATCCTCCCTTTAAACTACGTTTAAATATGAAGATTTAAGCACGTCAATGAAACAAAAATAAAAAACATCCATATAAACATTGTAAAACTAATACATGTATCAGTCATTACACCGCTGCTATTAGAATTTAAAATCAATATAACTTTGTGTAATTCGTATTTTTAATTAATAACTGAAAATAGCATTGTAACAATTACCCGGTTTTTGATGCCTTAAAAACCCTAGAAAATAAAATTCCTAAAAGCATGCAATTATAATCTAAAATCATAAATAAATTACATTCAAATAAGAAAATATGCTTACAAATTACGTATATTATATGGAGTTATCCATTTAATGTAACACTCGAAATTTCAGAAAACATTAACGTTTTTTAAAATAGTTATTATTCATAATTTTAAGAAGTTACCATATTTGGAAAAAAAATGAAATGTTTGAATATTTTCTTATTGTTGTAATTGTATTAAGTTTTTAATCTTTCGAATGACAACATATATTTCAAATTTTACATTAAGAAGCAGAATATTATTAGGAATATTTTAATCTATGAAATCAAATTTTAGATAAGCAGTTTATTAGTTATAATTATTTAAAGTTTAGATTTGAAAAAATATTTTTAAATGGTAAATGGTTTTTGAAATAATCAGTATTATACTTTGATGGATCACCCGGTATACTGACTTATTTATAGGTATTTAAATAGTTTATAGAAATTAGAAAAATATTTTAAAGTAGGATTCTATGTATGCATTGTGTGAACCACAATAGTAATATTATAGGTAGTGAGATTGAAATACGAGTTTGTAATTTTTTGTTCGTTTACTATACAAAAATTAAAATTTCGCTATATAACAAAAATGTTAAAAAATCAAAGTACGATTTCATATAACTAGATTCGAACCGGCTATGATGATCTCAACGAGATTGATTCATTTGTTGCGATGCCGACCGCCGAGTTAAATGGCTAATAAAGTATAAAGTATAAGTGTTTAACAGTTCACCGCAAGCATGTATTACAAAAGTGAAACATATAAACGCCGTAAAAAATCCAAAATGGATATTTGAAAATGGTATACCTATTATCCGTGTATAATGCGGGTACCTATATACTATATTATAGAGCCTATGTGGTTTAAATAACTGTTTTATTTTCAATTATGTCTGCACACTTTATGTTGCAATAATTTACTCAGAGCATGCGTGTGGAACTGTGGAACACCAACCAGAGTCGAAATGCCAATGAAATTCTTTAAAATCGCCAAGTTTTATCGCATAAAAATCATGGACACCATATTCGCTTACAACTTTGTCATAGGTATTCTTGTATATACAGCTATTATTTTCGTACATTGTACATACCGTAATATTGACATATTATAACAATAAATTATCCATAGACGAATGTTTAGCGGGTATATATACAATAGGACGAATTGTTTATTTATTGTTTGTGCGTGACAAAATAAAACAATCATTTCCGAATGGGTGTTGAACAATATACGCGTCTACTTTTAATATTATTGTTTTAACTACCGAGCATAGAATTTTCAATGTAAAAACACAGTGTGTCGTGTGTGTGAAACACGTTCGTATATACAAAAAAAAATCGTATTTATTTGTACTTGTGGGAAAATATCTCAGATTGTAAAAGCATATACGTCAGCAGTCCTCAAAATCTAAATCATCATTTACGACCAAAGTCCTATGGCACCGTACATAAGAAGTTGCCTATATACTGTTCCTTGCAGCTTAGTGCTCTACGATTACTTTAAAATCATCTGTAGTCACATTATAGTGAACCTATAAACGTCGTGATGTTCAAAACACTTTTCATATCTCGGCGGCGTCTTCAAATGAATGAATGATTTTTAAAATATAATAATTGCATTCGTTATAGTATTATTATTACAACACATTACGATCACGCAAGTGATACCAAATAAAACGTCTAAATAATATGTACAGTAGGTACCTATTCTGGTGACCTCACAAGGCCAATAATAACGATATTCCGTTATGAATGGGAAGAAGTGTATCGGTTGTAATGTAGTATAGTAATCGGGATAATGCGTAACATTTTACAGCATATATTATGACGTCATTAAAATATTATTGAGTACCTACCTATCGTCATTTGGCGAAAATAAACCAATACATGTCATCGTGCATCGCAACATGTTCTCCATTACTGTTTATTTGCGTTGAAATCTCCGGAGAAATTACACTTTTCGCGTGTACATTGTGCAATATAACCAGCGCAGAAGGACGCGGCGTGGCGGTGAAATGGCCGGCGAACGAGGACTTGACTCGTGTGAAAGCGCAGACGGGCGGCGTGCGGGTGATTCATTAACCAGCCGCGGTCACAGTATCGCGTCAGAAACTCTCCGACCTTGTGCACATATTATTATATTATAGCATAATAGTCTATGTGGAACAGAAATATGTAATATTGAAACACCGACGACGCTGACGTCGACGTGTGGCCGTGTACCTCGAAGAGCGAAAGGACAAAATATGCAGTTGTGTTGGGATGTAATAATGGGACAGAGCTGCAGCAGTTGGTGTCTGAATGTACAAAAAGTGTGTTTTTCCTGAACGAGTTCAATGTCAAAACCAAAATGAAAAAAAAAAGTGCTACCTTCTCCTTCCTCCGAGCACTAATTGCGTGGTGTACATGTATGATGAATATATATAATAATATGTATTATACATTGACACAGTATGCGTAACGTTGTATCAGCTGTTTCGTAAATGATAAGCATTTTGACATCATGTATCTCGTTTAATACTTTAGTTTGTCAGTGTTCAAAAAAAATATGTTGGTATAAAACAAAAGAATAAAAGTGTTAAAGTAAAATAAAATGTCAACTTCCGTAAAATCGCTTCCTATATTATATACACAGGTACAGGGTGATTCACCATGTATTTTCACCTCTTTTGCATTTATTTTTGGCATTTTTAAGTATACTTGAATTTCATTTTTAAAATATTTGGATTTTATCGTACCATATCAATCGATGTGGTATTTTTCTACACTAAAAAATTCAAATATATCATAATTTGAGTAAATGCATTATCTTAACAAAAACGGGTGTGAACGCACTCGGTATACGTATGTACTATAATACGGGCTATATAGTATAGTATCGTTAATCATTTGCCCCAGTTTTTGTATAGATTTTGGAAACGGAAAAATCAGTCGACACGTTGAGTTATAATATTGGTATACGTAATCATTATTTTCACGTACCTCCTCCGCCTTTTTACTTATATATGATATAGGTGTGTGTGTGTGTGTGTGTGTGTGTGTGTGTGTGATACGCATGCCGTCCTCGCGTAATACGCCGCTCGGCGAAAAACAATAAATCGCAACGTCTGCGAGTTTTATAGTTTTTTTAATTTTTTTTTTTGTGATAATCATTTTAATCTTATTGTAATCGTTACGTAATTGAAGTCTGAATAGGTGTATATATATATAGATATATGATTTTTTCACTCTCTCGTTTTTGCACGATATATTTTTCGCGACGCAACACGTCCATATTATAATATTTCATACAATATACACACACGCGCACGTTTAATAAAAATTATAATGCAGTGTTAATCGAGTCGAATACACTATCGTGTGTATACTGTATAGTATTTATTTTATTTTTTTTTTTTGTAATCGTCGCTTTTTAGCTTAGCGTGCGTCCAAACGTACGTGCGCCGTCGTCAAACAGACTAGTTGGCGACATTTTACACACTACAATAGTACAATATATTCTATTTATACCTATGCTAAAATAGTACGCAACCACACACGTCCTTTCAATATTGATGTTGAGTACAATTTTGGAAAACATTGAATACATGGTGTCTAATCATCACGTTCGCCCTCTGATATGGGAGATTCGCCTAAGCTACACGCGTAATAATTCTATGGTGTACTAATAGTTTGTCCAAAAGTCCCGTATCACCACATGTAGTTCCTACCTACGACTCTGTGCGGAATATCTATGATATACTGAGATGCTGGTTTCTCAGTAATAATACCAATAGGACAACTATGTTTAAAATTTAAATTAATTAGAATTAAAAAGGAGGGAATTTAGTTAACCGTTCTGTTCTACAGTAAGAGCGAGCGCACCTCGTCATCGAGTAGATAACTGCAATGGATGTATTAAATCTGATTTCAATGATAAATCATTGCAAACTAAAAACGATTTTGAGTGGAGACGGTCTGTCAGCCTTGAGCTTATTATCATATAAAAATATTGCTATTAATTATAAATGTAATTTATTTTGCTACCTATTTATAGTAATACGGTATTACTATAAATAGGCAATAGTATAAAATTAATCCAAATGTTTTAAAAATGTCGTTGTGTATATAAGTTATAATAATATAAAGTAAAAATAAAAAAGTTTCAAATAACGAAGAAAAATATTTTTGAATTATTACAAAATAATTCATATCGTTATTCTTTGTTTAAATACCGACTTCTGCACAAATTTAAAAATATTTATAAAAAATTCTAATTCATTTTTATTTTAGAATATTTTGATCCAGTATGAACTACCTACGAGGAGCCTAGTACTAAATTTCAAGTCTTAGCTATACACATTGAATGTTATACACATATTTAATACAATAACTTGCACATTTTCATAATCTTGACTAATTTTGCATTCTCAAATACGAAATAGATCCAATTTTCTATCAGAAACCAATTCAAACTTGAAGGATCGAAGCATTTTTACAACTATTTTTCGTGTGTAATACAAACAAAAAAACACACATCATTGTAAAATCAATAATTTTATCGTTCCGCTCATCTAAAATAAATTATTTAAATTTTGATTTTTGCACAATGTTTAGAATTTTGTGAAATAGCCTTTTTCAATTTAAAATTATTAAAAAAAAAATAGAAATTTCTAAATATTGATCAAGTTAGAGCAGATTAGGTTTTTGATATCAGAGAAATGAATATTATGTTATGTTAGCCAAAATAATATTTTATAACCTGTAGATGTGTAAATTAATTTGGAAATATATTATTTGACTACTGACAAAATAATTGAATCCAGAGAATGTACTAAATAAATTATTGTACATAGAGCTACTCACTTTTACAGATTTCATCAAAACATCCACATAATAAAAAAGAAACTTATTTTGACAAATACAATTTGCAAGTCATTTTCAATTTTTTACTAACAACTTAAAAACAAACTATTGTTCTAATAAATATCAAACTGGTCATCTAAGGTAGTTAATATTGTTTAAAAAAACATTCAATTGAATAGTTTTTTTAAAAGTATGTTATACATTCAAATTGAATTTTTTTTTATAAATAACCAATGAAATGTCTGATTAATATATTGATTTTCCTCGAACATAATATTAGTTATAACTTTATACGTATTTAAATTAAGGTTTAATAATAATAATTATGCTTCAAACAACCTTTGTTCTTTTCATATACCAATATTGGGTTCGGTTATAACCTATTTTTAGAGTTAATATACCTATTATGAGTTGCTCAAATAGTCAAATGTAAATATGGAAGTTGTTATCTTTGATAAATATTTTTATATTAAACTGGAGTCTGCAGTGTGTGTTATCCTGATTTTAATTGATAGATGATAGCTGTACAAATTAATTAGAACCTTTGAGAACAGTTTTATCATAGTGTCAATATTATAAGTGTATATGTATATTAAAAATATATAAATAACAAAATGACGTTATCATAAAACATAATTTGGTTTTCAGAAAGTAGTGTTTTTATATGATTCAAAACAAGAAAACAGGAAATAGTTTAAAAGTCATTGTGGTACCTAATTAATAATATATTATATTTTCGATCATTAAACATTGCTAATGAAATACGTAAATAAAATACGTTTTTAATTTTCAAAATTTATTTAACTTGAATTAACTTTGTGAAAAAAAAAATGTGAAATGAAAGAGCTTATTATGTTCACAATTTAAATCAAACAAATTAATAGTTGAGATTCTGGTTTTTATATAATATATATAATTAAAGTCTATGAAGAATATGCAATTTAATATATGTGTATTAATTTAAATAAAAAAATTACATATGAAATTGAAATATAATTTAATGGTTCTGTATTTGTACGTATGTATATCTAATTTAATACAATAATAATACATCAGATTGGATTGGATTTATAAATATGATATTCAGCTTAAGTTTCATTAGTGCTTAATGTGAAACTATAATTTAATATCTTCATGGATTGTTATTGTATATTTATTAGCATTGGTTATAAATACTAATATTATATTAATATTTATAATCTATGGTAATTGATATACTTACTGTATTTATTGTGTAGTATAACATGCATTGACCGGTAAATCTCTTGATTTTTCAATACCATTTTACTTGTTATATCGTTATTCATTGCACTTAATCATATATAATAATATAATATAACTTAAAGGAACATTAATATTTTTTTTTATTGTATATCACGCGATGGCCAGCTAGTTAAGCCATACATAAAATGCGAATACTTTTGTTCATCAGTATAATCACTTTTAATGATTATTATTTTGTTAACGTTGGCGTACTCGAGCATATTTATGCCTACTTGTCAGGTTTATTGTATAAAACAAATGAGTATATATTACTCAAAATATATTTAATAATAAATGTAGTTGAATTAAATTTTAATTTGAATAACTTGCTTAATAATAATGTGAACGTTTCAATATGGCCACGTACGTAGTAAAGACATTGACCCGGTATCACAAAATGTAAATACAAAATAATATAATAAGTCGTACACGAAAATACTAAATAAATCGTAAAAAAATGGCATTATTTGATGAACTGAAGATAAATTACATTTTAGAATCAGACTTATATATTATGTACCTATTGTTAACTGTACAAGAGTAAGCATACGTGTATTTATAACTTTAAGTTTACCCATGATTTATTCTTTCTATGATCAAACCGAAGTTCTTGAATTTTAACTTTTAAGGTACATTATAACCATTTTAACTTATAAGTATGACCATTGAAACCAAACTATTTCAGGTAAATAGAACATTTGTTTTAATATTGCTTTTTTAAGTCGTGCCTTCCCCACAATTAACCACAACTCCCACAAAATGCTAGTTAAGTTGTCGATTTAAAAAAATAAGGTACAATTTAAAACAAACTCTGATGATGGAAAATCTTCGAGTTTAATTCCCGTAACATAACGTAATAATCGCAAGTTTGGACATACGGTGACATGGATATTGAGAGGGCGTGTAAGTGCAATGTTTTTGTACCTACGTGTTGCTTGAATGTGTGTGTGTGTGTGTGTGTGTGTGTGTGTGTGTGTGTGTGGAAACACAGGAATTTCCGGTGAAAGTATCAAGGATTAGCTGTGATAGCTCGTCAGCACATGCATTCTTAATGTAGAATTTCATTGCAAAAAACAGATTTAGGTATAGGCTGAAATTATCAATGACGTTGAATTATCTGAGTTTGGAAGTCGTTCTTACTTATTGGTAAACTCAACCGCGTAAATGTGCAATAATAGTACATAATTGTATAATTTTTATTCGATCTACCTAGAAGTTTTCAATCTCGCCTGAATGTGTGTTAAAACATTATCTTTCGTATGGAAAATAATGGAACGCATAGACGTATAAATCATGAGTATTCAAAACCATTATACTTATTACTACAGATCACTGTTGTTGATTTAAATAATATATTTTACGTGTACTTTTTATTAAATAAGTGAATTTGTGATGTACACCATATTCTGCTGCAGCGAATAGAATACCTACTCCAAATAAAATTATTAGTTTACAGTCTACTTTACGCATTCTCCAGACGTTATATAGGCTATTCAGTGTGTTGTGGTCTATTATGATTTATGATATTGTATATGATAATATCTAATGGTGCACTTGAAATGTTATTGAAATTGTTGACATACTTTTATTTGAAAACTCTGATCGTATTAAACAATATAGGTAATCGTATGAATTAAGTACTCGTATTTATTCGTTTTAAGACGGTTATTTTAGAGTTATGTGTTTTAATCTTTATCTTAAGTAATTTACATTCTATTTCATATATATGTATTTGTATATATACTCGGAGTGTCTGACTTTCTTTTGTCATACCTTTATAGATAAATATTATAGGTATTAGTCTATTTTTGGTTTTTTCCTTTTCTTTTTTATTTATTTCGGTGACCACTGTATAGGTACGAAGGTACTAATTTTCACTTCCACCCCATGTTCTAAGAAAACAATTTTTTTGTTCACTGTAAATTATTTTCTTATATTATTATTTACTAGGTAAAGGTAAACCATGTATTATGAAATAATAAAATATCCAAACTGAGAGTTAGAATTTTTATATAAGTTTGCATGAAACTCATCAATAGTGGAGAACCCGAGAATTAATATAAGCTATTATTAAGTATTATTATGTAAAAATCATGTGTATTGCGTGTATACCTATTGCATATATTATATTACCAATATAACTTGTATGATTTTAAAAAGGGTACTCTATTATTATTATTTTAGTTATTTCATATTGGAGTCCATATATAGCATTGCAATTAGTTAACTTTGTGATTATTTTTCACCGATCAACCGCAACGAACCCAACTTTATACACTTAATAGTTAATAATTAGGAGCCGACTACTGACTACAGTATCATAATACATGAGTGCAAAAATTCGAATGCAATTTTTTTTCATTTCCGTAATAATTATCCTTATATTTGTACATAGGTACCTATAAAATACGCATATTAACTTACTATTAGGAGTCGAGTTTTTCATTACTTAGATAGCTATATTTTAATTTAAAATAAATATAAATTATTTAATGTATTTGAACTTTGAAAACACTGCTGAGAACTCTAAAAATGCTCTATAAATAGCAAGAAAAATTTAAAATAATGCCTACATGCACAGTGCACACTATAGTCCATCTATAGTTATATCCACCAACATATTTTAATAATTCAAACGATGTTTAATAAACAATTACAATATTGAGGCCTCGGTTCTTTAATACATTGATATTGAAAGGCCCTGACACTGATGACATACATAGTGTGGAGTGTGGATTAGCCCTTGTTTGAAAATTATCCCCCGCACAAAAAAATATAATATTATATTCAACATCAACACACTCCATGTAGTTTTAATTTGTGGTCGACAATGTTAGTAAAATATTATTATAAACAGATGAAAAGGTCAATAACATTTTCTAGTAGTACATTTTTTGATGAAAAATCACTGTAAAGACGAAATAATTATAGGTAGGAACAAAGTATTTATAACTTTTGATCACTTCATCGTTTTTGTTATAGATCATCACATTTTTCTAATACTAATAGTTAATACATTATAATAATCAAACAAATTTAAATTTGGAAATTTTTTTATACCTTTCTACTTGTATTTCCGCTTGGTGTTGTAGCTTAAATCATTAAAGTGCATGACTATATAAGTGGTTAACAATGAGTTTTAACATTTGCTTTCAACTTAAGATTATATTTCTGAACACTGTGCATTGGTGAGATATGACTGGCGGGTTCGTGAAATTGTAAAATCGATTCAAACGACGAGCCGTGCAAAAACGGGAAAAAATATAATATACGTCACAACCGGTAACCACGAGTATAAATAAGAAAGAACAATAATACTGTTGTTCGTGGCCTGCAAGTAAGTGCACCTGAGTATAAGATAAGTGTAATCAATTTCTGAGGGTTGCTTTAGTGTTCATCACGTCCTTATCATATGTATTTTTTTTATTGTATTATGTTATATATTTATCGACGAAGACTTCGAAATTGTAGGTGATTTAAGCTCCATTGACATATGACGTTTAATTGTAGGTGTTCGTACCTAACCTAACCTAACTTAACCAATATGCATTTATAATACCTCGTTGCCTCATATTATGTTTTGTAAATCGAAAATATGAACCGAAGACGGTTAATTGAAGCTGAATGAAAAGTAATAAATTATAATATTATTAACATGGTTATTTGTGAGGGTTCACGGCTGGTTGGAAGAATATTATTGTAACACTGCGTTAATTCTTAAACCACACGCATTGATCATTGATCCCACTATTATATGGATAAAATAGAAAACGGTAATATCAATAAAAAAATAATTTGTCAGTTTACACCATAACGCCAACAACGATAGTCAAACTATTGGATGTGTATGAATAACTTTACTGTCAGTCACTATAACTTAAAAAAAACCCTGTGAATAACATAACATTATATTTTATAAATAATACATAATAAACCATTAAACGTATGCTTAATCCCATTTTAAGTTTAATAATGAATTTATTAGTTCTGTTTCTTGGAATTCTTATGTGTACCTAAAAATCATATTTTCTAATAATTAGATTTTTCATGCAAATTAAAGTGTCATGTGACTGTATAAGTTTCTTTTTTTTCAAACAATATGATTTACTGTAGGTAGTTGAGGAGATAATGAGTTTTTGAAATTATTGGTGTTAATAAATCAGAATTATAATAAGTAGTAAACTGTAAGTAAAAAGAATAATCCAAAATAAGGAAAATAGGTTTAAAAGACATAAGGGTTACGATGGTTTTGAAAATTATAGAAATTTATATTATTTAATTTATAAAAATTGTACGATGATCAGAGTATAAAATAGAAGTACTAGAATAAATATAATATCTATTTCATGAAAAATCGTAATATTATAATAATTTATAGGGCTTTTATTTTTAGTATAAGCAACTAATTTAATAACTCAGGGATTTTCAAATTTGAATTGCGATTTAGGCGAATCAACGATTTAAAAAATATCATCCAATTAATAATTTACAGTAAAAAATAATGGTTCTTATTTTAAAAACAGAAGTTTATATCACCCAGGGTACATGATTGACGACACTCTTTTAATCCTTGAGGCTTATTAGTTATTAATTATTATAGTTGTACTGCCTGCATAGAAATAGCAGTTGTAGCAATATGAATAATTAATATTTTTAAAATGTATTTAATGTATAGGTACCGGTACCTATAACTTATTAAATATACTAAATATACTTATAATCTCTCTCTTTTTCCATGTGTATATATTATAATGTATTATATTGTATGAGTTGAGATGATTTGAGTCAATATTGGTCAATTAAAATTTTGAATTTTCAAAAAAGTAGAAATTCTATTGATTGAAATGTAATTATTGTGACTAAATCATAAGTATAGCACACCTTTAAACACGTATTCTTCGGTAGGTTTCCGATTTTCCTGCGTAAAATCGAAACTATGAAGTAATATCAAACATTGTAGCGCTTATATTATATTGTGGTGAATGAATCGATTTCTTAAATCTCATATACTATTATGATGATCGCATACAACTAGGACATAATACCACAAGTGATAAACAGACACTCGTCTTGTGACTTAGCGGAAACTCGCCCGCTAAAAGATTCGGGTAAAACTATAATTTATCGTATGCGCATCAAGTTATCGTAATGATGTACGACTTTTAAGTCCTATGTCTGGCTTTGTGACGTAGACTGCAGACACCTGAACGCGGTCGTAGGAAGGTATAATAAATCGGCACAATCCGTTCGGAGGAATATGCATAACATTATCCACCCGTATGACGTATGTATCCGAATACGGTGTACCTACATAGGGACCGATGCAATGACGTCTTCGAGTGTAAAAAATAGGTATAAATACGAATTTGAACCCGACGTCTCAATTATTGATACGCTAATAAGAAATCACGGGCAGGACATACATCAAAAAACCGTCCACGAATATAAACAGGATAATAATATACAGACCATGGCGCGAATCTATAGTATGCACAAGTTATGATATTATTATATTCATAAATTATTATTATTATTATTATTATTATTATTATTATTATTATTAAGTATACGGTTCGCCGTCATCGCATATATTATTGTCAAATGGTTTTTTTCTTCTTGAACTGCAGTCGGATATAATACAATATTGTCGACCGATCGTTATAAAGACGGATCGATAAACGCATTCGATATAATAGGTCGGTGGTTCATATATTATAATAACGTGTAAGAAGAGGTACCATAATATTATTATCTACGTCATAGATGTCTGGCGTACGCAAAGAATCTCTATATATACATCGGTTCATCGATAACTATTCATAGACTTACAGCATAACAGTTGTTATTTTTTTTTTATTATGTATTTTTTACATATTAATGGGCTATAATGCATATCTATAAAAAGTACAAAAGCAATATAATAATTATAAAATTATATTTTGAAAATTAACTCATGTTTATCTTTATGACTATTAATTTTTAATTTTTTAATTTTGTCGAAAACCAAGGTTTGTGTAGAAATTCCTGTTTATCAATAATTGTTTTGGATTCGAGGAGCGATATTAATTTTTTTTTGTGGAGCTATTTATTTTTAATAATTAGTTGAAATAATGTCTTTATATTGAACCTAGAGAGTAGTTTTTGATAGAAAATTTAATCCAGTCAAAAGTAAAAGCGTCGTAAAAAAACAGAAAAAATATTAAGGACAAACTCAAATTCTTACACAAAATTGATTTTGTTTTTTTTTTTGTTTAACTCAAAATCCATTAATCGTAGATACTTGAAATGTTCACAAAATGTATATTTTATCATCTTAAATACAACATGATAACATTTAAAAAATATTTTGTCTCTTTTTCAGCTATTTAGTATAGATTGACATTTTGACTTTTAAATTTTTCAAGGAACAAGGTTCCTTATGATTTGTTATTATATTAATTTTAAAATATTAAAGAGCAGCTATAGAGTATAGGTACATTTATATCTTATACTATCTAATTTATATTTTGTACCAATCATACATCATACTCATTACTCATACATATGACTTTACATTGCAAAAGAATGATTAAAATTGAAAACTTTAACTATATGACATGAACACAAACGGGAACCAATTCGGCTTAACTTAATAAAATACCTTTTTCAAACGGGAACGAATGCGGATGGGAGGTGGGTACTAATTCGGTTACTCCGAAATAAATTACTTCAGTGGAATAATAATATATAAGAATATCGTAAGAATAATATGAACTATTAGTAACCGACTAGTACATAAGATACAATTTTTACCATAAATGCCAACAGATGTTAATTCGTACTTTATAGAACAGTAAAATAGTGTAAAAAAAGATCTTGGATGTCAATGTCCCCGTCTCTCCTCTTAAACCGTTGCTCTGCCTGTTAGTTCTACTGTCTGTTCAACGTGGAAGAAATAAGTATTATTGCAAATTTAAAATTATTTATAGGTAGTTATTTATGGAATCGAGTATGGTTATTAATTATAATTTATAATACATTTAAATAAAAGAAGTGCCTGCGTCTTTTACGATTACGGTTACTATTTTCTTGTCGGCAGACAGTCATTTATAGTGTATACTTACAATATGAGAGTTCAATGTATTAAAACTAGTTTACAGTTTTTAATAACAATTGCGTTTGGAAAACGAACGTCTTCTCATTCAAGTGATTCATACGTTTTTACGAATTGTTTAAGATGATCGGGACTGTTCAATTGAACTTAATCGTCATTTTATGTATGCAGGTACACATTCATAGGTTACAACTCATTCTTAAGTAGACGCGTCGTATTTGAATACCGGTTTATTAATATTTGTTTAATACATCGTTATTCATTAGTCATAACTCATAAACGATTGTGTTTGAGCGAAATTGTTAAGTCAAATTTTGGATATCAAAACTAATTGTTTCGATACGTCATGCAATATTGACGTGTAGGCAATATAATTATATACCTTCGCGTATATTATGAGCATTCATCTCGAGATTACAAGAATGATTTATAATATGCGATGCAGTTAAGTGAACTATGCACGATAATAGTAAACTGCAGCAATGTCTGCATTGCTATAAAGAATAATATTTATATAGATAGGTAGGTAGGCAGGTACCGGTAAGTAGCCGAACCACATATTGATTCATTGTATAATAATGATCATTACATTTTGAGTTACATCCGTTTATCGGAAAGCAATATTTTACCATCAATCATTAGTAAAATATTCGTTTTTTTAAATAATAATTTTCCTAATTTTGACTACCTTCCTAATGCAAATATTATTGACTGTTGTACTTACTTGAGGCACACACCTTGATAGTAATTTGTAAGAAGTATTAAATTACCGTTTGTTTTGCATAGTATTTTTTGCCATTTGAGGGTTACCGATAAATAAATAATAATAAAAATATGTATTTATTTATAATTATCCCTGGGTTTCTTCTCTCACTTTTTTCATGTATTAATTGCTTGTAGCACATATTATTATTATGCCCATGGGCATAGACTGTATGTTTCTTATAAAAATAAAATAAAATACATTTAGGGGCTGTAAGTATGCTCAACATGCATACTATATTATAATATACCTGTGCACTATTATGTATAACCGATGTCTAAACATGCTATAATCAGTATTATATTTTAATAGCTGAATTGCCTATAAATAATATATTATAATATATTGATAGTTCTCTGATAATCCAATGTATTGCGCTTGAATTTTTTTGTTATCATCGGTATTTTTTTAAAATGAGTGATTTAGCACGATCGTTTTTCTTACCGGTTCTGGTTACAGTTCAGTTTTTAAGTACATTTTGAAGAATTTCGAAGTTTTGGTTTTTTTTATTGAAACAGTTAAACAACATCAAACTTTTTTTTTTATTAGCCATTATTTAAAACTAACATCAAACTTATGGGTTCAATTAAATTTGAATTCAATAAAGTATTTTTATATTAAGACTAGCACAGTTATTTGTATAAGAATTACAATACCTGATTTTTATTTTATGTGAGAAAGAAACTAATAAACCTCAAGTAAATATCAGATTAGAATTTATATTTATTAGAAGAATGCCTATTATACTCTTTATGGATATTTCAGAATTTAGATTTATATTTTCATATTGATTATTTTTTCATCTTTGTATAAAAGATAAATGATAATAATATAGTTTATAATAGTATGTAATAAAATTATAATTTATTAAGATAAATAACGTTTTAATATGAGATCCCATGACTGAATCATATACTGTAAATAATAAACATTATTTTATGAATTACTTTAAACGATTTTGAGTAATTTTTTTTTGTATCATAATCACAATCAAGACGCAATGTGATGTTTAAAACAAACAGTACTTTTTTAAAATTTTAGACCAACTTAAATCCCGAATTTAGTGTTTATGCATAAAGCACCCTATATAAAAAAATGGGCTAAAGTAAATTCTTACGCGAGATCTAGTATGTAAGAAGAATACATAAGTTAGTCCCTATACAGTGTATACGATTGAAAAGGGTACATATTATGTAAGTTCCTACAAACTTGAAAATGGTACTATGTTATTAGTTCCTAGTGTTCCTACAGAAATATAATAATGAGATGTATAAGTTCCTACGTGGCAAAAAATTATATTATTATGTATAATTAGGTATATTTTATAAATTAATATACTATATTTGTTTGTAACAAGTATTAAAATGTATATAAACCACATAAAATAATATATACATTTTTTTCTCACAATAATTATTATGTTAATATTAATTAAATATTATATTTAAATGTATGCTATTTTTAAATTATGTAAAATATGGAATTTTATTAGGTATATTGAATTATAAAATGGATGAAAATGAAATATAATTATATATAATAGCTAATAGGCAATGCTTTTTTGCCGTGTAGGAACTATTACATACACACCTTTTTTACTATCTGGGAACTTGCAAATCTTATTTTTAGTAGGAACTTACACACCTCATGCGGAGGAATTAACGTATGTAATTTTTTACCTGCTCCTCTCGTGTAAGAACTTACGATTCTCTAAAAAAGTGGTTGGTCGTTGGTGCATCACGTGTTTTAACAATGTAACACAATAGGAAGAATGTATTTTGATTTAGTAAGTTGACATGAACTGATGACACACTGATAACATGATACGAGTATCTCAGGTTCAAAAAAACTTAGTTTTAATAATAATTGAACTTTAAATAATTTTGTATTTTTTTATAAGTATAAATAATGACCAATTAACAAATATTTTAGTCAAACTTGAACAATCACATTTTATTTTAATTATTTTTCCGTATTTTTATAGCAATAATTATGTGCATACGGCCTATAAAAAAAGTAATTCCTAACAATAGTGATGCTCTAACGTCCCACACAGACGGTTTAAATCAATGTGATGAAGGCGGAATAGAAAGACTCTATTCGTAACCTGTAGGTAGAGAAAAGTATTATAATATTTGGCGTTTAAATTTTAATATTAATTTTGTGTAGGTATATTTAAAAAATCCAAATGGCATAGACTCATAGTTTTATTACACGATGTGCGTAGGGTTGTTTTTTTAAAATGCCATTGAATAGTGTCGTACGGTTTTATACATGTTACAAATAAGTACATACGTTTATCGTGTGAATATATATTTAGCACATTATTGCGTAGAATTAAATGTTAGTTTTAATTTCTTTTCTTTTTTCTATACCACTAAATATTTTAAACGTTTGTAACTATTAGACATCAAGGTATGCTCGTAATAAACGGCAGGTACATATTTCAAAATCGTCCAACATTCATGAAAATGAAATGATTAACGTTTTCAGGACTATGAGAAATGCCGGTTAATGCCGACTTGATGAAATTCCTTTGATATGAGCTAAAATAATTGCAATTACCTACAGGGTTTAATGTCAAATTAAAAATTGGATAAACCGTTTTTTTCCATTAACAATCATTCTTGCACTTTAAACAGGATATTTTTATAGTGCGTAAAATGTAAGTCTTAAATGTAATATTATTGATGATAATAATAACAATAATATAGTTCGATGAAATCGAAAAATTTATTTTAACTGATTTAAAAGGGATTTTTTGGATATTTAGGATAAATCTAGAAAACTATTGGTACAACTGACGATAAATACGTAAATACTACAAAAAATTATTCTCGCTTAGCTTAAAAAAACTTTATTAAATGTATGATTTTTTATAAATTATTTTCAAATTAATAGCTGTTTGTTTCCGCTTACGCAAGCAGTTCGTAGAAAATGAGACATTTTTTCAGTAAAAAATATAGTATACTTTTAATAAGTAAGTACACTTAGTAGAGGTACTATGAATAATATAAATGTAGAAAAGTATAAAAATTATTTTTTAATTGATTCTTGGAGCTTTTCCCTGGTTATATAATAGACAGTTTTTGTTCTATAGAGTATAATATTAAAATATAATAAATAGATGTAATACTTACTGTTTTATATTCTGTTACGTATCGTATGAGTTAGCTGTTCTTGGGTGACATTTTACCGATCGATATAATATTAGCAGCGAATATTGTGATGTTCGTACATTTAAACATAAAAGTTATTACCGTTTGAATTGCAGCATAATAATATTACAGTACACATATAAAGTATTATATTATTGTTATAGAATACGATAAAAGTATAAAGTTTGAATTGTTTGATACGTAATTATTACAGGCGGTCCGTTGCGCAATATCTTACCTAATATAAAAATGAATGGTTGTGCCCGTGAATTTTTATCAACAAGTGCGTTTATAAGCATGTGTGTATAGGTACCTTATTCGTATGCATAATAAATAATTATATATTGTACAAGTAGGTCTTTAAGATAAGGAATATTTTCCGTCGTGTGCGCACACACATTTAACGATTTATTTTCATCGTCATTTGCAGGTAATTTTGTATTCAACGCTGTTAATGCCTACCTATTCATATTATAACGGCTACATATGAGCTGAGTACCAATAGAGTCTTTGATAACGAATCGAGTCCAGAGTTATTTTTACATTATAAGTAAGTACATACCTATTCAGCCCCTTTAAATTTTGAATACTAGTTGAATCCGTGTCTTAATACTAACCAAGTCCCGTCAACTTTAAAAGCAATACAATTTCCTTCCATTTTCTACAAGTTTAGAATTTAGTTAGTTGGATTATCATTAGGAGTATGGTAAATTGTCATCTTAATTTGGAAATATTTGATACGTGTTTGTAATAATGTTTTATTAATTTGTGTAAAATACTAAATAAATTTATATCTTATATCGATAATAACTATTTTCTTTTACTTTTTAACTATTATAAAATCTTGATGTTTGTTTTGTTTGTATAGTTGAATTTTTTTTCTCTAATTTCGTTGTTTTTAGTGATAATGAAATCATTTATTTTGGTTAAGTTTTTTGAATGTATTAATTCAGTGTTTAACAGTGTTGATATTTATATTTGAACCAGAACTATAGAAATTCACAATATAAATATATAACACATATTACAAAAAAAATCTTCTGACTCAATTGATATATTTTATTTTGTCCAAGTGCGGACTCAATTAGTATATTTTTCGTTTTCCAATCGTGGACACAATTGGTATTTGTTTCTTTTATACCGGGACTCAATTAGGATATTATTTTTTCAACGTTCCGCGTTCAGGTATGGGAATCGATTAGTATGCACTGATATATATGTATGTAGTTGTCGAACGTAGCTTTAATAAACTATTTTGTTGAGTATAATAACGATTTTGTTGTAATTAAATCGTGTAGTTTGATGCGCAATAATATTTTCTGGAGCAAATATGACCCCTCCGAAAAAAAAATTGTTCGCAACGTTCTTATATGGGCCCACACACGATGTTGATCCAACCGTAATGCCTGAATGGATATTATTTTAATAAAAATCATTATCTGATTTGTTAGCAGTTTAATTTTATTTTTGTCATTTTTTCCCCGCGTACTCAGCTCGAGTATAATGAGCCAATACGAATGTGTATACTATTGTAAACATGTTGATTTCGTAACAACAGTCAGCAATGAATTATGAATTTTACTTTAATTCTCGAGATATTAAGTTTTAATGTTCATCTAATAAACAAATAAATGCAAAATATTTGGGCCCGTTAACTAAAGTCAACGTGTTATTTTATAATACATTAATACCCCCTGCCCCAGTAATGGATTTAGTTACCTACGAATTCGTAATTCGTAATTATTAACTTAATTTTTTATTTATTTGGCGTTAAGGCATTATACACTTAGAAACTATTGATGATTATATTTTCAGTAATTTAGAAAAGTTCAAAATAATAGTTAAAGTAATAAATTAGAATAAATTATTTGTTATAAGATATGCTATTACTGGAAATAAATCATATCATTTTTAAAATAAACATCTACCTCATATATCATATAAATCATAGACATTTTATAAAATTTAAAATTTGAACAAATCAAATAAAAAATATAAGTAGGTTAGGCACATTATTGTGTATTAAATCATAATATTATACATTTGTATGTGATTTGATCTTTCAAGTTTCATTTTTAATTATTTTTGTACCACATACAATATAGTTATAGGTTAAGACTTTCTTTTATAGTCTTACATAGGCACCTTATCAATTAACTATGTAATTGAAAATAATATTACTGTTTAAAGGATATTTTTACGACACCAATATAATATATTATGTTTTTCATATTATATGCATATAAGTGAAGATTATAGTTGACTTACGAGTATTTTATATTTTATACTTATCATTATAGAAACGCTAATAATTATGACAAACGACTGTTTAAAATTATTTTTAATGGATAATATTGTGAATTATAACCTAATTATTAGGATACCCAAAAAAATGTATTAAGTTACAAGTTAATATAAGTAACAAATAACAACATTGAAATATTGTTGTAAATCCAAATCCATTATTGTATGTACAGAGTGACACAATGTTGTGTTTTAATTTGTTTATAATCTTTTATAATCTTGTATAATTACGTAACTTAATAATGACTAAATATTAACTAAAATTCTATAGCTGAGATAGCAAGAACTACTGAAAATGTATTCGAGTATAAAAATATATATATCCGGTTCAAGGAACTCCAGGTAGTGACTATAAATAATTTGATTGATATGAGTTTGTCATTTGAATGTTTTTTATAGTGATGAATATCTTTTTAAAAATAGAATCGAACTTGTCTATTTTTGATTATAATTTATAATAATATATTCCTACGATTATAGGTACCTATATATAAGTGAGTAACGTCAATTTTATATAACCAATTTTCAAAACATTAGTTTATTTTTTTTTAATAATAAACACCCCAGTGCTATTGTTGTAAAATATATCTGGTCATTGTCATTGAATTGCGGTTAGCACACGTCTAAGACCGGCCCCGATCAAAAGAAATGTTATTTTGTGCACATTTAGCAAATTTAATTGAAGTTTATGATATTCTTGTGGTATAAGACTTTAACCTGCGAGAAATGAACTGTAAAAAGAAAAGAAATCCAAACATAAAAATGTTCCATTAGCATAATCGAAACATCAACGAAAAGTTATGACGTGCCTATCACTATGATGTATATTGACCATGATCCACACACACACACACACACACACTCGTGTGTATTGTGCACACATTGAATCACTATAATATTTAGTCTTCGTGACACACTGGAGGAGGCCCACATCCTGGTTTTTTAACATTACCGGCTGGACCTACAAAACCGATCCAAGGTCATCGACTTACTACCAGTTCTTTTATTGTAATGATGGATATTGATTCTGTACGAATAAGATTCTGTGTAATCGGTCAAAAACCGCCGGTACTTATACATAATAATAAAATAATGTCAGTTATCAAAATGTTTATACTGAGTTATTGATAATGGTCTTTAAAAATGGTATTGCAAAAATATAAGATTAATGTAATATTGAATACTTGCATTTATTTAATACAAGTAAGTATTTATTATATTTTTGGACCATTTTCACAAACTATAAATGTTAATTTTAAAATCACCAGGATCCACATATTTCCCCAACCCATTACCATTTGAATCTTTTATTCTTATTCCTTAGTACTCAAATTTGAGTAACTCAGAGGAAATTACTCGTTTCCGCTAATACTTAAAATGCCCATCTCAAAAAGTTTTCGTTCAAATTTTATTTTAATACGTAAACATTTTCAAAACCACTAATCGCAACATAATTTATAGAAGGAAAGGAGAATTTTCGTTTTGTAAATATAAGTTTGTATCTCTACAGAACACTCCTTAAGTAGTACAATCTTGAGAATTTTATAATAGAATATTTAAAAATGCCTATAACTAGATTTTGAATAACTTCATGATCAAAGAAAAAAGGGTGTGAGCATGGTTGGCTAAATCACCCTATATATATATATAGTGCGTGCCCGGCGATGATGTGTCATGAGGTCGGCGGACAAACAGAATAATTTCTTGAACCCATTTCCGAGACGAATGGTAACCTAACCTAACCTACTTACATTATACGCATTGTGTTTTATTAAATATTTTCCACGTTCGTCAACCGCACACACCGAAGACGGTGATGTATTTTAATCCGGTATATGGTAATATAAGCTCGTATTATACTTACCACGGTATCGTCTACGACGGAAGAGTGTGGTGGAAAAACGCTTGCAAGCCGGTGCTAAATATTCTTCGAAACGACTGCGACGGTGACGACGGTGGCGATAGCGGTTTATTCGTATACGTATTGCTCGTACGACTAACCGGCCGAGCGTTATTTCGACGGCGTACAGAAATACATTTTAATATCGTAGGACTATCGTCAATGTGTAGGTATAATAGTATGTGCATTATAATAATATTAATAATAATCGTACCATGTGTACAAGCGGACCCGCTTATTAGTGCGTGTGCGCGGGTTTTTCGAGCGGTTTTATTATTATTATTTTTTTTTATGGCAACAAGACGGAAAAAAACCACGACGAGTTTCGTGGAGACGCCCACGGGCCAAATGAAATGTGTGCAATGCGAAGGTCTACGCAGAGGTACCCCGCGTGAGCGATTTAATCATAGGATCGCCAATGTAGGGGTACCCCGCGCGAGCGATTTAATGACATGATCGAGTTAAAAATGGACCAAACGATAGTTGCACTGCATACCCAGAAGGTACCTACAACACCTATCGACGGCGATAATCGACGCACAATCACGTAATATTCGAACAGTATGTAAGTCGTTTTCTTATTCCTCCCGAGCTGCTGCTGCTGTCTACGATTTATATATTGAGCTACTTAATTGCTATGATAATAATATGTTACGCGCAAAAGTCCAAGTCAGGAAAACCTCAGAAATGCTTGTGCAAAACGTGTACACAATATATTTCAGCTTTTGCCCGGGCAAACCTCAAATTGTGAGTTGTGACGAACTAAAAGCCATAACGTTTATAAATTTGAATACATCACAGTAGGTATCTACCAATGGTTTTTTTCAATTTAATATTAATAGCGATAAAATAAATGTTTTAATTAACATATCTAGTTGAATTTAACAAAATTATTTAATATAATGTCACTATTGGTGTCATTTAGTGGAATTTATAGGCTTACAGATTGCGAGTGCGTCAAATCTATTTAGTCGACTGTATTCTGTTGGGGTTTCATTTGATTAATTGATCTCCGTCTGTTTTTGCAGGTTCGTCGCATCATTATAAGAGCACTCGATTAATTTTTTGTAATTTGATTTAGGTATAGTTTTTTTTTCACATTTTATTTTAAAATTTGATACTCACTTTTCACTATACATTGCTCAATATTGAATATGTACTAGGTAATAATTATTATTTGTTATCCTATCACCTGTATTATTTTTATTAATTAATTGTTTATACTGTATATACAGATAGAGCACAAATCACGGACTTAAATAGACTCTAGATAAAATATTCAGTTGATTTGACGATATGATAAATACGATAAATAATAATAATAATAAAATGATATTATTTTCATTATTGTTCTGGCAAATTATATTGAACACTACTCTACTAGGTTATTTTTCCAAGAAAAATCTTGACGGATTACGTTTTCCTCGGGCATTGCTGAGGTTTTCTCAATTTTTACTTTTGACCTCAATATAATATAATATTATGTGTACTGCCGCGGGAGCCAAAATAAACATAATCGAATTTTGTAAGTTGTAGGTGTCGTGTACAGATGTTCAATTGTTGTGGGCTGTCTAGACTGTTCCGCACTAGAAGAATGCAATTGGTGAAGGTGAGTAGTGAATGTATAAAATATATTATTATGATCGAACCTACTTTGAGTCGTTGACATGACATACCGTATCATTATTTACGAATGATTTACAGTCATAAGTGTTTTTATTTATAGTCGTATTGGAAATTAATGTAGAATTACAACAATATTAAAATCACTGGGTTCATGAACTCAGTACAATATCAAAAATACGTTAACTTATGATATAAATCAAGTATCCACCTTATATGTACTCTTACACGATATGAATAGGACTATAGGAAGTACCCTACAGTTAGCCGGTGACGTAGATCGTAGCTGATCTTTCCATATATTCGGCCATTTTCACTGTAATAATTTCAACATCAGGCTTGACATACGTCTAAGTCTAGTTAATAATGACAAAAACCAAAAAAAAATAATAAAAATAATTAGCTGGATATGTGGTATGTAGTATGTACTATGTATCACTGAGTACCAGTTACTAGGTAGTACCTAGCTGTACTACATGTATTCTGTATAATGTAACAAATTTTTAGCTGCGCCAATTTATGTCGGTCGGACATCAATATAGATATATTTTCTTCTGCACCAGATAAAAATAACAGATTAGTCGCGATAACTAGAAAAACTTGACAACTCGATTTTTTCGAGCACTCGACTATATGTATATTATACCATAGTTGCAGTATCGTGAAAATATGTAATATATATTATGTACGTGTCCCCAGCTCGGCCACATTGAAATGTTACAATTTATTTTTGGCATATATTTAGCATATAATTAGTATGTTATTATTGTGCTAACAATGTTATTATTATTATCTATAGTTTTGATAGTGACATCTATACGAAGAACTCGAGAACTCTATGAACATCAAAATACATCATGCAAACCGCCTTAAAACTAGAAATTATATGAGATATGTTTTTTTTTGTTTTTAGAGTGAATATGTCTGTCTTACCAGTTAACCAGTTAACGAATAATGATTAAACAGACAACTGAAAAGAAAAGTATGATATATAATATTTTTAAAGTTGAGTTCCAGTTTTGTTTATCGATACTGAATGTATAATAAAATATACTTGTATAATATTTTTACTTTTTAAAACTGAACAATTGAAGTAGATTGGAATATATACTAGGCACTAGGTTAGGTAGGTACATAAAGTACACATATTATATATATATATATTATGTACATACATAATATCATTCGTGCCTAAGCGTATACTGTTTCAAAAATTGTCAGAACATTTAGGTATTAAGATGATATATCAGAAGAATAGAAAACATGTTATGTACATGTATCAGATACGTATTAATAATTACTTTCATATTGTATAATACGTATTATTATATTATTATTATTATTATTTATTACTTTTGGCTATTGTTCAACGCGCTCCAGCGGACACAAAGTATAACAAGAAAACACCAATAGATGTCGTTCTACGTTACTTTAATTTTCAAAAAAAAAAAAATACTTTTTGATTTACTCATAACAATAATAAGTATTATGCAGTTTCTATCCTTAAAATTTAATATGTAAGCCATATCTACATTCTCCATAATGTTATTACTTTTAATACAGCGGTATCCTGAATTATATTTCGACTTCTAGACATTGCATATTTTCTATTGTAGTTCAACATCGAGCTGCTTGCGGAGAATAGTCTGTTGCCAAATCTGAGAGCGTTTGCTTTGAAAAACGTATACAAAAATACCACCGAGAGCTGCAGTGTAAACATTTACTGTCTGCCACATTATCACTTGAAAGATGTCAACTGTGGAAAGAAAAAAGTGACCGAAATAGATTTTAATGATTAAGATAACAGGACTCGATATTTAGCATGCTAATGCTGCGTTTCACAAATAATAATTACGTAAATATATTTCGACGAATTAAGTGTGTGCAAATGGTACATTAAACATGATCCAAGTGGTTACGAATGGTTTGATTAAATTTCAGTAAACCATTACATTTTTCATGCAGCTGTAGTCATCGTTGGCATGAATATGGTAATCAGAAAAAATACCACGGAAAAGCCAAGATCTGAGTGAGATATAATATTCTCTATATTATAAAAATTTTTATAAATGCAATATTTAAATTTATTTAAGAATGTACATATATAACTATTAAAGCATAATTTGTCAACACCTTTAATTGAAATTATAATCTCTATAATCATGGTAAATTAACTAATAATAAATATAAAAAGGAAGAAAGTTGGTTACTGCAGAATGTGTCAAATGTCATCGATGTAAGTCTAAGTGGTGTACAATTTGGAAGATATGAGATCTAGAGTGACCTAAACATTTTATTAATTCAAACAAAGCAATGAGCATTTATAATTTGTAAAAATGATTTTAGTATAGTCACTAGATTCAAAAATATTACATCTATTTAATATTTTTATAAAACCATTTTCAAGTACCTACTTTTATCCTTATCGTAAACATTTTAAAAAGCGAAAAACTTCTTGTTCAAATTTTGAGTTAACTACATCAGCATTTCTAAAAAAATAGTAAATACCCAGATTACCTACTTTTTAACTTGAATGGAGTATATAAATATTAAATAATGAATACATAAAAAAAAACACATCGTTGTAAAATCATGCTTTTTCATTTTGAATAGCATTCGTAGATCCGCTTAGAACTTAAAATATTGAATTAATCGTTGAATATGCGTTAATTTCAAGGTGCCGGGTTAATGTTAGACTGACCTTCCGAAAATTTAATCATAATTTCGAGGGTTAGACTAGGACAAAATAAATTGTAACTAATTGAGTACTTATTTTTTTAAAAAGATTCAGTTCAACAAATCTTGTATTTTAAGTGCCAGTCTTATGGACCTCCTAGTTCCAATACGAAATCTTGTCTTCGAGTTTTACCACTTTTACGGCACACGTTAGATCTCGTTTAAAACCCTTGTAATAAAATAAGTACGGCGTCGTAGATAGGCCACTAATAGAACAGCAACGTTCTCTTATTTTACTATGCCATCAAGCATATTAATAAGGTGATCATAATTCCATATCATCTGATCCTCCAATTATTCATATAAAAATACGAGTTAAGTTTAAACATAGATATATTTAAAAAAAAAAAACCAAATTTTATAAAAACATTATTTTATCAGTATTATTGAGATATTGTTTTCATTTCATAATATTTTTAGGTTTGTTTATTACTGTAAGTTAGTCATTATACTATTATTGTAGTTTTAGAATTTTTCCAAAAGATCCAATTTTTCTTATTTAATTTTATTCATCTCCATTTTTGGCACCTAACGTGACAGTTATAAGGTACCCAATCATTTTGATTTATTGTTTGTAGTTACATCATATAATGTTTTCTAATATAATATATGATATATTCTAAAAGTATATAAAAACTACTATATTAAATGAACTGTTAGTAATTATTTAGCAACCTATTGAAGGTAAAGTAATTTTGTTTTTTTTTTTTATTTATGATTGTTGTTTTTTGTTCACTTAATACTCAGAAATAATCTATCGACAATAATTTAAGCCGACCTAAAGACCAAGTTTTGCAACTCAACACTTCTTTGAATTATTTTAGATTTTTAGTGGAGCAATTTCTCTCTTATGCTTTTGTGTTGAAATGCGTTTTGGCAAATTATCATTTCCCGGGGAAAAGCTCTCTTTTAGTTAATACTTTTTTACAATCGTAAATTATTTGACTACGCACTAACAATGTTTTTTCGGTTTTTTGTCATTCTTATTATTTGAACCATTTTGTTAGATTTTATTTAAGATCAAACTGCAAAACACTAAAACCGGTGTCGTAAAAGATACATGGAAAATGTACTTAAAATACTTATAACAAAGCCACATAGTTAGTACTGTTTTATTCGATGTATTTCAAACATGAATACTCTGATAGGTAATTTTAACGGTTCGGCGCCTATTTTATATAAATTATAATCCGATATAATATTACCTTTATTGTTAATTATTTGAAATGAGTTATTATTGATACTCTTTGGTAATGTTTTTTGTTTGAAATGTTTTTCCATTATCTTTACTTACCATATTATTATAATTAATAATAATTCATATGTTTTTCCATTTCAACATTATAAACAAAAAAATTGCAAAATACGTTGCTTTTGATGACTTTATTTTACCATTTACATTTACGTTATCGTTTTTGATGCTATAATATTATACCTATGTCTATACCCAAAGATAATATTAATAACAATAAAAATAGATTATAACAGCTTTGATTTTAGTCTCATATATATTACACAACTGCACTCTATAACCAATAATAATGATGGAGTAATATACAGTGCAGTGCCGTGTCAGGAGACTATTGCTAATAGCCCATAAATGCTGTAGGAATATTGCCATCGCCCTCCCACACATAATAGCGATGACAATAAAATCACAATCGTTATTCGTGCGGAGCGAGGCGTCATTAAAATTATGCCAAACACGATCGTGAAGTTTGCCCGGCTGTGAAGAATTAAAACATACCTATTACACCGTCACCCTCCATCGCAAATGTCCAACATTTACTCGATTGTCGCTGTTGTACACACACTTGTACTCGAGGACAATATTATAATGTGTAATATTAAAATGATACGTACGCGGTGTGTCTGTAAACATATAAATAAAACAAGTTAGGAAAGCTCAATCTGCGAGCGTCCTACATTTCTGGTTTCCAAACGTATTTTAATACAACTCAATAAACTGCAATTATTCCATATTATATACAAATTAAGAATATTATTATTTGATAGAATATTCTGGTACCTACATTTAATATTTTAATACTGGCGTCTACGGATCTATTTTAAATACTCATATTTTGGTATTTTTAATACTGGCTGGTATAAATTAACTTTGAATAGAACCGTGGCTATAAGATCTTAACACAAATATCGAAATGATATAGGTACTGGTAATTACCTGACGGATGGTGTGTGTATAAGGTTTCGTTTAGAAACCTAAAACTATAAAAAAGTTCAATTTGAAATAATTGATAGTAAGGATTACTTATCTTATCAATCAATTATAATATTATTTTAAATTCTACACACATTTTAATGATCAATTTATTAAAATAATTTCAAGCGATACAAATTATTCACATTATCAGTGTTTAAAATAAATGGTTGGAGGTACATACCATACATGTAATATACATGTAATTTAAAATAAAATAGAGAGTACATTATACCCATAATAAGTTTCAATAATTTAAAAAAAATACTCTATATTACTAGCTTAAGTGTTAAGATTATAAATTATAATACTATACAATCGATATTATAATCTCATTAAATAATCAAAAACACACTGGGTGATAATAATATTAATAACTACTTCAAAGCGTTTTACTACAGAACTAGTTCACAAACTATATTTTATGTTAGACCTTTTATTGCCAACAATCTATATGATGCATATCAATATATCCATAATTAATATCGTAGAATTTATAGTTTATAGTTGTTAATAACTTCATGAGCTTTCAGATGAATATTATAGATTATTTTAATTTTGAACAATATATGACTTGACTAAACAAAATTTTTTTTCAGAGTGCTTTGAATTTTTTATTTTTTCTGTGTTATGGAAAGTGTTGTTTTGTAAAAGTGTCAATGAAATAAAAGAGATTTGTGGCGATTTTAAGTACAATTTCATTAATAAGTAGCTAGAAAATTGCCAACTGATTTTTTTCATATGTATTTTTTCTATACGTCAATACCGCAAAATTATAATAATGATTTCCTTGGCATCGCACACTCACAAAATGTCCAACAAATAGCCAATAATTGTTTATTCCTAAAATGATTTTTCATTCGAATCGAAATTATACATGGTTGTACCACATTACATTAGAATATTGAATTGATAATTACTATTTATTATACATTTGAGCCTACGACTACTAATAAGGGCCACCAAAGCGCTTAATGAAATATGGTGTATAATAAACAAAACGTATAGAATAATGCAGATTGTTGGTCTTGGTATAGTGGTTTTATCAAGTTGTATTGCAATGTATAATGGCAATTCGCATTCGACGTTTCGCAGACAACCGCCGTAGTTGTAGTGCTGTTTAATGTTAGGGTGTTCTCGAAATAATTATGTACTCATATTGCTCTATATAAAAGCAACGTAAACATAAAATACTTATTGAAATGTTCTCACCGTTCGCGTTGGTCCGAACGCATTTACACACACGCATATATTATGTAGAGCAGTGCACTGACCCCCCACCCCGACACAGAGGTTCGCATATTATTTTAAACTCTGAGTATTTTGATCGCCGTCCAAAACACCAATCTGCCTTTTGCTCATCATTTTGGACCATTCCCATTCGTGTTGCCAGTACACGAAAAATAATTGACGCGGTGGTGTAAATCGCGCTGTTGTAATTTCTGTTAAAACGGCCGATAGGCATCGCCTTCTGTTTTAATGTCTTTGTGCAACATCGTAGCACTGCGTAAGTAAAACCACGTTTTCGGCCCGTTTTCTATATGGTGGTCGATCTATCTACTTATCTGCAACTGCGGCAGTCGAACAATACAATTGTCTTCGTCACATTTTTCATCGAAAAATCTATTCATCCATCGAATTTTTACAGGTTGGGACAAGATGAGCAGCAATGGTGTGACTGAAGACGATGATTTTGGCGATGATCCGTTTCGTAAGTATAACAACAACGCGATGTTACGCTGCAGAGATGATATTACATTGTTGTGATAACATCGTATAATACTAAGCTATGCACCCCGCACTGTCTGCCGAACTAATAAAGTTTGCTATGGTCAGCTTTCAACCATTCCTAATTGGCTTTCCCTAACTTTGCTTTATGACCCTAACTGTTGGTCGGAGAGTTCTAAAGCACATGGAACTTTGGCTGAAGAGTGCCAAGATCCATTAGAAATAAGAACAACACATTTGTTGAAGTCGAAAAAAAAAGAATTTAAATCGTGAAAGTGATTTTATTATTCTATTAAATTAACCATAATATCCATTAATGTATTATTAAATTACTTATAACTGTACAAAGAATTTGGTTACACACTTTATATTATGATATTATGTACGACTTAATACATTTAAATGTTTAAGTATTGTAGTTTAGTTGTACTTGTTTATAGTAGTATAGGTGCACACCTATTTATAATTTAATGCGAATTTCGTTACGGCCATTTAAAATTATCAAACCCATAGTATTCGAATTTCAGATTAATAATGAAAATCAATCTGAAATTTGAATATGATCGATTTAATAAAAAATACGGTTGTTAGATTCGGAGGGGAGCGATAAATTATGGGTTTTACAATTATACGCATTATACTAACTTAATAAAAATACACATTTGGGGATTGAGTTTGATTATATAACAAAAAAATTCTTAAACTTTTCTATTTTCATACTTAAGCGCCAGGTTTTGGCAATTCAATACCGAGTTTGTCATAAACTCTTCTTACAGAAACTTACAATTTTCAATAATACATAATATGAACAATTTTCTTCATAGACATATCAAGTTAAAAATCTTCAAAATTGGATATTATCTAACGTAAAACGAAAATAAAAACATTCAAAAATTATAATTATTAGGGACATGGAACTTTTGAATTTTGGCCACAACCTATATTAATATTTTTACCAAACACAATGTATTTTCTCAAAATATTTAGGTTAATTTTAAATTAGGCTATTTATATCAAGAACCTATTCACTCCGTTCTACGGTACAATGGTATTGATTTATATAAGTCGATAACAGATAGTAATTTTACATGCAATTATATTATAATTATTATTACTATGTAACATAATATACTTGATGATTCGGTTTCGAAAAAATCTAGTTCAACTTACCATATTACCATATTATTAGACAAATGTATTTATTATAGCCTAGGTTATAGGGATATAATTAATAGAATATAATAGAATATATTGAGAAATATGTGCTGAAAAATGTCTGTCTCAGACTCAAAATCATTTTTAGAGTACAATGATTTATTATTAAGTTCACATTTAACACATCCTTTCTATTTATCTCCTCAATGAATATAAAGGACACTCGACGCTTATGCTAAAGAAGAGAGCAACTTCTCTGGTTTTTTTTTAAGATTACCGTTAAAATATTAAATATAATTGTTATTAATATTAGTAAAATAATGAGTGTAAGTAAATATTATTGTTTAGTAGATGCATACATTTGTAGATTGCATTCATTATATTTAAATATTTACTTTTTATCTAATAATCTCTATCCTGAAGTCTCCATAGGCCACATTCCAATCGGTTAAGTACTATTGTATTAATGCCAAACCATTGACTATATCCGACGAACACACTTCAAATACCAAATCATTTATGTATTAATCCTTAATTACGCCTCTGTTGACTTATGTTCCAACTCTGGGACAGTGACAAAAATCCAATCTCAATAAAATGTAAACTTTTCAAAATAAGATTCTACCGACAATCGCTCTTGCCTAACCATATATTTCTAATTTTCCTTTACACACAGGCTTAAATATTTAAACAGTTCATGCAGAAGCAATAACATTTTATAAAAGATTTCATATAATAGACTTCTCTCTAATTCCAACCCCCTAATATCAAATCCAGCCACTCGTACAATTCTCTTCTACTACGACTGAAAAGAAACTGGTGTAGAGATCTGATCTTAACAAATAAGTTAGGGTAAGAAAAACAAGAAATTAAAAGGTAGTGCTCATATTATTGCTAGGCGATTTCTACCCTCAAGTTATTTTTCTAAAGAATCTTTTATCTCATTTTTTTATTTTGCCATAGGGAACGGGTTTTTTTAAAAAAGTAATAAAAACACTTCTAATAATGATTTCAATGTAATTATTTATTTGACTTTGATTCTCACTTATATAAGTTTTAGTAACTATTGTGTTATGTAACGCAGTACTTTGTATAAGACGTTTTGATATTATTACCTAAATAATTCTGTTAGTCAATAACCAACATTCAACGAAATATCATTAAAATTATCACATGAATTATTTTTTAAACCGATATAAATCCGTGTCAGAACATATTGAACTTTTTTTTTATCTAGATAGATTTAGTGATTTTCACACTAAAACATATCAATTTAAAATATCTTTTATGTGTTCTAAAGTCACTGCCGATACAAACATATTTTCATTATATTATTACTGTTAATTATTTTTATAGCATAACTAACTAATTTTCTGGTGAAAACTAATTTCATGTTTAAGTGACTTTGGACATAAAAACTCAAAATATTCATATAAGTTTGTAAATTATATTTAATTAATATTCTGGTTATAGGATAATATTTCATGTCATAATTAACATACATTTAAATTTATTATTTCATTATTAATTAGCTTAAAAATAAGTATACATAATATACAGTATTGACATTTAGTGTTAATTTATAAATGTATATTATTTATTTTTAATGGTCTTACTGAATGCTACGAAATTTTTCATTGTACTTGCTTATTATTTTTAATAATGAATCATAATTTATTATTTTTATGAGAGTTTTTGAATTACCTACATGTTATTAGAAATTCATAATTTAGTAAAATAAATACATTTGTGATTTAAATGTTTTTTTTTTAATGTTGAGATATTTTTATGAGTTCTATATAATATACTATTGTAATATTAAATATTATATGATAAAAGTGCAACTATATTGATAACTCTTCCGATAATAATTTCCTATAGAATAAATAAGAATTAATTTTGTATTTTTCTTTTAATAAATGATAGCGGAATATATTACAAGTATATACTTAATAATAATCCTATAAATAAATAAATCCCATAATTGTGAATGGATTGTTTTAATTTTAATTTTTAATTTGATAAAATATTCTTATATATTATAATACACATATAAAATACAAGTAACAATAAGTCTTACTAAATTTGTATAATTAAATATATTGTAGGGCGTAGGTACTATGAAAACATATTACTACCTCATTCGTCGTTGACATTTTAATCGGACTAAATTGATTAATCTTATTACAAATGTTTAAAACTTTTTTATCCTTTCAGATGAATGATTGTGATTTCTCGACAATGTTTAAAATAGTTTGTGTATTTGTTACAACCAAAATGCTCGGATTTATATTTAATCGAATTTGAGTTGTTTGTTAATAATTTATTACCAAATAACACCTGATGAATTATTATGTTATGTAATTTATGTTATGAAAAAAATCACCATGTTTATATTTGTTTAACTAGACATTAAACAAAAAAAATTAAAAAAATACGTATTTCTAAAGCATATTTTTGCTTTTTTATTCGCATAAGTACATTCATATTTAGTAGGTACTTTTTAAATGCATTAAGTTCCAAGCCCTTTATAAATTATAATATTTATGCAGTTTGAAAATATTTAAAACCGAAGTAAAAATGTAAAGGACAGTATGAAAATAAAATAGTAGAAACATTCTAAAAGTATTCAAATAGATATTTCAATTTTGACGCTATAAATTATTAAGAGTTACAATTTGTTAAATGTAAAAAACAATGTTTATGCTCAACGAGTATTATTTCTATAACATTGCTGCTCGACTTTCCAAAGGATATTATTATTTTAACTATTTAATAGTCAGTTTATGGCTGTATTGAACAAGTAAAAACAATGTATACATTAAAGAAATAAAAAACTGAAATTTCAAAATTAAAAGTAAAAAATATAATAATAACAATAATAATTAATATTGCGTAACGGTTTTAATTGTTTTGATTGTTTTAATTGTTTTAATTTGTCATTATACTTTTTATCACTTCCAATTCATTTAAAATAATCGATTTCATATTTTTGAGGTTATAATTATTATTTGATAATATTTTAGATTTGCCTGGTATACTACCAAAAAGTCCGAGGTAAAAAAGTCCTAGGAAAAAAAGTCCGAGTAAAAAAGTCCGTAGGTAATAAGTCCGAGGAATAAAAAGTCCGTGGTTAAAAAGTCCGAAATATAAAATGTCAACGGTGAAAAAGTCCGGTACATATAATTAGGTAAAAGGAAAAATACCATGTGATGCACAATCAAACTTCCAATTAGTATAAATATAAATTGTAACTAAATTATTTACCTGACAAAATTAATAAATAATCTTGTATGTACCAATAACTACTTTTTGGACTTTGAACACTGCTTGACTTTTAGTTGCATGTAATAATCAAAATCTATTATCTTAATTATCTGGTTTTTCGAGTTTTACTCGTACCTATAACTGATATACATCCGATATACCTAGTTAATATAGATAGAGATATTTATTATCTATAGGTGGTGGACATACTCCACCGTGTACATATCGTACATGGGTAACTGAACAGTTGTCATTTTTGTCAGTATAGTTCGACATTCTGTAAGTGCCTGAACAAATGTCAGAAATGTCAAAAATCATACAAATTAACGAAAAAGGCACCAAAATAGTTGTGGATGGTTATGCATATACCCTTCAACATACATTATCAAAAACAAAACGGTGGAAATGTAGCAAGAAAACAAAGTATAATTGTCCGGGAATACTATCTTCATCGTGGGTCTTAACGAATCCTGTACTTCAAATTGAGCACAACCACGCAGGGAATAATCAAATTCAAATAATTGAAAACTTTAAAAACGACATCAAATCACGATCACAAAAAACTTGTGACAAGCCGAGTCAGATATTTGCGGAAGCTGTAAGTCAAATACCAGCCGAAGCTCTAATGTTCTTACCAAAAGAAAGTGTAGTAAAACGAACAATTAGAAACCAAAGAACTAAAAATAATCCTGCTTTAAATTGCATAAATGATATTGTTATAGAAGGTAAATACAATTTATTATTAAAATATAGGTACCTAGCCATTATTTTTTGTTATAGCGTAACCTAATTTTTCAGATGATTACCACAGCCATTAATAATTTGAGTTTTCACTTTTTCATGGTTGAGTTTTTAATATTTTTAATTTTTTAGAATTATTGACCAGCTTTTTGTAATTTCTTAGTATGCCATCTACCTGTTTGCCGGGAAAGTTGAGTTTTAAAATTTTTTGTTTTTTTTTTTGTACCTCAGCTTTATCAGATTGAAATTTGATTTTCCCTACGAGCGAAAAAAGCGAGAATTAAATAATAAATATTTGCATGGAAAAAAATCCAAAATGTAGTTGTGAAAGGGAGGAGGGACGTCACCGCTTACATATGTTTCGTTTTTATGGTACTCTATTCTAATTTTTCTGATACGCTTCCTTTATTTTGTGGTTGACAGTATTGAGTGTCTCTGATGATTTGTTATTTATTAGCTATTGATAAGTATACAAGCTCCTCATTACTTCTGCTTTAAAAACTTGCCTAAAACAAACTTACGAATAATTTCTATGAATGCAAAGTGATCGTATTAATGTAAGGTTAGTCTGAAATTCTACCAAGACGTGACCTTCGAAAATATTGTGGTATACATTTATACTTAGATATAATTTCCCTTTTTCTGTCATCAATCCAAACCAAACCAATTTTTCTTAGTGCTAAGTCTCCCAGCAAAATACTAAAAGGACGTATTATTGTGGTCAAAAAATATCCGTCTATGCCTACCTTTTAAATTGTTCATTATTAGATTCTTATAAAATTAAAATACATTAAACAATACTGTTAAACTCGGTGTCATTCATCTTGAATAAGGGTTTGCGCGAGAAAAAAGACACATAATTTAACGCATCTACTATTACCGTGAGGGATACCTATTATTTATATGGCTAGTGCCAAAAAAATAAATGTGTTAATTCGTGTGCAACAATGGACGTTTTTTCTCTCCATTTGCTACCTCAGGAAAGTGTAAATAATGATAGTGGGACTGATAAGAAAACGTTGGCCACGAAAATATAATATGCATAAATCAGTCTTCCATTGATGATAATGACTCGGCCGGAGGACAAATTTCAAACATTTGCAGGACACTATTTGATCGTATATACAGTCATAATATTATAATATATAATATACAAGCGTATAGAACACACGCAATGTGCGTCACAATTTATGCATCGCGTTTTTTAACGCAAATTTTTTGTGTTCAGTCGTCAGTCCCGTGTGGGACGGGAGTGTGTTCACGCTTTCATCTAGATAAAAAGTATGGGAATTGTAGTTTAGTTCTGGGTCGAGTTTTTCCACTTTGAAACTCTATCCTCCCAGAAAAAAGCATACACATTGCGTGTTAAGTTTCCGAGTCTAAATCAAAATTAACATTTCCATTTGTATAGTAATGCTCGGTACCTACCTATATATGTAAATATATATACGAGCAACAATACGATGTCGTCGTTCGTGTCAGGCTAAACAAATCGATTGATTATTTTAGTCTATATAGTTTTGACGGAGACAAAAAAAAACAAAAACATGTAAACATTGAAACAGTGACAATCGTATTCGTATTATTATATCTATACATTAAAATATTAGTGACAACATGCCTTTTTTAGCAGATTGGTAGGTTTTACAATTTGGTATGTGATTTCTGAAAATCTATATCATCACATTTATTAGTATCTACCTATGCCTATTAAATCTATCAGTCATTTTTAGTTGTAGGTTTAAATAGTCAAGTAGATAGAAAAACAAAAGTGGGTCCCGAGCTGGCCTATTACTTTCTAATTTTAATTTTAATTTTACAATTTTTCGTTTTCAATGAAGTACGAGTGGGTACAAAATTAAGTTTTGCCTTTTGGTTTAAAAAAAAAAAAGTCTTCTTCAATACAAATAAACAAACAATACAATTGTACTCGAGTAAATTACAGTTTATAATTCTTATACAAAGTTATAACTCATATAAACATCTTTTCATATACTCATTCACAATCCCAATTTTTATCCTTTATTTAGATCATTAATATTATATTTATTTATGTCTTAGTTTTGTTTACTTTTTTAAATTAAAAAGTCAGGCGTACAGTATTATATATTTATATTACGAGTATAAACGAGGTATATAAATAATAATCTCACTGTATTAATTTTAAATAACATTTAATTACGCACTTTATTTGTAGAAAAATATTAACTATTTTAACATAATATTATAATATATTATATCGTATAACAAAATATAATAAGACTAGAGCGGCATCTATCTGCTTCAATCGAGACGGTTGGCAGTTGCTACTTTCTAGATTGCGTCCAAAAACCACGTATTTATAAAAAAGTTGCATTGTTAGTTCATTAGTTGTTATGTACTTTGATTCTCTGAATAATAGCACATTTAACTAAAAGTAATTAATTATAATACGGCTAGTTAATTTGTACTTATACTAGGGTTTATTAACAAGCGTTAAATGAGATTAATGCGAGCAATTTAATCTTGCTAAAATATACTTGTAAAAGTTTGTTTGAGTGCATATATTTATTTTTAACAACCACAAGTTACATTGATCTATATTAACTCCCAAAATAAGGTGGACAATTATAACTATGTATATAATTTATTTTTTATTACATTATCTGATTTTTTAATTTTGTATATTTTGTGCATATTATACAAATATTTTGACTTAGAAAATTGATAAAATTGTCAAAGTAGAGATCATGGTCAATAATAAGTACTAGAAATTATTTAGATAGATAAATAATAAATTGTACTAAACATTTTTTTAAGAACCTGGTTTTTGTGTTGTTTTTTATAGTTATTTATTGTTCGAATACAAAAGTTAAAAAAATAAAATTTTTATTTGATAACCGTAGTAGGTTAATAATAATTATAATGTGAAGGACTTTAATACATTTAGTACCAATTAATATTTCTAATAAATAAAACGTCATATTAATTCTTACTACTCAATTTTAAATTACAAGAAAATAAGTTATATTAAAATCATTAATTAAATGTACATCCAGTGTTAAATTTAAAATCGCAGATGATTAATTTGATATACTATATCTTATAGTTGACAAAAATACATAATATTTAACATATGAACTCAAACGTATCTATAACATAGCAAGTCTTATAGCAGAATATAAACATTAAAATTGAATTCATTTTTCATTTATCTCTACTTAAAAATTATTATAAACTATAATTCATTAATGAGAGTTACATACAACTTTAACTGATTTGAATATGTTTGAAGGAATATAATATTTTCAACTTTAATGAACTCTACTCAAAGAATATTTATCCTTTATTGCTGGGGCCATTCAGAATTTCATTAAATATATAATATATATACTTAATATGTAGTAGGTACAGTATTATCTGTATAAACTTGTATATACAAATTAAATTAGAAGTGCATTGAAAAAAATTACTCACCCATAAACCTTTGATTTTGGGGTTTATAACAAACATGACGTATATTGTACAGTTCATTAAGTAAAATATTATTATTATTCACCGAGTTATGCGTGTACCTCATTTTTATTAAATAAATTATAACGTTTCTAAAAAAATCAAATTACTAATGTAAAGTGTATGATTAATATGAAAAAATATATAATAATTTATTAATAAATAAGGTACATTATTATTAATTTACTTGGACGAGTTCTGCTTACAATGAAAAGAATCTCTTGACATTCCTAGGGAAACAAAGATTGACAAATTAATCTAATTTTAATATTTTGATGTGACCCATATTACCTTGTAAACAATTGAACAAGTAAATAATATTATGATATATATGTGTATAATGCATATATCAAACGCTTTGCTACCGATAGGTTTTTTATTCATTAAATAGAAATAATAAGAACATTTATAAAATATTTTTACTTCTAAAATGATATAAATATATAATATTATACGTAAACAAGAATAATTATCATAATTTGCGAGAGAAAATATTGTTGATTGAGAAATATCTCAAATAATTGCGTTGTTTTGATGCTATTTAATATTGTATAAAAACATAATTATTTATACGATTCAGATTAAATAGGTATAACTTTAGCAAAAACAACAATTGTAATTTACAAACAAGTACGCACTTTAGAGCAGAACGTGGCGTTTTATTATTTTGTAACAAGCTATTACATTCGAAATGGAGTTCGGCATATTTAAAAATGGTCTTAATAATATTTTAAAATCGGCATTTTGCTATATAAACTGTTTTTCGCTACTATCTCAGAAAATATTGTGAATTCAGATAAAAAGGTAGGAACTATTAGGTTACAACTTACAACATCTGTATAAACTTAAACTACGGAGTTGCTGCATGAATAAATTTGTTTTCAAATTTTTCAGTGCCTAAAAAAAACATTTTTTTAAAATAAAACCACTACCATAATGTACTTACTAACATCATGTAAAAATGAAAGCGGAAATAACAACAGTTGTTTAAAAACTTCATTGACGTACGATGTTCGTAACACAGAAAACAAAAAAAAAATAAAATATGCTTCTGACTAATAAATTATCCCGGAGGCATAAAGAATGGTTCATAACGACTTTTCGTCGTGAAACAGAACGATTAAATCGTTATAATTACTAGGAAATATTGTAAATCATATTATTGTATTATTTTGACGTGCAACGTGAATATATTGTAACCGTGTGATATTGTTCACGTGCGGACTGTTGTGTTGACACGAAATCGTGAATGACACGAGGTGTTGAATTTTCGGCCGTTGACAGAACAAAACAGCTTTAGGTTGCCCGCGAGGGAATTTTGCCAATAACAAAAAAAAAATTATCAATCAGTCGCCGCGATCGTCAAATCGGACGAGTGTCGCGTGTACGTGTTGTGTCGGGCCACGTTAAATATTACAGTATTATTATTATTATGTGTGTATAATACCTACATCAATCATCACGTGCGCCCAAACACTGTTGCCTCGTGCGTTTGTTTGAATATGTTTATCAATCTTTGTCTAAACGGTTGGCCAAACGAACGTGCGGTTCTCAACAACTTTTAGCGAGAATGGTCACACCACGTGTACCGGACAACTGCTGTGCATGGTGTGTTCACATAGTTACAAATATTGTCGTATTTCACGTACTCGCGGAAGAATATTGTACAGGGTGATTCGCCGAACATGTGCTCACGTCATTGTTTTTCGTTTAACGATGAATTCATTAAAATCCTGTGCGATTGAGGAATGCACTGCGGTGATATGATCTTCCGTTTTTCAAACGAGAACCCACCTTTTTCAATGTAAGTTATTTGGTGAATCATTTTTTTGAACATTTTTATGTTCCTTGTTAAAAAATTTAACCGGCAGATCCTTACACAGTTAATGTTTATAATAACGATTGTATAATTTTATTCTTAACAATGATTTTGGAAAATAGTTGTAAGATTGGATCTTGTATATTGAATTATACTTTTATCATGTTTACGAGTTATAAGTGTTGATGTAATATATGCATATTAATATTAATTGTAATTACTAAAATTTTCAAATAACCTAAGGTCCTTAACCCCCATACCATCTTTAAAGTCAGCATCATAGACCTATTATCCACAGTACTTAAAGTTTTATCTCCACAGAACACTCCTTCAGTAGTACAAAATATTACAAGAATTTGAAAATATGATAATCTTTAAGTGTATTTAAAAATACCAAAAACAGATTTTGAATAGCTGAATTATTGAATAAAAACATTGTGATGAGCCTGCTTCATAAAATATCACCCTGTATAACCATCATAATTTAATTAATAAATTATGGAATACGCCACATTTCGTAACGACATTTCACGAATCGATTGAGTTGTGGCATTGTAGGGTAGGTGTATCTGTAGCAAATAATATTATAATTTATTACGATTCGTCATATTGTGTTTCGGTTAATACATTAAAAGTTTGTGAAAAATTTACTATTTTTGCACATAAATTATCTGAAATTGATCGTCCTGTATTAGTAAGTTCATAGTGCGTGACGTATATATAGGTACTATGGTAAATTTTAAAACTGTACGGAGTCGGCCATTGGTAGAACCATATTGTTCAGATGTTGTCACTTCAACATTTTATAGTATTAGAGATTTTCCAATTAAAATATCGTATTTTATGTAATTTATTCTATACACAAATATGATAAAAATGTGTATATATTAGATAGGTACCTACGTAAAATAATTATAGGTATAATATTATTATGTTAAATAGTACACACGTTATATATACATATGTATATATATATATATATATTAAAAAAAACGGATGTACAAAATATATTACAATCATGGATTATTAATTATTATATTATGATATATAGATATAAAGTACTGTATGCATTTTTGAACTTTTTGTTTTTTTTACACGATATAGGTGTATAAATTGTAGATAAATCTTTTATTGATTAGTGCAATTCACAATACAAGTACAAAATATGAGGAAAAGAAGTATATTGTTTAGCTTAAGAACATCTCATAATTCTAAAAATTCAACTCTGTTATGGTAATTTTAGTACATACACATATCCCCATCTTAAACCATACCTACATAATTAGCAGCGCACTTCAACAACTTTTTCCTTTTTAATTTTTACCTGTATATATAGTGGTGATTAATTCGTGTAATGAGAATCGCATATAATTATTATAATAATAAAATTTGTGTAAGTATATAAATTAATTGGTCCATTAGCCATGTAGGTATAACAGATGATTATTTTAACACTGAACACTTATTTTACATCGGTAAATTTGTATGTTTTTCTTTAAATTTTTTTTGCAACAAATGATTTTTGAAATGTGAAATAAAAAATGTATGTTATCATTTAACAGAAAAAATTTTGACGTAAGATGAAAAAAAGCATTTCTTTTTTAAACGCGAAATTATAATGACTTCAAATAATGTGAAGAAAAACGATTACAAAACATATTTTCATTAACCGAGAAAATGTCAGTTTGACCATAAAAAAAATTCATTGTTATTAAATCACCAATACCAATACGAAATACCTATACGGCTAGACATAATATGACATTTTTTGATTTTAATTAAAAGTTTACTCATTGATATTATTAGTATTTTTCCCGAAGTTAAAAATAATATACAGTTGTTTTGATCTTATGATTTTCATATTTTTGTACAATATTGATATAATATTATTTTCTGATTTATAATACAATTTTAAACATAATATTTCCTTTTTTCGATACACATTTTTACGATTTTAACTAATTCATTTTTTTTTTACTTAAGGTGTACCATCTTAATCAATTATAAAACGATTATTATTTCTTATAAATCGTCTATTTATACTTTTTTTCAATTTAAACAAAGGTACCTTATACATTTTGAATGCAATTGAAAAATTTGATTTCCATTTCGATCGCTTGTAAAAATTTGAACGATATTTATCGGTGTTTAAAATTTATTTCAAGCCCTGCCCATATCGTCGGGTTCTATATTTTTAAAAACGTCGAAATTGCAATTATTATATATTATTAAATAATGTACAGCATTATTCGTTGGTGCAGCAATACGACCCGCGGTTTCTCTGTCGTCGTGCCCTAGGCAAAATGTATAGGTATACTGTATAATGGGGTTGTTCCGCGTACATGTTTCCATTGCAGCGTTTATACATTCGTGCGGAAAACAAAAGAGCAGTAAGCCGTTTATAAAGTGCCGTCATCGGGTCGGCGAGGCGAGTAGGGGGGCACCGGGGGAGGGTGTGTGGGTCATCAAAGAAAGGTCAACCGTTCGTGAAAGTTCGGGCCGAGGAAAAAAAAACACGATTTTAAACATCAAAAAGAAGATGACTGAGTAATATCGCGTGATTGAGAAGTACGGCGCACGTCTCGCCGCCGTCTCTCGTCCGTCCGTCGCACGGGGTAATAATGTGCTACACATATATACTAACCAACCTACAAAGAGTTTTCGAAATCAATCTCTCCGGTGCAATAGATGGAGTTCGCCGTGCGTGTACTGCGTATAGGTACATGATAAATAAAGTGTATCCGCCGTGTACGCTTTGAGTATAATTTAATAAAATTCCGAACTTAATATTGCAGAGTCGCGCGGTATTTTTTCTGAAAGTCTTTTTTCTTTTTGCTGTTCGTAAGTATACGTATACACACTGCACCGGCGTGCGTGTTATTGGTTGGTGTATAATCGTGCAATGAATGGCGCTGATCCTTTACTTACAGGAGAAATAAGGATCCGACGACGGCGCGCTTCAACGCCGCAATATATTTCTATCACGATAGTCGATTCGGCGAAATCGAATTTATTACGGCGGCCAATGATGCGTTGGTTTTTTTTCCTCTTAAACTACCGCCGACAGCGAGTGATTTAATGAAAAATAATATAATTGCATTCCTATCCTGTGTGTATTGAAGACGCGGTGCGTACAGCGAAAACATTATCGACGGTATTAAATTATTACAAATGTTGTTAATTATTATTATATCATTAGACGTTTATAAAAATACCATCGGTTTTCTCTGATAATATACACATAGGTACAGCTCGCACGGGCCCCTGCAAGGAACCATGACCATTATTATATAGGGTTCTGCCTGGGAAGGGGGGGAGTAACATTAATACATTATATCTCCTTCTTTGATTTTTATATTACTATTGTTTTCACACAATTTGTCGTTAAAATAAAAATAAAACTCGGGTTTTCAATGTTTTTATCTGAACTTGATATTTTTATTTTTTCATAAATGAAGTTGATTGATAGTTATGAAAGCATATATTTATTATTTAAAACCATTACTGGTAGATCTAAGGCCATCTACTCCAATTACGATAAGATGTTATACTAATTACTCTCAAAACATACATAATATACAAGTTCTCCTCATATAAATTGATTAATACGAAAATTAAATATTACAGAGCTAAGCCGCGATTGTCTTCTGCGTTATCGTGCCACAGCCGCAATTTAATATATTTTTTTTGTCTATGCATCTGGCGTCATAGTTTACGTGATCAGACTTGTAACGATTTTTTCGTCCAACACTTAAGATTTATACGTGAACATAAATATGTTTGTGTGAGTTTGCGTAAAACACTACACATATATGATATACATAATATATATATGTATGTGTGTGTGTGTACCATGTATGTATAGAGTATACCATACATTTATAATGCTACAAAAACTCTGGGGACACATCATATACTGCAGGATTATAGAACGCTATCATTTTAACTATATTTTCCTATTGATGCCCTCAAGATGAGCTTAAAACACAATTACGTGGTTTACTATCAAAAGGAAAATATAATTTTCTCGAACACGACGAAGTTCAGGTTTGCGACCAATAGGATGTATTGCCACTTGTCAAGTGAAATTCACCAATTTTTATAATTTAACGTTTTCGTAGGCATATTGATAATATTGGGCTTTCATAATAATATTATCTTGTATGAAAATTAAAAATATTGTTCTTGGGATTTTATATCATTATTCTACAAGAAACAAATTTAACTGCAATATTGCAGATTGTATATAGCTGTAGATATTAGTTAAAAGTGTATAATATTATTACTATTATAAATGTCTACTTGTCTTGTAAAAATCGAATTGAACTGAAACATCTTGAACAAAGGTTTGAATGGGAGTGATAAATTACATATCATGCAAGTCGAAAGCGTAATATTAAATATAGTCCGATTAATGATTAATGATTATGTTTCGTAATTAAAAATATTATGATTTTAATATGTATATTTAGGTATTTAGGAAAATTCAAAACTTCTACATATACCAAAAAGTGATGTGACTTATATTACAATTCAAATATTTGAAGCATCAAGTAATTGCTATCAAGAACAATGGCGTTATTACTTTTTTGTATTGGAGATAAGTATCTATACAGAAAGTTGAAATGAAAACAGTAAACTTCTCTTATTGTTTATGCTTTTCTATTGTGTATACTGACCTATCAACCAGGATTTTATTCTGGACCAATCGAATTGTTTAGACATCTAAGTAATTGACCATTGACCAACCATAATGGGAGTATGTTAATAATTAACTGGTTTGATGACGTGGACAAATCAACCAATCAGAGCATGTTCTTTATATGACCTATTATTAATATTTATAATGAGTTCATACACAGTCAATTTATTTGTGCAATTTTCAATAATCACGTCGTTAAATTTGTATTATCTTTATAACGTGTACAAAACAATTTAATAAGCATGGTAATATAAATTATTATAACCACTGTATACTACTCATATTTTTACATTATAAGCTATTATTTTCTCATTATTGTTGCTTCAAAAATAAGCAAATAATAAATCAAAGATACAAATTTAAATGATTAATATGCTACAAATTACAAAAAAGGCCCAATATTGAATTACTTTTGTACGTTATTTCGTTTCTAAAATTAATTAATATTTACAAAAACTATTGATTAAATATTTTGATAGTAACGTCTTTAAGTTTAAATATTTAATTACTTAAATATAGCTGTTTTTCTTTTTAATTAAAATTCATCTTTTATATTAGTATTATATATTTTACTACTGTAAATTTTAAATTACATTTTTTATTCACGATTAACCAAACAAAAATAATTTAAAATTAAGGTTAATTTATATTCTCAAGTTATCATATTTCACTTCATATAAATTATGTGCTTAGAATAGACAATGAAGGATAAAAAAAACTCTGATTTTATAAAATAAACGAAAAAGCTTAGGAAAAAACATTCTAAATATTACTGTCATTCGGTATTCCATACTAATATTATGCTGCATATTATAATGTGATAAGTAATATTTTTTCTCCCTCCATTTCTCCCAATATTATCTTATTTTGGAATAACACAAAATGTATTTTGTTTTGTCCAATAAAAAAAATGACTTTATCAATAAGTTGTACCCTATGACGGTATTTAAAAAAAATTTAGTAAAATAACCTATGTGTTTAGTTTCTGTTTAAATGTATCTTCTTGTTTGAAAGAATTGCAAAACTTTTATGTGCTACTTTTTATTCTTCATAGTTAATATATTTAAACAGTAATTTTAAATTGGTCTATGTACTCTAAACAAACTAATTAGGTATACTAATTAAACCCATAAGAATTAATCTCGATTCCTACAATAATACAAATTAGTATATAAATTAAGTTAGTACAAATATATGATGCATTTAATTCATAAATGGATGCAATTTAATACACATAAGACAATTTGGTTTATTTCGATCTATACACATTTAATATATTTATGGAGAGTCTTAAAAGTGTAAACGATAAAGTAATAGTGGCAGAAACGATTTCATGAGCGTTTATCGAATGCGATGTCCTCTATATCGTATGCGTTATATTTCATAAACATTACATAATTTTAAAGTGATATAGTTTGAGGGATAATATTTATTAATAATCCGTGTATCTTTCACAAAACAAATAAAGTGGTAAAAATTAGAAAATGTGTTTTAAAGTTTAATTCCATCATCATTATTTTAATGAATTGCCACCTGAGATTGAAATGTGTACTCCTGCATAAATTACAAATGGATACATTCAACATTTGGACGACTCGTCGTTGACCGATGACGAAAATCCATTAGGTCCTCAGTGTCCGATACATATTGTTATCGATGAGTGTGCGATAACAGCTTAGTACGGTTTATCATACAGTCTATTTATCACTTAAATCCAGCCAGGTTTTGGCATCGGGATGAACTGCGGTGTATACTTCAATTATACTAATTTATTATAGTTGTACTACACGTGTTCCAGTGACCCGGCTATAATTATAAGGCCATTTGTGTTTATCTTGTTTGTCACAAAGAGTAAAAAAAAGCACAACACGATAATCGATATTTTTCCTCTATGAATCATAAATGTGTTTTTATTAATAAATAACCACGACAATCAAAACTTAATGAAAAATCTGTCATAGTCAAAAAATCTTGTATCCAACCCAAAAGGCATATAAACCTACCTATGTTAAAAATAAATTGATAATATTTCTTACATACTTGTTATTTATTATAATTTATAATTATATGTACCAATGTACCATGCTTATCATGCTATAGTACCGGAGCTCACTGGATTATTGGATTATCTGAAACTCAGAAGAAACTAGATAGGTACTAAAATCTTTATCACAAACATTCAAAATAGAAAACACACGATCTAAAGTTTACAGGTTATACCTACCAAAATTATGAATATTATAAATTATAAAAACAAGTTAACGCGATAACAAAAAAAGGTTTTTTCCGTTGGTTGGGATTGCGTGGGTGTGCTGCAGTGCAGCATGATATTTGTTTTCTCGTTTTACTGATTTTAATATAAGAGCGTTTTCTCAAAAAGATCCAATGCGGCAGCGGCAACAAACGTAAAATATTTTATTTATACACGCTGTCACGTAGTATTTCATACAACGGTTTGCGAAAACCGACGCCGAGACGTGTAAATTATACATTTGTTTTTATTCACGTGATAAACAGGGTTATTATGATAATATGATGTACGGAAACAATGTGGTGCATAATATTATTAGAACACTGGTCGGTGCGATGTACTTGTACATGCACATATGATATTATACAGTGTGTTTACCCGCTAATAAGAGTATCACTAAATATTTCAGCTGGTAGACTTTGGATTGAAATTAGGATTTTTGAGAGGTGAAAGGGACGAGTACTATATTAAAATTGTTCAAACCTTTTGGTGCAAGTATTCACGTGACGCCTTTACAGCGCCATCTTTTTTAGTAAAGCCAATTTATCTGCAGATTCGGATAGACTACTTACTACTTTTTTTTTTAAATAGTTGTTACTTGTTGTACAAATGGTTTTTTCCTAATTGATAAAATTTACTGTTAGACTGCTAGAGTAAGTTGCCATTTAAGAATATTAATTATTTAATATATTCCCGATATTGTTAAAAGACAATTATACTCAGAAAATAAGTAAATAAGCCCTACTAGCTACTTAGTACTTATAAAATTACAATATATAAACAAATTCTTTTTAATGTGTTGGTTTTTGTAATTTGCGGGGTGGGCGAGTTAATTTTTAATTCATGTATTAATTGATTCCCGAGTTCACATTGGGGACGTATATGAATTGATTCCCAGCACATTAAAAGTTAATGGTCCACAAGTTGATCATGCAGTAATTTCGATCATTATAGTTGATTTTTGAACTTCAGCGTAACATTACCCAGGAGTTATTACGGGGAGGTTAGCTAATTAAGTCTACCAATTTTTTTTTAGTTTTTTATTCAGCCAATTGTGACTATTTTAAAGTAAGTTAAATTTTTTGATTTAATTATTTAATGTTATCACTCATAAATACTTATTTTCCCTTATTTTTTATAGATCTACCTAGTACCTACGATAAAAAAGGAATCAACTCATACATACTCTGGTTTATTTAGTTATCATTTATTTAAACTAATATATTTTCATTTTTAATACGATAGAATTTAAAAATAAATAATCAATATATTATGATATTATTAATCATATTAACATGAATCAATTATTATAATTGTATTTATATAATATTTATTATTAAACATAACTTATTTTATTACTTCAATCATATTTTATTTTTATTACAATATAATTTGAATATTAATAATCATATTACTACACTTTTTCTCATAACTGACAACGTCGCAGACATTTTTATGTTTAATCGTGTTATATTCAGGTAAAATACAAAAATCTTACGTTGAACGAAAATTAGCAGAATCGGGTAGAGTAAAAAGTATTTTATTGTACGGAGTCGTGTGTCATCCCTCTGAATCGTCTCGAAATCTATTCACTAGTCTCGATCTAGACAATAATACCTATTTAGCCGTGATTTACATTAGGTACCGTAATTATTTGTTATCTTATCTCTCAAGTAATATCAAGTCAGAACAAATTACGGAAACAAAAAGTATTGTAAACAGGCACAATGAGCTAATTTCAACTTTCTCGAACATTTTTGATTTTATAATTAGAAATAAACCACTGGTATCAAAAGTGTACGAAAAAATTTCCTAAAATATGTATTTTGGTACACCTTTTCACCTTCCAAAAGACCATATTTCACCTAAGGTCATTTAGCTAAAATATTTACTACCCTTTAACGATAATACACTGTTATAGCGTATCTCCGAACACTAAATTCATGCAATATTTCAACGATCCAAATTTTCAGAATCCATTTCTAATAACATATTAGATCCACATCGGACGTATTTTTCCTTATATATCATATCACATATTATATGAAATCTCTTATTTTGGGTTGTAACGAATCGAAGAGCCAGTGTTTGCATGACCAGGTAAGATACCTATACATATCTGTGCCATATTAAATTCTCCCACTATCATCAATAAATAAATACATACATAAACCATATGTATAAGTATAAATCTGAAGTAAGTGTCTTATAGTCCCAACATGTGGAAAATGTAATAGGTCCATAAAGCCACTCATGATTAACTAATTCATTTTCGTGTCGTATATTATTATACTTACTGAATATATTTTTATCTCAATAAACCATTTATTTTTACATTGTGTCGTATAGTATGGAGGTATAAGTACTATGAACAAATTTTTATGATATGTTGTACCTACATGCATAAATAAAAAAAACTCCTGAAAAAAAAAGTAAAAACGAGAATAAATATTTCAAGTCCAATCAACAACTTGTATTACAGTGTTCTCACACTGAAAAAAAAATATTCTTTACTTTGTAGTGATCCACTCTTAGAAATGACATCAACCAAATATTATATATACTTGTGACCCTTTGTTGGTTTTGATCGGCTCACTCTGATGAGGAGGAGTCAAACTGGACAGTGGCAATAAAATTAGTGCTGTTCTAAAAGCTAGGATTAAGAAAATACATAATCGTCTCCAATACCAAAATGAGACCACTGCGAAGTTGTCTTTCTAAATCAAATCAACTTTACTCGTCCAATTATGGAGATGCGTTTTTTTCACACGGAAGGTGAAGTATAAGTAGAGCTGTCCTCAAAGGGTTTTCAACTTATATAAACTATATAATAGTTTTGAGCAATATTGAAGTCAAGGGACCTATAATTATATACTTCGTAAACAAAATTTGTTTCAAATATCAATGTATCAGCTTACTAATGGCCAATTATAAAATAAAAGTTAATGAATCACATACGTGATACGTTACTTTATTTTTACTAAATTGTGAAAGTCCATCAGTCTCTGAAGCAATCAAGTCCTAACATCAGCCAATTAAGTCGAATATCTCCGGTTAACATTTGACAAACGACTCACATGGAGCGCAGACATAAATACAAAAACGCGTATCTATATACTAAATTCCATTTCCTAAGTCTTCTGTGGCTCTGTTCATGTCAAAACTGTCTCTATAACTAACAAACTTAACATAATATACAAGTTAATAATCCACCTAGCCTGGTTGTATAGAAGCTACCTTTTGGAAATCGTCCAATACAAAAACATCGCAAGCTTTCCAATGCATATATGTCTACGTCAAAATATAAGCTCCGTCCCCTGGTATGTAACAAATAAAAACCTCCACCTAAACCTAAAACTACCTACACTCAAAGAATCAGCCAAATCTCATAGAATCAAATTTCGTTCGAGTGCAAAAACCTACACAAATTATTTCACCGAACAATAATTTTGATCCGCATTATTATTTCTTCAAAAGGCAACCAGTCACCAGAGACATCCTACAGAATACGATAATTTATACAACACCGTAAATATTATAAAAAAAAGAACCCGGCCGGGTACTGAAATACGCAGGTCGCCTCACCGCGCACCGTTCATTTTATTTTTCGATTCAGCGTGGCGTACCACATCGTCTAATCTTCCGATCATGCACGTCTTTCGTGTGGATTGCAAAATAATTTTCTGATAATAATAATAATAAAAAAAAAAATACTCGGGCTCGTTGTCTCGCACGTTACACACAGTAAGTTGGCAGGAAAATTTCGCACGGGATATGAACATGTCGGGGGCGGCGGCGGCGGACGGGTCTTGAAATTTTTTTAAAAAACTCTCGCGCCTCCGCCGCGCCGCCGTTGCCCGGGCGACCACGCCACACCGGCCGCCGCGGCGGTTGTTCGACGGGCCTGCCGCCGTTGCGTTTCGCCGTCATTGCCGCCGCCGCCGTCGTCACGGATGTCGTCGCAGTCGTCGTCACCGCCGCGTAGTGGGTCTCGCGCCGCGCGTCGGAACTGAACGCCCACCGTCGTGGTGTCCGGTGGTCGTCGCACCGCGTAGTTATTCCGAACTTGTCGCACGTTTCCTCCGCCTTTGACCGTCGTCGAGCATTTGTGTCCTGCCCCCCCCACCTCCCCCTCATCGTTATCGGCCGCCGTGTGTGAAAAAAACCTAGCTCGCGTAAGTACGCTTTTATTATAATAAATGATAATATTTACACTGTACCCATTTATATGACGTACGAAGAATATCGTCAACTTAGACCACAATAATATATAATAATTGGTCTAATCTAATGTTAGGTCCGATACTACGTGCAGTGGTAGTTGCTTGATTGCGTGTGGGGCATTTTGAGTATACGTGTGTGGGGGCAGAGTCGACTGCAGTATGTTTATATCATAGAATCTGTCAAGAGGGGTAAAGAATATCGGACATTTATATCCCACGATGCTCATTATTTTTGAATGATTTTAATTAATCATTGATTATTTACATTAACTTCCTAATTATTTTTGTACAAAAAAAATACACATAATGATTTTATAACAATATGTATCAATGCATCATGTTTATCATACTATGTACGTATCAGAGCTCACTCTATAACCTCAAACAGAAAAATCGAGGTTCTAAAATCGTCATCACCATGTGTTTACCTATGAAAGTTAACATGATAATAGGTCCCGATTCATCTTTACATACAAATGATACATTTTATAAGATCCGGAGGTGTTATAAACCCACATCTCCCCACGTAATTACCAACTGGCTACTTGTGTCTCAAACTCACCGGACGCAACTCGATCACATTAAATAATAACATTACTATCTCGCCAGAGGTAAATTGGGTATGGTATTTATTTTATGATTTCCAATAGCATTGTAATAATGAAAAGTTAAGGCGGGCTAATTTAAGCACTCGAAGGATTGTTTTTTTTTTTATAAAATATAGTATCATAAATCTAAATAAAAACTTAAAAGTAAAATGGAACGAAACCAATTTAAAATTGTTAATAAAACGTAATCAAGTTAATAATAATTACAATTATTGAGTGTAACTCACTATTATAATTTAGCCGGTATTTATAATTTAATATTAATGAGAAATTGTTCGCTAATAATATCAATTCATTGAATGCTATTAATTAATACAATGGAACTAAATTGTATTTTTGGATTTCATTATTAATGAATAAAATGTTTTCCTTTTGGTCATACATAGAGTACCTACCTAATTTCGTATATGATTTTATTAGGACATTTTGAAATATTTATTAGAACGTAAAATTATAGTGTTTATATGAACTTATAGCTATACTAATTAATATTTCTTCGGGCTGATGGTCAACAGTGCATATATCTGTAACGAAAGTAATGTAACAACTCAATTTTTGTTTAGGGTCTCAATAGTAATCTGGGTATTTTTGAAAATGAATAGGTAATTTGTGTCCAAGTCAAAGAGACAAATCTTATCTGCCAAAGTACATTGGAATTTTCTGTCAATATTTTTGGGATGCATTCCCCAAGCTTAAACATAAAAAAAAATTGTAAGTTACCTACAAGGACATGGCAGTAGGTCCCCCAATTAGAATCAAGTTATAAACTCGGCCGTATTATTTTTATCGTTAAAATATTATATAAATGAGAAAATGCAACATAATCTGAAAATAATAAATAATGCGTTTAATTCAACTTTCCCTAGCACATATTCCAACATAGTCAAATTGAAATAAATATAAACCTAAACCTATACTAAAATAAACAGTCTAAAAAATATTTATATTCCCAAATCCAAAATAAAAATTAAGAATAGTTAGAAACCCCTATCAAAATTACATTTAATATAATATCTTTTTTTCTTTCATTGAGATTTAAAAATATATTATAAAGATACATTAGTAAATTAATGCGTTAAATGTGCTATAGCTTTCTACTCAAAAAATAAACCTTACACATTTAAATTTATATAATTCTATGTTATTAAAATTAATTTTCATACTTTTTTGTAGTATAAAAATGAAAATGAAAATAATTGTTTGGAGGATACTGAGAATTGTTTTTTCTTGAGTCGTGGTATCCTCTAGATAATGCTTAATAATTCACAAAAATATTATAAATTACTAATTATATATGAGAAGATCCGGGCTTATTTCTGTGGCATTAGGGTAAATGTACATAAGTCGACATATGCTTATAATGACTTTATCGTGTTATCGTATATAGTTTTTTTCCCTTTACATTTTGGTATAAGAACATAAGTCGTGAGACTATTATATTTTTTTTTATTCAAGGTGAGATTACATATCAATGATTTTTACCTGGAAAAATCGGGGTCGAGTTTACAATAGCCCAAATATTATAATGAATAAATAATTCTTTCCCGTGTGTATCGTCAGCTTCATGTTCAAATGTCCATGGCTAGGACTACCACGAACCACCTATTGGGAATAATTTATTTTAAGTTTGGAGTAGCAGTAATTACATCTTATGAAACTCAACATTTTAGAACCTTTATATTTTTTATTTTATCGGTATAACCACCTGGATAGCGAAATATGATTTTTTTTACAAACTCAACTTATATTAATATATTATTTATTTTTATATCACTTATTCAGGCTATTTTTATGATCAAGCAAAACCGAAATAAACGATATCTGCTGCAGTCGCCTCTGCAACCATCGGCCCTACGGTGACGGTCGATGATGACGTATAGTTCACTCGTCACGCGTCACCCTCCTCGTCTCCCTATACCACTCATTCTGTTATCGCTTAACGTGGACAAATGAAGTAATTAAAAAATTCAATTAAAACTTGAACGAAAAACTATTATTGAGAAATAATTTTGTTTTTGGAAATTGTTATTTTTCACACACCACACCTCATCACCGCCACTAACACAAAAAAAAAAATGCATACACATACTCGTATAAAAGAATTTGGTAACGATTTAATCGAACCTGACTTGCTCGCGATTAACCACCAAATGAGAATATACCACGCTGATGACATCATTTTTTTTATAACTAACTTGTCACAAAGTTTTTAATTAAAATACTCCTATATAGATATACGTATATACAGTTTCTGGTAAAATCAAACGGATATTTTAATATATTTTATGTTCATTATTTTATATTCCATAGTAGTTGTATATAGGTAAATTACCATAGTTTACCCTTATTCAAATATAAAAAAAGGTAATTAAATGCAATTTTTATACATTCTATACGGAGTATAATATTAGTTCAGATATTATCAAAATTATTATTCAAAAGAATATTATTTTGTGATAAAATTGTTTATTTATATTATTAATAAATATAACATGCACTCACAATTTAAATAACTTCTTTAAAATATGAATTTTGTTTTAAATAATAACAGAAAATATATTTACGAACAGTAATATTGTAAACAATAATGAATAATTAAAATATTATCACAACAAAGTTTAACTTTGAGTGTGTCGAAATTATGTTAACGAATATAGGCAATTGAATAAAATATGAACATAATATATCTTGTTATTTTATTTTTAAGCTTTTCTTTAGAGACTAATACTATTAACTGTGCCTAAGTGGTAACCCATGAATACAAATTAGGTATTCTATTTATAATCCGTTTTCTTTCAGCCATTTTTACTAAACAGTTTCTGTCTGTGTGATTTAAATTTACCTGAATCTAAGTCTCTAAGACTTTAGATTAAATAATTTACCATTGCAGAAATTTAGATAGGTCATGAAGTATAGGAGTGAATTAAAATAAATAAATGTTTGCAGTTTATATACCTATTAACATTTTCGATTCCACACTTCTTTTTTGACACTCAATTTATTTTTACTGCTATTCGAACTATTTTAAACTACGAGCTGTTGATATTCAATATATATTAATGATGAACTGTAGACACTGTTAACACAGTGTCTAAAAATGTACGTATAGAGAAATAATGTTGTTAAGTGTGAAATGAAAAATGGATTGTTTTTTTGTTTTGTTTGAGCAAACATTATAAAGTCATTTTCTAATTAAGTCTAACTGTTGATTATATAAATATGAAGGAAAATGAAAGAAAAACAGTCAATAAGTACATATCAGTCATCCACTCACCTTTCATGTTCAATTAATATCATATAATCCCTGGTTTGTTGATTCAATTCTATGCAACCTCAAGGATTAAAAAAAACACGAATTGTGTTACAATAAATATGATTCATTTTTTTTCTAATAAATAAATAAATAATTATATTCTAATGTATAATAATTTACAAAACTATATTTCATTTTAATAATGTGCGTAGTGAATCTAATTAGAATACAAATTCAACTGTGTCACATGTTAACATAATGTATCACATTTTGTTATAAAAATATATTTTGATGTGTAGGTATTTTTCTTTATTACTTATGTAATACTATTATCTAATCATTTAAAATTTTGGCCTGGTTTCATGAATTCGTGGGGGTAACAGAATCTATTATAATATATGCTATTATATCAAACTTTATATAATAAATATCATATTAAAAATTAGATTAACCATTTATAATAATATACCTAAACTTTTATTTTATCCTTAAACTATGTACATCCATTTATTATTACTGCTTTTAAGTAAAATATTAAAATATAATTTATTCTTTAAGTTTCAAACAGATAATATGTAATATATTTATTAACTATTTTTGTGAATATTATGTATTTATATTAATGAAAATTCAACATTCTGAACATTGAAAAATTATAGGAGCACACTTTATTATTATAATGATATTATATACAATTACTAATTTCCATTAAATAATATTATTTTTCATTTGTATAGTGTTTGATTATACCAAATCCACTAATGGAATAAGTGTTAAAATTAATATTAATATTATAATATTCAACAGTGAATGCCTTTCAGTTCGTAGCACACACTTGATCACAACAATAGGTACATATAGAATTTATAGTATTTTACGTTCATGCATTTTTGACATACATCAAAAGAAAGTTTTGGTTTAAAATTTAAATTATTATAAACATACATGATAAACATAAAGCTTAAACGAAAATTAAATACGTTTAGGTAGATAAATAAAATGAAGCCAGGTAGAGACTGTGAAAATATACATTATCAAGTTGCTTTGCTCACATAACGCAAGCCAGCATTGTGTTATTACTTTTTTAAACAGTTATAAACTTATAAAATATAATCCACAATGTTGAAAAAGCCAAAAGTATGGTCTATGAATATGGGTATTGTAATTGTTAAATCAGAATATTCTTTTAACTATTGTAGAATCTGTGTTTGATTTTTAATTTATAGATTAGTTGCAGGAAAACAATTTTGGATTGATTTAACTGATTTAAATGCACACATAGTTGTTAAGTACACCCTGCCCAAAGTCAATAACAATTACTTACCTACGTTCATTTCATGTTTATTAGCATTTTTTTTTTCGTTGAAAATGATAACATTTGATAATTTTGGATTCATTTTCAATGTATAATTTAGTTTAGACATTTGTATTAATGTAAGGTAAGATAATGTGTATCATTGTGCAATTCAACTAAAATCTTTGGTATCTATAATGTTGGCAAAACATGTGTCGTAGTAATCCACTCGAATGGTATGGAATGAATTATTTGAATGGAAATTTCCACAGATCTTCAGATGTTTTAATACATAATAAATCAAACCATATTTTGATTTTACCATACTGCAAGACCTAGGTAATTCTTGTTTACAAATAAACGTATACACGTTATCGTAGAAATAGTAGGTACGATTATAATATGACGTATGGGGCTAACACGTTGGTAATACACACGAAAACGCGTGATTTGCGGAAACGACGAAATCGTGTCAACTATCATGACACTTACGTAGGTGGTAGGTAGTACATATTATTATTATTATACTTTTTTATTGTGCCCATATACTATTATTATTATAAGTCTCGTATAAAAACAATAATCGTTAACAGAGTTTACTTATGAGAGATATCGGAACGCGGGTGTATAAATGCCACCGAGTGTCTCTCGATAGGGTTCGTGTTTTTTCCAGAAAAAATATTCTCTCTCTCTATTTCTTCCCCACTCTTTCCCTCTCTCTCCCTCTCTCTCTCACTCTCTCTCTCTCTCTCTCTCTCTCACACACACACACACACACACACACACACACACACACACACACACACACACACACACACACATACCTTCTCTCCGTGCCACTCTTTTCTAACGTATCTCTTTTTTTTTCGAGTGCTCTGCCGTCGTCAGCATCCGAACCACCGTTCGCGTCGGCGTAATTTTTAATCGAATTCCAAGCTCTTTCTGCAGCTCACGCTTTATATAATAGCGGTGTATTCTGTGGCAGGGAACGTTACCAAAAGTATGCGGTTTTCGTACACCTCGAAATCATCATTAGAATATTGTCTTATTTCTGCGGTGTGCTATGTTTTATAATATCAGCATGGATTTGCCATATAGATTCACCAAAGATGCACATCAACATTTCACCACTCAAAACTGAAAATTGTCTAGTCTTTCTAAATCAAGATTTCAACGAGAATAGTTGTTTCTGAGTTATGAAAATGCATTTACTATAGACAAAAGTCCTTACAAATGATTTTACAAAAATATAAAAATAAATGTTACATTAATTCTAGTACTTACTATATAATCTGATACTTGTATAATTTTTAAAACGATAAAATGTTTATAAATTAATAGAAATTACTATAATTTTCAAATCATCTCAATACCTCTTATGTATTTACAAAAATTTTACCATGGATTATTATCCATTAATTTGATTTTATTTTGTTCCTACAATTATTACAAATTATAAAATTATGAAAGATTAATATTAGTAACTATTTTATTTTTCTAACAATTATAGCCTTCACATATTCCAAAGCTATTATCATAGGACTTTTTAATCAAAATAAAAAAGTATCCGAAATTAACTAACTCAAAACTATCAATTTAAATTTAGATATATCAACATTTAAAAAAGAAAACTTGAAAAAGATTTCAAAGAAATTAAAATTAGTGTGAATATACATTTACTTTTAAAGAAAAAATTGGGATGACTGGGTGAGCATACTTCGTGAATTCTTTTGTTGAATAGTGCAAAGTTAACTAGGTTGTATGATTTTCATGCACGTATATTGTTGGTTGGATTTCTCTGGCCACCGTCGTCATCGACCACTACAAACGAATTTTTTTTTCACCTATTCAATAAATCATAATAGAGTAGTGTCATATTATAAATTGTAGTACAAAACAAACGAACAAAAATCGTCTCTAAACATTTTATTATTATCATCCCTGCAAAACCACTAGTATAGAGGACAGGAGGACAGTAGTTGTGCATAAATATTAGGATATTCGTTGTTTTGGAAGAGATGCTCTATAGGCTCTCCATTTATTGTACACATGACGATGCGCGTGCGCCACACCACGCTAAATAATTAATAACTTCGCAAAAGTTTCGTACAAACTTTCATTCAACATTATTTTCTATATTTTCAGGAACCTTGGGTATACCGCGTTGGTACAACTGTTATCTCAAAACAACTAACTTGGTGTTTATACGCTGGTCATAGTTTAGTTACCTAACCATAAGTATAAAATGATTATTATAACCAATAACAATATCGTTTTTAACAACTACAGTATACTGCTGAATTCATAGATTAAACTATAGGTATGAGTAACGTCGTGTACGCACTACTACTGACATAATGATTTGATTAAAACGGACCAACTGCAATCATTGACCATAATTAATAATTTTCCTTCGTGTCGAAATTTCAAAATTTTTATCGAAAGCGGATAAGTTTTTAATTCAAGGTAGTGTTCAAGAAAAAAAAATATGCATCGCGCGGGATTAAAAATCACGGAACAATTACCAAACAATTTGATGCAATTGGTAAATGTATGTTGAATATTTGTTGAAATTGTATAGTAAGAAAATCGATATGAAAGCATTTTTTTTTTTGGCTCTTATATAAATTTTTTTTGTCAAAATATCATCGTAGTATATTTTAATGTAATGTATTGTTATTATTTGACACCGCAGAGTCGTCTGTATATTATTTTTACGGCGTGTGAAAAACAGCGTTATCGCGGTACCTCGGCGCACATTAATATATTACTCGTGTGAGGTCGAAACACGTATATGCGAACTGTGTTATCATTCCAATAAAAAAAATTTAACTTTAACGTCGTATTATATAGTTATTTATTTAGTCGACGAGCGAACGTACCATACATTAGCACTATATATTTTGGAATTTTAGTGCTCTACGACGGGTCTGCAGTGTATATATAGCTGGCAAAGCGTTCGTAAATAACCATATATATATTGACATTTTATTGCAGACCCATCTCAACATAGTGTTATTAAAAAATATATTAGGTACAAACTTTATTATAATATTCAAGATTCCTGGGAGTGATGCGAGGAATGTATAATACTGTGGTACAATTATTGTACAACGATGATTCTAATAATTTACCTACCAGTATTTTTATCGCGATACCATTCATACAAATTGCAATTTTTTACAGTTATTTTATGTAATAAATATTTTCGTTTTAGTTGCTCACTCCGAAAGCGAAACTCTTTGGATTTTAATGCTGATCCTATTGATGGGTTGTATGAAATATTGCTATCATTAGCCCTTTAAAAATAACAAGTACCTACATACATTCAAGTAAACGAAAATTAATATATTTAAGTAGGTAAACAATTAAGTATGAATTGTAATTATCTACTACAGCACAATATAATATAATCATTTCAAGCATATAATATTAAAAAACATTATTCTGACTATTAGTTTAATAATTTTAACTAGTGTAAAAACTACTTATACCTTCAACACACTTTCCTTAAACCCGATGTACTCAAAATGTATTACTCAAAATTTGTTAATTGTTGTTCGCATAAATAAATATACACACACAATTGTCTGTATAGCGGTGAGCATGATGGGAAATAGTTATACAAAGGTAGACTTATGATGACTCCTGTAGTAGGCACTAGACGTAACAGTAATAAAAAAAATATCATTAACTTAAATAATATAGTCGATAAAGCGATATACTTATTTGATGCGTATTACGCTCACACACACAATAAGTGAACAATATAATAATATATGAAAATAGCACGTTGGTCTTCCAAGATCGATGCACGTGCAGAATTTATAAGTGCACGTGTTTGTCTGTATATGCACGTCCAAACTTGATATCTTGTGTTACGGCGCATAATTCGTAGCCGCATTTAAGTGTGTGCTCCGGTTCCGTGGGCGTCGGTTATATATATATTATTACTCAGAGAATTTCGGGACCGCATTAAGACGTCTTCATAACTCCTGCAATGACCCAATTTGTATTGTTTGAAACTCTTTCTCACCCTGCACAATATGTCCGCGTATGTTAACCGCGGTGGCGTGTCCTTAACGTATTCTTTTCATGTCAACGCGAACGTTATCACATTATCTATGATAATACAAAATATTATATTGTATAGTACACGATACTGCATATACTAACTGTACACAGGGCTCGAAAAGAATACGAGTTCGCGTTTATATTTTGCGTATACGACACGTGAACATCACACACTCGTACATCAAAAAGAATGTGCACGTGAACGAAATTCCTATTTTTAAAATGTAGGTATTTTTAATATCATTATCATGGGTATTGTATTGACGTTTTATTTATAAATTATATTTAAATTATATAACACTGAATATTTGTTTGAAATGTTTTTTACACGTTTCAAAATACGTGTCAGGTAGGTACATAGGGCTATTCGTCTCATTTAGCATTTATTTTTTGCATGTTAAGACTTATCTAGGTGTATCATTTATATGGGAAATCTATTGTATTTTTGTAGTTCACAATTTTATTTTAGTTAAGGCTTAAACATCTTTGATCATTTGGCTGGAGGATATTTAGTAGGTTATGAACTGTGAGACAGTGTACGGTCGGTTTGAACACGTGCTTATGTGGCGAGGAATTTTCACTGAAGCCCAAATGACCTATGGTCATCCATCCGGGAATTAGTGACACTGGTTGATGCTTGACCTCAGAACACGTTTGTGACTGAGGTCAAACACCGCTCCACATTAGACCACTTTCGATATAATTTTTATAAGTAGGTTTATGTAATATTTGATTTGTAAATTATGTGAAACATCTATGCATATATCACATTCTAGTCTATTTTAGGTCGTACAAAAATGATTATTTGTAAACGTGTTAATTATTGCACACTTTTCTATCTCAAAATTTAATCGTGAATATGGTTTTCAATGTATATAGGTATTCATATTATAATATGTATGTTACTCGTTATATTTGAAGTTGTATCGTTTCGATTGTAGCTATTCAAAACTCACATTGTTAGAGTTTGAAACACTTGAGTGAGGCAAAATGCGTGTGCAGAGGAAATTGGAAAACTTAACAAACGTTATACCTACATTCCAATAATATATTATGCGAAGTAAAACTGTTACTTTGGTTAAAAGAATATATTATTATTATTTCAGCCCTTAGGTTTGGTTGGATTTGGAATATTTTACTGTCAAATATATGAGTCTATTACCAGGAATGTAATATGTAACAGTTAATGCGCATTAGATCGATTAATTCGAAACAGTTAGGCGCACATAAACGCTTTTGATAATGCTCATTAATTATTTAATACGATTGATGAATTCAAATTAACTATAATGCGAATTAATGGTCACATATAAACGTGGTAGGTACCTACTATCTACACATAATTTTATTTTTGCCTAATAGATGTTACCTTTATTATTTTATATAGTTATATTAAATTTAACAAGTATGCACCAATAGTGAAAAGAAGGTATTTGCATTTCTTGTGTATTTACTACTGTTTAGTAAGTGTTTAATACCAACCCGCACGTGGCTATCATGGTGTGTTCCATGTATTTACACGTATGATTTCAAAATGTATTATACTGACAGAGCTTTTGGGAAATTTAGATCCTACTTAAAACAAAAAAAAATCATATTTATGTAATTGAACAAAAAGGCAATATTATTATGTACTTACCATGCAATTAAAATCTTTTACATTATATTATATATCAACAAAAAAATTAAATAAAAATAACAATACATTTAAAAAAAAAACAAATTATACCCATATATACTCGATATTACGATATTTTTTATTCTAGTTTTTAAAATATAATATAATATTATTTGTATTGTTGTCTTTAGGTAAAAATACCATTATTCTTCGGAAATACAATTTCCTTCCTATGTGATCAGTTAATACGTGTATTGATATTCATTTCTATTTTTACATTATGTAATGAAAATAATATATTGTATAATATAAACCATAGCTTTACAGGCTTCTACGGCGCACTGCTTGCGTCAACCTCCGCTCACTCGTTTTGCTCTATCGAACACACGCTTTTCAAAGTTCTTTGCAAAATTGTGCACTCGTCGTTCTATATTATAGTCATGTAATGTTCACAACATACATATATGTATTTATTAAATGTAAATAATTATAGGTACCTAGTAATATTCTGTTGAAAACGTGTAATGCAATTTTTTTAATTAAATTTAAACACTAAACGATTGAATTTCTCAGTAATTATCGTGGAAATTTCTTTCCATTCATATGAATTGCAGTAAACAATTTTTTATGTATTATGTATGATATTCAATTTATAAATATGATCTGACGTAAAAAAGATTTTACCTGATATTAGCATAAGCGTGAAAAATATTTTAAAAAACAAGAGAGACGGAATAAAAAAAACTCTGTGGCAAATAAAGGGAGCTTAGAATTTCGCAATAACCCAATTGTATAATCTTCGGCCAATCCGATTTGTTGGCACAGTGGAGCAAAAAATTAAAACAAATATTAAGAAAAAAATATCTGAAACCGGAGGTCTATATTTAAATGGTGAGCATGAGGGAAAATGGTGATATCCGGAATGTTGTGGATTTTACCGATAAAAGGACACTCGTAGATTGGTTTAAAAGAGACCCGAAGTCGATACGAGTATTTTAAAGGGCACTTGGTTGTCATGAAAATTCGCTCTAGATTTTTTTTTGTAACCACAGTACGATTTGCAGATATTTGTTGAAAGTCATCCATATATTTTATTTGAATATATTCAATGGTTTATGTAAAGGCTCCGTTACAATTAATGACTCATCCGTATATCAATAGATTAATATACAACCAATACAAATTAGTTTTAATTCACTACATTATACATAATATTATATTTAATTATTACACTTAAATTGTGGAATTTCTGTAACACACAAACTCATTATTGTTCCATTTAAATATATTTACTAAACTTGATTGGTGTAATACAAAAACAAAAACTAATGGTTAAAATAAAATTTTAATTTTGAAAAGGGCTTGTTGTAATTTTAGTGTTGTATCGTAATTGTTTTCATTTAAAATATATTATAATAATAAATAATAATACATGCACAATGCACATAATATTATCATAATATATTGATAAGCTGTTTTACGTTGATATTGATTATAAGTTTTGCGTTATAAATCGATAGCGTCTAATGGATGTGTGAGAGTTTATTTTTCTCTATTTGTAAACAATGTCGTTCAATACATTTGTGTACATAATAAAATAAACTATACAATATCTAACTAAATTGTTAAATATAATTTTAAATGAAAATTGAAGGTAAAAATGAAAGTAGTATTCAAATATCACGATTTATATGATCGTTTCATTATTTGTATTTAGTAATATTCGCTTTATAATGTTATTGTTATACAATGTATATATAATTTAATACGTATTTTTTATTATGAGGAACGATTAATATGCATAACCGTATTATTATTCACAGCGAAATGAATATAAAATAATATTACATAAATAAAGTTTGTTCGATAAATATCAAGCTGGATTGATTGTGGCGCCGAAAAAAATAATCCAAAAAAACACAGTCATATAGCATTTATTTGTTTAAAGTCAAATAAAAGCTTCCAGTTTTGTTTATTCTAAAATTTAACACTGCAGATTGATCATGTTATTACGCCTAACGAGTGTAAACAACAAAAACACAAAGATTACGGTAGATTGTCGACTTGCATACTATTTGGACGTATAATATATAATCTAATGTTTTTAAAACCACACTGCGGAATTCAAATATCAAACAAACCCTGTGTATGCGCGTTATTAAGGAAATTAAAAGTACAATATAATACAATTATCGTATTCTTATAACTGATCCGTAAATCGAGTATAAAATTAAGAGGACGCTACCCACGCGTTTGTTGTCTCCGTCTTACCAACTTACGACGCATAGCAAATGTTCGTTCACTAGTTTGAATGGTGTGCAGTTAGATTTGATATTAAAGTGAATTTAAGTATTATAAAACTTTTAGGTAAGAACATTTTATCTATGCTTAAGCGTAGGCGGATTTTCTATATTTTCATTTTCAAGCAAGATACGAGTACTGTGTGAAATGATGCAAATCAAAAAAGCTCATATCTCACCGGAAAATTAAAATATCTAAATTAAAAATCCACAGACGCTTGAGCATGGATAATTTTTTCTACTAAAACTTTGATAACAGGTCGATTCACTGTGACATCAAAAACTAACAGCACACGATTGAAACTAGTGAACTAAAAATATCTTCTACGTCGTATGCTTGTAAGACGGAGACAACAAATGCACGGGCAGCGTTCTCTTAATATGTTACGTCGTTCGGAGCCACCGCATCACCAACGCCAAAATGTTTTAGAATACGTGGTAAGTTGTGGTCCTACCCCTTGGTTATTAAATACTTTTAAAATTGAAACAAACGCATTCTACGTAAACACGTTTTCGGGTTGATATCGTATCATTTAATATAATACATATGTGATGACATTTAAATCGTTTAAACGTTTTTTATCCGTTACTTAAATATTATTGCGACGCTCGTATGCGTAGTATTTTATTGTATTTTATGCAATAAAATTAATTGAAAACTGGGATTTTAGGCGTTTGCCATATTTGATTATATTATAAACTGTCGCAAAAACGTCTGCGCGTAATTGAATTTTAATCTAATCGCGGACACCGAGTATATTAAAACGTTGTGGCCATTATTTACACGGCGGTTTGTAATAACTCAGGACATAATAATACTACGAGGATTTATATACACGTCCAATAATCTACATGTATATGCACATGTGTGTGAGTGTGTGTGTGTGTGTGTGTTTGGCGCGTATTATTCATTTCGTTTTTTGTCAAAATATTATTCTGCAGCGTTATGGTACTATACTCGTTGAGCAAAAATATTATGTCGTAGTATGTCTATATAGCACGCTTTTCTGAAATCGCGGTTGAGCGTAACTTTCATACAATGCGCCTTGTGATGTGCATATCTGTTTAAGTTTCATCGATAAATATCAGTCGTGACAAAAGCAACCGTACAACGCTTACACACGGTCGGACAAAAGAAAATTCATGTAAACATTAAACACCTTATTATATTCACAAGGTGGGGGACCACAGACTTTGGCTCCTCGTTTCGCTCGTTCTGCAGTGTTGTACAATAATAATAATAATAATATCGTTGAATTTCGTCGTTTCACTACACCTACCAATGTCGCGCGATTTGATGTTTTTTTTCTTGCACACATCAGACTTCACCGTATACGTCCGTGAGATTAAACCAAAAATTTGCCAATTTGAACATATCATGACACGTCCACCAAGACTAAGTACTTGATAATATTATACTTTTAGAGACGGATTTCTTTCGATATTGCCAGTTGCCACGTTTTAATTAGCAACAGGAGATACGAAATATACCATATTATATTCGTCTATCGTCTGCTTTTTGCATTATTCCTTCACCACTTCTGTAATAATGGGTCCGACTCGGTTCCGTTTCTCGATTCCGGGTGTTCTAATGTCTTTGACCAGAGTTATGTCATGCCGTACACGTCTATTATAACCGCGCACAGATCGATATTACATTTTAAGATGTACGGCATACACAAAATGCGTATAACGTTTGTGACCGTCGTTTTCGAGGACGTATGACAATCTCGTTTCGATAATCACGCATTGAATTAAACAAAAGCGTGTGGTGTACTATTGAGTTTGTCTGTGTTTTCCGTAAAACATTGAGCATCATTTCATGTTAGTATAACCGGAATAGAAAATATCTGCGTAATAAAATCTGAAAAACTGCGTGACTCATCAAAATAGAAGTTTTTACGAACGGTATTGATATATTCTCGTTCTGTGATGTTGGAATATGTTTCAAACTAAATGAGATATCGTAATAATGTGTTTTTCTCACAACTCAATCTACAAAATGAGAGGTTTCTCAAAACGTATAGTATACGGAAACACCATGTCATACAGTGTGTACAGATTAAACGGTAGATTCAAAAGGACACCACGTTCGCGGTACAATAATACTCAAAAGTCCAAAAAACCCGGTATCACCATATTCCGTCCGGGGCTTAAAACGTCCAAGAAAAACATGTCTCGTGCGTGGCGGCCGCGCCCGTTGCCTAGGTTTCACGAGCGACGCAACCGAGAATGAAATATTATTTTGTTTTTAATTTCGGGCCTTCCTCCAGTATCTTTGGATTATACGAAGATTTGTGATAATGCAACATGTCGTGTGCGCCACAACGGCAGATAGTAAAAAGCAACAAAAACGTGTGGTGTAACGGAATAATATACAATAATAATAATAATAATAATAATGTTATATTATTATTTTTATGAAAGGGTTCTCTACAATATGTTATTGTATTGTGTGTGTGGGTCTACTGTCTAGTGTCTACAAATGTATATCATAATAAATAATAATATTTATTATTTCCCAGGCGTATAATATCATGAATTATTATCGTTTAAAAAAAAATTTGTATGTGGTGTGTGATGTAGTACCTAATGTCAAAAACAATAATAATAATAATAATAATAATAATAATAATAATAATAATACAATACCAACAATATCTTTAATATTATTATTAGTATTAAATATGCTTTCATGGCGCTGACACGGCGCGTTGTATAGTCAAAACAGGTACACGGGCGCGCAGAAAACGGAAAATGTCAATTTATTGAACGAAACCGAATATCATAATAATTATTTCGAGTTGACGTGATGTACGTATTGTATTATAAGCACGAACGCAAATATATACATAGTATTAATATACTGTTTTTCCACTCGGCGCAATTAGGTGGATTCGTGTCATGTTTTCCTAGTAGACTGTAATATACAATGTGATAATGAAATACGATCGAATCGTATTAACCTACCAACCGATGACGACGACGACTATGACAAAGACAACGATCATAATTGTGATAATTGGTTTGAGTTTTCCTAATCGAATAGCGTAGTAATACGACGATTTGAGCGGTGTAAATGCGCTGCCTTGCAACCTCCATAATTTCCAACGACAATCGCTGTGTTTTTAGACTTCGGGTCGTATGAAAATAATATAATTTGCGGTCGTTAAAATTGTACTCATAGTGACGTAACACCGACCATCGCACTCTGCAGATGATTCGTTGGGCCACGTATACGTAAATCACAGGACTATGCCGCCGGACGTTAATGTTCGATAAATCGATACGAGACCATTGCATAATACTATGCCTCCCGAAAACCGCGGTTGTCGTCGGTTATCGTATGGTAAGCGACATAACCCTCAGCAGCGAAGTATATCATCATAATATTACTATATATTGAGCGATTATTAGTGAATATTCGTCGTCAATTATTTACAGTTGCATAATATCCACGGAATATGCCTATCATTATTTCAGCTCAACCCATTGCACTATTACAGGTTTGATAGTAATATAATATGTGTTACTGTTGCGGTGTACACGTATAATAGTTTAGTTTACAGGATGGTTCTCCAAACATACGCAGCTCTATTGCATTTTTTTACGGTATCTATTCAAATTTTTATATTTATTGGATAATTTATAATAATATATCCAAAGAGCATAACATTATTTTAAATCGGGATGTATTATTAATGTTTTTTTTGTTTCTCTTTTTTTGAATTTAAACGCAACTGTGTTAGGTCTCAATGAAAACATTATTACTTAAAATTTCCAAATACCTGAATTTAAAAGAAATAAATGTATATTATAATTAAAGAACAGAATGCGGATGAACATGTTTTGGGAAATCAGCCAGTACGTTATTATATTTTGTTGTTGTTGCATGCGTGGTGCTAATTAAAATTCGGCCCACGAAACATAATAATGTCGCTTTTTATTGTGGAGCCAGTGGATCTAATTTATGATACTAAAAAGCAGATCACACGTGGTACGATTATTAACTGTATAATATATTGTACATCAACGTGTTTGAGATTACACAATGTGACATTTCCGATTCAATACTTTAACGAAAATCTCGTGCTCGTTCTTATCGGTTTAGTTTCGTCGCAGTTTATTATGCAAATAAGACGGAGATGACCCGTTTTTTTTTAGTCCAATAAAATAAATGGTAATTAAAAATACATAATTGTTCAGATGTACGGTGAATTTTAGACGATTTTATTTACTATCAAAAATTATGTGTAGCCCGGTATATACACCTAAGTCTATGCAGATAATTTTATATCTAACTCTGTCACTCCTGCTGCCTTAAAATATTGTACCTGCCGATCAATTGAGATTTCTCATTGTATTTCGAATTACATTTTTTCGTTGCATTATTATGATAAAATAAACTTCATATTATGTATAATCCACGCATGTTTATCTGTAATAGTAAAAAGAGTGGGTATATTAATTTGTACAGACGTTTGTTGATATAATAGACAGTTGGTATTAAGTATTTACACTGCAGTCAATAAAACACCTGCATACTCCGTTTATCATATCCCACCTTGTCATACTCAATCAATTATATACTCCTTGATGTAATACTGTTATATTAATCGATTGCGTGACTTGTATGTACTTATAGTGAACTTCCATAGTAGGTACTGCGCCCATTCTGTTTCCGTTTTATTTACCGATTGTTCAATTTCAATTTGATTTCTGATATTATGATATTCATGCTCAACACAATATATGTTTACGGAAAATTTCCGGTTTTTTTTTGCCCTCAATAAGCTTTTTTGGATTCCAAGTAAAGCGAATAATGTATTGGTGTTAGAAATTACAATACTAGGTTTTTCATTATTACTCGTATATTTCTCTTTTGAACACATTTTATCACTCAAAGGCATTCACAAATATAGTTTTATCCAAAAATAAAACTCAAAAATCGAAGAGAAAATAATAAGAAATAAAAATAATTACTTCTTTGAAGTTTCATCCGACATTCAGACTCTAGTTACTTTTTTAATGTAATTTCTCAAACCATTTTGAGTATTTATTTATTCTATCAAAATAAATTATTCACAGAAATGATCGGTAAAAAACCCTGCAAACATACCTTACAAAAAAAATAAAATATAGGTAGTCTATAATACGCAGCATCCGAATTGATTCCGATAAATTTTCATTTTAATACTATATATATATTTATATTTAAATTAATTATTTCAACTATAGTTGAAAAATTATTGAAAAGATTTTCCTCCTCGACTTACATAAACTTATGAAAGTGTCTAGCACTTGACTTTAGAATATCACATTGACATTGGTATGGTTAACACTTTTGTGTTGCTAGAAAATATATTTATTTTTCAATTAGTCTAGTATAAGCAATACCAAATAAACGTATGTCGTATTTGTCGATACTACACATAACTAAATAGGTCTATAATAATAGATTAATCCAATATATAATAATTCAATAAAAATAAAAATAAATAATAAAAATAATGTTCAACACATGATTTACAACACACAGTTTTTACGAATTGTTAGCTCAAATTTTGACAGTAATTCAATTTCTTCATTTATTTTGTTCACTTTTCCTTTTCAACTGTTTTTTTTGACCTTAATTGTGATTCTTTGTTTTAGATATGTTTCACGTTAAATATTTTTTTTAATTTATAAAAAAAGTATCTGAGTGGTAGGAATATAATTCTGAATTAAGTTTTTTCCAAGCAGTTAGCTACAACAACAATATCAAGTACCTAGATGAATATGTTGGTCACAATTTTGGTGGAAAATTACAGGTCTTAATAATATTACATTTTTTTTGTATGTGAAAAATCAAGAATATATTTTAATCGAGAACTATATAGTACAGACTATTTTTAGCTGGGAATCAATTCCTTAGTTCTCTCCGGCAATTCAGAAAAATTTACTAATTATGCATATAAAGCGAAATTTACTAAGCTACAGTAAGTTATCAATGTACCTATTTTATATAATTTATAAAGCATATTTGTATAAATGCGAACGAATCTAGTAAAATTTCTTTCATTCTATCACTGCATAATTAGTAGAAAGGAAAATACAACAAAGTCAGTCGTTTTCTACCCGACCTTGATCTTGTGGATCTCAAAATATCGGTTTCATTTATATTTGAAAATCAGGGTACGGAAGTGCTTATAAAGGTACTAAACTATTGCATACTATTTACACATTACCTCGGTTAAAAATTGAGAATTTGTTTGCAATACAAACATGCTGTTGCATTGAATCATCCGCTTAAAGAATAATCGTTTAGTTGTTTAATATAAATTGTGCATTCATTAGTCGATAGTACTATACTATGGCCTATAGCCCGAAAAATGAAACGGTGTTGACTATTTTACTTTTCAACAGCTGACGTATTAATGACAGTGTTATGTTTCACGACTTTTTCCGAAAGCGTATGACATAATAGAATATGTCACCGTTGATCAATGGCTTTTTTTTAGAAAAAATGTTCTCTCACACTTTACCTAAATTAACGCGATGCACTTTAAACTATTGCACACATGGAATTGTTCATCCCACGAGGAATGAATGACAATAAATGTATAGTCAAGTTATTAGTTATTAACGATATTACAGTGCAAGTAATTATTTTATTGTATCAATAAATAAAAAATAATACAAGGACAACAGTATGTATATTTTATAATTTTATCTGAAGCTATCCACCCTTTAACTTATAGAATGAAATGATAAAATCAATATTAAATTTTAAACGTCAAACACGCGTGTTTTCCTTTTCCATACACTCGATGTAACATTTTAAATCAATTTACCGACGGAGGGTGCGATTCTCGACTGATACCACGTCATGCCGTACAAGTGGAGAGTGATATGTTTATAATTTTTTTTCTCATAAATCGGTCTGAGGCGTGTTTTGAAAAATAGAAATCCTTTTAGTTGATGCGTTTTCGGGGTGATTTCACAGAAAAATAACAAAACAAACAAATCGTGTTTCGCATAGCAAATGACACGTTTAAAAAATATTTTTCCGGGAAAAAAAGTAGTGGAAAAAATGTTTATTTCGGAATTGTAGTTAAAATGAATTATGACCGATTACGCGATAAATCTAACGTGTTGATATTATCATAACGCTTTGAATTAAAAACCAGAGCGTGACTAATTGTGAAAAACCACCAGACTACTGGGGTGTTCAATTTTGTTGATTTTTTTTTCGTTTATTATTAAACGCGGGATATATAATAATATTATTATAACTCGCTTTTTTTGTACACCGTCCGGTCGGACAATAAGTCGATATCATATAGCGGTGTGCCAAACACCAATAGTATATTATTGTATTCAAATTCGAAACGTTATTCACAGGAATGGCAAAAAAGGAAGTCGACCATATCTCGTGTGGTATTTATTGGTCGTTAAATTTAGACACTCCGACCCCGTCCAGCGGTCCAGGGCTGGATTAAACGGCGCAAGTTTTTTTAATAGCACAGGCAATTTTTCTATATTATAAATCACTGGAATAAACCAAAAATATTTGCAATGTACTAGAATAATATATTTCATTAGAAGTAGAATCCCGTGTATAGTAAACAACAATCGATTATAATAATACACCTATAGCAAATATATTATAATATAAATATAAATATATAAATATAATAAATATGTATATAACCTTCTGTTATTAAGTAACATTACTATTATGATTATTTTTAGTGTTTTACCCATACAAAAAAAAATCAACATCTAGATACGAATAAAAGTAATGCATTTGAGAATATTTTAATACAACAACGACCTCTGCAGACTTATGATTGTCTTAATATAAGTTAACCTGCAGTATAATAGTACCCGTCACTCACAACATTTTTTCAAACATTTCGTCTGACTGGACATAATATGTATGTCTTATTCACTTTCGTTTTAAATTCTAGTCATTATTGTATGGTAGTCAATCAAATATTAGAAGTCAAAAACATTATTATAGTGATTTCCATCATTTTAGATTTATGTACATATTTGCCTATTTATAGTTATCCACACAGTATTGTTTTTAAGAATTCTCAACATAAAATCAGAATATGACAATCAGCCTTCGGCATCTATATAGGCAAACTTAAAGCCACCGAGAGAGTGTAATTTAAACTATCCGAAGTCATTTCACCAATATCAGATATAGTAATCATATCAATGATATTATAATATTATTTAATGTAAATACACGATTTGTCACTTCAAGTTTTTTTTGTGCTTACGGTATTACGAATTGATCGAATCGCACGATTCAGATGTATGCTTAACTATAGAAGTCGACAACAACGTTTGGCGAGTTTCTATATTTTCACATTGATTAAACGTATTTTGAAAAAGCATTTCACATAAATAAGTAATGTGCAACAACGACAGTAATTCTAATAAATAATAATGCTTTTCACGATAAGCCAGTGAACACAGTGTCGATCGGGCAACCGACTAGAAATCTGTTGAACGTGTGCTTAAAAACGTCTGTTCCAATGAATCATTCATCACTTGGAAGCCTCAAAAATTGATTTTGCAGTCTTTTGTGTAAATGGATTTCGTTATGAATGTGCCAGTTATTTCCGATGGGCCTTTAATCCATAAGTTTTATTCTTTTTCCGCTGAAAACATTCTATATTAGTTGAGAATTCAGTTGAAAGAGGCGATATTTAATCCTATATAAATGATGGTTTCTGTAAATTTTTTTCAGATTTATCAAATAATTTTTCGTTGGCTCTTTGTGTCAAAACACGCTAAGTGAGAAATTAGTCTCTATGCGAAAAAACTAGGCCTTTTGCATCGGGGCAATCTGTTTGGAAATAATTAGTTTTTATTCAACTGGCCATCTTATTTTCTGGCATATTATAAAAATAGATTAATTAATCTTAATAAAATAAGTCATGTTAAAAGGTATTATGGGGTATTTAATAAAAAACAAATAATACAAATTCTCTTTTTTTTATATTAATTAATATTAAATGAAAAAATGAATTAGAGCCAGGTTGCATAACAAATTGATTAATTTAATGGAGTACTAAAATTGAATGGACCATTCTTATAGCTTACTATGGATTTATTAAATGTTTTGTGATTGTTTATGCATATTAAAAATTAAGTATACGAAAAAATAATGTATTATATTCTGTGTAATTACTAATTTTTATGATTATTCTATAATTAATTTAGTTACTGGGCTAACCGTGGTTTACTTCTACGCATTAAGCCTGTTTTTAAACCGACCGATTGGATAAAAAAACTAATTATTCAACTAATTATTCAACAAATTATAGTGCCTTGTCTTTTTGCAGAGAAACGAATTTCTCATATAGCCTACGACATATACATTTTTAAAACCATTAGCTTTGAGTGTTTAGACTTCAGTTTGGAATTTAAACTAATTAAAATAATTTTATAGCACAGAAAATTAAATAAAAATGTATGAATCGCGTAAATAATTCGTTTCACAATACTAAATAAACCAAAACATTTTTCCCACTAAATTTATAACGAGATTTACATTTTAAATTTATGTAGGTGCTATCGATCGTAGACTATTCAGTATTATAAAATACTGATAACTGAGCTAAAATTTCTATTCGGATGGCACCTACACAGTTTACCAGTTACACCAATGTTTCCGCAATTAAATTTACGCAGTGGTGAATGCCAAGAGAGCTGTTTTTCCCACTCATACTTAGCAACTGTTATATACAATTTGCTGTCGTTCTGTAATTTAGTTGAGATGTTTCCTGAAAAAAGTATACAAATCCCACTAGAATAATTTTAACTATTATAATTGGACTTATCCTCGTTCAAACACGTCAGCCACTCTTTGTCCCGGAACGGTGTAAGTGAACTTTCATTGTCTGCTGGACTTGTTGTAAAGATATTTTTCATTTTCAATTTCTCATGAAAAAATAAATATATAACACAGATATTATAAAAAAAACGTATATATAGAAGGTTTTGAATATATTCAAATCGATGGACGGGTTTTCTTTTATGCGCAACACGTTAATTAATAAGATAGTTGATTTGGTGGCTTCGAATATGTTTTTGTTTTTACTTCAGATTACATTTTTTTTATCTTGAAAAAAAATACTCCCTATTTACATTTATATTTTACACAAGATATTAATTAGTGGTGGAATGATGTAGCGATTTCGCCGGTTTAAGTACATCATTCGACCGAACTTAAACATTTCAAACAACAACAACAACAACAACAACAACAACAAATAACATCTTCGGTCACACAATACCGTGTTTCACACATACACACGCACCCCCCCCCCCCACACACACACACACAATACATACCAATTACTTATCTTATCAACAGCAACAAAACCCATTTCTGTATAATCTTCGTTTTGTTTTTGTCAATTCTTTTGTCATCTAAAATGCGACGGATACCACCGTTGCTTTACAATATTTCATACTCTCCTATCTACAATCTTATATAAACTGTAAAATGAATAAGCATTTTGCTCTGTATAAATACAACACTAAGTTGCCCATCCCTTCTATTAGTTTTTTCCTAGAGGTGTTCTTCTGAGATCTTTTTTATGCAGCGACATAATTCTTTTTTATACTTCATTGTAAAAAATTAATAATAAATAATAAATCAGGAAACAATGTATGTATTAACTAATACTAGTAGACACTTAAAAATAAATAACAAGATATTTTAAGGTAAGTGAAATTGGTACCCTCAATTTGAGCTATCGACGTCAAACCAGTTTCAATATTTTTCAACTAATTCGCAAGAATTTGTAACGCCAATTTAAAAATTTTCAAAGACACCCATTTTCCAAAACCACTGGCCGAGGGGCCACTAGTACAAATATAATTTTCATAACTCTATTTTACACCTATATATTACCTGCTCACTGATCATACACTCATACACAATATACCAGGCATATATTAGCAGATACGCAATACAGTACATGAGTGTGTGACAGTACAATGATTGCAGCTCGGACCGTTGAACTAATAACCTAATAAATATAAGTGTGCGTATTTGTTATACCAATTTGATTTATTCATGGTGGATTGAAAGAAGAGAATAAGTTTTAGAGGTAAAACTATTTTTTTCCCCTCATACTTCAAGTAAAATATCTTAAACTCTAGAGCTTCCCGCAGCGCGTTGCACGAGAAGCTCGATGGCTATCGTTTCTAGCGTCGTCTATGGTTCCAGTAGTATAACAATCAGTTGATAAAATTGATAGTCTGAAATTATTGGTTTTAGAATCAAATTGGCAAACACGAATAATGCTCGTATTAAAAAAAAAAATACTTTCAACCGATTGTCAACTGACGACCGTGTGTGCTATATGATCTCGTATTTCAGCTACACATTAATTTTCATATTTTAACTCGCTGTTTTTCCATAAGTTACAGAAAGTTTACAGTTGCAAGTACTACGATGCTCATGTTATAATTTATTTATAACATATTTACATATTTTATTGCATAGAAGAATGGTTTTATACTATGAATGTTAAAGCTTAAAATGTAAGGCAAGTAAGTTATTATTATTATTTTTAAAAGTATTTATTCCCGTTTAAAATATGATTCAGGTCATTTTCTCGAAAAATAACGAATGAATTTTTATTTTCTATTGGTGAAAAAAAACAATTTGCAGGACATTTTTGATTAAGCTGGATGATACTCTCGATATAATAATATATGTGTATGTGAAATACAACTTTAAACATGTCATGAAAAACAATGACTATTCTCGACACACACAATGCATAATATTAATTATTTATCAAAATAGTTTAAAAACTATTAAAAAATTATGTTATTTTTGTATGGACGAAAATTCACAGACATACTTATTATGAACAAAATTAAGTATTTATTATTTTAATTTTTTTTTTTTTGATGGTTTGTAATCATCTACATCATTGCTGGGTTGCTCACAGCTCATAATATATTGTTTTATCGTTTTTCAACATGTAAACGTCACTCGTTCACTCGTGTAAATGTTACTAATTCTCGAGGATGCTGAAAGACAAAAGAAATCTAGTCTCTTCGTTTGTGTGCAGACAAAACAGAAGTGCGTGTGTATTGAATAATTAAATAACCAAACAATCTTGTAATAAATTTGTCAACCCTTCCGTTTTATGTACGCATGTAAAAGGTGTGCGGCGTGTGTAGATTTCGTCTCGTCCTACGAGAGACCATTTAGGATTCGGTACACCTTAAAACGTAAGCTCACGGGGCAGCTAGTTACCCTTTGGCTGTAAACGGTTCAGGTCAAGTCAGTTTACACGTGCGCACGCCTTATGATTATTTTGGCCTTTACAGTCAAAGTCTTACAAAACAAATGTTCCACTAGGACTGCTTACGTGACAAATTCAACTCATAAATATAATGTCACGAAAGCTTAAGTGCGGTAGGAATAAATATTATGTTTCTTAAATTCGTTCAAAATAATAATTGTTTTTTTTATTTTTCAAATCGTCGACTTAAATTAATTTGTAAGCTACAGTTTAGATTTAAGAACATAAGATTGTTGTACACAACACTTTCTAAATTGTATTCAACTTGGGAAAATACTTTAATTAAAATATAAAAATACATTGGCTTCAAACAACGACCTCTTCTAGCATAAACCCAAAGTTCTAACAAATTAGACCAAGAGGATTGTTTCGTTTAAGTCATACAAATAATTATAAGCTTGAATAACTCACAAATATAATAGTGAATTATTTAAATAAAGAAATACAAGTACGAGTTGGATAATAGGTACATACGAGTCCGTAATATAGAAATGATATAGTGTTATTATTAAGATGAAAGATAGAAATAGAAACCTTGACTAATTTAGTGTACATTTTCGTTTGTTGCTTAAGTTATAAAGTAGGTTTCTACCGAAAAGAAGCTTCATGTAATTTTGTTTTACTTTAGTAATGGTAATGAACAATGATACTGAAATTTTTATTTCGGATAATAGTAAGTTGACGAAAACGTCATTTTATTTTTGAACAAAAATGACTAAGGTCCAGGTCCCAAGATATCGATTTGTTGTGATAGTAAACATGAAATCGATGATAAATCATCGCATTTGAAGTATGGTTAAGAGCGAAACTTGGTCAAAACTGCAGTTGCTTATAATTTGAACATTGTTTGTAATTTTCCGTGAGCCTTTCCTCTCGTTTATAGAGAAACTTACTGAGAAAACCAAAAATTGTACTTTTAAAAATATACTCGAGATACAATGTACAAAACATCACGAATGTACTACATGGCCTACATAAAATTCTTTGGACACTACTTTTAATTAAAAAAGTATTCAATGTGACGATAATAATAGTAATAACTGGTCGATAAAATAAAAAAGGACCACTAGAATTTATATTGAATTAGTAAAAATTTTTATTGTCGTAGAAATTTTATCGCGTACATTAAAAATAGAATTATTAATGTAATGACACATATTAACATTAAACATGCGATACGGGGGCTTCAAAATGTATGTTTTATCTATAATTTTATACAAACTGTTTATTTTTTATAGTCGGAGACGTTTAGTTACAGAGGTATTACAGCATTTTATATCAACATTTGTATAATTTAGACATAATGTGTAAATGCTTTAGTTAAGGCTAAATGCAAAATAAATAAAACCAAAAAGTTATTTTACTGTAAAGAGTACTGTGGATGTTTATATCTATACTGTATAGTAGTTTATTTAGGCACTACTAAATTTTTGCAATCTATTTAGACAAACACTCATGATGCATTAAAAAAAAAATATATATAATAATTCTAAATTTTATAATAATTGGGGAAGTCGCTATGCCGTAGGTATATAATTGGTGTCGATTTTCGGGCAGATTACTGTAATGGATATGTTAAATTTTAATTCAATCGTAAATCAGATCGTGTATCAGCTAGCCTATATGTCTAAAAAATACATTTTTCAGATTCAGATGAATTCACTTGCACAACTTTGAAATTAATAGCCACATAAAAAATTTTGAAATGGTTCAAAGGTCAATTTTTTAATTATCGTTTTTGTTGTTTGTTGAAATTTATTTTGTTGAAAACTGGTTTTGCTCAAACATACCGGTATTTTTGGGTAATTATTTTGTTGGTATTTTGGTAGATTTAAAAAAACACTGGTAACTTTTTACTTTTAACTCCCACTGTAACATCTAAATCCAATTTGCTACCAGAAACCCCTTACAATAAAAAATTGAAGAATATTAACTACTCCAAAAACTGTTCACGAAAAAAATTCCTTATTGTAAAACCAATACGTTCATCTCTCCGTTCAGAATATAAAATATCAATATAATAATATTTAAATGCAAAACTCTTTATATTTAACTTATAACCGTCTTCTAAAATATTTGATATTTTTAAAGTTTTTCCATACAAATAATAGTATTGTAATATACCAATAATTGCTATTACTTATTACCAATGAGTTTGCAGAGAATTATATTATCAATTCACCAATACCCAGTTACCACTTCCCTGAATCTTTAAAATAACTTTCGCCTAATGCCTAGTAGATAAGTTAAATGGCGAGTTAAAGTAAACCAAACAAAATTTATACACACTTTACCTTCAGCTTTCGTCTTGCTCAATGTCCTGAAGTTTTCTTAGCTGGTATCCTCTCCCATCTTCCCATTCAGATAAGTATCTATTGTTAACTTATGACTAGCATCTCATCAGAATATCATACATGAGAAAAAAAAACTCGCCTTAAATGCGCTTCTCCGGCTGCTTGCGAATTAATATCTAATAAACATATTAAATTTAATACAAAATTACTTATATATAAGTCCTTAATTAAGCCAATGTGAACATATGGTTTCCAACACTCTAGGTTAATTCTAAAAAATCCAACCTTAACAAAAATAAAACATTTGAAAACCAAATCCTACTCGCAATCAATAATGCCCCTTATAATATTTAAAAATCTGTTCTACCCTAAGATGGTTAGGTTAGGTAGAATTAAAATTCAATGATGAAGAAGCTAAATCGTACTATAAAGATTTTTTTTGTAACACACTACCCTCCCATCTGAACCTCCTGATCTAGACACTAGAACAATCTCTGGAAATCCCCCACGGCGTCTGAAAAGAAATTTGTGCAGAGACCTTCTGAATTTTAATTACCTTGAATGAGAGAAAAATATGTAGATATTTATTTGTGAATAAAATATAGTGTTATTACTGGATAGCTTTTCTCCTAACATTTTTATTTTTAATTCATGTTTTTATTCTTGTAGGCTGTAACATATATTATTATTGTGCCTTAGAGCGCAGATCGTACATTTCTAAATAATTTTAAAAAACTTATTACAAATTTATACAATTTATACAAATCAAAATACTATGCTAACAGTTTAAAATGTTTAAATAAATATTATCATATGTACAAAACTATAACCTTTTTTTTGTAAAATATGTTTTCACGGTAATAATAAAATTCAATTAATTTTGTTTTTAATTACATTCATCTCTTTATGACATTTTCAAATGCATTGCGTAAAAGGGATTGTACAAAGTTATAACAGTAAAACCATTATATTATGTAATCACTTTATTGTTTGATGAGTAAATTATGTTTAGAGAAGAAATCGTAATGTGTATAGTGTACGCACACAAATAAGTTTCAATATAAAACGTTAAGAATGTCTAAAATAATATATCATTCTGAGTTTTGATGAAAAAAAAGTGATTCGATATGACTCATCCATCTATCTATAAGATAAAGATAATTTTACTGCAGTGTCGTAAATATTATTAATTGGTTTTTAATAGTTTTAATATTGTTATAATAGTTTGTTCACATTACGACTAATCGTGTTTTGTACTTTTTATACGAATATAATTTCCATTTTGTATTTTACGTATATGTATATACTAGCTTTGGTAAGTATGTGTAATTTCTAAAAGAAAGTAACTTTGATAACAAGATGCCTTGCATCATGATAAAGAAAAAAAACAGATTAGCCGTAATGTGTCTTTTTTTCTTTTAATTCAAAAACTTATCTTCAAGAGTTATGTGGCTATAATTATAATTGTTGAACTGTTTGGACGCTACAATGATTAATGCATGTTGTTTTCACGTGAAAAAATGAGTAAAAATACACGGTGAAACTCGTGGATAAAATAAATATCGCTTGTACGTGTACCGCGTAAGAAAATCAAAAACATAAAAATTCTAGTTTTCTCCAAACGGTTGGCTCTTTTAAAAATATATATTTCTCATACTTACTCCTTCTAAACATTTTCAAGCAGGCCAATCTCGAAGCATTATTATAATTTAATACGCATTCACGTTGCCATTCATTTGGATGTACCTACATTAATAGTACATATAGATATTAACTGTGTACTTGAGATCGTGCTTAAATTAGTTTTGAATGGTTAAAGTTTTCGTTAGTAAGTTAATACGTTTTATAGTCTCGTACAAGTTTTAAGCGTTGTCATAACCAAAAAAAGGCACACTATCACATCATATTTTAATTATCGGCGGCGTTTTGATGTACGAAAAAACCATAGTTTTGAATGTGAACGCACCCGCATACACAAACACACACACACACACACACACACATACACATACACAAATGTATTAAGACTTATATCAATTCAATTTCATTTTTACCGAGTAAATGAGTTTAGATTGTCTTATATCGTCCGAGACTGTGTGAATTTAATGTGGACCATTATTACGGTAAAATCATGTCTGTTTCAAATAATAAATGTTTTTCGCATATTTTAGTGTCTATCTATAGATTTAATCCTTCTTTAACAAGACGTTAAGACGACATTTAAAGATGATAATATTGCGTTGGGTGAAACCAATAATACGTATAGGTACATCAAATGGTAATTTGCTTTGGCAATTCGTACTTCACTTAAAAAACTACGAATGAAATTTAAAGGAACCAATAATATTGTTGTTTGATATCAGTTACTCGTTCTATAAAGCATGACGTAGATTAGTGTAAGACTTGAGTCCGGGCAATTAAACAAGGACATTCAGTCGGAATAATATGATGGATTTGATTGGCATATTGGATTTTTCTATTGCTTATGAAAAAATAAATTAACCTACTCTGGACTGTAGTTTCTTTTTTTGGGTCGACTATCGTAACCTCCTTTATCTGAGATTTATTGATTTGTTACTGCAATCTGAAAGTGGTTCCGGGTTTGTGATACTGAACAATGTAATATTCAATTTAATGTGTATGTGTCACATGAAATGTATATGCTGTATATGCAATAAAAGGGTGTATGCATTGTTTCCTCAAAAAATAAAATTGGTTTTCGTTTTCGCCAAATGTACGGACACCAGTGCAGGTCTTCTACTATTTTTTCTATTCGACATTCGTTAACTATTTTAGTGGTTTTTATTCTTTAATAGCTCTTTGTGTAACTAAAACAATAGTTAGTCATAATATAATTGAAACTTGGAAGAACTCAAATACTGGCTTATTACCTACCTAGTGTAATATTTTTGACATTTTGTGTAATAATAATAATAATAATTATTGTTAACACTTTTGACTAGCCACTAGGTCACTAAGACTAGATATAAATGTCTTGTTATTACTGAAATTAGGTACTTACATTCTATTATAATTTCAAGGTTAAAAATATTTTTGGAAATTTTGATTGCTGAAGGTAGGTTTATCAGTGACAAGATCACTATTATAATATATTAAGACGACTACGTATCGTTCAATATTTAGCTTTAAGTGCTACCCATAATAATATAGTAACATTAGAGGCAAAGCAAATCATATATTGTTAACATTTATATTTCATAATTTGAGCTGTAAAATTAAGAAATTTGATTTTATTGATGAGATACGAGTTCCAATTAAGTATTACAGTTCAATAAATAAAATTTTATTTCGCATATTTTAGAATTTTAGACTTTTGTATACAACTCTTTATTCAGTGTACCTACCCTTTATTGTTTTTATTGTTTATTTGTGGAAACGATTATTTACGAATAATTGTGAGTTTTATACAAATGTATTTAATACAATTTTGAAGCTAATCTATATTTTTTTATTACTTTTAAAATAAACATTTTTATATTCTACGCATATTATTTATTAGCAGATACTATATAGTATATATTTCGCGGTTTTTATTTAGTCCATTAAATGCACAGCCCCGTAGGACGTTGGCCATAAAGTTATATCGGACGTGACTTATATAGTCGCCTGTCGGGTGCTCGCCTCGTGTTAGATAGCTGGACGTTTTCGGGGGACATCATAATTTAATCCAAAGAAAGTAAAGTAAAAAAAAAAAAAAAAAAATGGAGAACTAATTCAACTCCCTATAAAAAATAAAAGTTCTATCTTCGGGCCAGATAAAGTTTGTCAGCGGTTCTCCATTTGGTGGATTTGAACACGATACGTCACTACCCCTATATGATATACATTCAATCGCACGGTGTTATTATTATTATTGAACGATTACAATATTATAACAACAATAATATTACAGTATGATGTGTTTATTATTATCAATTTATTATCGTCTTATAATTAGCATTGACACGGACACGGAGTGACGGACACTGCGCCGGACCGGTGCGCGCGGGGCGGCGTGTAACACGTGGTTTTATTAAATCAGTCGCTGCAGTAGCGCCCCACCCCCGCGCACGGCCTACACACGGGAACACGACGACGACGGCGGGAGCGGGGGTCGGATCCGTCGGATACACGACGGCGGGCGGCCGCGCGGCGACGGTGCAGCCCGGCGTGAAAGACGATCGGCTTCGAGGACTTGGAGTGGCCGGACGTGTTCGACGATCGGTACTACGATGACGACGTGGACACGCGCTTGGCGCGGCCGCAGCCGCTACGGGCGGCCGCTGCCATGGTGAACAGTGGTGCCGGCCGCACCGCTCTCGCTGGCACCGGGCACTACCATCACCACCACCACCATCACCACCTGCAGTCGCAGCCGACCGCCAACTACCTGCACCATCACCACTACCTGCACCACTACCACCACAACAGCGTGTACTACCGCGGCCGCGCGCACCCGCAGCGCCGGCACAACATTCACCACCACCTCGCGGACAAAACGTCCTACTATCACCACAACCATCACCACCAGCGGGGCCAGTCACCGTCGTCGCCGCAAACACCGCCGTCGCCGTCCACGTCCACCCGGCCGCTGTACAGGCGGGTGTACAACTTCATCCGGCAGGCGTGGACCGGCGTCAAGTTCTCATTAGGTCAGTCGGTCGGTCGGTTGGTGGGTCGTCGCCCGACCCTCGCCACCCACCAAACCAATCAATACCCATCCACCATCGCCGACCAGCAGGTCGACGCATGTATACGCTTAAGCCGCGGATTCACAGCTACGTCGTCTGTCGTATCGCGTGTCTTTACATTTGGTATAATGGTCGGCCTTGGTAACCGTGGTATCATTCACTGACTGTGATCTACCGGGAAATTTTCAGAGTTCGGTTGACCACGTATTTTGGACACGACGGACGGACGGCGTATCTGTGAGCCAGGCTGTAGTCTGCTTTCTCGCCGGAAGACTCCGATTTTCAGATTTCCGCCTCAAGTGTTTTCCCTAGTCGGTTGGCTTGATGAAAAATATATGTCCTCTAACCGTTCCTTGACCGACCAAATGTATCTTTCCCTGCACGTACTCCAACATCCACCGTTTGCATGCTGTGGACTTTCCAAATTAAGTGACTCCAAGTATTCACATGATTTTACCTTGCAATGCTCCGAGTATTTTTTACTAGGAACCATACCTTAGATACAGAACTTTTATATCAGAAATAAAATCCAATGAAATCACTACCGAGAAAAAATTTCTTTATAGTACACTGTACACTTTCAAAAAGCCAAACTTTTGTATTGTCTTATATTTTATTGGAAACATTCCAATGTAAATAAATGTAGTGTTAAAATAACTAAATTATTCCAAAAAAAAACCCTCATAGTAATATTATATTATACTAAGTAATTATAATTCAACTAATTTAATGTAATTATAATTTTCTTTTTTAATATTATCATAATCAGTTAATTTACCTGTTGTTGTTTTTGAATTCGAAACTTAATTATTTATAAGTACGGTGCGAGGTGCTCCAAACTTGGTTTACTAAAATGTTTCATTAACAAACAACAAAAATATTTAAACCCAATGTTACCTAACTAATAATAAGCTCTTCTTAGTTTTAAACTGTTTAATTTTTTTTTTTTACTTGTGTAACAAGTTCTACCTTGCATTTGCATGTGATACAATATTACCATATAAGTTTAAGATCGCTTCATTTAACCTTAAAATGAAATTACAAAACTATTATGTATAGACGTGAAACTTAAGAAAAAGAGAGATTAATTTTAAGTTTTTATAATATCAACTAATTACAGTGCTATTACGTAGTTTAGTTTTCTCGAGTAAAAATGACTTGAGTCTGCAGTAGACATCTGTACAAAGTTATCAACACGTAATTTACTGATTTTAGTATTTTACACACACATCGACTAAATACGCACCAATTAAGGCAATATAAATCATAATTATTTTCTAAGCGAATACTCAGGATATTTTACTAATCTGCTGAACGACAAAAAACTCAAGTTTTCGACTATGGATTTCTTTTCTTTTCATCTTCCTGTTTACTTTTTCTAATATTGTTTTTCGCTAACATCTCAAATGTCGTACTACTTATTTCAATAGATTACTGGTAGACCAAGTTCGTTCATATTCTAAGTACCGTATAATATCATATAATAATATATACTCCCACGGAGCCATTATCGAAAGGAGTGCTTTTGATGAGTTTATTTTAACTCAATTGTCCTACGTAGGTAATCCTAATGGGATATCCGAAGAGTATAATATTATGACATTTAAACCACATCAATCGACGTCCGGAAGATCCACGATACTCATTACATGCGATGTGCGTGAGTGTATCTGTGGCTTGTAATTATAATTGGTTTTGTAATAAAATATTCAATATCGCCTTTGACGTGAAAAGTTGTCCTATGTTCGACGATTTTGTGGTTTCAATTCGAGTCTATATTGTATAGTAGATGGCCTATTATAGTAATACTAAAGCACATTTATAGACGAAAGTATGTCAGTTTATAAATACTATCGTTCTGATAAAACCACGAAATATGATTTTTTTTTTTCATTTACGGTCGTCATATTTTTGTTATTTTTTATTATTATTGCTGTTGTTACCATTAGAAGGTGCACAGTGCACCGACGTTTTAGGACATTTTAGAATAGTTGCATACGCCATACAGTTTAATTTATAAGTTATTTTTGGTATATAACGCCCACTGATTGTTTCACCAATAAGTGTATATACCTAATGCAAATTATAAAGTATAGCATAATAGTTTCCTATATTATTTCAGCTGGTTGACATATTATTTTGTTGTGTTGAATATGGTCATTAATGTTTTTCAACTGTTAATAATGCAATTAAAATGGCACGTATAGTTACAGCTGTATTCCGTTAAATATTTGTAGCGTGTTGTTTATCCACAACACGTTAAAATTAAATTAAGCTGATAAACAAACCGAGAACGTATAAACTGCAACTCACTATTTTATACCAAATAATAATAGTAATAATAATAATAAATAAAAAAATAACCATTCATGATTTTTACGACCACTCGTTTAGACTATAATATTTGTTCAGGGTTTGTATAATATTACGACCGTAATAACTCTGACCAATACCGTTTAAACTCATAAAATAAAAAAGGTACACATTTAAATCGTGAAAATATCAAACTAAGCCATTCGCCATGAAAATACATTAATAAACATACATAATATTATATTATATCGATTGATTTGAATACTTCTGAAGTCCATCTATTCGTTTCCGTTCATAATATTGTATGATAAAAATAAACACTTATATTAAAACCGACATTTCTATAACTTCTTGCAGCAGCTAAGCAGGGGCTTACTAGAGCAAATTAAGTTTTTATGCTTTGGCACACTTCAAAACCACCGAACGGTGCTGGCCCATTACGTGGATTGTTTGGTTACTATAATTTAAAGGACGCAGACGCAGCGAAATCACAATAAGTTCATTTTCCGATACCGCGTAAGATTTTCTTTTTTTTTTTGTTCATCTTTCTTTTTTCACCTAACCGAATATCGCAGCGATGCAAAAAAACTAAAAAAAAAAAAAACAACTTAAACATAAGTCGCTATAGGGCCGGGATCGTTGATCAGCACCAGGTCGAGTCGGGTACGCCTCCCACTTTTTTCAACATTATAGACCGTTAAGTATTGTAGTAATTTGTGTACGGGCGTCTCGGAACGACGGTAAGGTCAAGTGTCAATTTATAATAAAATGCACTGTTTCAGCATGTTTTACACCGCTTTTAGTTCACGTCGAAATTATTACCGTTTTAGCTTGCACGGCATAAATTATATTCGCTGTATAAAATAACACACAATATTGTTCCGCAAATGGAAAATCGGTCGGCCATGATTTTCCCGCCGATAATATTAATATATTTTATTAATTATGATGACGTTTTCCCCTTTAGATTCCGAATTTGACGATTTGGAAACACCGCCCAGGTACAGACCCGAAAGCGTACAGTACTTTTGCCGGACGACGGGTTTCACGGAATCGGAAATCAAAAAAATTTACCGCAATTTCAAGACGGAATGCCCGACTGGACTCATCAAGGAAGATGCGTTCCGTGGCATTTACTCGCAGTTTTTCCCTCAAGGAGGTAACGTCCCACGAAAAAAACCAAATACACTACACTGTAATTTTCACTGATTTTTCTTATTTGTATTTGTTATTTTATCGCAGCCAATATAAGTCAATACGCTCACTATGTCTTTCAATCGCTGGACCACGAAAGAAACGGCATCCTGAACTTTGAGGTGAGTACGAAAAATCACATTAATTTTTCAATCATTTAGAGGTACAACTATTCACTAGACAGACAAGTACATCTGACAAAATATACTAACATTTGAAACAAGTGTTTTGATTTATCTTAAAAAGTATGGTTTAGTTAAGGGCGATCACCTTCACTGTGTTTAAATTGTTTGAAACATATTTTAAAAATGTTATCTTTTGCCACGATTCTGATAACGCATATAGGTAAAGTATTTTTTTTTTACACATGAGATGTCCTCATGTTCATAACGATTAATCATTACCCATAGTTTATAATCATATTGAGAAAAATGTTCTACTTAATGTATTTTTCAACACACCCTAAAAGATAAGTTGATTTTTAACAATACATATCAAATTTAATACCGTTTTGTTAAAAATATATGTTATTTATCTTGAATATTTGATTTATTCGAAAATAGATGCTGATGTATTTATTGGTTTTACATTACATCAATATATTTACAAAGTATATTGTATAGTAGGTACTAGGTATTATAGTACTAATTAAATGCAATTTTAGTAATTCCATAAAATTAAAATTTGCATCGCATATTTTGAAGTTAATTAAACTTGAAATTACGTCACTTTTAAGCAATTATAAAATTTATACGGGTTCTAATTTAATAAAGTTGACTTTGGAAATACTCTCTAATTAGGTACTGTATTGTAGTCAAATGTACGATAAATGGCAAAGGGTGGCTTGAAAGCCTTGTTTAAGTATATATTATTATTAAACATGTAAAAAGATTGTTTTTATTTTAATTAACATTTTTATTACGGCTAGTAAAAAATGGAAAATCAATTCCGATAAAATGCCACTAGCCTGACTTCGATATCGACTATGGTCAGGATTTAGTTTCACCGAAATTACATTTTGAGTAGATTAATTTGACGACATATGGCATATTATCAATTATGAGCTATTCCATGATTTGAAAACGATTGTTCATCGCACTTCAAAAAACGAAGTAAAGGGTGAATGGATTTTATATGTAATGACTGTAAATTCATCCTTTATTTTTCACTCTTTATTTTATTTTTATTGTTTTTTCCAACTGATTGAAAAAAAAAACAATAATGAGTTTTTTTTCAATTTTGACATCAAAACACAATCTACATATAATTTCCACTAGATTGGTTTTGTATCATAAAAAGTGTCTGAAACACTGATACAATCGTTGTTCCTCAACATAGTATGTTTATTGAGAAATACAACTTTATTATTATATACCAATCACTTTTTCGTTAAACTAGAAATGTTAAGCATATAATATAATTATAGTATATTCCTATTTTTAAATTTTTAAATATATTTGATGATATAATAATATGTGATTATCACTATTATCAATGCCCAAAATTACTTAACATTTTGATTAATAAATTATTTTATTATGTTGTAACTTAATGTAACATAAATTAAATTACACTACCACAATGAGATAATTTGAAAAACTCAAAAATTAAAACTACAATTTTCCAAGTGGATGAATCACATATGATTTTGAGGATTGAACTTGTTTTACTAATGCATTTTAATATCAATGACTATCTATACTACAAACAGTACAAACGTCTATGGTAATTTACTTGATATTATATGATTACTCAGCTTAGTTAAAAATGTTGTTAAGTTTTCAAGAACACTTTAAAATAAATTAGTTCCTAAGTATATATCACAATCTTCAGTTTATAAAATATCTCAAGTTAATATACAAAATTAAATAAAAAAATATGATAAGACTTAAAATCGACTTATAAGTTGGGCTTTTTTTTTATAGCACCGATTTTAGTGTCGGTGGAGAAAACGCATACTAAAATTATGAGATCCAGTTAAAAGGAGGTAAGAGATTATGCGGCGGCAAAGCAGATTTTGTTTGGCGAGTTTTGATTGGATGATAAAAACTATAGTGGATTTTAGCTCTTCCTTGCGTTCTTACGTATAACATTTTTCATCTTGGTATGGATAATAATTTAATGGAGTTATTTATTGAGCGTATGGCGCGTACAGTGGTATAACATTCTTTAAAAATATTTTAAAAAAATTTAATTAATTTTTTAAATTCATATTTGAAACTGTTATCCTTACAATTGTTGAAATGACTTTGATCGTCGGATTACATATCTTTAAATTGGTTTTTCTATTCCGCCTAGGATGATCGTTATTCCATCTCCCCTGTTTAGAATAAGAGGAAAATTCCATTTTTTAAATGACAGGATTCATGATATTTAATTTTTGTGTGAGTGATACTTTATTGTAATTATTTTGACATGTGCCCTTAGTTTATGGTTGTTAGTGTGTGTACCTTTTTGGTAGTTATTGGGTTTATTTGTATGCGTTGTTGAGATGTGGTGGATTCATTTGAATTTTGTAGTTTATTAACATTATAAAATACAACTGTATTTGATTTTTAACGATTTGCATTAATTTTTTACAAACACTTACCGTTAGCCTGATTCAGTTCAAAAACAGTAAATTCTATGCGCGTATAGGTTTTTGAGAACATTCGTCAATGGTCTTTCCAAAATAATTTAAGAAACTTTAGAATCCATGGAAGTTATCAGCTGAAAAATATTTAGCTAAAGTCTTAAGTTTAAGAGATACGAGGCACGTTTAATGTGGTTTGTATATAATCGTTAATGTATAGGTACATTAGATTAAACTAATTTGGTAGTTAGGTGTATTGGGCTAATGTGCATTAAATATTTATGCGATTAGTGAAATCAAATTAATTTCAATAGGCATTAACAATTGTATATTTGAATTTAAACAAAATTACAAATAAAAATAAAAAAGCTTTCAAATTAATATTTAAATACATTTTCGTTTAAATCAAAACTATTTCCAGTGAAGTTTTATTCATTCATAAATTTAAAAAAATAAACAATCATTCGCAATATGACAATTGTATGAAACAGTTTTAGTAGCTTATTATTGGTTATTTTCGGTAGAGTATTTGAGTTAATAACTAATATTAGTTGAATTAATAAACAAAATCAAAATACTTAATAGACAAGATTTATTTTTCAATCATTATTTAGACTTAGATTCAAATTTAATATTTTACTTATTTTTATTAGAGATTTATAAATAATGAAATACGAAGCACGTTGCACATACATAGTAAACTATTCGAACCAAAAGTTTTGAACGAGTTTATGAAAAATATTAATGTTCCATTAACCAAATATAGTGAAGAAAAGTACAACGTCAAAAGATTAAATATTTACCTTTTCCATTATGTTGTTGACTACAAAGGATTTTTTTTATAAGAGCATAAAAAAATCTAGATTTCTCCTTTTCGAAGCGACACTACGAAATAATGTTTATTTCAATCTGAACAGAAAATTTTAATTTTTTATTAATCTTGCAAGCAACTCTTTTGAAAATATTTTATCACCATATTGATGTATTATGGATACGTACCTACAAAAATCAGTGAAATAAAAATATTTTAAAAATTCCGTTGTGATTACAGGTTAGATACAATTCGTTATTATAATTATTGATAATTTGTGTTTAGGGCAGCATGAAAATAACTTTCCTTCGATGTATGGCTATATAGTTTTTGTATTATGTTAATATATGGGTTCTCGTAAAATTTTGAAAAATAATTGAATAGTCAGTAGGATATTGGAATGCATATTTTTTCGGACTAATAACTACATTGGCAGTATATTTTCCAAATATTTTCAAAGTCTGATTGGTTCAAGTGGATTTTCAATATACCTATATTAAATTCCATCATTAATATCGTTTACTTAGTATGTGTGTATTGGGTAATTAATGTTTAAATAATCATTTTATGAATATGGCAAAACAATAATATGCGTAACAGTTATTATTTTAATTTATATTTAATAAACGTGTTGCCATAGGTATCCTCCAAAATACGAATTATAGAGGGAACAAAATACGGTTGTATATAGAACATAAATACATTTATCATCGATTATTTCGTCATTTACTTTATTATTAACTCGAATCCTCTGCAGTCTACACTCTCCAGAATAGTTTCTTGGCACCTTCCGATATTGGTAAATGTATATTATTATTCCGAGAAACCAACATTTGTTTCAATTAGTATAATTGAGTAGGTAGTATGGTACCAACATATAAACATATATTATGTGACAATAGTATACCAACAATATTGAAATGTATAATATTATGGTACAGTGTAGGTAACATAACACTGAACGTTTATTTCTACCAAAGTTTCGACAGTATACCTAAAATATGTACAATGTACATAAATAATAATATGATCTAGTCTAATGAACAACCGGTGGAAACGAAACAATCAAAAACCGAAAATATCTCAGTGTCGTCGCAGTATACACAAATATTTTTCATTGCTATGCGTGCGAATTTCGATTGATCGAAACTGGCGGGACTCTCTAAATTATTATTTTGGTATACACATTGAGGCGGGAAACATAAAAACAAAAGTAACGAAAAACGGAGTCGTCCTATTAGTATTTCATTTACAAGGTTTCGTTTTTTTCCGTAGTCTCGCCACCCCCGAGCATAACTACTGTCTCCCCTTTCCGTGTGGCGTGCATTCGAAAGCACCGGTGCAGCTAACCTGTTACCTATGTTCAATGTTTTTTTAAAGCACGTTTTTAAACATTGAGCCGTTAAAAAAAATTTACTTCCGATCATTATTTTTTTTTTTTTTATTTAGAAATACGCCTCAACTGCCAGGGTTATTGGCGTTTAAGATATATATGTTACAATTTTATTATAATTTACTTAATGATACTAGAGCATAAAGAAGAAGAAAAAAAAGAAAAGAAAAGTATATAAGATAATTATATGATATAAATAATATAATAATATTAATTGTATGTGGTATTTTAGAATTTGTGTTATATTTTTTGCAGAAGGTTTGTTCGTTTGAGAAGTTCTAGGATGTTCTTTCCGTGTTTGGTGCTAGTATTTCACAAAGGTTGTTGGGGAGCATGAGTTTGTCTCTGGCATCTTTTGTGAGGAGGCATTCTGTTAGCAGGTGTTTGACAGTAGTCACGGTGTTGCATTCCGATCATTATTGTTATTATTATAAGTGACAGTTTTTTCCGTCTAATATATTATAATAACTACATGCAGACTATTTACATACTAGTTGGTTTTAATGACCAATTACGTCCAAAATCTAATGTGTACTTAATTTGCTATTGCAGCGTTTAAAAATGTAACTATAAAAATTGAATAACTTTTTTACAAAAAACTATTCACATGAATATAGTAGGTATATACCAAATAAAATGGTTTAAATCGATGTATATCATATCCACACAAATGTAATTATACAGAGTTTTTAATGTGTCGTATTCTGTCAATTTTTTAGCCAGTTTTTTATGTATCTATTGGATAGTTAAAAAAATGGAAGTTGCCGATTATTGCTCCGGAGCCTTCAGTTATTGACACCTGTGCATTACGGCCCCTTGCCCGTAATGAAGTGCACTCCTGAAGAGTCCGGATAATATTATAGGGATTACCTGATCCACAAATTCCGTCGCGTCACCTAATGCGCAACAAGTCGATTCTCGACCTTTTATGCGGTATTATATAATATTATTACGAGCATATTATCGTATGAATAATATAAAAGTACATCAGTATAGCCACGTATATACATTTTTCACCCTTTCGCGCGGAGTTTTTGGATAAAACTCCATGATGAGTGTTGCCGTATACACGCATTACACTATATCGCATTATTATTATACAGGTACGATTCTTATTTTCGAAAATCCGACTCGGCCATTAGTCCCCACGATCTCGGTGTAAATAGACGCTCATCGGAGTTCAGTCATCCCTAACACCGGCGGATGGAACGGACACGAAACCCATTAGCCGAAAACCGCTTGTATACGCAGAATATTATATATATATATATACCTATATATTATATACATATTACACTCATATAGAAATAATGCAGCAGGCGAGTACTAAGCTCGTATCGAGTTAACTTTTCAATCGAGTCCTTATTATCCAGTGCATTATACTACATTATGTACAGGGTGAATCACCAAGTATGCTCCGCCTTATTTTTTTCACATTTAGTAATAAATTCCTACAAATTATGATTTATGGAATTTTAAAGTATATTTAAATGACATATTTTAAAAATTTGTGAAATCTCTGGTGATACACACTTTCGTTTTTTTAAAAGAGAACCGCTCTTCTCTTCCCTCTTTGAGTGGTCAATTTTTTTTGGAAATTATGACGTATCTAGTTCGAATTTAAACGAGTATGGTTCCTCAGTTATTAAAATGTTTGTTATAGAAAGGATAGTAGTATAACCTTTGAAAATAGTGGAACAAAAATAAAAAAAAACTAGATGTAGTATTGACACTAGTTTTTATTAAACTCGATCGATATTTTTACAACCATATTTTAATGTGTAGATGTATTAAGTAACATTTATGAAAAATTTACATTTTCAATTCTTCATCGCCTTCATATCTTTCTGGTTCATTAACATAGACTTATTAAATTTAGTGCGCAGAGTTAAATAACTCAAAAATTACTAGTACATTTTATTTTGATTCGTTAGCATACACGTTTAGAAAAATAATCCATAAAATAATTAACAGTGAAAAAAGGGAGATATCTTTTGAAAAAACAAAAGTCAGCTACACCACAGGACTTTTCTAATTATCGTACAAATATCTCGACACTTTGAAAATATAATCTTTAAGTATATTTCAAAATTCCAAAATTCAGGTTTTGAATAACTGCATTATTGAAGGGAAAATGTAGTGATTATACTTGGTGAATCACCCTGTAGGTTAGGTTAAGCGTACACGCGTCATAGTAACTATATACGTTAGTGAGTGTGTTTCTGTGTGTGGGTATAGTTGAGTGTATAATATTACTATTTATTATGTATGTATAAGGACGGCATTATACCTATAAGCTCTACACCATTCGATTAAATTATGTTTCGTTCATCAAGCGAAATAAGGGTTCGAAGGACATTATGCTGGGATTCGTCCTCATATAAAATATGCTGTTTTTATAATTTTTCCTCTCCGTATTATGGTTTCTTTATTGTCGTAATATTGTTGTAATATTTACACACGCTACTGCAATAATTGTACCTGTCAAGAGAACTATCAGGGACAGGCCAATACGCACGCACGGCGGTCTTGTCTGTCCATACTCCTGAGTTTATGTTTTACTATTTCTGGAAGAAGCAAGTAACTAAGCACAACTTAACAAAAGTATAAATATTTATAAATCAAATATAGGTAAAATATAAATTACAACTTTATTACTGACTTTTTATTTTTCATTTTATAAATATTTGAATAAATATAAATATTTTTTTAACTTCTGTTTAGTTATATAAAACTATTATGCTACTAATAGTTATAGTATTTATTGTTATTCAAATCAAAATTTTACAAACATACATGTTTTTGAACTTCTTTGCCTTCAAAACATAGGTTTTAATTATTTGGTTGTTTCTATCACAAAATGCTTTTGAGAGTAGGAATACCATTTAAACATATACCTATTTAGTTGGTATCTTTATTTATATTTATGTTTGAACAGGAATAATCTATTAAATATTATTGATTTATGTGACTCAAAAAATAATAAAATACTGATTAAATTAAATGTATACAAAAGTTTGACGTACAGTACAGTATCAGCCTTTTACGCCATCCATAACAACTGTGCAGTGTATGTCTACCTATTATCATATCAGATAATTAAAAAAAAGTCGAGCCTAAATTCCAAGTATATTAACTTGAGTAAGAACAAATAGTGAACCTATAACAATTTATAGGTATTAAACAACCTTAAAAGTTGATAAGTGCATAAGAGGTGCTGTTCCACAATATTCACAGACGCATATATTAAATTGATAAAAATAATATTAAACTACGTTGAAAAATTATCTTTTTTTTTATACAAAATTGTATTGTATTATATAAACATGTCATAAAATTATAATTTTTTTAGAAGCATTCAATTTAAAAACATTTCATATTATATTAATACAACAAAAATATTCAAAATTATTTTTTCTTATTTTCTATGGCCTAAGTCCTTTGTTTGGCTACCACTTAATCCATGTATTTCGCTCAATCCAAACAATGCCGAAATACCTCTTTTTCCCGATCTGTCCGGATTAAGCGGAGAATACTGGATTTCATAAATTATAAGAATATGGTATTGAAAATTAAAAATTAAACTCAAATCGTTGCAGATTAAAAGAGAAAAAAAAATCGTATTTCGTAAACAACTTGTTTCACTTAATGGTATTAAGGCTGTAATTTCACAGGATGATATTATGTATATTATAATATTGTTGTAGGAAATACTCACGGCAGTATGAGGGACAGAACACGGTAATGTGAATAATACCCATGAATCTATAATATATAAATGAATGAACGTTTAATCAATGTACCTAATGAGAGTTCACATTAGGTACCTCGGCATAAATATATACAGATTATAGAAACTTTGAGGTTACCGGTCGATTGACAAGGACTCCCGAGCTAGGATATGGAAACATGATACTTATATAATATGCGTACATCCAGAAAAGTATTATTAAGGTTCGCATAATATAACAGTGAGTAATTTAGCGTAAGAGGCAAATAATTCATATATACTCGTTACTCATATATGCACATAGTATTGTGTTTACATCGATTCTTCATCTGAACACAGATCACAGTCTACATTGTCTGCATTGTCCTAACCTAACGTATATTAAATTCTACTCTGATAAAAAATCTAAATACATGGCGCAAATAACGGGGATTCATTGTATTATTACAACAACAACAAATGTATATAACTCGTCAACGTAACATGTTGTAATAGTATATTGGATATAGTGCAGCAATTAGTCGCTCCGCTATGAGTTTCAACGAGCGGTTTAATTTTTTAGAGGCAAGGTTTAGTGAATAATTGTAGAATATTTGAATCCATTGTATAATTATATCGTCCATCTTTAGTCAGTTGTTTTAATTTATGTATATAATTTAATATTATGTTGGATAAACAATAAAATATTTTTAATACTTTAAACCAACTTCATGTTTCACCACTATAGAGTTATTTTCAATCTTGTGCTTTTGTATTTAGAAGTTTTCTAGGTTAGGTGATTTATACCACACACCGTTTACCGGTGTTTTTTTAAAATATATGAATTGATGTATAAATAATACCTATTTGTATTTATTTTGGAATACATTATTTTATATTTTATCTCTTTTTCTACAGAATCCTAACGCTGGGACTATTGTACTTTATCATATTGTAGTTTTAATATTATAATACTATGTGTGTAGACTGTGGATGGAAGCTCTTTTGTTTATTTCAATAAGTAAATGTTGACAACTTTGCAATATTAATATTATTTTAATAAAATCATACTTTTCGTGTCAGAGTTAAAAGCACTCATAAATATTGTATAAAATATTAATAGACTTTGGTTGCACACTGTAGAACGTATTACGATATTTTAATGAACATGTAAATGTAATATTTACACTTAAAAACTGTCGACCCATCAACAATTCTTTAGTCTTTAGTTAATAATACTTATTATATGTCGTTAAGTTACATATATAAAATATAAAGAATTCATTCTACAGGGACCAATGTAGCTACGAAATTAGCTATACTCGAAGATTGGATGTTTTGAAATTAAATTTTTACGATATTAAAAAAGTAAAAATGAAATACAACATGTCAATAGTTTTGAATTTTCATAAAGATTCAGAAGCAACAGTCTGGACAATATTTACGTACAACAGGTCATTTTATTTCAAATTTTTAGTCGCTTTGGCGAAAATAAAGTGTAGAAAACATATTGTGAATGTAGAGAAGAATAAGGAGGATCTTGTAGTACGTACCCGCGTTATTTTAACAAACCAGGCTACCTTCAGATTGGCTCATATTCCTTAACAAAAAGGTATGCTAGATACTATTATTATTCGTGCTGGAGTCATGTGGGTTTTTAAATAAGATTAAATTTAAAATAGTTTGTTGAAATAACTTTGATTCGCGTGAGGATTGAACGGATATGCGATGAGTCATCGTTCAAGAACCGAGACTGTTACCGAGCAAAAATTACGTCGTCGTCGTGGGTCATAATAAGTTCGAGTATACCATAATTATGAGGTGCCGTGAACCATTACATAAGCTTGTTAATTGTTCCTATTGAGTTGGATCGAAGTCGCTGTGGCACAGCGGTTGTATGTTAGTAGCGCAGTACCCACCCCTCTCCCTATTAATCCGGCATAGGGTCGGTCGTTTAAACAACTTATAAATAATATTAAGCACGTCGAAAGCTGTATGCGCAAACGACGTCATATAAAATTATTATTATTAATATTATTATAATATTGTTTAAACTTGAAAACGGTAAATACAATCGCCGTTTTGAATGAATACACTATTTATGTAAATATCTATTTACCAACCATGGTTTTAATATTATATTATGCATATAGCAACTAAAATGTATAATATAATATAGTTGGCCCAATACTCTTGAGCAAAACTTCTAAAAGTTATGCGATCGATATTTTATACATAATATATACTTATAAATATATACATTCATATATTTTCCATTTGCATGGGTAAATTTTCGTGTTTTGTATATGTGAATTTTTCTTGTAACATCAATAGATCGTATATTATACACTCACATCACTTCGTCAAACGCCGCACAAGAGTACAAATCCATGTTTAGCCGTCGTACCGTGAAATGATGAAATTCCTTTCATTTCGTTTTCTCATTGGCACGTATAATACTATTGGTTGTGTTTCATTTGGTGGCAGATTTATTATGTTATTATTATTATTATAACGCATACTATAATAGTACATACATTTTACATGTAATAATATTACGCGGTACTCAGAACCATGTTTTTCAATTTCGAGATGTTTTGAATATTTCAACTTAATGCTAAATTATTTGTTAGCAAATTATAAACAATTTTAAACACATTTTATATTTTTAGTCATACATCCAAATTACATTTGATTCTCTTTGTTTGCCTTACTACTTTTTTTTTTTATCATTATCGTTAATGGTTCAAGAATTTTGTGTATAAGATCATTGTTTCTTCTTCGATCTCAGTGAGATCATTTTATTATATCTAAGTCTATTTTATTTTATATTTCATTTCCAGAGGACGATAACCATCTCGTCAGTTTGCACATTAATTTACACATTTTATTTTTTACTGAATTTATTACACTTTTGATGTAGGTACATAACAAATGTATTATCATCATATCGTACATAGTAATAGTATTGCATGAATAGAATTTTTCTATTTATAGATACAGTTGTCAGCAGTACAATACATATACAGGTACATAATAATATGTGTACAATTTCTTTGTCAGAATTGGTGCGGTGCGTTTTCGTAACAAAAAAAATAGTGTGTCGATTGTGCACTTTACTGTATGGACATTTTGCAAAATCGGTGGTTTGATAACATTCGAATATAATAAAATATCTCTATTTTCTCTGTAAAAAAAAAAAAAAAATGAAATAACAAACACTGAAACGTTGCTAAAAAATTGATGTTACCTGTGAGAGTAGAACATTTTTGTTCTTTTTTTCGCCCCCAGACATCAGATTATTTTGCTACACTTATATAGGATGAAGTCTAAAATTCGCGATTTATTATAATACATTTTTTTCGTACGTGATATGTTCCAGTGTAGCGTATGTGTTTTCCGTTTCCATCGCGAGAAGCCCAAAATTATTTTCTTCTCTCAGAGTTACAGCTGTGGTTTTTTACGTATTAATGTATGATAAAAATATAAAATATGACTTGATTTATTGGAATAAAATGTCCATTAAACATACATATATTTTACTAGATACTGAATCAAGATGCATACCATTGTTACAACTCTCTCCGTGTACCATATATATATATAAGTAATTTCGTTGATCATTTATCGTTCCACAGATTATGTGTATATCGTCCTTAATGTTACTGGGGAGTCGATGACGACGATATAAACCTTTTTTTTATGAATATTTCTTTTTTTGGTATGATATGTTTGATTTGAAATTCTACTCACATACAATAATATGTTATATTGTTCTTGAATTCTTAAATAATATAATAATATGTATGTAAGTCGTATTTATTTTAAGTAGGTATCATCTGGAAAAAATAATTCACGACAGTAATGTACCTATATTGTCTAATCTTTATGCCGTTTATATTATTGAAGTGCTCTAATGTAATAATATTATTGTAGTACTTCAATAATCGTGTAGGATATAAACAAAACTAAACTAAAACATAAAATGAAACTACAGTTTTTTTAAAAAAAATGTTGAATACTTATATAATTTAATAATTTGGTATTCGTTAAACAATACGGTGATTGTTGACTCGGTTGATCCTTAAAACCTTTGCTTTGATATTATGCACTTTATACAAATATAATTTTTATCATAATATATGGAAAAAAATACATTCAAAGTCAAAAATATTTTAACTGGTCAATAGGTGGCAATAATGTGATTATACTGTTTTTTTGTGGTATCGTCTACACAAAAAACCCGTTATATCTAAAATTAAGTATTTATATGTTTTATTTATAATATGTATAATACTGGGTATAATATAGTTATATTGTTATTATCTTTTGGTTTGCGTTAAATACGAGTGTCATTAACAAGTATACAATTTTAAACGCCCAGCTATTACTTTTTTATTATTATTATTATTATTTTTTTTTTTTCGCCACACATTGTAACGTAAACGTACAAAATGATACATTACACGTATTTTTGTTTCACTGATCTCTGTTTTTGTCACACTAGTAAATTGAACGCTTACCGTAAATAAATTTCTATTTTTTCGCTTGCACTCGCCAACACGACGTGTAATATTGTACCATGACGGACGCGTATATATTATACACAGCATCATATTTTTATCACTTGGTCGAAACTCTATTAAATAAGAACTAAGAAGAACCGACGGCGATTGTTCACACAGTATTTTGCTGTTATGCCAATTTTTTTTTTTTCATTATTCCATAACTGTTATCGTGCGATTTTTGTACACGCGATACGGGATGTATAATAATAATAATAATAATAATAATAATATAATATAGTGTGTGCAGTGCATACAGTGTAAATCACCCTTTTGGATCGCGTGTGATTTATCGCAAAATATTCACCGTGTGTGTCTGCCCGCCTAGTTAAAGCGAACAACGCATATAATATACACCTATAATCGATACTAAAGATATGTATGTATATAAATAATAATATTCTATTCTATTATGCACAAGCATATTATTTTATTGTACGCAACCATTCGCCTGCAGAAATCGTTTTCGGTTTTTCCTAATCTGTGCCGTTTTAAATAATTTGGGTTGATAACTTAAAATTGTAGTACTATTGGCCGCAGTAGAGGCGGCGGGCTGGGTGAAACCGTGGCACTTAGACACGCAGATTTGAGTACTTACATCGGTATCAAATTTAACAGAATACTTTCCGAAATGTAACCCGCGGTGTACACTGCTGTACGCATATTGTATTCACTATCGTCTCGGCCGGTCCATATAAGTTATTATAAAGTACTGATCAATAGCTCCTATGCATCGCCTATAACCTGCGAAATAGATGTTCCTGGTATAACACTGCAGTTCAACGACCCGAAAAACTGAAAACAATGTCGTCAAAGATAATTATATGTATATTAGGTATACATGTTATTGCATTTTTTCTTCGTTGTTCGCAAGTCGTCCACACACTATATATATATATATTATTATGATCCAATGACCCATAGTTAATATTTTGACGAATTTCATAGTACCCACGCAATAGTTACCTCCCATCAGTTGTGTCAAGCTGGACACATTGTACATTCGTATGCACGACATGTAATACTATACTATTGTAATAATATTATACTATTATTGTCTAGGCTTAATAACGAGCTTTCTGTAAAGTCTATTTTACATTAATTCATGGTATATTATTATCATTATGATCGTACACGATACTCTATGTCCGCAGGCAGCATTGTTTTAACCGCGATTAACGATTCGTACATTCAATCGGCGGAAAATGATTGCAATAAAATCCTCGTTGTGTACGCATGCTATGGAAACCACTGCCTAATTTGAGTTTTGTATTGTTAATTAACTTATATAATATGTTTTTTAGCCATTGTATTATTATTTTACTTTGAGCATCCTAACTATGATAAAAAGGTTTAAAAATGCACTATTGTTGAATTCTTAATATTATAAAAGAAAAGAATAACTTTACATGTAACCTATATCAACATCGCATACATAGTACATATTATAGTATATATTAGACATAGCTGGTAATAATATATAATAATAATAATGATACATGTAAAATGCTATTATGTTACTGTGCACAATTATGGAATGAGTGGTTCATTACGATTATATTAAAAGCACTTAGATTAAGTTATCTGATAATACATGTTCAGTATTTTTCGACTATGATTGTCTGATAATCAAAATAAGGTTATTGTGATTATTGAAAAGCGGCCTGTCAACATCTCGATATAGTAATTACATTTTGGTCAAGTTTATGTTGCGTCCTAATGTTAACGTATACAAATTAAATACATTAATGATAATTCATATAACATAAAATATAGTAAGTGTTAGATTATTCATAATTGTTTATAATCATTCAAAGTTTTTATAATTATAGCACAAATTATAAAGTGAAGAGGGAAATCTTCAAAGTTCATTGCATCTAAAATGCTAATTTAAAGATGATACTTCTCAAAATTATACCGCTTTACGATTTATGAAAATAAAATTATCTTTCTATTTTCAAAAGCAGGAGAAGTGGAGTATAATTATAATTCTTTATTAAGTAAAAACTTAAAAAATAACTCTAATAAAAATTAAATTTGTTTTTAAAAAATGATGTTTATCATTTTTAGTGTCTTAACAAAAAAAAACATTGGAAAAACATTTAATGTTTTTTGTTTAAATGATCTATCGTAAATTATTAAATAATTAATCAATTATGTACTTAGTATATGACTCTTTGCTATAATGTACGATTATTTGTTTGGGCAACACATTTATAATTTATCAAAACGTTTATTTAAATTATCGCTGTGAATTATGTATACTCTAATTTATTTACTCTGGGAATTTAGGGTTAATTTAAGTTTTACATCAACCCGTCAACGCGATTCTTTTCGATTCAGTCGTGTGCACTGTGCACGTGCTTCATAGTAACTCTGGTTATGAATATATTCTCTAAAATATATTAAATTTATAATCATTAAAATAGAGGAAATAATAGCCTTGTTCTCTTTAATTATTAATTTTGATAATTCTTTGATTTCCATTCCAACCAAAATTTAAAATTAATATTTAGAATAAGTACACCTCATAATATGTTAACGATTAAAATTATTTGTAAACCAAATGGCTCACGATGCCAAGGCTTGTACCTATGTATTTTTATTTTTTCTTGTGGTTAACTTGTTATGATATTATCTTATTAACCAAAGAAGTGTAATAAGTAATAAGTATATTTTTATGTTTTACATTATTTTTTGTATATTATAATATAGTTTATGGTTGTTATTAATTTACTGTAAATTGGGCTAACGCTTGTTATTATTATTAAATAAATCAATATGAATTTACAGGTTTTGTTTCATGCACATGGATTAAAGATAATATACATACTTTTTATATTTTTAGTGCATATAAGCTTATTCGTTTTAATTATATACCACTGAATGAATATTTAGTACCATTTCAAAGTATTAAATGTGGAGCCCTCGATGTATTATAATTATTTACATTAGGTATGTATAGTATAACGTGCGATTTCCATGGAATGATTTCAGTAATAAATTCTTCACCCACCCCAAAGAAAATCTGTTCGTTGCTCGTCCACAATATAGGTGGTACGGTATTATTATATTATAAAGAACAAGGATTTATAAAGTATAAACGAACTAAGCATATCGTAATAGTATGTAAGTATATATAAATATATTATATATACATTAATTGTAATAACCTGCAGCTAGAATTGCGAAATACTTGTATATTGTACATACATATATAATATATACACCAGGTTATTATTTTAAGAGTGCGTAGACGGGCAACGGATTTAATTTATCGTCGGTGATTTATCGCGAAAAAAACATTTTCCAAAAATAATCAAGTTTATAATTTAACACATGTAATGTATATATATATATATACATGTAGGGAGATTCTCAATGTATTCTCACCCCATTTTATTATTTAATAATGCATTTATTAAAATTCGGGCCATATAAACTTTTTTATTTTGAACGCGAACCACCCTTTTTTACAGTAAATTATCAATTAGATAATTTTTTTTGAGAATTATTAAATTGTATGCATACTAAAGGATTATAACAATCATTTAAGAAAAAATATAAAACAGATTTTTAGTAATAATTAGTCAAGTTCTTATTAAAATGTATTCTTCAATGCGTGGATATAATTATACAGCCTCCATGTCTTCTCGATCTATTACCATGGACTATTATCTGAAGATAATACTTTAAAGTTTGATAATAGCCAAAAATAATTCTTTAGAATTTTGATTTAACTAGGACTTAGGTAGTTACATAAACACTTTGAAAAAACTATCACATTAACAATTTACAGTAAATGAGTTATTTTTGTTAAAAAAAGTTTGTACTGCTCTTGTAACTCGGACTTATACTCCACAAATTACAAAAAAAAAAATGATTTGCTAGTAGTATATTCTTACTATTTATATAAGCCATAATTTGAATAAATTCATCATTAATAAGGAATAAATGGGGTTGAGCATGATTGGCGAATCACCCTGTATATAAATGGCTGACACGATAATATTATTATTATTATTTGCGCTCCGCCGCCAGAGGTTTCGTTTGAAGGACAACTGCGCAATGAGGCGAGGTTCGTTTACAGCCCGCGGGCTTTGGTATTAAATTAAAGCTGTCCCACGGCGCTACTACCACTATATATATAATATAAATGTACACGTATAGCATCGTCGGCGGCGACCTAAGTACGTCTCCGGATTTTCTACTTAAAATTACCTCTAGAGTTTTGTGTAGAGTACATATTATTATGTATTATGCACTATAAGTTTAGTTATTTTATTATGATTATTTTTTATTTTTTAAGACTCTACACCGACCGTTCGGCTTGTGCGCAGCTCGATGTGACAAACTGTACAGTATTTTCTTTACCATCCATGCACATGGTTTATTATCATTGAGACCGAACCGAAATAAAGATTTTACGTCGATATATTAGGCATACTAATAAGTATCTATACTAAATATTATTATATCACGATGTCTAGAGTAATATCATATTAACTTAGTTGTACTTAATATACATTAGTAATTATACTTGCAAAACGAATATGGTACACATAATAAGAAATTTAGAACGATATTGCAATGCTGTAGATTGGGGTGGTTCAACCCACGGCTCTCCAAACATTTTGTTTTGGCACTTAAAAAAAAAAACATATGTTTGATAATTTTAGTGTTCTAAGCGTGATAAATAAAAATAAAAACTGATGGTAGGTAGGCCGGTGGTAGATGGAGAGGTAGCAGTACAAATTTATACGTATTCTATAATGTGACAACTTGTGTATTATATTATATTATTATAATATGTTTTTTGTAAATAAAGTACAAAAGAAAATATTTTTTTTTCTTTAGGCATCTTATAAATGTATAAATTGGCCGGCCAATTACAAAAGGTAGGACCATCCTGCTGTAGATTAATAATAGTAATAATAATAATAATGACAATAATGATGATAATAACTAATGATAATGAAGATATTATATTGATATTATGTTTTTAAACTTAACGTAACGTTTTATACCCCCATTGTCATCTAAACACATAGTCATCTAAAATAAACCTAACTGGGGTGCAGTTTGGCTTCATTCGAATGCACGCTCATAATAATACAATTATACGTTTCAACCGAGTACGCGAATGAGTATGATCAGTGTTCGTGTGTGGAAATTGTAATTGACCAAACTCGACCAAATGTATGATAAAATAATTTATTGTATGGTTTTCAGCCGGTTTACTTAACCTAACCTAACCTGTATAATTGTATGGGTTGTACATTGTAATAATATCACTTTATTTATATAATTTAAGAAATAGTAAAGTACGGTTGGATAAGTTGGAACAAAATTGAATTACAATTTGTAACCAGTTTTTATATTTATTTATTCCAGAAAATTGTGGTTTATGTACAATTTTGAATTATATTAGATTATTATTGATGATTTATAACAACTAGTATATACTATAGATATTTTTTATATATTATTCAAAATTAAAATTTTAAAATGAAACACAAAAAATCCAACCTTGTATTTCCATATCGGTGCAACATCTACAAGGGGGAGGTTAGACGGAATACATTCACCATTATCTAAATAATGACTACAACGTCTTACATTCGGGGAGGTTTTGTCTTTTGCCTTAAAGATTCTGACGTGGATAAAATGGATGGCAGCAACTGACGAAAAATATTGCGGTTACCCACGATATATTACTGGGGTATACTATATGATAAGAAACGAGACTGAGCTTACCACGGTTGCAATGTACAATGAATTGCCGGTATATAAAACCTCACTGATGAATTTACGGACGGACTCGCCCGGAAATGTTCTGGAAACATTTATTGAAGAATTGAGTGGGGTTCTTAAATCCATGTGGTCTGGCCGTGGTAAGAACGGTCGAACTTATGGCCTACCATAATAATATTATTTACGGTACTAGCGACGAGTGGTTAACCGCGATTTTCTACGTCGGTCAGTTTTATGAATCGTCGAATCGGACGTTTTCACAGCTTCCACAACCTGACTTGGCAGACCTATACAAATATTATGGACAGGTTTTTCGTAAGAATTTGCATTAGTTACTGAGTTATATACATTGTTAATAACTATTAGTTATATAAATGCTCTTCATAAATAATAATTTATCGTATTCACGTATAGTTCGTTAGTTTAACACTATGCCACTATGTTATATATGTAGTTATAACATTATAAATATCAAGTCGCAGTATCGTCTATATATGTATCCCATTCCGTACTTAACAAGTATTTTTTAATAAATTTTTAAGTACAGTCATGTTTTGTTCATAACTGTATACAAAATTAAAGTTATACATATTCATTTACCTTATCATGTCTCAAAATAATCTAACACGTATATTATAACATTATTATGTCGTTATTATGGGCTACATTATGATGGCCATTGGCTCATTTTTGCATTGTTCTTATAGGTGGCAGACTACGAGATATTTTTGTAATCCGTTTCATATTTAACACAAACTCTCAGACACTACATAAAAATTGTTTTCTTCAAAATTGAGTTATTTTCGGTACAAAATCTTTCAATAGGGTATGTATGACCTTTAAGAAGTCCAAATCTCTGTTATCATATTACCAGCATAAATCAATGATCAAGTACAAGATTAGACTTAGAAATTCATGTAATACGTATGCGATAAACACGTATAATTTCTTTTATTTCTCCCTTTAAATGTAGAAAAAACGTCATTATAATATTATAATATTAGTGCTGCTTTTTAAAGCAGTCGAGATATGTTTTAAGTTATAACCTATTAATTATTATTTATTACATTCAGTAACTTATTACTAGTTCAGTTTTTCGTTTTTCTATGTACGTCTTCTTAATATTATATCACGCTCACTAAACTATTGTAGCATGCATATAACAAAGGTATAATACATATAACTAGGTTTCTCTGCAAATTCCTAAACAACTAAAATATAGGTCAACCACGGCCCGTGATGTAGGTCGCTCATACTGTCTTATCGCAGTATATTACCTTAATACCAAGTAAATTTACCTCAAATACATAAAGGTATTTGTAAATTGTTTTGTTATAGTAACGTTGTGTCTGTTCTAAATGCAATGGTCGTAAATGCCGTAGATACTAATATAGATAATGGACAGACAGACGTTTCGGATCTCTGTTTGGTGGATCAAAATCGATCTCGTTCAGGAGATGTTTATGTAAAATGTCAAGGGGTACAATAAAAAAAAAAATTAAATCATCGATAAACTCGATACGTCGTATTCGAAACTTCCAAATAGTAAAACAAATGAACGACGACAAAGTGTTGAATAACGTCTTTTAAAAAAAAAAATACAACTAAACAATATAAATTCACGTATAGGCTCATTACACCGTAACACGTTGTATGTTGTATCGAATTTAATTGTTTAGTTCTTCCAAATTTATATCTACTAATATCACAGTTTTAATTACTAAAATTTAGTTGAAATATACTATATGATGTACGTACAATAAAATAAATATACAATATTATATATTCCATACTAACCAGTAACCAATGTTGTACAATGTAGCTAGTTTTTTTTTTTTTTTTAACACTCCCAAATCGACCGAAGAGTTAATGAATAACGTGTTACAGTTACGCATATTCCGTTCATCACCTCAAGTAAAATATTCTCGTGGCTATTGTTATTTATCGTGCGTATATAAAACAACGAGCCCTCTGAAAGTCGGTACAATAATAATATGTCTTTGGTAGACGGACGTTGAAGAGAACGGGCCAAGTGGAAAAAAAAATGACGCGCACATTGCGAATTGCGATGTGGCGCTTGACAACAGCTGCGCGGTAAGGATGGGAAAACGTGCCAATATATACTGTTTGTGCGGCGGAAGACGAGGAAAAAACTTTTCTTCCGTACGGCTTATTTATATAGGTGTATATATATACTTATATATATATATATATTTATTTATACTTACACCAAAAGCGAATTAAAACAATACACAAACTCGAGGTGTATTTGCATATTATCAAGACGTATGCCGCCACAGCGTGTAAGCTTTTCAGTATAATATACATATGCGCACTTAAACAAAATTATTTATATATATATATGTGTGTGTGTTAATCGCAGCTCTTCCTGTTATAAAACAATAGTTTGCGTTTCCACGTGCATACATTATAAAGTAGTATAATATATAATAATATTGTTTTAACGCTGTCCCGTCGCCACCAGAAACGGTAATGAATAGGTCAAATGCGCAAAACGTTTGAGTGGGCACTATTATATTATAATTTAAAAGATAATATAATATTACTATTCTTTCAATAACATAATAAGTAATAACTTGATTTAGCATGATGTACTTATATATATAAGGGTATAGCTAATGTTTATATAATATGTACTGGGTATATTTCTTTTTTACTGAAGCCCTTTTTTTGTACTTTTTGTTTATCTTTACATATGTAATTAAGTATGCTGAAAACTAGAGTGAAGTTAGAATTTGGTGGACAAATTTAGTTTTGAAGTTATAGCTACTCGAAGTCCGAGACCCGCCAAAGGTGGTTTTACACAACAAATCGACTGATGTTTTTGATTTGAATTGGCCGTGTAATATAACACACAATTTTCATTGACAAAATTATTATTATTATTAGGTACTTTATTATTTACATATTTTAAAATAAATAAAAATAAATTGCAAAAAAAAAAGGTGTCTGGTAAGGAAGAAAAGTTCCAAAAAAAATGATTATATTTATATGATGAAATTTGTAAAACCAGTTTCGTTAGCAAACGGAAGTTTTCGATTTTTGCGGATTCATAGATTAAAAATGGGATGCCAAGAATTGTAGGTAACAGATTTTTTTTTTCTCATCCAGGGTCGGTTCGGTTATTTCGTGTTATTGGTATGACAGTAATATTCATAATAACTATTCTAAGTTCTTACTATCAAGGCGGTGATTGCTCTAAATGTGATATTTGTGTTGAACATAATAATTGTTATTATTACAAAGAATTGGCCACACAATTACCTACATCTCGTGGTTTCTTGATGGCAGAAGAGAACGCACCGATATGAACATAATGTGTTTGTATCGACAGTCAACATATTATCGCACTTAATGTACCCAAGAAAAAGAAAATTCTTAAATGTCTGGAATCACAGTTTGAATCAGCGAATCTGGGCCCCGACTTTGTCTCCACTACCACCCACATAAAATCTATCGTTGATGCCAAACTAATCAAATCAAAGTGTGATATTCTTTTAAAGTTTATACATAATATTAAATATATATAGGCACCTAATCTCGTATTTGTCAACAATTTATTCATTTTCATTTACTAATCGATATTTAAACGAATATATTATAATAATATGATATGTAAATCTTTCCAAATAGTTAGTGTTGCCGATAGTTATGTTAAAAAATCTTGAAAAAAAATTAACAACCACAACGAATCCGGACTGCACAATAAGACTGTGTACTGCAGTTTTTCGTTTATTCCAAATATTCGCATAAAACTCTGAAATGATATTCAGAATACGTATATCTGAAATACTTTACAAATAATATATTTTATTCAGAATATATTTTATTCAAATACTCAAAAAGTTTTCGAATAATTTTTTTTTTAAATATTCATATTTATGTTTGAAATTACCATTTTGTAAAGTTGTGACATTCAAACGTGAAACACATATTTTATGAACACTTATCAATATTTACTTGCAATTATAATATTATTTGTAATATGTTAAAAATGCACTCTTATGTCTTATTCATGATATTGTAGTTTGATAATTGATACTCATAAAAAATACCCAACCATAGTTTTATAATACTTACGATATTATATTATATTAAAGTTCTGATGATGATGATGATATTGTGCTAAAATAACGTTTACAACTTTATTATATCAATGCGATGTACAATTCTACAAAACATGACGTTTCGGTAGTATACGCAGGGCATATTCTTGAAAATAATAATTTTATTGGGTAGGTCACACGCCTTGCCTTTCGGAACGTAATAAACCTTTTGTTATATTATTCTCTTCACGATATCGAAATAAGGCCTTAACGAATTCAAATATATACATATAAGCTTTGTTTGAAGAATATACCGAGTGATCTATTTAATGTAAGGAACTGTCTCATTATTGCAAAAACGTCATTAATTTTTGAAAATATTTATTTCCAAAATCTTAATTTGTAAAAAAAAACATTTTTTTATAAAAAGCATAAATACTTACTATTTTTAATCGTTATATTTTTTCAATTTTATTATGATAACATGCATTTTGAAATAATTATTTCACAGCAGGACATTCTTGGATATAAGTTCTAACTTCTAAGTAGGTACATATTTAAAGTTTAGTTGAGTGGGATGGGGTGGTTCAGGGGTAACTCGCAAAATGTTAATCCACTACTCAGTTCATCAAAATTTCAAATACTTTTACTAGCAAAACACTGGTCCGAAATTTTATTTTCAAATAATATTCGGCTTAGGAATATTAAATTAAAAATGGTTGTTATCATTCTAAAGAGTACCAAAATTCAAAATGATAAAAACGTTAATAATATTGAAAATTTGTAGTTTTTTCTGAAAATATTGTTTCGTAATATATGACCGAAAATTATGTATGTAAAACAAATATTTTCAAAAACTTTAATTTTTTCCGAAATAATGAGTACCTATCTTAAGTTAAATGGCCATCATTCGGACCACTACACATACGATTTAGTTTTCTAAGTATTTGATAGTTTAAAATAAATTAGCATATATTAAATTAATCAATACAAAGCATAACGAATCACTTTAAAATAATATTATACAATATATTAAAACAATGGAGAATAAAAGGAAAAACGGCCGAGATAATCATAACCACAGCTTGGGTGTGTGATAAAATATGAAGTCGACAGTAAATTAGAACGATCGAAAAAATAGCTGTAGCTAGTTTTAAAAACGGATCGCCTCGCATGACACGCGAACCTATATATAATATTGGTATACTTTTATGTCGTAATAATTTAGTGTTTTCGAATTCCGTATCTCCTAAATATTATAATGATACTATTATGGCATTCATTATTTGATCGCATCTTGTGTCTGTCCATTACTCCATTATGAATACTATGCCACGCAACATAGTACAATGTTATTGTATCTGCGTTGTTCGGGGATCTCAATAACAGCACCGTCCTCGTATGAAGACGTAATAATAATATTTCATATGCCCGTAAAACAAGCGTATTTATACGGAACATCGATCGTCTCTCTTGTACATACACCTTATAACATCTGAACCGTAATCTAACTTCTTTGAAAAACGTATTAACGCTCTTGTCTGTACGTGTATGTGTGTTGTGTTAAACGTCGTAGAAAGATTTTAGATTTGAACGTCTGTTTTACACGAGTGCCTCCGCGCTTACACGTACCTACGTATATACACCTATCTGTATAAATCGTATAAAAATACGTGTTACGTACGGTGAGATAATATTATTCTGTAACGTCATCTTAAAAATGTGTTCCCGACGTGTACTCGCGAGAGCTGCAGCAGCAACGCCAATTAAAACAAAAGGGTATTTTATCTTTCGAAAAACTTAATATGATTAACCGCCAGTGCTGTTAAACCTTTTGAGTTAATATTTTATTTATAACGACGATAAAAACTTTGGTCATACTCACGGCTGTGATATGGATACTTACATAACGGTACATAAAATATAATTATAGTATTCGTTTAACGGTTTGTGGCGCTAGCACTTTCATATTATATTTATTGGTTTTTAATTTCCAAAACTTATCGTTTTTATTAGTTTGAGCATAAATATTTGTAAATTTTTATTCGAATTCTGCTACAGCCTACAACATATCACTACCTAGCATAGTAATAGCAAGCTAATAATATGTTTGGCAAGCGCATTGGGTGCGTAATTATTAAAAATATTCTGATTATTTTAAAATACCTGTTATACTATTGAAGTATGGGCAATATAAATATATCGCAAGATCTTAAGATTTTAAATTTTAAATTTTGGATATTTTAAATTTTTCATACCAACTATAATTTTTTTTTTTTAACAGTATGCATATTATTGCATAAACTATCGTCAAATTAACTTTTAAGATTAAATAAACTACGTTATTTTAATTTTCAATTTTTTACTGTAAACATTGCAATGTCAAACACTATAAACGATTAAAAATTTGGAATATTTTTTTTAAACGATTTAATTTTCAGATTAATTTTTTAAGAAGTACCTACATTAATTATTAACAATGTTGTCTAAGCCGAACTCTTTTCGTATTCTTTCAAAAAAGGTTTAGAATTACATTTAACTACGAAGGAATATTAATAGGGGCAGTTGTTACAGTTTTAAAATACTAACAAACCAATTTTTTTCCTGTACAGGATTAATGTTTTTCAATACTCAATTTTCACAAATACGTCCGTATAAAAAGTATGGACTTAGATATAAGAAAAAGACAAAGTAATGATGCACATTTCGCTTATCGTCGTTCGTCGCGTCCTCGGTCGTTGGTCGTTTTATGGTCGCGTAGTATTATAGGCATAGAAATAATACTTTGTAGTATGAAGACCATGGTTTTATTTAGATGATATTATATAATACGACCGGCAGGTAAAGTTTCGAGTCTTTGAAAAACTTTTTGAAGATTGAGATTATTCCAGATCTTTGCTTAAATATTTATCTAGAAGTCTGTCACAAAGCGTTTATTCTTTTCTTTCCGAAGGTCTTTAATACCCTCGGCCTACTTTTTATACAAATTACGTTTCCCTCGATCGTTTTCACTTGCTCAGATTTCCCACAGGTGCCTAATTTATAGATACATTTATATAGTAGTACCAGTCAGTATATCAAAAATCGCGTTTTTATTTGTTACTGGCAATGAAACATCAATCGTCAAACAACAACTCCGTCAACGAACATGGAGATTTCGATGTTCGGTGTTTTGGTCCACGAGTTTTCGTGTCGTTCACGTGATCGAATAATATAGTTGGTCGTCATTCGTGTTTGCAGGAACTGTATGTGTGCCTTTCCAGCCAGTCTCCATATAAACTGGAAAAGCGTGAACACTTACAATTTCGGTATAATGTTATGTTATATATAGTCACAAATCCAAATGAATCGTTGTCGGATTCCGGTTCGAGTTTTTTGTGGGTCTAAAGACGATGCAACCTCGGACACAAACGACTTGCAAGACGGTATATCGCCGTGAGTTTTTGAAATAAGGGTCTGTCGATTTGTAATTCTAATCCTTTCCAAACCGTTTTCGGACATTTTACAAATCGGTCGACGAGGACATACTCAGGCCACCACGAACCACAAAGATTACATATATATATAAAATCAACAGTAGATCTGACACGCCGAGCGATCGTTGCCTATTCTTTGCACTTGTCCGTTTCACCTTATGTATAATGTGTATATTAGGATCGACATGATATCGGTCGACATTTTATCTACAGCAGTATTCTTGATGTCTTCTTCGACACCGACGACGTGAGTGAAGAATGAATATTATGTTCGGATATCGAATTATTAAGATCCGAGTCTGAGATGTTGGTGATTGAGAGAGTACTAATATCTATAGTGAACGCTGTCATACTCGTTCTCATAATTTAAAGTATTTTAAACCATCGTTATAACTTATAATCAGTTTCGACTAAAGTTTTAGTTTATTATTTATAACCTATTACTGACTATCACTAGACTTTTGTGTACATGGACAGTATGAATATCAGGAAATTTTCAACTTGGGAACGCGTGTAGCAAAAAATATCCTCATGTTCCCAAAAATCAAAATTACCGAATAACTCGTTATTAGATATTTTCAAGTTTCGTATAATATTATCGGCCATCATTATAATTATTAGAACTTAAATATTTTAAAAATGAGGTAAAACGCGGTATGAGCTGTATAATTTTAATTACACAATACGTAATATAGGACGATTATTTTTAAAAAAAGGCACACACTGTTTCATTTTAACGTAATTTTTATTTTCAATTTAATCGATGTAGATAAAAATAAAAATAAAATATAGTTGATAGGTATTATGTATAAAGGAACTAATTAATTACTTACCTACACTTTGTTATTTTTTTTTTTATTGTTGTTTAATTTGTTGTGATGTTTACTTTAAAAAAAGGTTATTCTACCTACGTGTTAATTTTGAATGTTTCAAAAACATATACTGTTCAATATTCCAAGTACATAGTATATATAGATGAATTTTACTTTTAAGTTAATTGGCAATTTAAAGTGTATATAAGCGTTTTTGTTTTAATCGTCGCAATAAACTTTTGAATAGAACAAATACATTTTGTCCATAGTTTTAATATAATTGTGTGTGTACATAACGTTATTGGTTTTCTTTTTTTTCCGAGACGAATAATTATAATTAATACTGTAAATATTCGTACATCGTAATTAATCGTTAGAAATATTAACGACAGTAATACATATTTACCGTATAATAATATTCGTCCTCATAGGTTACCTACCTGTTTAATAATATTCTTTTATTATGAATACCACTTTTTTGCCTTTATTTATACTAGAAACACGTGTTTACAACAAATAAACTGGAATAATAAAAAAAAAATGTTAAGTTTTTAAGAACTAACGTCATTAAATAAAAAAACATTTTTTTTTTTTTTATCAAATATTCATATTCAAATTAATTTACATAAACGAAAAACTTACGGATTTTACTGTTCTTTTTTTTTGTCGCCGTTGTTAAGACAATTCTAATTTAAAGTCTATGTGAAAAAAATTGCTTTAAAATACGATTAATATAAAACCCTCGAGCTAAAATTAACGGGTGGGGCTGAACCATCTCCTGTCGTTATAGTATGCCCAGTTATCTTATAACTGTCATATTATTTATTGTTATAGAGTATCATAATTTTAGTTATACAAAGTATAACAGAGTTATTACAAATTGCGAAAAACTGGTAACATCTAAATCAAAAATATGTGTATAATCTATAGCCTCGGTGAGTCTTAAAATTTTCAATAACAGTTCGTCGATATATTTTACATTGTATCTACAGTTTCTAAAAATTACCATTTATATTTCACCGACTAGTTTAACAATTCTGTTTTGTGCTTAATTTATTTTTAGATATAATAGTCGTTTATATACGAGAATTTGTGAAGTATTATTATTATATAAATAGCACTAAAGCACTAAGACCTTAAATTCGCACGAGAAAGAAAATAAATCGAACACATCCCTACTTGAAATTTCATGTTACTTATAAGTCATAAGTTATAATATATAATATGAATTTCGTTTTTGACGATGTGTTTCATTCTGACAAATAATAACATATACAATTATATCCAATATTATCATTTGAGCTTCAAAAGTTGCCTTAAATTAATCCAACTCCGGACGTGAAAAAAATCAAAAATCAAAAACTAAGCTAGAAACACGATATTTTATCGGATACAACTGCTCAATACCGTATTTGTATATATTATAGTATTATGAATTCGGGTGCTAAAAATATCATGCTGACATGTTGTGGACTACCGTTAGTAAACACGAGAAATTTAAAAAATTTAAACAGTCCGATAAAGTATCTAGCATTCGTTGTCATCTAGCAAATGCACGTGTTTCCCGGCTCATGTGTAGGTAAATAGTTAAATGACCTAACCCCAATAAGTTATCGAGTGATCACCTGGATCGGTAGAAATATGGGATGTGTGCTTAAATTATTCCAAGAATGTGAAGTATAGTCTGTTCATTCTACATTAGTTGTTAGGAAAACACAAAAGCAAGCGAACGTATTCCGCCATACATTCTGTCACTCACATTTGTCATCTACAAAAACGTTTAATTCCCTTAATCATTTCCTTGGATTTACATGCAATATTTTAAATACACCAGATTGAACGGCTTGTCCCAAAATGGCATGTCCTTAATCCACGTCTAAGAGTAACTGTTTTATCATTGATCGCCATCGAAAGCAGTCAAATCTTTTTTTCAGGAAAAGTATGTTCGTGCATTTACGAACAAACGATTAATGCATACGACGCATTATTTATATTATAATTTGTTATTAGGGTTGTGAATGAAATGCATTTAAATAAAATACCTTAAATAATTAACTCAAAATCTCAGAAAATACAGTTTATTTATTGAAATGCACTAAACACATCTTATAAATACGTTAAAACGTCAAACGAGTCAGTAAAAATGTATTAGGTATAAATACATTATAGAAGCATAATTTAAAAAACATAAAAATCTATCTAGTGGAATATATTTTTGATTAAAAATATTTGTAATAAGTTCGACGTATTATTAAATACGTAGGTTTATTAATATTTACCTAGCAAATAAGTCACATTATGTATCTCCATTATATCACTGGACTGACACTGCCTAGTTGACCTCAAGTGATCAAATCTGCAGCCTTGATGAGATTTATTTCAGCTAGTGTTCAATCAAAGTAACATACCACTGCGATTATGGCAGTTAGGCGTTATAAATATGTTGCGTTAAATACGATGTTTTACTACATTTATATACGCTTCCTGTGATTCAACCCATATACCAATAATACCACTCCAGCAGACTAGGACTGAAGAATAACGATACCTCCACAGGGACAATTTGGCACCCCACTTTTTCCTGCAGTCTGTGTGGTTGTATATTCATATTGCATATTATATGCACTCTGCGGAGTGGCTCATCGTGTTTTCCATATTTTCATACCTATCTAACATGGGGAAAAGGAAAATATATATTTTCATAATAAATTACGTCATTACAATATTTACATGCAATGTTAGCATTTTCATAAAATATTGTCTAATGGTTTAAATATTCTCGTTAAAAATTATGTAAGCTTTATTGTCTTTATTGTATTATGATGTAGACTAGTATTTTGTAAGAGTGATATAATATTATTAAAGAGATTATTTTTTTCTTATTTATAATTATTATTTCTGAATGAATTAATTGCTTATAGACTTAACAAATATACACATGACTGATGACCGATTTGCATGATACCTTTAATAAGACTGATCACAGCTATGATCCAAAATGTCAATAAAAAATGTTGTACCTTTAATACTTGATAGTCTTTTGGAATGAGCTTTCGTGTTGGTGTTGAATATTGTTTGGCCTCGGCTGTTGCAGCAGTATATTTCATGTTTTCCCTTGTAGAACGAAGAGTACAAAAATAATATCGCGTGTCGTTGCTTTTCCAAAACTGTGTACAAAAGACTGAAAACACTCTCTCTCTAGTCACCACTATAAATTATTTTATGTTTGTAATACAATTTATAATTTTGGAATGTGCCGAGGTGTACACATTTTGCATGTACATCAATCCATGCGAATCGTGTTTTACTAGATGTTATCTATGTTTTGAAATCATATGAATTGTGTTTATGAATCGGTGCTGCAGTTATATTGCAGATTTAATCACATGTGAGTTGTATTTTGAAAAATATGTCTGTGAAAACGTGTACACCAGTAGCGTTATATGATTTATAGTAAACGGCATAGGCCGAGACGAGACAATAATATATTATACATAGGTATTATTAAATAATTCTATCAGAAAGCGATTTAGAGCGAATAGTTTGGACGTGTTATAGTTTCTCGGAGTACTTAGGTATTTATTATGTTTCGCTAACAACTTTGAAATGTGCCAAAATATAATTGACAGTGTGTATTTCCGTTATGTCTACCATACACTATTTTTCGTCATCGCCCGTGCATAATAATTTATGGCAATAAAGATTCGTTCCAATTTTGTGAAATTAATATTCATATATACTATTATTACAACGTATAATATATTCATTGTGCAAGTGAATACGATAATTTGAGGATTTACTCATCAGTTGGAAAATCTCCGGTTTTCGACCAACGAATCTAATACAATAATATCTCATTCGCCGTCGACGTTTGTGTGCTGAGTATGCGCATAATCAAATCTACCGACCGAAACCAACGATTATTTATCACTGCTGTTTTTGTTTTAATTAAAAAACAATGATGACGATATTGTGATACTTCGTCGGACGAACCAAATGCATAATATTGGATTTATTGCAGTAAATGCACGCCTCGAAACAACGAAAACCACACGCACTCCTCCCCATCCTAGTACACTTTATGAACCATAATTATATGTATTTGCATTGTAGATAATATCATTATAATTATGTTTTATAATATTTATTGTGATTGTAGACAATATCGTAATACTTACAATGTACAGTATTTTATTCGATCAGCGGTCAATTTTAAAACGATAATTAATATTTTTGGGTTATACGTGTTATTGCAACGATTTGAATTGTTCGCACAATTTTTCGATGTTTGCTGTATGATAATGTTATAATATTATATAACAAAGGTGGACAATTTATTCTATCGAAAAAATATTGAAAAAAGCTTGTCTCTCTTATTGGTGAGACGTTGTTTTTTATTTATATTTTCAATCCGAATAATTATCTAGTTCCGCATTTGCGAATAATATTGATAGAGTTGAATCCACAGCATCAACGTCAATATAACTTACCGAGAATTATTATTTATAGTTACGGTCATTTTATTTAAATTATACAACATCAGGGGACGCAATCAAGCGTGTCTTGATCAATTGACAGACAATTTAGAAATTTAAAATTACGGCTCACGGTGTTACGTTTTTGTATCAGCTATTATTTTTTTTAAATAACATAAATATAGATTAAAGATGATACCTATGCCAATATTATATTACTTAAATAGTTATGCATATTTGCAGCATGTAAATTATTTGCTAAATGATTTAATCAGCAGTGTATATTATACTTGTAGTTGATATGTTGCGGTAAAACTATAATTTTAATTAATTAACGACCACACCTAACCTAATCGCACGTTGTATATTTTTTCCACCTCAACCTCCTCTAACAATGCACCACAATCACGGAGATTTATATATGCGGATTTCGCCATGATATTATAATATAATTTAACCATCTCTGCATGACCCCAGGGCTGTGGACTCCCTTCCGATCCTGCTCGTTCGTAATATCTGCATCTCGACCCGATACTATCTGAGGGTCAAAATTAAAAACAAAATCCCTGAAAAATAACATTAATCTGATATCGTGATGTATCCAAGGCAACGGTGGAAATGTGTGTGTGTGAGTGTGTCCACACCTTGTCTTTTGATCTTTACCAGATTGTACCCCGAGAGATTTTAGCGACTGCCAAGTCTCTTTATTCTCATTGGTACATCACTCAACAGGCGTCACACATACACCCACTGCGCGTTTAGAAGACTGTTTTTTTTGCACTATTTTTCTTCATACCTGGAAAATGTACGGACCCTGCAACAAACCATATTACAGTATAATATCATTATCTGACCACTCTGTATATTGTATGGCACATTAAAGGTTTACTCAGTTATTTATTTCATTCGACGACTGACCAGCGGCTACAGTGACTTTTTTTGATTCAAAGAACCTATAGCTTATATAATTGTTATTTTAAACAGAAACTCGTTGTCCATTAATTTTGTGCTTCAAAAATATCCGTAACTCACACACACAAACACACACAAATATGTTTAGCTATAGTTACTTGTGCCTTAGGTATATTCGCTACTGATTACCAAAGTGTATATAGGAATGCAATGAAGCTATAATTGTAGATATAGTCGAGAACGGTTTATAACAACCCAATACCCAACAATATTTGAAAGGCAGAACGTTTTGCGATGATAATATAAATATAATTACCTATAATTTTGTTATAATCAGCAAACGTGAAATAGTATATTATAATATAATAGGTACTTGTAATTGGTAATAATAATAATAATAATAATCAGTATTTGGTAACAGAACTCAAAAATGTTTTAACTGGTATCGTATTTCGTGAATATAAAATGTTATATAAAAATAAATAAAATAACTACATACCATTTTTTTTACGATTAATAACATTAATAATATATATTATTAACCAACCTCTGATGTAACACAACACGTGCGCTTTGCTCCCAAATCTACCCCAGTAGTATACCAAAAAGCGATACTTACCATATATTTTGTTTAAATAAAATATGTTAATTACTGTAGAAATATTATAAAAAGTTACAATAACTTATGTTATATTTACATTGAATATTATACAATTGTATTGCTTAATTAATTATTGATAATTTCAATATATTTAATAAAAATAGGCACACAATTATATCACAATTATATCATAATATATTTCAGCATTGTCAAAATTATATTATTATGTTAGTATTTTTTTCATAATATAGTTGATTCACATTATGTATTTATATAATTTTGAGATACTACAATTTTTACTACTATACCTATGTATTTATTATATTATTATTTTAAGTTAAGCATTTTTTACATATATGATTTAAACGAAAATAACAGAATAGTCCCAGAAAAAAAAATAAATGCTGTACCTATTTAAAATTAAAATATATATTTTATATTATGAAAGTTTCAAATAGGTACATACATAATTGTATATTATGTTTATTTTAAAATATTGATTCATTTCAAAAAAACAAAAAAAAAACGTTAAAAATACATGTGAAATATTATTTTCAATTGTATAGTAAAATATACAAACGATAAAACGATAAGTATATAAAAGAAGATAGGACTACTAATTTAGCTAGCGGGATGCAAAGATAGATTAACTATAAATATGAAAGACAAAAAAGTTCTTATCCTTGAGATGGTTATTTGTGTACCGTCAAAACTCAAAGTTAATCTTACAAAGTTCTACTAAAAATGAAAATTATAATTAAAAATAAGAATAATTAGCAACAATTTAAATAAAACACAGGTGACGTATTGATTGCATGAATTCTGTGACTTGACATTTATAGGGCACGTGCACCATTAAATGTCAGCTCTGTGTGACCTACTAGCGTAGGTATATTGCATTTTATAATTATGACGTGTTAGTTATTCGAATTGTAATTAAATTAATAACTATTGATTTCCCATAAAAAAAAAACTATTCCCGATATAATGGGCAGTTACAAACTTGACATAAAAAACTGTATTTATGGCAATTTTGTTCGGTTTTATGAAAATATTCAGTCTATATGATTAGAGGCGGTAAGGTAGGTTACCTGTGTTCAACTTTAATCTTTCTTGCTATCTATTCTATTTATCTTTCCAAGGAAATAGTACCCACATACAGTCACTGTAAACAATATCAACAATTACATATTATGCTTTACATGATATATTTATGTACTATGTGATCCATTTAAAATACTTGTTTTAGGTACTTGGGTAATTGAAAATTACACTTTAAAAAAATGTATGGTTTTCTTTTTTTACATATTTGAAAGGTAGCATACATTTTTGATTTCATATTCCAAATACTTTTTGAAGTACATAAACATCGAATGATTAGTTTTTTTGAACTACTAGTTAAAAAGTTATCTATTGGTAAAAGTATTTCATTTTAAAGTTTAGATGAACAGGAAAGAGTTGAGCTCTACTCCTCTGTTCGTCTAAACTTTAAATAATAATAACTCTGAAGTACGTTACAACTAACTATCTACTAGTTAAATTATTACAATTTGATTTTTTATGTACGTACAAATAGGTACTTCAATAAATATTCTGCTGCAGAATATGAAATTCAACTGTATGCTATCATTTAAAAATGTAAGAAATATGAAAAACAATAATAATGAAAATATATAATTTTATTTTTTAAATATTGTTTTCCAATAACATCGAATTATATAAAAATAATATTTTCAAAAAAATTCAAACTTTTTAAAATAATCAGTGTAAACACTAATGGACCACATTGAATATAAACACAAACAAAATGCCAAGTTTTTTAAAGTATGTTCAATCTTTTTAAATTTTTTATATTGCTAAGTGGCGAGTAACCGAGTATAGGTGTTCAAGTGAAACTTTTGATATTTTCATATAAAGCATCTACCCCACCCTCACACGTATCATTTTGATAAACTTAGACCTCTGGTTACCATGGCCAGGTGTATTGAATTTCATAGCCAAGTTGAAACTTATAATAAAAATTAGTGAAGTTTTGCATTTCACTTTAAAATTATTTTTTTTTAACATAATTTACAACTTAACCAAACGCGTGGGCAATAAGGAAAATGGGTTTCTGGGCCAAAAGTATATGTCTAAATAGTTAGTACACTGTACATTAAATAGTATTAGAGGCTTAGAGGTACCTATAGATAATGATGAAACCATCGTCTAATTGGTATCGATGATGTGGTGTTCATTGCAAGGGGTGTAACAGAGAGATGTAATTATACAACTTATCAGTAGTTCCAAAAGTGTGTCCATCGTTGCCTTGGGGAACCATGGTGTCAGGACACTAGAATATAATCTAATATACAAATAATTTGAAAATTCAAAATACGGCGATGCATTGATTATAGTAAATCATGATTTTACTTAAGAAAGACCATGGAGGGAAAACTTCCATTCGAAAATCTCACAGTGAATAGAAAAAAGTTGAGATCTATTGTTCCATGGAACTACTGAACTATGCAAGTAATAATTTTAGTATTGAAAAATTGTTCTGTTTTTTCAATTGTACTATTTGATTGTAGTAATTATAATATAATGTTTATAAAAAAAAAATTAATATTAATATTAATGAAAAAAAAAAATTAGTACTTTTTGCACAGTTAGTTAAATTGTTTCCGTTACAATCGGTATATAATATTATACAGGTACCTATCTAAAATAATAACGATGCAAAATTACATTTTAAATAGTAATCCTATGTACAAATCGTATTCATATAATAATTGCATATTATACACAGGTAATAAGGTTATAGGATAATAATATTGATATATTATTGTATTAATATTAATACATAACTGTCGGCCCAAATTAATTGAGAATGTCGATGCTTAATGTAAGGGCTGGTTCCTAATCAGATATTCCAATGTATAATGCTAATACATTTTTTCGAAAAGGACGTCAGTAATGTCCGAAAACAATTCAGTCACATTCATAAAACAAATTATATTTTGGTTGTAGTATTCGGAGAGTAGGTAAATATATTATTATTATTTATATTAATTGGGTTGACTGAGTTAGAAATAAAAATGAAGGGACCAACTACTAACCGAAGAAAACTAAAAAAAAAAGTATATTAGTTATTACATTGTGGTGAGACTGTGAGACTATAATCATAATATATACCCACTTATGAGTTATGAGATATCCAACCTACAGAACAATAAATAAATTATTGAACCGGAAAACCAGTATTGTTTCTTGTCTACCAAAAATAGGTTTTATACATTTGTAGATAAATAAGAATTAATATCCATCTAAAAACCTGTCATAGTCCTATAATAAGTACTAACTACGTATTTGTTTTAAAGTAGCGTGGTGCAAAGTTATTCACCAAGCATGCTCAATTCCTCTCGTTTCATTCTATAATAATATATTCCAATTATGATTTTTGGTATTTTTAAGTTGAGAAACCATGTTATATTCAAATATCTTAAAGCATTCATTGCCTCGGTCGATACGTAGTCGACAAATTATTTACTGACTTTAACGTCTTGATTTTTTTTCTGGCTATTTGTGATTACATTATTAATTTAATTATGTACTCGGTTTTATGTTTGGTCTAAAAATACACCTGTAATTCTAATTTTTCTTGAAATTTAAAGAAGAAGCTGCTTTTAAAAATAACCTATCATGTACAATTTATATTAAAAAATGAATATGAATGAACGAGTCTCACTAAACAATTTACAGAAAAAAATGTAACCATAATTTTTCTTTGGCAAGAAAGAAATAGAAATTGAACTTGTAATGATACACGACACCCATTTAATGATACCAAAATGTAAATATTTGAAAATATAGGTATTCAACATTTCCCAAAATCAAAATATAATAGATCAAAGAAAACTGTCGGTGAGTCACCCGGTATACTGTGTATATTATAACATTATTATATAATTATGGCATCCAGGTTTACTGAGATGAACGGTGTGTACGTAAAATAGCGTTTCGTAGTATTATAATATATTTTAATATAGTCACTAATATCGTAGACCAAGTGCAGATTACATTTGAGTATATCTTATTAGAAGCATGTACCTAACAAAATAATATATACACGTATATCATGCGAAAAGGGTTGCGGACCTGCAACAAACCGTCCGCCATATTAATTACTGTACAGTGGGTTAGCCACACCGCTGCCGCAACGTCAGACCACCATTTTCCGCGGTCGAGTGACCCCGTTAAGTCGGCTTTTAATAAAAATACCCACTTTGGGTACAGCGAGAGGGAGTGAAAACGATTCAGGGTTTGCGAAACTCATCAGTCCGTCATAGTGTCGAGTCCAAATCGTTTCGGGATTTGAAAGTCGATTGAAACAGAATTTTATAATTTTTTTTTTAATCCCAATCCAACTCGTCATATTATATGGTAACTTTGGGAGCCTGATCTTGGTATAGATATATATTTTTAGTTGATTCTCAGTGTAGGGATTGAATGTATTGCGAGATGTAGTAACTAATTTAATATTACGTTGTGATAAAAATGTGTAAGTCAATCGAAGATGTCTGTTAATGTGATAATAATTATGCACTGTATTAATAAAAAAAAACAATTAATGTACCTATGTCAATAGTCAATACTGAATTACATGGTATTATGTAACATAATACCCGTGTGATCACGGATCTATAAATTGATCTCTCATTATTATCCCTTAACGATTAAATTATAGTTCATGATTTTGTACCGGATGATCCATACATAAGATACTCATTTTTTCAAAAATCATCAAGGGTTTTGAAAATATTTTTACACAATTTTTATTTGTCAAAAACAGTTTTCTTAAAAATGATATATTTTTTATTTTTACATTTATGTTAACAGTTTACTTTTTTTAATGTCAGCATTCATTTTTAATTATTAAAAAACAGAATATTCTTAGGAATACTTCAATACAAATAATATAAATCGATATAGATATATAGTATTGATCAAAATAAAATTGTTCACTAGTAGTTACAAGTACTTTAAGTTTCAAATAGCAGAGTAGAGTGGTACAGCGGTACTCCACATGATTATGGTCCACTGCTCCACTCATCTTAATTTTAAATAGGTAGTTATTAGTTAATATTTATAACTAACAAACTACTTATATACTACGAAATTAGATTTGTTTCGACATTTGTTATATTCTGCTTCAAAATATGAAAATAAATGTGTTTTTTTAATTAAAAAAAAAAAAGTGAAAAATGTTGTTTTTGACGACTTTAAATTATAAAAAAAAATATTTAAAAAAAATTTAGTGTTGGTGAAATATTGAGTGTCATACTTTAAATAGATTACTCCATATATATTTTAATTATTTTAACCATGAAGAAACTTGCTAAGCAGTGTGAAACAATAGTAATGGAATAATATTTAAAAAAAATAGTTTATTGTTTAAGATTTACAATGTATTTAGGTATGTACATGAAAGTAGATATGTTAATTTATACACAGCATCAAAGTCTTTATTATGCAGTATATTATTGTTTTCGTCGTTGTCACTCATGAAAACGTCACTTTGAACTTTGTACTTCTCATCCAAGCTTTCTCGATTCTGACATACCTTTTTGTTTCAGGCTGTATTGAAAACGACATGTCTCGCGAGTGCAACAACCATTCATTGTTTAATCATTTTGAATAGTTGATTATTCATTACTAAAATGTCACAATAAATGGTTTTATGATTTTCCCTTTGGTCTGAACCCACGAATAAATCTCATCAAACGACCATGTTCACCTTTTCTATTGTCAAAATCATTAAAATTATACTATCGACGTAGATAGATATGTCCCCCCTTTAGTATGACAAAATTACAGACTTTGGTGCATAAAATATCCTTTCAATCAAAACTATTGTATACAAGTTTACCCTAAATTAAAAATTAAATATGAACATGAAAGCGAATAAATTTATAAATATATAATTGTTTTAATTTAATGACCATGATATTTATATGATTTTTATTTTTACATTATTTATATTATTCTCACAGCACAAATGGCTGGGTAGTATACTAGAATACAGAAAACTCAATTTAGGTAGAACAGTATAAAAAACAATATGAGCATTGCTAAAAATGTTTAACTTCACAAAGACAAATGTCTTGTAATTGCACACAATTTTCGTTATAATATTATCATAACCATGTAGAGATTTTTTTACTATTGACACCTTTGCGTTCTCACTATTTTTTTGTTACAATAACGTTAATAGGAGTATTCAAAGTGTATTAGTTTGTTATTACTATAACAGTGGTTGGATCTAGCCTAGGGCATCAAATATCAAACTGTCATTATATACTTTATTTGAAGTATCACAAGAGTGCTCTTTCGTTGTATTGTGGATAAGATATTTTAAAATAACATTTATATAATAATACTTAAACATAATAGTTAATTAAGTTTCCATTTTTTCATCGTTAAATTAGTTACACATATATAAAAAACAACTTTACTGTTCTGTGCATGCGAATCGATCATCTCAGATCAAAAGCGAGCACCAATCAGTTAAGTATAACTAATTAGCATTGTTCTGATATGATGTGTGAATTTCATTTCGGAAAACGTTTTTGTGAGCAAAAATACCAAAGACTGCCTCATGTATAGCTATCAGAAACATTAGGGGGAAGGTGACCACGACAATAACTACGATGGTCAATATTGCCTGTTACACCAGATGTCAGTCATTGTTCGATACCTTAATATTGTAAGCTTTTCCGACGTTCCACCGAGTTACCTGTCGGGTAAATACGTCAAATTCTGCTCACCGAAACACTTACGGTAATGAACGTGGCAAAACGTGTATAGGTTCTTTTTTTTATTATACACGTATATTCACCCTTCCGATAGCGTAGGTTTATTATTTTATTTTTATACTTACATTATGTAACCCGTTTTCGACCAGAAGTCATTTTTTTTTTTTTAGGGACGTCTTGTTTTTTACCATTTGTATGAAATTGATTACGTTACACATAACTCAATTAAAATGATAAAATTAAATGAGTCAAAGTAACAAGTTGATTCAGTTTCCTCGTTCTGAAGACCAAACTGAATGACAATTCACGTGTTTCAACAATAATACTGTCATACTACCTATAAACATTTTAGATCGATTAAAACAAAATTAGGAGGTGACATTTTTTTTCTATTGACCGGGGCGGAATTGAAGCAGCTTAACGTCTAAATAGTTCTCGTGTCTATATTAAAATACTCGCATTGCTTTAAATGACTTTTTTCGCTCTGTGCACGCTTAAATGCGTTTCGGATTTCAATCAGTTGCGTTTTATAAATATTTGTACAAAAAAAAAATCGTTACGTATTTTAATCAATTGCTTTCGGAGATTACTTATACCTATCGTATAGAGCGAAACTAGTGCGTACAACGATATCGAATTAAATCCACAGCATTAATACCTAGCTATTATGAGTGCGCACAAAACAATTGTATATTATATAATCATGTTACGTACCTATATATTATTGATATTTAAATAAGTGCGGCTTAGGATAAACGTGACCATAATGCGCGCACATTATACGCCGATCGTGTATGTCGAGCGTATCGCGCGTATAATATTACTGTTTGTATTAGTTACCTATACACCGTAAGTTCAATGTCATATATACATAATATATACATTATGTATAGGCGATGCAAGGTAAATATCCTATATATTATTTTGGTGCCGGTCTTTATCTCATGTTTGCAAAGACTCGCATCTCTTTGCACTACCGTCACTTTAAATCTAAGTTTATTTTATGGTATGTACACACAAAACTACAGGAAACTCTGACTATATCGATTGACCATAATGTCTGAATATTGTATTAGTGTAACGTAATATACAGAGTGATGATTTTATCGTGAGCCGGGAAATTAAATTATAATAACATTATTTAAGGACAAATATGAATACTGTACCGTCAAATTACGTTATAATATTGCTATATTATGTATTAAAATCAACGATTTTTTTTTTTTTTGACAGGACATGGTGCAGGGCCTGTGGACGCTGTCCCGGGGATCGGTGGACGACAAGCTCCGGTGGGCGTTCACGCTATACGACCTGGACGGCGATGGGCAAATATGTCGGGACGAGATGACGCGCGTCGTGACGGCAATCTACGAACTGATGGGCAAATTCGCCGAACCGTGGCTCAAGGACGGCACGACGGTGGCCGCACACGTAGATTTCGTGTTCCAGGTTTGTTTAAAAATTAACATTTTATTGAAAACGTTTGAAAATGAATACATAATTCGGTTTGAACCTTGCATTGTAATAAGGAAGATATTAATATATAATAATATGCCGTATAGTGATCAATTTTATTATTTCTGGTCAAAGTCAGTCTTGTTTTTCGCATAAATCGTTGGCCGTGGCGCGTATAACATTATTCATTATAGCGTAATTATGCGATGATTTGTTATATTCGGCAGCGACCGACTTAGTTTTACTAAGTGCACTTTCGGAAAACATATTTTCCCCACTTTTAACACCGGTCGCGTTTTTCCGGTAGGTTCCACGTAACAACTATTTTATTCTTCCAAGTAGGTATATAATTAATAATGCAATACGATGGTAACACGGCGTTTCTGCTAGGCAATTTAGCTACACCACTGCCGCGGGCTAACTTTCCCGGTGTCTCGTTTCGATAGTCGTATTATAGGATATGGCTTGTTAAAGTACATACAATCATGACAGCAATTATAAAGCACGAGCATAGTGAAATTATTATGTAAACGACCGAATGCAATTTAATGCGACCGAGATAAAGCCATTAAAAGTTGACAATATCGTTCAAAATTACCAACACAATTCAATCTGTACAATAAAACATGACAACAGTCCCAGCCATATTGAATAAAATCAGTGTTTTGTTCTTAGAGATACCGCGTTTGGCGTTGTTATTTATTTGCACAATAAATAAGACGTTAATTGTTTTCTTCCGGTGCGCCCCTTTCTGCCTTATCTGTGGATTTCTCTCGGACCTTACGACTATTTGTACGCGCCGGAAAACGGGACGAAAATTAGTAAGCGCGGGCCGTCTTGTCTGCTTAGTGAAATAGGTCAACACCGTTTGCGGGTAAAATCCAAAACTATATACATAATATTATTATGTACACTAACGTTAAACAATTCTAAGAAAACAATTCGGAAATCTTCGTCAATTGTTTTGTACGTCTGAATACATAATAATATCGTCATCGTGTAATGGCCGCTTTGTATTCGTATTCGTCGTCTTAACTACCCAGCTAATCGGTTTACTTTTCTACGACATTAAGCCGAGCGCAACGTGAACTCGGCATTAAGGCCCTAAGTTTTTGTGGTACAATAGTAATTTATTATCATTATTATACACAATACGAATTACGATAACGTAACGAAATCAAATACTTCAATAGGCAGAAACACGATAAGCTCGAAAACTCGTCATTTCTGAATAATACGAGAGTATTGGATATAAGTCAAAATATCTAAGTTACCTGTTATAGTTTCCGGCAGAGTATCATAATTATTATAAGTACTAAAAACGTACAAAATACATTTTTTAAATTTATGTTTAAATCATTGTAATATTAAAAATGATAATACACTATGTTATGTTTAACCTCAGCTCCATTAAACGTGATCTGTCTCGGAACGTAAAGTATATTTTCAATAAGGACGACGAAGGAATGTGCACGGGCTTAAAACAGCATTACATTCATTATTTGACACCATTACTCAAAACATTGTATAATAATGTGATCCTTCCGTTTGCGAATATAAACACATGACGACATATCGCACGCGATTTTCGTATCGTTAAGTTATCGCTGTCCGTCGTGCATACCTAGGTACTTACCAGCATTATAATATAATTTTCCACCTCAAGGTAGACCGAAATATTTATCTGAATACCACAATAATCATCGGCAATATGGTTGAATTTTGAATGGGTATGTTTAATATTATACGTGATGGTTTATCGTAATAATTATTGTTGGTGACAAATACGCATAAAGATCGTCATCGTGTAACAGTTAATATAAGTATTTTTGGGTGGAGTTTGTGTTAGATGGGTTTTTTTTATTTTTTTACCTCTTTTCACGTACGTACATTTAACCCACGTACGCTTTATTACGATTCCTATAAATCATTATTAGTTTTTACGGAATCTTTTAATAACACGCGGATAAATGTATTTGTCGGTTTACTGAAAAACGTGTCCAATACACACATTGGAAACACGCCAGCGTATTATCTCTGTGCGGAATACCCGAAACCGTAAACCTTTAAAAACCACCCCGCTCATATTGTACACAGTATAAACTGTGCAATAATAATGTTCGTTTTATATACGCACCTACAGTTTATCGAAAATCTCTCGATCGAACGTGTTTGGATAAAAAATACCGATCAGATACATACTGTTATAATACGCATATAACGATGTACAGGATAATTCACCTAGCTTGATCACAACTCTTTTTATCATAATAGTACATTTAATGAATTCCTGATTTTTAAAATATTCAAGTCTATTTGAATTCAATAGTTTCGTATTTTGCTTGGATATTTTGTATCATTTCAGAAGTGTCTAGCTTCAAGCTTTGGAGTACAAGCTTTTGTTTTTCAAATTACAATTTTCGTCTTTTACTATAAATTATTTACTTATTACATTTAATTAGATATTTTTTTTTGAAAATATTCATCTATAATTCTTCTACATTTGAACGAATAGTTTCTGTGTTCTTTAAATATTTATTATAAAGATAATAATATTCCTTAAAAATGGTTTTACAAAAATATGAAATACATATGTAATATTTAATCTAGTGCTAACTATGCTAAGTCAATTTTCACAAAATATTTAATGATAATATATTATGATACTAACTAGGTAGTAATAACTAATAATTACAACAATTTTTATATCATAACTGACCCATATATTATATTTGATCAAATTCATGAACAATCATGGACAATGTTAATGTTCAATTACTTGGAAACTACTAGTTCGTATTGCAATTATGATAAGTACTTTGATATTTCTAAAAAAAATATTATCTGCTTAACAATCTACAATAAAAATTATTGGTTTACATTTATTTGAAAAAATAAAATTTTGTATCTCCACATGACACTCCTTAGATAATATAAAACATACAATTAGTTGAATATATGGCATTTAAATAGGTAACATAACAATTTCAGAGTATGAATAAATGTGTTATTAAAATAAGAATAGGGGTGAGCATGCTTGGCAAATCACTTTGTATTTAACCGGTTTTTCTATACTTACTTACATAATATACTATAATAACTTTTACAACTTTATACACATAATTAATAATATATATTATAAGTAAATAACCATAATCTATAATATTATAAGCTATAAACATCGGAATAATAGTGTAATACTGTAATACACCAATAACAAATTTAAATGGTTGCGTTTCTTTTGATTAACAAAATAAAATGGTCCCGTGGCGACGTAGTGCGCACGATACATTTTACCTTGGTATACTAAAATATAATACGTGCGTGACGGTAATATTCATATTATTTTAATGACTGTCTGCATCCATATAAAAGCTAGACACATTTTAAATCATATTCTACCATATTTTGTACTCCAAATTTAAAGTGTTTTCATGACATACGTCCACAGTTTTCAATTATTCATTTAACCCCAGTTAGCTTTAATTTAATATCGGTTTTTTGCTTTTAGAAGAGTGTTTTACCCTCCTGAAATTGTACGGACATAATAATATATTATTGTATTTTTAAACAACTCATCTACTTTGATACATATGCACTAGCATACAATTATGGTACTGATCTTGTTAGTACAGTGTTGTAATAAAAGAGTATAGTCCAAGTAAGTTCAAAAGTAATTCATAAGCTATTGTCGCATTTATAAAAAAAACGAAATTCGTATTCGGTGTAAAATTGGAACTGTAACGTATATTTTGTATATGTTTGTTATCTTCAGCGCTTCACCTTCCCGCTTGAACACAATCCTGCAACCTCAGCTCAAAACTAATCGAAAACGGAAGTAACGTAAATATATAACTTTCTGACGTAAATTTTTCAATCTATATAAAATTATATAGGATCCGAAAATAACGGTGGTTATCTGAGGAAATCGATATTCCTTGTCCAGGAGTCTGAAAAAATTATTTGCCTTAGTTAAACATCTGAATATTGATTGTTTGTCTTGTGGATGCACTTCCGAGTCTATAATAAATCGCCGCTAGGAACACAACTATAAGTGCAACCATCACATGAAATCACAGGTCAAAATCTCAGAGTCTGAGGAATAACATTATAATAAATAGTTTACCCTTTTGTCGTGATCCATTTTTTGTGTTTTGTTGTACACGACTTGCTGAAATGTGCTCCTTACGTGATAGATGAAAACAAACCAAATACTTAGTGTCCCAGGTTTTACATTTCTGTATCGTTAAAAAAGTTTTCCGATGACACCTACAGTGGATATTTTTGTATCGACGATAGACATATAATATTTGAATTTAACGGTAAGCTAGGTGTGTATCTCAAAAACCGAAGAAAAACAAAAATTAACGGTATCGAATTTTGCTTGTGAGCCAGGTCCACCTGTAGGTATGTTATAAATCAAAAATTAGCAATTTAATACATAAATTTCGGTTGAGATCTAAAACAAATATAGCTTTTTTTCACAGTGAGCTGAATGATTGCATGTTTTTTATTGTTATTATTGCCGGTTACTATATTAATTGGGGTGTTAAAAATTAATTCCGGCCGGCTTCGTACAAAATATGTATTAAAAGCTTATTGCCGACAAATGTTTAACACACGTAATTCAACTGGAACAATTGTGAATATTACGCGATGACACTTTATTTCATTATACACTGAAGCAGCGAATCCGATGAATCAATCGGACGTGCATGGTTCCTCTGCAAAACGTATTATTTCGATATTATAATATTATTAGTGTCGTGTCACTGCCACGAAACACGAACCACTCGCGTTTATCTGCCGCGATAAAGAATAATATATTATATACGCATGCAGTAGTGTTATAATATATTTACAATACGCACGACGGTGGGCGCCGACCGTAAATCTGATTCGACTTAAAAAGATACATGTATACCTACATTTCTTTTCCTTTTTTCCCCCCTTTTTTTTATTCCATCCCTCTTCGGTGTGTTCACACTTTTTCGAGAGAACGACGCCCTTTTTCTAATCAATGATATACGGTGTTTGAGAATTATTAGAATCTGAGCATAACAATAATACATTATTATATCCTATACCTTTTGATTTGATTTAGCTGTGTTTGTCACGGCAAAGTGACCACATTGATTCTCGTTCTTGTACGAGTAAAATATACTACGGAATATTTAACATAATTAGATTCTATATAAAATAATGACATTCATATTTTATCATCTTAAAGCTAGTTGTATTCGTACACTAGTTAGGTGTGAAATGTAATCATTTTTATGTAAATTCAAGAGTTTTCTATATCAAAAATGACAATACCATTTCTATAGAACTATATCGAATTTCGTTAATTTTTGCAATGATTTTTATTCTGTGTTTTAAACGTTACAATGATTCAAAGCAAAACAAAAATGAAATAACTTTTTTAATTTTATCTTGCATAAATTTGTGAATTTTGTAAGTTAAAAAAAAAATTACCATGACGAAATGAGTTTTAATTTTAATACAGACAGTTTTACATCAAACAGAAAAAAATTATTTAATTAAAAACAGGTGTACTAATTAAAAAAAAAAAAAAAAACTGACACACTCAATTTATGGTACTAGTACAGTAGTACACATTTACACTGCCAATTATTGTGGGGAAAGACGTGTTTAACTGGTTTCGTATTTATTAAGTTGTCCTCCAACCACAATAACCGATGATGTTTTCCCGTTATTTCCTATCATATATGTTCAGTGGTACCCATAATCTTCTTGAAAAATAAAAAAATAAATAAATCATATACCATATGAACGTAAAATTTCCGAAACCTATGTAAATTTTATTTAAAATCGAAAAAATAAACATTTATTGTTTTCTAGTTTCCGTTCGTGTTTTTGCTCGCCGCGATTTGTCTTGATGACGATGTGTGTTTCGTCGAGTGTCCTGTGAATATAATATTTTGTACATTATTGTCCCGAAAGACGGATTTATTTTTATGACCATGGATGAAGTGGTCTACTCTGAAGATTGTCATTGAGCCGCATCGGTCAAACTGTCAGACCAAATAAAAAAATAATATTATCCAATTAAATGTATAAAAAAAAAGCTCTATCTTGACCCACAATAATAATAATATTGCACGCATCGCGAGATTTCCGTTTTGTGTTCGCTTTGAGTTATACGTTGGTAGTAGGTACATATACTATGTAAATGTAGTACATAAGTATATGATAAGTTGTATGCATAGCCACACAGGTATTATCTATGAATGAGTAGTTGTAGGCACATATAATGCATATTGTCTAAGACATTTTATAATAACAGAAAGCTTATGGTGTGCTCTTGTTCTACCATAAACCCTAGACAATACCTCAGGGAATACCTACAAGGAGTTTCAAATGCATATATCTGTATTCAAAACGTTTGATAACAAACGATTATACGTTTTTTTCTACGACTAGCATGTATTTGGCTTTGGATTAAAATTTTTTTTTATTTTGATGAATGCCTTCTATTTTTAAATTTATTTTCCTGCAATTCACATGAAAGAATCACTCGGTAAAATATACAACCAGCCACACAGTAATCGCTTCGAGGAATAAAACCGTGGATTAGGTCAGGTACAATGAAAAGTCTGCGCTGTAATGTATAACGCACAAAAGCCGCAACAACTCTTAACATTTTTTGCTCGACGTACATAATATATAATTTAAAAAAAAATACATTTCAATGATTATAATATTAATAGGTAGCTAAATGACGATTGTGTATCACAACTACGGTAACCATCGATGACCACACTCGGGTCGTAGTATAATCGTAATATATTGTAAGTATATGAGTAATACGTATCATGTAAGTACTCACGAATGAATGCGAGTAGGCACAATGGTGTATGTTTACTAAGATATATTATAATAACAGAAAGCTTATTGTGCGCTCTCATTTTAATATGGACAAGAACTTATACCTTAGGCCACAGCGGTTCTCAACCAGTGGTACGCGTACCACTAGTGATACGCGGAGAGCTCATAGGTGGTACGCGAAGAAAATCTTTAAAAAAATTGCTACGAATTATTATTAACATTAAATATTATTTGGTTTATTTAATGTTTATTTGATGGTGTCGAAAATAATTTAAGACTTAAAGTTAGCAATTTGGAGCCCGATATTGATGTCATCGTCCGTTAAAAACAACACCCATCGTCTCATTGAAATAAAAAGTGAACCATAATAATTATAATAATTTTACATATTTAATTTATTTTTATTTTTAAGTTTTTTCTTTCTGTGCATTAAATACTCAATTAAATACTTTATTTTTTATTATATATTTATATATTTTTATATTATCTCATTTTGTAATTCCTAATGAAATAAAATTCTATACATACATATAACATAAACGTATACATTATTAATAAGCAAAAAAAAAAAATGATCAAGTAGTACGCAAAAATTTCAAATTGTGTAAGTGGTACGCGACTATAAAAAGGTTGAGAACCGTTGCCTTAGAGGATACAAGAAGTTCTTAAAATTTAAATACTTATATTTTCTTATGGCGTTAGATAACATACGGTTTTAAATTTTGGCTCTGTGAAAACTTATCAGTATTTAACTTTTAACTTTAAATGACATTTGTTTGTAAAATGGCTATTTGTTTCTTTTATTATATTTTCCTGCGAACCACATGGAACAATCATACCGTATGAAATAACAACTGGCCTGCACACATTAATTGCATCAAGGAATGAAATATAAATCGGTAGTTTTCAATCTTTTTTTTCACGACGATATCCTAACTTTTATCGAAATAAGTGGCAACACACTTAAATCATTATGACCAACGAATGTTACCTTAAACTGACAATAAACTCGTTATTTTCATCATCAAAAAATTGTTTTTGTGACATATGCTATAATATGTCGTAAATTTTACGACGTAAAACACCAGTAAATTGAAAACTGAGGTCCACGGGATTAGGCCAGGCACTATGGGAAGTATGAACCAGGTTAGTGTATTATTGCATTACAAAAGACAACAACGCATATTTTATTCGTTACAATACGTATGAAATTTATTTACAAAAAACACATAACAATGATAATATTAATAGTAAGAGGACAGCAATGTATCACGCATAATCACATCTGTGGTGTACCACAACAACGGTTACAACTGATAACCGCACTCGGAACGCGGTATAATCATATATATTATATTATGTGTATCGATGATGCTATAATATTATGATATTATGAAGTGGACGACGTGAGCGACGTTCAGGTGACGCAGTCGTGGCCCATCAGTAAGCGGGCTTGTATGTGGCCGGCGACGACGACTGTGCGGCGTATCCGCCCTCCTTCTTGACGTCAGCGTTGAAACCACTGTGGTCGTCGGCGGTGTAGTCTACGGTGCGCTTGCTACCGTCAGCGTCCACCAGACTGTAAGTGCCCTTGACGTAACCGTTGGCGTCAGAGTACTCGCTCTGGCTCTTGACGTCACCGGTGTGAGCGTCGTTCACGCTGTATTGGAAGTTGTATGGGGACGGGGATGACGGGGCGGCGGCGGCAGCGTACTGCTTGGGCGCTGAATACTGAGCTGGTTTGTAAGAAGCGGGTGCGGATTGGTATGCCGCTGGTTTGCTGTAAGCGGGAGCAGCGTGGTAAGCCGGAGCTGCTTGGTATGCCGAGTAAGCAGGTGCTGCTTGGTACGCCGAGTAAGCAGGTGCTGCTTGGTATGCCGAGTAAGCTGGAGCGGCTTGGTATGCTGGGTAGGCTGGTGCGGCGGGGTATGCTGGGTAGGCTGGTGCGGCTGGGTAGGCTGGTGCTGCCGGGTAGGTAGGGTAGGCTGGGGCAGCTGGGTAGGCTGGAGCGGCTGGGTAGGCTGGAGCAGCTGGGTAGGCTGGAGCGGCTGGGTAGGCTGGTGCGGCTGGGTAAGCTGGTGCAGCTGGGTATGCCGAATACGATGGATAAGCCGGAGCAGCACGATAAGCCGGGGCGGCGGAGTAGCCATGAGCCTGGTAGGACGAGTAGGCGGGTGCAGCGTGCGACGAGTAGGATGGTGCCGCGTGCGATGAGTAGGATGGTGCAGCCGCGGGGTAAGCGGGCTCCTTGTAGACAGCCATGGTGGAGGCCACGGCAAAAGCCGCGAATACAATCAGCTGAAAAACGAGTAATGTTAAGTATTACTAATACGATCTTATTAATATTGGAACTTGATGATAATAATAATGTTAGGTCAAAAAAATTATTATGTTCGATTTCTTTTCATCATCGTACCAGGCTGGCACCTAATAATTATTATATTAACCGTTCTTCCGAACACAGAGCATTCTGATCGTAATGATATTCCGACCGACAGCGCGCGTGAGAGAGAGAAAGAGAGAGAGAGAGAGAGAGTCTGTCCGCCGGAACGAGAGTAAAAGTAAATGATATGAAGTAGATATAAATTAAAACGAAAACCGGTCGGGCGATCGGAGTTCCAGAGTGTTCAGACATTTGTTATATATTATAATATTATATTCGTTTGCCGCCGGCGTTGCTCGCTTTAACGCGTTATGTAAGTAGCCTAACGAGATCAACGTGTTCCCGGTTCTATCCGGTCCGATTGGCACAACATACACGACCGCTTTTCTCGACGACAACGCCATAACATTTAAAACGTTAATACATCGTTTAATAATATAATACAATAATCATTATGCTAAATAATTATAATTTATAACGAGTATTATAATACGGCTGAGCGTTGGTATTTTCCGAAAAGCAAAGCTATTATAAAGGTTGAGTCCGCGGAAAAAAAATTGTGCGGTTGTGCATTTGGGAGACGACTCGATAGAACTCAGTCTCGTACACTCTTAATATGTGTTTCATATTTTAGAATGCTTAAGGTGCACAATCGGACCCAACCTAATAACTTTTTGAGAACACAGACCAATAACAATAACGTATAAAATACTCACTGTTGCGGACATGTCGTGTGAGTGAAAATTCTTGAGAGTATAATGTGGTGTAGAGTAGTTTCGACGGTGTTGTTGTCGGTAGTGGTTGCCGTGGTCGATCGCGGTTGACTGTGATCCGTCCAACGATTCGGGCCGGTATATATACTCCGGAGTCGACCGCACTCGACGCGAGTGGTATGTAATAGGATCGTGTGCTATGAGGTGAAGTGGTGGACCAAGCCAAGAGGACCCGCACGGCCGAGGGGGTTACCGGGTTGGATTGTCGTCCCCTCGGGCACTGCGTCATACCACGCGTGTATACATTGCACCGGGTTAGGCGTGTTGCTCTAATACATTTCCTGTACGTCTGAACGTAACACTGCAAGTGTGCTGCGCCAGGTCACCGGTCTCTGGGCCTCGCGGCGGTATCAGACGACAAACGGCAGACCACACCAAACGTGAGAGTAACTCGGTAAAAAATATATGTAATAATATAATGTGATATATATTATATACGTTAGGCTAGGCGTCGGTTTTCACTTTTTTAGAATGGCCTCACATAATATTGTTATAGCGGTGGTCGAGAAACGGATCTCACTCCAAACGATCGTAGCTCGACTGCAAAAGGTCCTAGAATCGGTCAGTACAGATTTATACTATGGGCAACATATTGTAAACAGCTCAACCAAAAATCAAAATAATAGGTGAGAAAAAGGTTGGATACAATTATTATACTATGTCAAGATTAATAATCTTGCAAAGGGTCCGATGTATGGGTACTGTGTCTGTAATAATAAATAATAATCATCTCAATAAATACTCGATATTAATATTAACTGCATTAATATTGTTATTCGTTTCACTTATAAAGATTTTGATCATAAAATCCCATCATATTGACCATCGAAATAATTCCGAATAATATGACACCGTAAGTGCTGTTCTAGTATTCTTTAAAATTTCGTTTTTTTTAAAGTTTATTTTTATGTTTTAGCGTACATCATTTTGACATGTGGCGAAGTGTGGTTTTTAACTTGACAACACTGATATGTACAAATTCGTTTTCAAAATTATAATGAATGTTCAAAAAATATTACATATGATTCTCTTTTAAGTAAATGGAGATATACAAAAAATTATATTAGAAGGCGTTTAATAATATAATCATATTTATTTGAAAAAATATTAGATTTACCTTCTGCCCATAAATCTCCAACCAAATTTATGAAAGAAAATTTAAGTTCTCAGTTTTAACAAAACAAATTGTAAAATATTGTAATTTACTATTATGTTCTGCGATTAAAATGATAGTTGACTACTCAATTCACTACTCGATTGCAAAAAAAAACCTTTTTCTTATCACATTTCACGTGTACCTACATAACATTACTTTAATTGATGGCGCAGCTTACACTTAAAAAAAAATTTGCTGTGGTACAATTGACAACCACCCATGCGAATTACTGTGGATTCAGATCACACTGTGTATACTCTGCGTTGTAATATTAATCCTCATACAAAACTGTAAAAAGGCTGATACAGTTCACTGCTTATTAATTTAAGGAAAAGTTTTATTTCAGTTGAACTCCGGTGAAATAGGTATAACTTTTATATTAATTGGTGTATGACAAATATTTATTGACTGGAAGTCATAATATACCCTAGCGAACTATATACACAAATTCCTTTGCACAACAAATCAACTCAATGTATAGGGTATTTAACATTTTAAATAAACTTTATACTTAGCAGAATATCACAAAGTATTATTAACTATCAACTTCTAACTCGTTTATTGTGATTTTATTAATTCCGCATAAGTGAGTTATTACAAGACTCGTGGACTTGACCAAAGTTCAGTGGATATAAGTACGTTAGGTTAACTATTGTTTCGATAATTTAATGAAGCACGCGGTTTGCAAATTATAGCTCTGTAGATAGTCCTATACATACAGGGGGAGGGTGATACATCAAACAATTCAAACATGCTCATAATTTTACTTTTAAAATTAAATTATTTCAATTCTAATTATTGGAATATTTAAATTTCAGGTATACTTAGACAAGCCATATTTTAAAACACTTCGATTTTTCAAATCATTTTCAAATAATCGTGTCGACAATACAAATGTCTTTAAAATATGAACTAAAATTGTTCACAGTTAATTTTTAAGAAAATGTTTTGTTTGTTTTAGTTTTTTATGAAAACAACTATGTAATAATACATTTGAAATAAAATGAACATGTAATATTTATTTGAATACTTTAGAAAGTATGATTTATAAGTTATAGTTTTCACTTTATCATAACCTCTGTCATATCCTCCAAATCTATCATAGACTTATTATTCTTAGTACAAAGTTAATTAACTTTAAGACTTGTCTTATCATTATTGAATTAGATGTATCAGCGTTTTCAAAAATCATCTGCTTAACAATTTAGCAGTAAAAAGTGTATTTCAAAATATGGGTTATCTTTAAGTATACTTAAACATTCTAAAGTTCAGGGTGTAAATATATGGGTTCATAAAAGTGTGATGATGAGCATGGTCGCAGGTCATTGGTGAACCATCGTGTTAATTGTAAAAATATATTACCTACATTATGTTTTGTAGTCAGATCTGGTATAAATAAGAAATTTGTTTAATGTAATTAATGCAAATCTCGTTACAAATAATAACACATCGTAGTTTCTATACATACCGATGCATTAAAACATATACATATATTATATTAATATGGTTCTAGGTGAAATTTGTTGTACCTAATTATGTAAATATGTAATAATAAATCGCGTCGCACCAGTCCGAGTCCAGTCTGTTCAAGCGTGTTCACTTATTGGGACAGTATAATATATTATAGTGGCTTACATTTCCGGCGAGTGAATCTAATTTGGTTGTGTAATTGGTTAAATATAATATATATGTAGAGTGTGTATGTTTCGTACTTTGAGTCATTTACATACGATTCAGGCTATGATACTCGGTGAACCGTAACGTCTCTCGATCAGTAGGTACATATATAATATTATTATACACAATTTTGTGTAAGTCGCAAAATATTGTATGGTATTGTTACGATATACTTGGACCGTTGTCGTTTTTTTGCGTGCGTTTTTGTATTTAGATCACACTATTTTAATCGTAAAATTATAGCCAAATTATTTTAATAATGACAAAGAATCTGCTGCAGTCCAAGTCCGAAGTCGTTAAACAAACACTACGATTCGAAGCACAATTTTTATTATAACGCATGGTACTGTACGCAGCAAATCATAAATTGTACAATTTAAAACGGTCGCTTACTCTACGTATAGATGCACACCTCCCCGTAACATCATATCGGCGAACCACGACAGCAAGTTTTGCATCATGATCCGTGATTAAAACTGAACCGGACAGTTTTCTCGGTTGATCAACTGCCCGGAAAACAGCTTTAGAAAGCCATCTTGACGACCATTTAGGGAAAGTGCCGCCGGCTATGACCCGCGGGGATCCGTGAACCTTTCAATTGGCCATTTACCTCCCTCGACACACACCACTCGCACCCCACTGCCAATAGTCCAGCCAATATTCGTTTACTCGGTTAAAACTTTTTTTAATTATAAAACACTCGAATCATAGTGCTTGACCCTAGGAACATATACTCCAAGTCTATGATTGAATGCGGAATGGCTACTCGGTCTGTATATTGCTTGGCCGAGTGAGGGAGTGATCGCCTAGGCGACGGTTTTCTCGACGCTTTCCTGTCTTCGTTTTAATTCACCGTTCAGTCCTATGGACTTATATTAATAATTAGGACTGTCATTTTGATATTCTGACAGACTAAAAAAAATTATTTTTAATATTATATTTCAATGACTTAAAAATAATTATTATTTAATGTGCTGTTCGTTAATACTTATTTTTACGTTAATGTTTCTTGCCCCACTTAATTAAAATAATACATTATTTTTACAACGAAATTTAGCAATCAAATAGCAAGAATATTCAATTCTATTTTCACAATTTTTAAGCTGAACGATAATTAAAGTTTAGAGCTAAAAGTAGTTTACGCAATCCACATAGCAAAAAAAACCTAAGGATTACAGAAACGAATGCCACAAGCCACAACCACATCACTTAAATTGCATATTAAAATGTTTACGTCTTAGTTTCCATATAAACGGGTTAGAAATAAATGTATAAATATTCGTCTAATCCTTTTAACAAGAGCATTTGAAATCAGTGATTCTAAACCTGATAAGAGTGAAAACTGTGTAGGAAGAGCAAGAAATAATCAAGGAGTAAGTTTTTTTTTAAATGGTTACATAAATGGAGGGAAAAATGAGAAAATATTAATAATGTGGTGTGTTGCTAAATACTCGTAATCTTCCCTAAAGTACCTATTCTAGTCTATAACAAGGTCAACGATTTCGGGGTTTTTATTATAATTATTTATACCATTTTTATATACTAAAACAAAAAAAAAAAGCATTTCAACTTTGTAATTTATTTTTTAACAAATAAAAACAAAACAACTTTCTTTTTAAATATTCATTGATTACAAGTGAGAGGCATGACATTGAATAATTTCATTTAGAGCATAAAAAATGTTCTGAAACACTGTTTTAAAGATACAACAATCAAAATATGTATTTTAAATTCTGAGCATATTTTGTATATTGGATTCACAATATTTTTTGTTTCATACACAGATAATATAAAAAAAGAAAAATATACAAATTTAGTTGTAAGGAACCTGCGATATTTTATATATATACTTATATACTTAAGGATACCTATGTTTATACAGCAAAAAAAATTCCTATCCTATTTATAAATAATCTATTTTTACGTATCTGTGATTTGATTAAATTTTAAGTTCATGGAAAACCATCACATTTCCAGAACTCAGCTGGGATTTTTTAAATAGCACGTGCAGACTAATATTGTGAGACCTTTGAAACCTTCGGATGCCTTTCCGTATTTTGTGATCTTGCGTTTTGAGGGGAAATTTCTGGAATTCGAAGTTTGTTGAATAAAAATAGATGGTAGGGATAACTGTGAGAAATTCGCATTTCTAGATGACGTATTTAATATATATATATAATTACTATACCTATATTTAGTCATTATAATCGTTTGTGAGTAGATAATGACATATTATTATTATCGTTTGTTATTTTGTTTAAAGTTGTCTTCAATCCTTAACAATAGTTATAATAATATGTAAATAATAATTATAGATGGATTAAAAATTGAAGTACAGATACATTTAAGAAGAAAAAACAATATATCTACATTAATGTAATTAAAAAAAAATATTTACATAAGAAACTCCTAAGAGGCACTAATTCTGGAGTAACTCAACTTTTAATGCTACAATACCAACATTATAAGTCATTGCAATAACGTCTCTGTTTTTAAATGATTATTTTAAACAATCGTAGCCCGTTGGTTGTCGGTAAACTGATGGATTTTCCAACTTTTATCTTCGTCTTATAAGTGTTTTGTTTTAATTAGTAGAAGTTATATAAGTACACTAAGAACAGTGTACTATTTGTATCTAGACCATTATGCATACAACATAATAAAAGTCCTTGACTAAAGGTACATATTTTGTTGGCAAGGAGTTCCGAGGACTAACTTGAATATTAACTTCACTTTAATAGGTTAATGCCATAAATAACTAAATATTTGTAGACAAAAAAAAATCGATTTTATAATTTACAAATTATATACATTTCAAAGGTCTAGTAACTGCGAGTCACGCCAGATGTCACTGTAGATATCGATATGTACCTATATACGTAAAATGAATTTCCGAGTTTGACCTCTCGCATTTATCTGGATTAAATGAATATGAACTAAAGTCAATGAAACAATTCAGTTACCAGCATCGATTATTTCTAATTTATTGTGATTGGTACTGAAACTATTTCGTTTCCATAAATAGTATATCGTATACCTAGATTTCATCCATTTCAACTTAATTTCAAGCAAACAGTAGTACAAATTCAAAATTGATAGTCAATCTAATTAACAATAAATAATCCTCAACTTTGTTTTTCGAGTTTCGTTAAACGTGAGTGGTTTATCTGACAAGTAAAACATTATTAAATTTAAACAGATTAAACATCATTGGTCAAAGAGTTTGCCGAGAAATTTCGGAAAAACATTTAGTGAAAATCTAGTACTATAATAAAATTAACTAAAACATGATTACAGGATTCTATATATACATGAAGTAAACAAATTAATGATAAAGGCAAAATCAATAACAACTCATATCGTGGCCATTTTATGTAAAATATTTGTAATTATGTGTGTATAATGTGTAAATAGTGGCCTGGTGTGGTGCGGTGGTTGGCTTCAGTCACAAAAACGTGTTCTAAAGTCAAGCATAAGCCACTATAGTTCTCCCGGATAGGTGACCACCCGAGTTCTGGTTACAATAATATCTCGCCACATATACACACGTGTTCTAACCAACCATACCTTCCCCCTCCTATTTAAAAACCTACTGAAAATAACCACCCTATTGTCTAGAGTTAATTGATCAAAAAAAAAATATAAATACTGTTGTGCCAAAGAATGAATGTTCACACTTTCATCTGTATCATTTGCAGTGACGATGGAGTAGTTTTGCGTTTACATTAACTATTTTTATGCATTATTTAATTGCTTTAAATAAGTCATAGTCACATTACTTTGCTGCAACTCTAACCTTGAACAAATTATGTTTATATTTGGACTTTGTTAATAGACAAGCTATAATAAGCCTCAAATAATTCACTCGTATTATATTACTTACTGTACAACGCTACTTGGTAATCACCCGTGGATTTGCGTCCTATAATAATTATTATTAATGATTTATTTTCTCTTAAAGACCGATACGACAATCTAAAATCGCGATTTACGTTCGCACTCGTGTATTAATTTCTATTCCGGTTTACCATACAATCTACACTCGAAAACTGACTGCCGTAAGCGAACAACTCGTGTATTGTTTAAGCCGATCACTCGTCCAATGGCCCAACCTACTTCTGAAGTATTTCGATTTTCCATGTCTTATAGACTTATATGGTTTCAAAAATTTACAGAAATTAGAACAAAACGTCATGTTATAGTAGAATCTAAATAATATGTAAGGTTATAAAAGTAAAGAATTGTGAGCCGTATGTCGAGTCTAACTTTCAAAACAAATTAACAAATCGTATTATTTGAAAATAGTGAATTGTTGAGAAAAAAATAACAATTTTTCCAGCTATAAATGTGCAGGTTATGGTATAATAGTTAATTTATTATGGGTTAGGTTAGGTACTATCTACTGCTGAATATTCATTTTATAAGCTCCTGCTACGACAAGTTGCCCACAATCTTATTCGATCGAATTATCAATTAGTATTTTATAAAAGGTAATTGTTTTTTTTTTTTTTAATATTTGATGTACTTGTGTTTTTAACAATAATTTGATTTAAATTAGATACTATATTGTTCAATAGTAGTTGAACTGAACTAATGAACGTTGATTTACAGCGCCATTATTCTTGCGATATCTTATAATATAAACATTAAACATATTGTGTTTGAACATTTTACTCTCTAAATCGACATTTTACAGCATCACATCAACATAGCTAGCATTATTTGTTCTTTTAAGTTATATGTATTAAATTTAAATGTTGTTACAAATCGACCGCTTCACATCATGCGACAATAACGTGTATCACATCAATCGACCAGCTTTTAACTTATGTTTTGTATTTAATAGTTCGAATACTATAGAAACAAACCGATTTGATTGATATCTTAAAACTTTTCCACACTTTGCGACCGTTTCGCCCGCGTCTTCGCCGATTTTTCTAGTCCGGAAACACTGAGCACACCTAGCTGCAGTGTTAAGGAAAACAAAATATAATAAAACTGATTCGGAACTCCGTCTTCCGCTTTAGGGCGTTAATAATGCTCAAGTTTCTTATGCAGTATATATTATTATAAACCTATCGGGCAAATCACGCGGACAAAACGAATGTGCTATTGCGCCAAAACTTTTAGAATTTTCCACTCTTAACGCGTTTAGGAATCGAAATCGTAAACTGTACTGTGCACTCATACTCGCGTATACTTACTACGTACTACTATAGTATTACTACTACCACTACACTACTATTCTTTCTATGCTAGCAATTCACTATATCTGGGACAATACAATATATTTTATTGGGATTATTTGAAATAAATAGGTTATGGTGCGTTCAAATGTCGTAAGAGTCTGGAAAATCCTCAGCTCTGAGATACCGTATCAGTAACTATTAGTATTTATAGGAGACAAGACGCAACGAGATAATATATTATTATTTCTTTAGTCTTATTGTTTGGCCTAGGTTAATAACAATAATAAAAAAAACATCACCCACACATGCCTTTCGTTTAAGCGAATATTTTGCTGTTTTCTATAGCGAAGCAACGATTATTTCTATTTCATTACAATGACGTACTAATAGGTATAGGTTATACCATGAGCGTAGTCTTAAAAACGTATGCTGTGCTAAAGAGAAAGTTATAAAAACAATTCTTCTGACTATTATGTATAAGTAGATTTTATTTGGAAATTTTTTTTTTTTTCGAACATCCAAACAAGGTTTTAGAAAATCGTGTTAGTGAAATGTACAACAAGTTATTTTTTACTTAAATTTTTTTTTACAAACCAATATATATTATTTATTATTATGATTATACTCTAAGTAGAACATATTTCTTTAATGTTTTTAACTTATAATATTTACATGATAAATTGCATAAATACCTCAAAATCAAAATTTATATAATCGTAGTTATTCTATATTCATTAAAAAAAGGTTCTAAAATATATTTTTTAATTAATTGTTTACAAACATTTAAAATAATAATATTATTTACACCACATAGAGTAAGCAACGAGTTCCTATCGCGTAGATCGTCCCTCGAATGCTGAAACATTATTGGTTTCAAATTTACAAACGAGTTATCTATGGCGCCCATCCAATTATATATCGTTTCACATATTTTGTATTATTATTAAATCCCGAAAATACAAAAAATTTTATGAACTCTCGGTAACAGTGCTTACTTGCAGTTGATGTTCGATCGAACCAATAACAATAATGGTTTGAACGACAGTCATTATATTAAAGTCATTCGTGCGAGGGATATTATATAGGTACTTACTATTATCCTGCAGCGGGCTACATTTACGTTATACCAAATACTCGGTTTCCAGAACAACAACAACTGTAGGAGATTAAATGCGACTCGATGCGAACTTATACGCTGGCGCGATCCTTTTGCCAGACGTGCGGCGGAATAGTCGTATGATGATAATAATAATAATAATAATAAGTTTTTATCTCTCCGCCAAAAGCAATTTACAACACGAGTTAAAATAATATTATATTATATTATACAGACGCATCGAAATCATCGCGTGCCTATTATACGCATTGGATTAAACGATCAAATCGACGATTGGAGTCATTGTGGTTAGTGCAGCAGAAAACACTAATATTATTGCACCGTGTATAATACCAGGATAATATAATTATGTAATACATTAATACTAGCTGTATAACCTGATATTTCCCGGAAAGACATTAACAAACATAAAATACAGTGATAATCGAGGTATCTCGGTTTTAGTGTGTCTCAACTCACGGGCCGATCGGTACCAGTGTAGGTACCTAGTTTTGTGAACTAATTCGACTGAAACGGGCGATCCACCAATGGGCGATTGATTATTGAACGTGGTTCAAACCACCCTGTGGCCGCTAATAGTAACCCTATATATGAACAAAAAACCGTTCGAACATCATGATTCAAATTTAAATTTATGTTTAAGCCATCCTAGATACTTTATAGTAACCTATGAGAGTTGAAAATCGATACAAATAACACTCCTCGAGTCTCAAGGAATATGTTTGTACGATTTGGTGCTAATTGGTCCGATAGTTGTCAAGTCTATGAGCACCACATACATACAAAACATACAATCATTTTTGTATAATATAATATAGATCACTAGTTGGGTTAGGTATCTTTGCAATGCAGTCGACGCCGAATGCTTTATAAGTAGGTACCTAATGAAATGCCTAACCGGCTATCACTGCCAAAACTAGTATACCTATACAATATTTTTCAATTACAACTTCGGTTTGAAATTTTGCAATGATTTTAAGTGCGGCTAAGATATTAGACGAGGATTGTGTTTTGGATTTGTTTCAGTCCCCAGTGATTGCGATCCGAGTGTAGGCTGCGAACCGTCATCTGAAACCGCGGTGGAGTGACAATTATTTTTAAACCTCGCGAACCGTTTCCCCGCCCACTCCGGCCACGTTTTGTAGCGTTGCGATGATCAAGGGGTTGTAGAGGGGTAAAACGTGTCGAGTAATTTTAATTTTGAATATTTCAAATACTCTGGAGTACAGCGGCAGACCGTCAATCATCCGCGCTAATTGGGACCGAACCGGGACCCGTGCATTATCAAACTGCAGCACTTGAAAAATTCAATGAATTATGTAACATTAATTGATTGATTTTTTTAGCTTTTACAGTTAATTTTAATAATAAATAAAAATAGTTACTATTCATTGTTTACTTATTCCTTTTTTCAAAAGAAAACTTTTTATTGTTATTGAAGTTTTTTGGAAAATGGTCAGAAAACGCAATTACAAAATACTAAATTTTTAAAAACAAGGTTATATCATAATTACTAAAAAAGATCTTTAATGTTTGCATTTTATTGTATTGAATATTTGAATACAAATATGTTCACGCCGATGAACTTACAAATCACAGAAATATTAAAATTATCACTTATTTGGGTATGAAACAAGTTTATATGGAGTCAACCAAGCTACAACATATTTTGTTTATTAATAATTAAACTTTTTTTTTGTTTGTGAATATTTCCTCATTCATCAGTTTGTGTTCTGAGAATGACATTTAATCCTCGTGGACTTTTTGATAGTTAAAAAGTTGAACTGTAATGTCCCTAAAAGGATTATAAAATGTCCAAAAAGATCATATTGTCCCCCTCAGGATCGAAATGTCACTAGAACGGAGCAACATGTCTGCGGATCAAATCGTTCCGTTCCCTTATTGTGTATGACCGGTTAGTGGTAACTAACCGAGTGGCCCTTTCCAACTTTGGAAATAACACACATTCGTGTTGGAAATTGTATAGATAATGTATTTTTGTCCAGTTATTTCTGGGAGCTTATTTTTTTTTGTAAGCAATGTTTACATTTATAGAACTCACATCGGCTATCTGCTATTTCTCTGTACTGTCACAGTATTATTATAAGCTCCAACAACTTAATACCACGATAACCCCATTTCCCGTGTGTTATATTTTAAGCATATATTGTATCTATGCCCGTCTTATTATCCAGTAAAACACGGAAACGAGCGAAAACCGTAATCTAGAAGGAATAAAAAAGTGATTCGAATATCCGATGACTATACACAGAGCACACGCACACACACACACACAGACACGTCTTTGGCAGTCCGTTATAAATCACCAATCGATAATATTTTCAGGATATTTCGGCGGAACCAGATAAATCTCAAAGACGACGTGCACCGAGCAATATATAACACACATATATATATATATATATATTATGCAATTATTATACAGTCGCCCTCCCGCTGCAGCGTAATTATTGCGGAAGACCGAAAACTCAAGTCTTCACATTCGGGCGCTTAGATAGGTCCCTAGAACAACTGGTGGCGGGGTCGCGGGGGCGAATATAAATTAGTTTTCGGCAGTCCGCGCGTGCCGGTCCGGGCCGGGCAATCAATCCGGTCGGTGTTTTATGGCATTTCCGCCGTCGTTTCCGGTGACGCACTGCAAGTGTGTGAGGGCGCGCGCGCGGAGCAGAGAAAACGCTATTAATTCTCCGAGATCTTGGCCCCACCTCGAGCAACTCGATTCTCACTCATCGTCATTGTATAGCTGCGCAGGTGGTATGGAGGAAAAATAATACATAATAGCATTTCCGCCGAGTAGAACAACGTCAGCATCTCACTGACTTGAACATTTTTTTTTTTTATTAATACTATTCAATTCTAATAGCTTTTGTTTAATTTGTGTGTTTTATTCGTATAATATGCCAAAGGCGTAAGTAAGGGTTTCAGGTAATTATTTCATATTTCATTGTTTGTACTTATTTTACATAAAAATCTCTTAGAAATTGCCCTTTTATTACTAATTAATCTATAGGCACACGAGTACACGACAAAAAGGTTTATATCGTACATAGGTACTAATGGAATGCATGTAAATTAATCTACTTGAATATTTATTTCAAGACCTAATATAACCTAACTTAATCAGAAAGCTATTTAAAATTTGGAAAAAAAAATACATACTTCATTATTATTTATTAATATACAATAAATGTTCCATTTTCTATTGATAAGTTGGACACATGTTTTCCATTTTGCGAAACCACTGAACATACGTATAATATTATGATTAATATACGTTTTAGATTTATTTATTAAGTTCTAAAAAACATTACAGTGTTTTAAAATGTTGCTTCTTGATTCAAAGAAGCAAAATCTAAAAATATTGTATTTATAACATTTATATTCTATTTAGGTAACATAAACTCGTAAACTCGTAACACATGACTGCATAATGTATTTGCCATAATATTTATAAGCTGTAATTGTTTTAACTCTAATATGTTGATGTCTAATATTTTAGATTAAAATAATAATATTATAACCATTATCAAAGCATCGTTCATACGCGTATTTATTTAATATTTTTTTATATACGTCATACTACTACATTAGTACACGTTTATCACATATGGCTTTCTTTACATTCAACTTCTTAACTACTATAATTCTATATTTTTATAGCATTCAACAAATGATTTTCTTTTGGTATTTTCCTTGGCAAAATGGAAAAGACATTCATTTTGTGGGCATAATATTATTATTACTTATATTATGTACAAATTTAGTGCGAGATTGACGATGATTGCGGTTATTAAAGCACTCACGTGTATCCATCTTTTAATTTACATTCGATCCCTGCATTTCAAATGTCTGCCTGAATATTACTAATATAATAACAGTTTTTCCTGAAAATACATTTTGAATTTGTATTGGTTTTGATTATTTCTCTTGACAAATGGCTGCTGTATTCAATTGGCGCCAGTCCTACTCGGAAAAAGATTCCAGTTAACAAAATCTATGTATATAAAAAGGCTATGTGTTTATGGATGATATTGTGGTTTAAAAGATTAAAAACTACTGAACCGATCTTAGCGAAAATGTCAGTAATTTATCTTCGAGATACCTGAAAAGGTTAAGACGTAGTTTTAACCTAACCAGCTATTGGTAGTGCTAAACACACATTTTTGTTTATTACATATAATATAAACTATAAGAGCGGCCTGGTGTTGCGCGGTGGTTGTCCTAAGTCACAAAATGTGATCTGAGTGCAAGCATCGGCCGGTGACACTAGTTCCCAGATGAGAGACCAGTGACCACCTAGGTTGTAAAGACAAATCCTCGCCACACATGCATGTGTTCCGAACTAACCTACAAAGGCTAATGGCCATAGTTGCCGGGCTTGAGATCAATAAAAAAAAAAAAATAACACAAATATAAGCTAATATTCCATAAAATTCTTGTAATTCTTTATTTAAACACTTATAATCATGAACTTAACACGTCGGAAAAAAATCCAAAATGACAGTGTGCATCAGGTTTTCTGGTAACATTGTAAAATATACTTTGCTATTCATAAACAAATAGTAAGCTGAAGTTTTTCATCTAAAAAAAAGTAAAATATATTTTATTTTGTGCTGTCAATGAGTTATTTATCTTTACATTACCCCTTATTAGTAAATTTAATCAATTTTTGGTATAAGATAAATTTTTAAATAAACATTAAGCATAAAATATACAGAATTTATAAATAATTTAACATCACAAATCAATAATAATATGTATATTATAATATAATATATTCGTCCGAGAAAATATATCTAAAAATAGTCAACATCAATAGAAGCACTATGTGAAATATCTAATCCCTCATGAAGTCGCAGAGGGTCAACTAGTATAATGTATAATGTAACATACAAATATTTATTACTAAATTGTGTATTAGAACATTACATAATTCAAATTAATAATTCCATTGATTCTATAACAATCGTGTACTCAGAACCAAAAATTGATAACTATCCTAAAATTCCAAATGGTTTAGGAGGTCAACTTAAACCTTAAAATCTTAATAATAATAAATTATAATAATATTTTGTTTTTTTTATGATTATCGAGTATAAAAATTAGTAAGGTTGTCGTTCGTTAAGTTGTGAAATTGGTTTTCTCTTCTATGAAAACCCTAATGAAAATAAAACTCAAATGTCAAATACGTCAGTTAAAACCAAAAATGTTTTATATATAACATTCTGGTTGTTAATATACTTTTCTCTTACATAAAACGTTTAGGTTTCGAATTAAAATGTATGTTTTAACTATGGTTTATTATCAATCTCCAAATAATAAATAATGTAATATTGACTTTTTTAAATTTATTAGATTCTTATTTTACAATATAATAATTGTATAGCATGTCAGTTGATTTTGCTTATAGATAGCCCATATCCTCCGCCCCCTTAGATATAATTTAAATATAAATAAATTGTCAAGACCCAGATGGGACAATTGTGAAGTGATATACAAACCAAAATAATGTTATGATACTACTATTACTTAAATAATTTGTTATTTTTTTAGTAAATTAACAATAGTACATAAAGTTTTAGTTATAATATTGAACTATTATATTATTTTCCATAGTCGACAAAATGAATATGAGATTTACCAGGTATATATTGGTAATAACTAATTAATTTTATTATGTAGAATATACAGTGTTTCCCAAACTTTTAAACTTTACCATCCATTTTAAAACCCGACAGACTCAAATGAAGAGGGGGCTTAAAAAAATGTTTTAGTAGAATTGTTTTTAATAGGTCAGTCAAATAAGCAATTTAACTTCTTAGATTAATTAAATTGCCTCGTAAAATATAATTTAATACCATAAAATATTCATCAATATTATCATATTTTATCATCAACTTATAGATTCTTCGGCTTTAACAGTTCAAAGTTTTCCTAACCAAACAATCTGTCATTCAATGAATTATTATTGATTTTATTGATAGCTGCAATTACATAGTACAATGACATAAAAAATAATGGTTTATGAATTTTCTTATAGATTGTTTTTAGATATAGATTTGTTTGACTTTGATAAGAAATGAGTTGATTTTTAAAAACTTATTTTTTATAAAAACAATCATATAAAGTGACTAAAAGTTATCAATTCTTTGTTTTTTTATGTATTTATTTTGTTTTTTTTTCTTAACATAGTTATATTTACTATTGTAATTCTATTAGAAAATGGTATTAATCTTTTTATAGTATGATATTATTTAGGTCTATATCTATGGATATATTATGATGTAAGCAAAACTACAAAAATGAAGTGCATTGACGTCGACTACTATTTTAGGGGGGTTAATTTTTTTAGCTAGATGACTTATGTACATAATATTTGAGCCCAATCCGGTGGGTGGTTACAACATTTTTGCACCAGGCCTCAAAATTGTACATTGTGGCATTTTAAAACTCATGTGAATCCGCTCGGCGAATCGGCGTCAAACACTATCATATAATACTTTAATAGTGTTTCTAAATTCATGGTCTGAGTGTTTGGCTTGATTGAGATTATATTATGTTGTTGTCTCGTTGTCGTCTTGTGTACGAGTATACTTGGAAGAGACGAAAAATCGATGTCTGTCTCGAGCGAGCGCAAAAACTATTTTACGCCCACGCTTAACGTTCGACGTTCCGGTGGAGGGATTAAAAAAAAGATTGAGATATATATATAAAAAAAAACACCTAGTTTGACTTTATTATAATATATTATTAGGTACGTCGAATCGAACGCAAACTCTGAAACTCGAGATTATTTTTTTTCCGTCCCCTTTTATAATCGAATCGTCACTGTCTAATAAGCAGCGCGCGTCATCCGCGAGTGTATATTATTATGTTTATGTACATCGTATAATAAAGTGCACCTACTCATTTTTGGAAAGTTTCACGACACCCTGGAAACGTCGCGGATTTCTCTTTGCAGCATAATATTCGAAAAATGTATAATCTATTATTTCGTAATACGAGTATCCGTGTATGAGAAAACGGCGATAGTTTTCACGAACTGTGACAGCCGAATCGCTGTTTTGCACTTCGCAATCAGCGGGCTGCTAACAACAGATGCTCACCATATTTACATTTGGTTCCTCGACGGCACAGGATTTAATAATTGTCTGAAGACAAGCGAGGTGTACAGGCTCTACAATAATTAACCTTATATCAAACTTATGCTGCAGCAGATAACTACCTAATTCAAAATGTGTAACTAACCTACTGGCTACTACCGAGTACCGACTGTAGTGTCTATACGCATTTACATATATATATACCACTGCATAGTATGCAATACTAATATAATCATTCTTTTTCTCGTAATGTATTTTAATGAATAGTGTTATCCATCGAACGCATTAAAGTAACTGAAAAAAAATACACTTCAAATCCCCAAGAAACCGATTCGCCAAGAAACTTTATAAATGCATTAATTCATTCAAATCTCAATAAACTAAAATAACAAACAAATTATGTTAAATATTTTAAACTGAAGATACTATTAGTTAAGTACGACGCTGTGCGCATAGAATATGTAAATATTTATAGTACGAAAATTAAAAAGTTATAGAGGACGGAAACTATTAATAGTATTTTATGAAAAAAGAAAAATGATCTAAGTGGTCAAGAAGATCAAAAAATGTCAAATATTACAAAATAAAAGTTGCCCAACCTAATTCAAACTTAGTGTAAAGAAACCTATAGTTTATAGTAAACTAAAAATAATGAAACTTTAATTGAAAAAATTAAATCTACAAATTCACAATTCTAGATTAATCATTATTCCTTAGTATTGATTATGATAACTACTCACTTGCCTTTATTAATCATCAATAAGAAATATTTATCGTGCACTTTGCCAATGCATATTGTACGATGAACTGATGTCGAATTTAGGAAAATATTACCTACGCCTATATTAATGCATACCTATTCACTCTAAAATGGCATGGTCCGACTGCAATGTATTTTTTTGAAATACAATTTCGTGGTGACCGCTGAGGTTGTCTTGACGGTGTGATGACAACACTATTTTTTTTTTTGTTTGTTTATTTTTTTCTTCTCTCCGTTAAATCATAAACGACGTCGAGAAAAGAGCAGAATTGTTTTTTTACAAGACTGTCTTGCGTTGTGCATAATAATATATTATTGGTTTATGCATTGTCCCCAGACCGAGCAGGGGAGGTGCGGTTTGGGAATTTTAACTGTTTTGAATGGTATATTATTGTCACGGGTATATAATAGACGGTCATGTATATAGACGTTTTCACCAGCTCAGGCGAATCGATTACGAGATACGTTTGACACCTCTCTTTAGTTTGGCGACAGTTATTATTTATAATTTCGTCGGCGGTCATCAATTTCATCGAGCGCTATCCATTGGGGAATATACCACAATAGGTATATAGAGTGTAGGTATCCCTTATATCTGTGCTGAAACAAACCGAATGAAAGAAAAAGATAAAAATAAGAAACTTTTTCTAGTTTCATTGATCGTCCACTGGTGTGCATATACATGTATACATAAATATACACTTACAATACACTCCAATTTTCGTAATTAATACGATCCGGTGCTTTTGGTCTTGCGCCGTAAGCCTCCGGGGTCACCGACTACACGATAATATTATATAGGTGCAAACACTAATGGTATTAGATTTATTTATGTTTCCCCACTTCCAAAATAAGCGCGATCCACATTCGACTAAAGAGTTGCAAACGTCATTGCGTCAAACACATATATCATTAAAACGTGTATAATTTTGATTAGGTTATGTTGATGATAGTTTAGTTCTAGTTATTTAGTTAACATTGTTTTTTAACTATTGTTCAGGTATTTAATTTGTTATGTAAATTGTTCCTAAATTCAAAGGCAATTGTATTAATTTGTACATTTACCTAATTTATAACACAGCACGCGGTAAACCAGTTAGATCTAAATTAATTTTAATTTTAATCATACAATATATCATTTTATCATCGGTTTTATAATATTATGATAGTAATAATCGAATGTTATTTTATCGACAACCAGTGCTATTTAACTATTTATTTTTCAGGTATATAAAGTGTATTGTTGTCAAACTTTTGTGAATTCAAATTATCGAACAAATTAGATAAAATTATTGATGCTACATTTCTATTCACGCCAAACAAATTGTACAATATAATAATACATATTTTCCATTTAAAATAAAAATTACATTAAACGATGTTACTATGGAATCATTTTACAAAAATGTACTAAAAAATAACCTTTTTTTAATTTCAAAAGATATATTTAAAATTCAATCTGACAATTGTAATTAATATTTGTAACCAATGATTAATGAGTACGATAATTAATACGACTGTCGATAATGAATTACGAGTAAATCCAAAAAAAATAAAAATTATGATTAATTTAAAACTTCAAAGCTACCAAACATTTAAGAAGGCATCTATTGTAGAAACAATATTTGTCACACCAATACAGACTCTGATGAATTTCTTTATATGATAAAAATGTAAATGAATAGAAGTGAAAACCTGCACCCCTAACGCCCACCTCCCCCCCCCCTTAAAAAAAAACAATCACTTTCTGTAAAACGTCAACCTTTCTATTCCATGTGAAGGGGTTGACGTGAAGTATCGTAACCAAAATTATTTTTACGACGTACCAAAAAACTCCTGGCCTCGGTCACAACATTATAGGAGTTTAAAAAAAACCCCTAATGAATAAGACAAATACGGTTCACAGAAGCTTAACGTCATCGATCGATAAACGTCGGGATAAGTGATTTAAGATAGTTATAATGTTTCAGCACTTCCGTCCCTATATTATACACCCGTGAATAACAATGAAACTTTAAATAATAAACTATTATAAAACATCACGACTTGACCGATCCTCTGGGGTTGTGGTCTGAGAAATTACGCAACGATAGTCTATTTTTTATAGAGGTTAAAATGCATCTTATTAATTAGAAAATTATATTACAAGAATATATACAACTATACAGTTATAAGCATATTATATTTTAAATGTACAATTAATCATATAAGATAATATAAATAAAACTACTTTAAAATTGATATTTTTAGTTTAGAAAAAAAAGGATAGTTAGTTAAATTTAAACATTTTTAGAATTCGACAATCGCCAACAAGTGCCAATCATGTTTTGTATATTATAATGTTAATTAAAGGAAGTTGACCCATATCATAACCCCCCTCTCTACACACACACACACAATTTATTTGCGTCAATCCTACCAATGTATTATATTGAAGTGAATTTCATTCAAATTAGCCTGATAAACGACGCATACCTTCATCAAACGTGTATTTGTTATTAGTGTTATTTTTATATACAAACTATAACACTTGTACTTTTTTTACAAAAATTTCAAACAAAAATCATTTCACAAGGACTAAAAAACAAATATTGCAGCTTCTATTTGAAATCTGATGCAGGGATTCTATTTTGACACTGGAAAAAAATAATTACTTCAATCAAGTACAGAAAATGATTGATGTAAGACCATTCAAAGAACAGAAATTGGATAACTTTAGTGAAATGGTTAAAAAATCAAAAGTTCAATGAATAATTCAAATCCCTTTGTTGAGTGAATTAATACAATTTACCCTTATAAATATCTTGAACTCTCAATTATCAAAATTATATGTCGAACTCAAAAGTCAGGTTATAATAATAATAATATGCCAAATGTAAGACCCAAATTATCGTAAATCAAAACCTTAGGTAGTGTATAATACTGTATATGCATTTGTATTAAAATGTTTTTGTTGCATAAAAAATGTTGATAATCCACGAGCATGGATAAAAACATTATTAGTAATGTTCAGTACAATTAAGTTAATTAATTAATTAATTTGTCAAGACATAAATAATTATTAGGTAGTCCTATTCGAGAATTATATTAGAAAAAATTACTTGAAAAAACAAATGGTAAATGTAGTTAAGCATAAGCTTCAATCATACACTTCAATTCCATGAAAAGCTTTTTGAACAATCTTAAGGGAAACGTAGGATCAAGGTTTAAAGATCATATTAAAAATCTAGAAGACAATATAATATAATAAGTGCTGAGTGGCGTAATATTACGCACTCCAAAACCGACACTTATAACGACATAAAGCCGTTTAGAATTTTGAATTATCAGCCAAAATCTATCATAAACTCGATACGAGAGAACACGCGATATTGTGGAATGAAGAAAACTTGTTAAATCGGGTGTCTCGAGTGTCACCCGCACAATAGTTTGTTAAAATCACTTTGTTAATTCCGTTACCCACTCGGTAATTATTATAATTATATGTGACACCGTTTACGGCAACGTGTCGTAAGAGGTGATGACATATTATAACAGTAATAAATGCTGACAAGAGTTAATTTGCAGTATGTGGTAAAATTTCGGACAGTATTTGATAATATGAGGATGACTTTACATATATCGTGAGTCATAAATTATATTCAAACAAATTGTCATAGTGAATTTGAGATTGGAAGTATTTTTCGAAAATGGAAAAAAAATCAGAACCCACATTTGGGTGTAAAACAATTTATTTTTTTATGTCGTGAAAACATGTTCGTGTTGCAGCTAAAAATGCTACATTCGAAGCTACCGTTTTTTTTTCCATTTGAATCTCTGCGCATATTACAATGATATATTACCGCGTCACTATTCAGTGATGTGCCGAGGGTCGAAGTCCAGCTCTTGCAGCATAGACCTTTGTTGATAAAAAAATTTAAATTGAACTTTTTTTTTTACCAACCTAGGCAATAAATAATAATTATTATGTATCTAAATGTTATGACAATACATACAATATATTAATAAAAATAGAAAATATAATGGAAATAAATGTCTTTATTTGATTGATATAATAAAAGAATATATAGTATAGGTCTACATCAATGCTTATCACGCTAGAATTTAGTGATATGGTTTTAATAATATATGGAACCTATTATTTAAAAAAAACCATCATGTCTTTCTCTCAAAACTCAAAAATTGACCATATCCCTCCACTTAAAATAAGACCGTGACGCCATAAGTAGTTGATATATGCTTTTCGAATAGGCTGAAATAGCCATTGTTATTTTAGTATAAATAAATAGGCCACCAGTCCTCAAAAAAAGTCCTGGCTAGTTTAAGATAGGATCAATGTCACTCGATGGTTACTCACTTGTAATTATATTATGCGTAAACTTCGTCACATGTATAATATATTTAATGATATTAAACATTTTCAGACGATTGTTGTTCGTCGACTGTTGTCTATTACGTTATCCTACGCATTATCTAGAACATTCCGGTGGATAACAATACGTAACATAATAGTATAATATAGATAACGATATTCGGTTTAAACTTTGTACATATTCCCGTATAATATACGTAACAATAAGAAATGGGTTTAATATTTTTCAAATCTAGTCTCGTTTTTTTTTAATAAAAATGTACTCTTATCGTGTTATTCGTCTTTACAGAATTCTTTCTAAAAAAAGTAGAAAAAAACCTTTTTTTAAATCGTATAATGCGCACTGTCGTGTCTCGATATTTATTGATCACGTATCGATATGGTGAGCACTTAGAACACTGTATTCTAACTTGGCTCCTTTTACGGGAACCCTGATATCGACTTACACATCGCTGAAAGATAATGTTCAGCGCACACACATTGTTAATACGTTCGTTAGAACCGATATGATATTATAATTACCATAACACCATCTACAATAATATTAGGTATATATATCCACGGAAAAACGATATTTAAAAAAAAAAATAGGTGTTGCTACTATATGTGGCAGCCGGACACGTGTTTCTTTGAATTCTATCGAACTTCCGGTTGCCACTGTCGCGATAAAAAAATGAATAATGCGCACATGTACCTTTAATATAGGTCATATTGTACATATTTACATTCAGACATTCTGTATAATATACAATTCGTTTAATATTATTAATCGGATTTTTATATTTCTAGAAAATGGACCTCAATCGTGACGGGGTGGTGTCATTCGACGAGTTCATGGAAACCTGTAAAAATGACGAGAACATCACCCGTGCAATGATCTCAATGTAGACGAGAGACATCGTAAATATAGATGGTCCGTATGATTCCACGGACGTTGTTCGAAAATAAAATTATACCCAAAATGCTATCAGCGACAACGGTGGAACGGCGTAAAATCTGCAGACATCATCTAAACGATGAACAGTAGTATATAATATTATAATATGAAATATAATTTTTTGTTTTTTTAAAACTTTTTTTTTTTGACATATTGTGCGATTAATTTCATTTTTATTCTTTTTTTCCTCGGCGCAATCTTCCCAAAAATATTTTATTATTTTCAAACAAACGGAGAAATATAACATATAGGTAGTGTATTATAATATTATTATGTTATGGTGGGTCCCATACGAGACAGCCATAATATAATATAATATCATAATAAATAATAGTAAATGTATAAAACTTTTTCGAAACAAATTCCGTGCATACAGGTTAGGTGTCAAAACGCCACTCAATGTGATTCCACATGAAAAGCCATCGCATACTTTTTTTTTAATATACTTCGTAATAATAATATAATATAGTAAGTTATATTATAACAACAATATTGTGTACTATTTTATGTACATTATTAACAAAACAATATTTATACGTTACTTATACACCGTTCATAGACAAATATCTCGACTCCGGTGGAACAGGGTAATAAAAAGAATATACACGATAATACTACACACGATGTAGAAACACTATAGACTAGGTACTATAATAGATATATATATATGATGGGTTTATTAAGTAGTATAAAGGTGATTTCCAAGCCTGCTTGCCCTCTTTTTTTCTTCAATAATGCAGTTATTGAAATCTGAATTTCGGATTTTTTAAATATCGTTTAAGAAAATATTTTCAAATTCCTCTGATCAAATTATTCGAATTCTCGTATTAGTTAAGGAGTTTTCTGTAACTTTTGTTAAAAAAATATTGATGTATAAAAATCAAAATTTGATTTTGATTTATTTAACTTTGTGTACTAAGTATCTAGGTCCATGCTAATTGGTTTGGAAGATATTAATACTAATCTAAAAACATTGGTATGTAAAGTTAATAAAAATGATGAAGTATAATAAATACTAGATCCAATATTACATCTATTTTATACTTTTGTAATGGATTAAAGGAAATTATAGTTAGTATATGAACATTTTAATAAATGAGAAACTACTTGTTCTAATTTTTAACTATCGATACATCAACATTTTCAAAAAAATTACTGGTAAATAATGGAGTTGTTCTTATTTGAAAAACAGAAGTTTGTATTGCCACGAGTGACTCTGTAATCATTACAAAAAAAATCTCGAAAATTTCGAATACGGCCTTTAATTCAAATTTAAATATATCCAAAAATTTGAATTTCAATAAATTCATTATTAAATGAAAATTGGGGAGATGGCCATACTTGTTGTATCACACCGTGTATGATATTCGACGAAGTGCCGTCGTAATAATTATACTACCTGAATAATATTTGAAAAACGAGAGTGCTTTTTATTTTTTATTTTCTTAGGAACTACTGCGGACGAAAATGTGGATCTAGGTACGAAGTTTGTTTAGACATTTAAAACGCACCGTTCTATCAATCAGACGGTGCAGTTGAGTAACATACTTACTAACATAATATGTACGTTATATGAAATGATAGGTGCGTTGTAAATACAAACAAATAAAAGCAGGCATTTGTACATTTTTAATTTCTCAAATTAGCCTAACAAAACGATATTATCATTCCTACATTATTATTATTATTATTATTATTATATTAATGACGCGTGTTATCCTAAAATATTACCAGGGTTATTCGTGCATTGTAAATACGATAAATAATATATTATTTAGTGTTCCCCTCAACGATATCAAAAGAGTTTTATTATAAAACCAAATATTTAAACAGTTAAAAATATAACATAATACTTATATCAATTAATGTGTTTTTATTTAAATATTGGCGTTGTGTCAATGTGTGCTTACTATATTATTATATGTGCCGTCGGACGTTTGTGAAAATTATTTTAAATTGTTCTTTTTTAAGTTAGATAATAATATAACAATATAATATATATGTGTGTGTGTTATGATAACGTTGTTGTTATTTTTGTTGTTGTTTTGACAATGTCGTGTTCATATTATATGTATGGTATAAATTGACGCCGACGGAAAATGTGTGGTGGCCGAGTTTTTTATGAGATTAGTGGCAACATTAGGTAAAATTAATACTTATACTAAATTCAATATTATTATGCATCTATAATAATTTTTAAAAAACCATTAAAAAAAATCGATACCCTACCTGCAGTCAAAAGATTAACCACGGAGTGTAAATAATAATCACCCAGTAAATTATATGTTATATTATGCATATTATACATATTGTAATATTATATAGATGGATATTTTTTTTGTATCGCTAATAATAACCGTTATCCGATTGAGAGGTGTGTAAGACATAATAATAATAACACGATATAACGGTATTGTAAACGTATAATTATTAAAAAAATTGATTCGAGTGGAAAAAAATGAATAAAATATCTCAAATTGTAACGAATAATAATCAATTTCATCCGTGTTGATGCGACGAGAACGCAAGTATAAGCACTAAGTAGCTTCAAATTCACGTTGAACGAAATATTTTTGTATATTAACCGAATGTGGCCCACAACCTTCTCAACCATGCCAACTATCCAGTTTTTTTTTTCAAAACTATATTGTATTATAATATACTTCACATTCACCACTCTGAATCGACGCCAAAGTTTATTCTGTTCTAAATCGATTTCCATGTAGGTACCTGACTCTGGACGCCATTTTCGAAACACAGCATTTGGTTTACCTTTGTACTTTTTTGCAACACTGCAGATTAAAACAGTATGATGACTGTGTGTCGGTCCAATTGAAAACCATCGTTATAAATAGGGTTAGAACTCCCGAAAATTCTTGGAACGAGAAATGTTCCTAAGAATTCCCATAGGGGTACATGGTCGCAGAAACGAGATCGCTTTTTTTAAATTATTATTTTATGTTTCTCTAATTTTAAATTAAACTGTATTTGAAAACATTGTTTATTATAATAGAGTAACGGTTCCAAGCTGCAATAAATAATAGTCAGTAAATCAAGTAAACACAAATCGTTCCACAAATATATTATAATTTAACTATTATTGTTCTACTGGAGTGGTCTTTTATAGTCTTATTATGTACTCTTACGTATTTAATTTTTATTATAACCAGTAACTACAATTTTTTATCACTGTATAGTCACAGAATAAAATAATATTTCTTAAATAATGATTGATTAACATGAATTTTTCTATGTTCTCTTTCATTACCGGAAATTCCCTCAAAGTTACGTTTCCTGAAATTTACCGACCCTGCAGTTATAACGTATAGGTTAATATCACTAACTAACTCTATATTAATTCAACATGACCTAGTCTCGTTGTCATTCTAAGTGATATTTCCCGTGTATAAATATTTTTAATCGTTTATTTTTCTGGTATAGGTACGTAATTTATTTACGTTGCTTGCTATTAACTATTTCGGTCATGTTTTATGGTTGCACTTGCATTAATGAAATAAATAAATAACGAGACACTACATGACGCACAGTGATCGAATGTCTAACGGTTTTTTTTGGGATTGGAAGAAAATTGTTCTAGAGAGAGTGGGTTGGAAATTATAATAATTATAGTGGTTGTTACTATAGTGATGTTATACATACCTTGATTTTTGAGACAGAACCAAACCCGAAGCAAACTGTCAAATTGTTAAATTGAACCCAAACTAAGCCAAAAAAAAATATTCAGTTAACAAAACGATCTCGAAAAAGAATAATAATATTATTTTTAATTACAATGTATTCACAAAACAAGAAATTTTTTTCTGTTCTTTGTAAAAATTTAGTAGGTACCGATTTTGATTTAATTAGTTTAATTTTTAAATTACACCCATAGGCCTATTATTTGGTTCAGATATTTGCACTTTTAGGTCCATTTCAAAAATCAAACAATTAGTAACATCATTCGTTTGCAGTCTAGAGATTTACTTCGTCAAATTTCGTTACTAATTTTATAGATGCTACCATTTTATGGAGTAGGATTGGAGTGAAAAATGTGTGCAGTATTATTTACACAGTCTATAAATTATAATATCATTGGAATTTTAATGAAAATTAGATAAACTGTCAATGCAATCATCTAGTAAAAGTCCCTGGAAGATATAATATAGAGTAGTTCAACGTGTATTTATCTATAAAAAATGTCTAAGTATAATAAATAGCAGATTCAATATTATACCGATTTTATATTTTTACAAAAACATTTTTAAGGGCATTTATTTTTAGTTTAAACATTATAATAACTGAAAAACTACTTGTTCAAATTTTGAATTAGATATAGTTATCAACATTTTCAAAACAAGTATTAACTTAACAATTTTAAGTACAAAATGGGATTTTCATTTAAAAAATTAAAGTTTGTATCACCACAGGACACTCCTGTTTTACTATAAAATTCAAGAATTTGACAAATGATATTTAAGTATATTTAAAAATTACAAATATCAAAATTTAAATAAATTCATTTGTGCCGAAAAATGGTTGTGAACATGTTTGGTGAATCATCCTGTATATGATTATCTATTATTAATTGTAAGTTATTATTAATTTACCAGATACACCTGGCTGAAAGATATCATTTTTGCCACCACAGTTTTTCATAAATTAAAATTTATTAACTGTACAAAATATTAATACAAGTATGTTAAGACGATTGGCTTGCTACTCACGAAAAACCAAACCTTAACAATAATTACATTTTACCTATAGGCATACCTGTAGGTTAGGTTATACAACATTATGCTTATAATATTATGGTCACTGAGACTTATCATACTGTATCGTGTACCTCACCACACAAAGCTTTAAAAAATAACAATTCAACGATAGTAATTATACTATTTACCTACCTTAATATGTAATATCTATATGTATATAATATATTGAATATAATTTACACAAAAACCGTTTTGATGACGCTATGTGAGGTGGCCAAATGTTCAAACGTTGTCGTTGTCCAATCATTTTTAATAATTTGTGTTTACAACATAAGATATAAGCCTATCTAAAAAAAATGACATTTTAACATCGATATACATTAATTATAAGGAGAAAATCTGTTACTTATCTTTGTTCGAATACCATACTATAATAATATAATATGTAATATTGTATTTTAAGTTAATTATTGTAAAAAAAAAAAACCATTTAAAAAACGTATCGTGTTATTTCTAATGAAAACAATAAAATATATTATATAACATTTTCATTATGCGTGTTTTGTATTGTTACAGTAGTATTTATACGATATTATGCTATTATTATAATTTATTATACATGAAATTATGAATGAGAAGTGTAAATAACATTACACGCGTCGTGTCAACTGTTTAATTGTGTACTCTTCACACAGCTCATGTCATTATAATAATCATAATATGATATTATGTCCTTATAACTCACTGTGTACCTTTTTATCGGATATAGATTGTTTTATTCAAAAAAAGAAACAAAACAAAATCCTTCTATCAAACGAGTAAGTATATAATTGTAATGTACTTATGTGACTGTCTGATGAAGGTAATTTATTCGAATTCGGATCGTGATTTGAGAGAGTTGATAAAATAATAATGCATAGGTCTTACTATGGTGAGTGTTTTGTTTCTCTTCTGGCAATATCACACATTTTGAAGCAGTACACATTTTCCGAAATATTGTTATCCTGCTACGTCACTCATCTAATATAATATATAAATTACTAGTCCAATACAAATTAAATATCCTACACACGAAAAAATATTGTACCTTATACTATTTTGATGCAATAACCTAACCTAACCCTGGGACACGTCTTCTACTTATTCTGTCTGCATACGAATTTAGTTTTTCCTTCCATGAAACACGTTATTAGAGTAATAGGTTGGCCGTTGGATTAAGTTAGGATAGGATACGAATTTTCGGAATTGTTATAAGAATCCGTCAATCATGATGTATGCTGGCCGACGCGTCGCGACGGATGATATTGCGAAAGGCCTCAATAGATACGTGTGCGACGATACAAGTTTTATTATCATCTGACCGAATTGCCGTTCGACGAAAGGCTTACCGTTAAAAGCTATGAGCTTGGTGTATTGTTTGCATGGTACATCAAACCCATGTCTATATAATATAAAATGTATAGTACGTGTGCGTATATTGAACACAAATCATAAAACTCTTTCTCTCTCTTGCAGTAGTTTTGGATACCGTGAACACGCATATTTATTATGTAATTTATTGTAAATTTAACGACAACACGATAAAAAGACAAAACCTCGTTATATAGGTTACTTAAACCAAAGGTAGGTACTTAACCTCTTTAGTCATAATAAAAAGAAAAAAAACACGATACGATTATACTACGTCGTACGTAAAAATAACATAAAAAATAATATTATTCACAGTGGTCATAATAATAATAACAATACTATGGTCGGCGTTTCCGGAACAAGTCGTCTGCTAACGACTTCTTGTACTCTGCCCATCTGTTTTCCACGACAAACTTCCGGAACGACTGTTCGGCCGTCGGGTTGGTACCGTTCAGGGAGCACACAGTTCGTCCCCAGATGTTGGATGCGTTGTGCTTGGCGAGAAACGCTAAAGGGACCAGCAAACACTTGACATCGGCCGTGGCCATCACTATTCGCCCCGAACGCCTTTCACCTGTGAACGCACAAAATACCCATTTCCATCATTGATAATGATGATTTTTTGAATGATTTATAATGGTTTCAAATTGTATTGGTTGGGCGTCGGCCGGTATTGTCGTTATCATGAAAATAATAGTTTTCCCGCGGGCGTGTTCAGGGCTTGACAAAGAGTTTGACATTTGCCTATTACAGGATTCCGTTTTAGTTTATAAATTTAAGAGAAAAATATAAATGTGATTTAATGATATAATGAATAATAGTATAGGCCATAAACACTGAAACTCATAAGTCATAACATTAGAACTGTTGTATCGTTTTTGTGAAGCCATTTCGTTCTCGTTACATTATGAATGAGTTTTTAAAAAAAATTTCTTATTTTTCTTCGATTAATTAATCCTTATATAACGTTAATGAAACTAAATATTACATTATTACGCTGTTGTATATTAGCTGCTCGTAAAACGAGTTAAATACATCAAATGAAAAACAACTGAGTTTATGATATTGTCTATGAAATCTTACATTATTTAGAATATTATGAACTTCACTGGCACTCAACCTCCTTAAATTACCAGTGAGATAATTAAGCGGTTGAATTTTTATTTTAATGGTAGTCCTCACTATGAACATCGCCAAATATTTTTTGTCTGTACCAAAATAAAATTGACAGTGCCCGATTCAGCTCAAAAAATACAAAATCCACCAAATGAAAAGCGTTTAAAGAATGATAATACGTTGGTAACGAAATTAAAGTCCATCAATCATTGTTGTTTGCCATTCCCAGCAACGATTGTGATTTGGGACGTAGTCCCTCTCATCACCTTTTACCTATTTATTTTCGGGGCCTATATAGATAGAGACATATTATAGCCAGACGACAGCCTACTGATGGAGAATAATTTAATCAATAAAGGTCGATTACTGATGAGTGGGGAGACACAATCGAGTTACATCACAGATGCGATTGAACAATACAATATTTCTTCAACACACACTCCTCAAACTTTGTGTCCACACACCTAAAGAGTGATGTTTTTTTTTTTTTAATTGCTTTAATAAAAATTATTCAAATTATTTATTCTCAGTACAATGACGTACACCGCCGCGAATAGATGAATTATCTCGATGTATAATATGAAATCTGCTCGGAACCAATGGTGTGTAATAAGTGCTTAAATAATCATTAACGAATAACAACTGTATAATTGTAATATATTATACGTCTCACCCAAACCGAAAACCGAACCCGGGCGCAGATCGGCCATCTTCACATAGACCGTCTGTACGTTTTTTTTTAAATCCAAATTCGATTGGTTGTCGCCGCCATGGTCACGGATCAGAGTGAAATGGTTTCGGCCATATGCTGTCGTTTTACGGACTCGGAGTCGCTGCATGCAAGTACACCGTCCTTCGAGCACGAAGTAAGCGTTTGCCTCGATGGAGTTGTGAACGTCATCTGCAAAACACACAACGAAACGTTGATATTATTTCAGTTGTATATTTATTGTGATCGGTAAACTTGTGAGGAATTGTTCAATAATAGTACAGTATGGTTTTAATAGGTAATTGAATATTTAATAAATTGTAACTAATAACATTTATATACACAAATAGAAAACGCATCGACTACGACATCGATGTCACGACCGATGTGTATGATCGACACATATAGACACATATAGACACATATAGACACATATCAACGCATATCGGTTAATACCGTGGTGTGTTCGAAATTTCAAACTTTAAACATCTATGACAAATGACAATTACTGTCAATGTTATCGATAATGTGAAGTGTTTTCAGAAAGTTGGTTGTCTACAAACTTAAGCTTTTAAATGAATCAAAAACTTTTAAACTTTATTAAAGAAGTCTAATTTATAACTCTGAACTTTTACTATACAGAGAAACTAATTTAAATACCTCTTGGCTTTTAAATAATTACCATACGATTTTTGCAACTATCGTACTATTTTTTAGGTATTCATATTATGTAAAACGGCTGTAAGTTATAATTACGTCGTTTAAAATTTAATTCAAGTAAGTATGTATTAAAAATGTTAACAACGGTAATAATATTATTACTTAAATTAGGATAGACACTGTACACTCAAAAAACATTAACTATGGATAATATGCGTATTCGATTTTAATTCTTACCACGATCAAGTAAAATAAGTAGGTTACAAAAACGTGATGAAAGGTACAGCTCAAATAAATATTGTACTTAATTATTATGTTGTCTAATAAAATTATTCGATAAATTATTATATAACATTATTGGCGTTATAACTTATAAATAGCATTGGAACTATATCATGTAGGGAATCCTGTACATAATATCTGATCAGCATGTTCTTTTTACGTGACTTTATTACTTCCTTTGGTTTGTGTTTATAGTTGTATTGATTGTCCCTGAGGTTGTAATTAGGTATAGTTGTATAGAATGTTAAGATGAGGTGGCTTCGTTTACAGGTAAGTTTGCTTTTTCATTTTTAGGTATCCCAACAGAGGGCTCACAAGAATAATATAATAATTAAATTACGTTTTATCGGTGGCACATTAACTGTTGACATTATTGATAAAGTTTATATTTAAAAAAAAAAATAATATTTGAACAATGATTTATTATTAACATAAACCAACAAACTATTTCCATTGTTAATAACGTACATACATATAATAAAACAATACGAGACAATTAACTGCGTTTTATGCAAATAGTGTAGTAGTACTCGTAGATTTTACACAGCAGACGATTAAAGTCACGCCGGAAGAGTGTGCTTTACTTCAAAGCTCTCTTTCTCTCTCTCTTTCTCTCTCCCCCTCTCACTCTCTCTCTCTCTCTCCCCCTCTCACTCTCTCTCTCTCTCTCTCTCTTGGACATTTTTCCTCGACCTTATTACTATTAAAGTACAAGGGAAAAAAGTTATTTTTATTACCAGCTCATGGATATCAGTCGACACAGCTTTTTCCTGTACTTGTAATTTTCAATTCGGTTTTCATCAAATAAAGTATTTTGAGAAATGTAATAAATAATAATATATTACTAAATCCAATACGTATATATACCAACAATAATATATTTTGAAAGCCAAAGTTTCAACTTATTGTTAGTTTGAGTAACGAGAAAATCGTCAGCTGAAGAAAAATGATCATAATTTTTAAATCGCACATTTGAACCATCCGATGATTTTCGTTCATCTGCAGCTTATTATTGAGAGCACCATTTGTATTACCTATTGTATTCAACGAATGTCTGCATAGCATTCTCGAACATTTTAGAAGATGGAGAGCTGTTTTGTTATTGCATTGACGCCTTTAATTATATCTATTGTTTACTATTGTTAATCTAAAATAGAGAGAAATTCTTTGTATGAACGTTCGGGATAATATCACTCTATAGGAAATATAGCGTATATTGCAATTTATCTATAAATAAATTCTAGCGATATGTGTCGTTTTGCATATTTCACAAAGAACCGTGCAGCGCATGAACTTATTTCACGCCAACTCATCAATTAAATTGTGCTTTACAAAATAATAATTTTTTTCTCACACGATCTCTACATAGTATGTCACAAAATATAAGAAAAAATATAGTAAACACAGTTCATTTAAGACTTCTTTTCTAAATGTAATATGTAAGTTGTAAGCATGTTTTACCAAATTACCAAATAAACTGGACGTTTCAACTTACAACTGCAAACATAGTATAAGTATGTATTACCATATTATATATTGTATAAACATATTTTACAGTGATAATTATTAGTATTTTCTTCGTCTTGAAAAAATTTATCAAACGGCATTCCATGGAACACGCGTGACTATATCTAACTAACACAGTAGTTGTATATTAAGGTATTATACTTCAAAAACTATTCATAATAATACGTAGGTGTACAATTAATAAAAAAAAAAACCATTGTAGTTCCCTGTATCCACAATATTACGTAAATCGATTACCGCGATGTCTGCTTTTACTTTGTCTGACTCTGTTTTGAAAATAATAATGTTTTCGTTTGATAATATCGCTTCCTAACCGTGAGAAACACCGACTTTACAATGCAGAGCCAAATTTTTAAAGACGAATGTCATAGGCAGTTTACTTAGCGGGGAGTTATGTTGTTTTTTTAAGGGAGGGGGGTTGAACATGCCACTTGGGCACAACCCCAAACGACAAACACTTAACTCACGATTCCCTATATAAAACTATTTAATTAGTGCTGTAAATTATTCGAATTTGAATTAGGCGGACAATCAGGGTTTTCGAGACATATTTTTAGCTTACAAAACTATTTAATTCAATTATTAAAACTTCTTTTATTACTGTTTATATCAAAACAAACTGAGATAATAGCGTTAATTTATACCGTAATGCACTTATATTATAAACGGCGTTTATAGTAACAACTAAAACTAAATTCGTTAAATAAAACAAATCCAACACAATACACAGAAACTGACACTTCATTACATAAATCACGTTTCAATAATTTATGTTGGCGAACTGAATACGATATTATAATTGTAAAAGTGTCTTCAAATAAATATTTTAATATAGACGTTGTGCTTGCATTTTGTATAGTTGTTATTTTTGTCTTATTTGTTTAAATTATTCATCCCCCCAAGTATATTTTAAAAACTAATGCTAAGTAAAACACAATTAATTTATATTTCAAACACATTTAACTCATAGTTAATAATATTATATTAGATCGATTAAAACACAAACCAGGAATCGTGTAAATGGAGTTAAGTAGGGACATAATATTTTACCACAGCACACTAATCGTATTGCTAATCACATAGTGTCATTGGCGTTACCTATTGGTAGAATTAGAAAGACGACAAAATAATTCAGGTAATTTTCAATTATTCTATGAAATATTAGGTACCACACCCCTTTCTCTATTTTTTTTCTTTTTTCGATATAATTGTTTTTCCACGCGAATCGATAACGACAATAATGATGCGCAATCGTACTTTGGCATCCACGTACACTTAGTCTATAATATTTTTTAAAATTTATAATTCTAGAATAACATAATATTATACTATAAAACAAGTTTTATCATATTATAGATGTTCTAGATTATATGAGATCGAATTCTACTTCTTCGAACGCAAATGAATTACCATCATTCAACATGTTATGATATCGATTTATACTTGATCGATTTTTGATTCTACTTTTCATATATAAATTGATTAATTTATATTAATTTTTGATGAACACAACACGTTAGTGGTGTAGTCATGTCCAGTTAACTTTTAGCGCATTCTTACTAAGATGTATATACATTTATATACATACATATATATTATACATTATATATATAAAAAAAAATAAAACAAACAAATAGTAGAAAAGTTTTTGTTTGAAAAAACGATACCCTAGAGAGAGTAAAAGTTATTTTTAACGTCAAATAACGATCGCCTCGTGGACATTTTTGTTCAAAGAAAATAATATATAAAACTCACTTAAACAGCAAAAGTATATAATATAACACTTTTATACATATATATTTAACCTGACCTAATATATATACATATATATATTATATGCTATCGTGCGTTTAAATAAGGTCCAAAATATATAAGGTCTGTACCACGTGGTCGCACTGTCTCTTCAACCGTATAATAGCTCAGTGGTTACGCGTCAGTGTTGGTCGCGTGTGGTTATGGGTTCGAATCCCACACACCGACCTTATTTTTATCGACGTCATGTTATGAAAAACCATCTTGGCTGTGTCTTATTATTCGGCCATTCTTACTGTAGGAACTTTAAGTTGCATTGTTTAATCGCAATATATGAAATGTTAAATTACTTTAATTTATAACTGTATTATTGTCGAAGTATGAACGGGTCGTGCCTTTTTCCCACTACCGGCAGACAACTCGCCAAATTCTTTTGATATCGTACCTACGCTTTACAACCAATAATATACGCATTATAGCTCTCATTTGCGTTTATAGTAAGTTGTTTAAACATCGGAAGGACGAACTAACGGTGCTCGACGCGGTTCCGATGATTGTGCGCACAGCTTGCGGCAAACATAATGAAACGCGAAACAATTTATTTTATACGCCGTACAAAGCGAAAAATCCCATCGGGTCTTGTCGTTAAATTTGCATACGAATAACTAAAATAAATTATAATAATTTGTATGTACCACAACAGTTATTTAAAACGAAAACAAATCAAACGCCCGCTTTTGTTAACCGTCTACATTATACACTGCTTACAGATTTACTGTACACAGGCACAGCAATAATATCGCTCAGCGTTGCTATTCGATAAACTGTAACAGTATAACAATTTGACGACGAATAGGCTAGCAAAATTGTTGGCATACAAGTCGATATTTTCATTATTATTTTTATTCAATCAACGACAGAAAAGAAAATAACACGGTACAATATCAAAACTAGTATTGAACTATAGTTACTGTCAGTGATGGTAAAAATATTACTATCGATAAATTATTACCTATCTATTCCACATAAGCAACTAAACGTCATCGTCATTTATTTGTCTATTTCAGATGAAACCTTCTGTTATATACCTACTGTAATTGAAGTAGATATTATTTAAATATTAATAAACACATAATTTAGTACATTATATTATAATATTCTTATCCAATATTCAAGATTAATCAAACTGTAGTTAATTTATTAGTGGTGGGTACTTATTTTTAAATATAAATAAGTACTAACCAGCAACAAAATCTAAATTGTTTTTGATCGGTGATATAAGTCATTCATTTTTCCATGTTTCCGATCGGTTGACAGTGAATGCGACGACGCAGAAAATCATGATAGTTTTCTGAATTGTTATGGGTATTTAGTATTATAAAAATGATATTCCATTCCTGTTTTTACAACCTTAGGCGATAATTTAAGTTATTTTTCTTTATTTATAAACATATAAATTTACTCATGAAAAAATATAGAACGAATTCGTTTTGAGAGCCGGCCGAATTATAACAAAATAAACACTTAATATTTAAATTTTTTTTCTATGATAAAAATATAGTTTTATTTTACCTTAATCTATACAATATCTTAATTATTTTATACTCCCAACACTGTCGTGCGGTCATTGTCATATTTTCAGTCACATTCACTTTGTTTAATATTCTTGAACGTCGTGATTTATTACACGGCGCAACGTGTAGGCAAAATAGGTACAGCAATATTTATATAAATTACCAACAGATACAAAATAAATTACTAATAGGTATTGAATTTATTTGGCATTCTCATAACGTAATCTGGGCGCTAAGCGGTATCATCACCCAGGGTGTCAAGTTTTTTTAGGGATTTAGGGCCACCAGCATGACAACCTGCAATAATTGTATTCTCAGTTTTGTTGTGACTTACAGTTTATTACTGTAAATCTCTGTATTCATTGTTCTAGACTTTGGTTGATACAATCCTACAATCTGATAATATTCAGTATAATAAAAACAATAGCGTATTTCAAAAGAATTGCTGAAAAATAAAACAAAGTGGTGCAGCTTCTAAAAAATTAGTCATTGAAAAATATCTTAAAATGTACTTCATTTTTTTTTTAGAGATGGTATAAATTAGACAATTATTATACAGCAAAAAACAAACTGAAGATTTGAAATGTACGTATTAAATTTTGAGTGTTTGTAAGTTTTTGCACACTTTTTGTGTCCAAATAATTACCGGTGATTCGTTTGTTTAAGGGGAAGGGGAATAACAGGAGTGTAGTCGACGCTTTCCCTAGGGCGTCAAAACTCTAAATCCGTCTCTGAGCACACTTTGTATAATAAATAACAAACAATAAACATATCTTTTTTTTGTTTATGCAAACTACTGAACTACTGATTTTAATCGAGGCTAAAGAGTCTTGTCGAATGTGTCAGTTCATTCCACATAGATGCTTAACTGCCATTCTAATTTTCCGGAAATTTGTGATTAAAACTGGAATCATAATATTATTTGTTCCATCCAATCGTATGTGATACTCGGAGTCTTCGATAACTTTCAATTTTCATTGCTGAGCCACCATGAGCTTTTCACCAGTATCCCTTGCTTTTGGAAATAACTTTTGCCACTCGCAACTATTACAGATATTTCGAAGTGGATATTATACTTTGGTCCCCAAGGATTTCTATAATTTTAATTTAGATGCGTACATTGGCCGCGTTCTGTAACACTTAAGGCGTGTAAGTCTTTACTATATAGTACGAAGTTAATACATTTAATTATCATTACATCGAGTGAATTTACAACTAATTTAAATAATTAACTACCACAATATTAACCATTTTGAGAAGGAAATCCTTCTACAACCCAAGTTGACCAAAATGTAATGAAGTTTCGCACGTTGATTGGTAATAGTTCCTGAGATCTGTTACCCACAAATTGTCGGCCATAGTAACTTGTATACTTAGTGAAATGTAAATATTAAAAATTAATTTTGTAATATTACTCAACTTTCAAAATTTGTCAGTGGTACAATTAATCTGTGTTTGAGGAAGATAATCACGAAGTAATTAATCGTCGTTAGTTATGTCGCACAATAATGAGTAATAATATAATTAATTTTTAAAGTTTCTTTTCGTTCTATAATTTTTTGTTTTTGTTTCCTCCGTTAATAACATTTGTCATTATCATTTATTGAATTAGAACAATACTACTGATTTTAATCACATTTCTTTATATTATTACAACTTTAATGTTCATCCACATACTACGTATAATAATATGATATATTAATATTACAACATTATTGAAAAACGGACTATTTTATTATTGTTGTTGTCGTTTTTCCGTCAATGTGTATGTATCCAAAAGCTGCAGCATAAAAATAAAATATTATAATATACAATATTTTAGTTTTGAGTACCTATCTTGTTGATTTCAAAAGTTTAATTTTAATTTTACTTTTTATACTGTTATATTAATAAATAATAATAATTTTTTTTCATAAAGCACTACATACTACCTATAAAAATATTATTATATTTTATAACTTATCTATATACCTTTATCCTACCAACCATTATATTATAATGAAAAAGTGTTTGTTCTTTTCCACTATAAAATTATCATACCCAGCTTAAACTTACTCTATGCAGGAATGCATACTCGTCAAATCTATAAAATTGCTTCATCACCATATAGAGATATATATTATATTTATATATAATCTTACTGCTTATAACATATATATCACTACGTATTGAAAGTATATTAGATATAAAAAATGTTATATATGTATCTCATTTATAGGACAATGAGAGATTTCTAACTCTGATTAAGGACGACTTTTTTAATGGCCTACTTTTATTACATGCAATTTTTTATCACAAATATTCGTAGTTTATTATTACATATATTGTCCGGGATATAAATGTATCGCCTATTATTAAATTCGTCAGATTTATGAACGATTCGTATTGTTTTTTTACGTTTATAATTTTTGTAGTTTTAAATCCCAAGCGCGTCTTTACCACACTAAAAAAGCACACACAATATTTGTTCACTTCGCCGTTGGCAAACTTTATGAATGTATTTATTATGTATATAACATTTTAATATAAAGGATTCAAGGATCTACGTTCGCCGTATATAAATATATATAATATATATATGCACTCGGACATTGTAAATGGCCATGTAATTATTTTGCTCCCGTGGAATCGTTTCGAATTTAGTGCTCCGTTTTTTTTTTATGTACAGATTTATCGTTATTGGCCTGGCTAGAAATTACCACCCGACAATGATCTATCTCGCGGGTATCATACTAATATATGTCGTACGCAGATTCCATCGATGTGGTTCCCGTGAACCATGGTTTACTTTATTTTTTTGATTCCACTTATCCATTGGTTTGTTTTAAATCATTGTTTGAGAATAAATGTGTGTGGTTTTGAAACTAATGCGTTTTTTTTATAGGTGCCTATTTCAAAAACTGTGTGAAAACGTTCATGTAGATCACATAGTCTTAATAGTTATCGAAATAAATGCGAAAAATGTCAAAGACATTTAAGAAAACAGTTATTTAACTACTAAAACTCTAAATCTCTATTCGGATTCTCGGAATCGTTTTTCGAATACTTCGATTTTTATTCTTTTTTGATTTAAGTTGGAGCACGCCCACCACAGTGACTTAAACTCGTACCTAATAATAATTTTACAACCCAACAGACCTTATGGTCTTTATATTGTTATAGTTATTTTTTATTGTTACCTAGTATACATATTATCCCAAACGATTGTATAGCACTGTATATTTATATTATAACTAATATTTTATTTATGAATATTATGATAACACAATACTATAATTAGCTTAAACTAAGACTGGCAATCATATTACCTTATTATTTAGGCGTATCGTTAAATGCTTGATAGGATATATTATAGTATATCGTTTACGACAGAAACGAATAACAGTGTATAATATTAACTATATTATATTTTATTTATTTTAATTAATTATTGTTCTACTATCAATTTAGTGTTATAATATTATATATTTATATTGTATCAGACCTTTGTGCAGAACATTATGGAGGGTGTTTGTTTCTTCGTAAGATCCACCCGTGGTACCGGTTTCCGTATTTCCCACCAAGCTAATAGTCAATCAATTTTACAATCTTAAACATACCGCTGGAGTACAGTAGTCTGAAATATAATCGTCAAGTTGAAAACAATTGATAAAAACAATTATTAACAACCTATGTAATATGATAGAAATATAACAATGTATGAAAAAATAATTATAGACACCTTTTTTTCTAGAGCAGCGAGGGGAAATGTTATAAGCTGACTGTGTAACGATACCAATATTATAATAATTTTTGGATTTTTTCCATCTATTAGGGCTTCGTGGAGAACATACAAATCCTAACGCCGGTGGCAGAAGCCTGGATATTGCAACACGTGGAAATCTCAATTTGTTTTCTACGGACGCATAGACTAAAACAATATAATCTCCAAACGTTTAACGTGACAAAAAAAAAAAAAAAATGTAAACACGAAAACGTCGGTATGGTCCAATACAAATGGTTGAGGTCACGTGTAAAAATGTCAAAGTCAATAAATAACGGTTAAGTCTCGTGCCCCCCACCCCCTCCCACATACATACGCACACACCTAGAATCACCCACGATCGAACCCGCGAAAGTCTTGGGGGGGAGTCGAAGAAGTAACGAGTAGCGGTATAGGCCGTACCGAGCGAAGGTTATAAACACCCGATTGGTCCTGTGGGACGGGGAGGCTCCAATTGACACTGAAACAGGAGTAGAGATATTGCTATCGGTTTTTTTTTCAAACAAAATATTCTAAGAACGGGTTTAGTTAAAAATAAAAGATAATCTGTGGTATTTATTGATATGCGATACACAAAATATACACTTGGATACTATTTTGAAGTCGTTATACATGTCTTACAACATAAAACGGCGAGGATTATTATTATTTTGGTTAAATATTTCAACCTGCCACTCTATCATGACCATACTAATATCTTTGTTTTTATTACTTTTATTAATATCATTGGTGCATAAGTGTTAATGTATTTTTTTTTTTCAAACCACTAGTAATCTGAAGAATATCATTATTTTTTTGCATGAAAATTATTATAGTTTCTGTAGATTCCTACAATACATGGAAACTTTAACCACGAATGTAAAAAGTGGAAATTTTGTTTGGAATAAATGCTTTTTTTTAATTATTTGACATTTTTTCTTGCATCGATCAAAAACGTTTAAGTTATAAGTTTTTAACTTATAACCAGATTACATTAATTAAAAATTACATTGATTACAAAAAAAAAAACCCTGCATTAGTGGCATTACTTAACACAACTTTACTTTATTATTTTGAATTTGAATTTATTTATTTGATTTCAATCAATAATTCAACGATCACAAAATAATATTATTCATATTCTATAGCTGTAGTCGGCTATACTAAGATGCGGTTATAAGTACAGATCATAACACGAAAGGAAGATCAAATTTCAAAAAAATTTATTGCAAGCACTAACAAAAAATAAACTAAATATTATATTTACCTACCTGCAGGTGAATAGGAGAATTATAAAGTTATGAAATATTTCATTTTTAAACGAATTTATATAAATATTATTATTTGTTGAGTTATTAATATAATCAACTATTGTTTTTATTTAGGATACAGTGGATATAAGATAACACGAATAGGTATTTTTCACGAACTGCCAATGACCATGTGTTTATATATTATGTTGTATTCAACGGCACAGTGATAAGCTCTAAGTCTGATATTAAATTGTGTTACTTAAAACTTACTTACATTTTATTATTACGAGTTCAAGTGCACTGTGTGCATAATATGACTGTATGTAATAAATCGTCATTGTGAGATCTCTCAAGTTTTTTTTCCTACTTGTCGTTTAAAATGTCGAGCATGGAAATATGTATGTATAATATACATATATGTACATCGGCTAGAGGTAGCCAGACCTTTTTTTTTGTTGTGTTCAGAGATCGAACTACGGTTGTTTATTCTCAGGGGATCGACTTAAACATTTAAAAAATACTGTATTGGTTAAGGTAAATACAAACGCTACTGCTAAGGGAGCATGATAAATACATACCAATACTAATAAATTATTTGGAGCAGACTCTTAAGAAATTCCTAAAGACATTAATATAGGTCACCTACCATCTAGCTACCCACAATCACTGAGTATATTAAAAAATAAGCAATCAACTTCTCCAACCACATCAATTCTGCATGCAGGGCAAAATAGTATAGACTAAGTGACCACCTTGTGTACACCGACTCAACGTAGATGCCCATACGACCTTATTTTGTTATAATTATAATTTTTTTTTTTCTTTTGTCTTCTGATTTGTAAATACACTAAAAAGTAGTAAATAGTATCTTTTATAATTAATTTTGTATTACTAATTGTTATCTATTATCCAAATGTTAAAAAAATGTAATTCTGTTAACAAAAAGTTTTAGATGGCATAAGTCAGGGAAACTTTAAATTGACTAAAACCAAAAAAAAATAAATAAATAAATAAATAAACCTACTGGGATATATATTTTACAATACATATTATGTATTTCAATAGTGTAAATGGTTATATAAATCAATTTCTGAGCTCGTTTATTTAATCGTTCACGCTATAACAACAGTTTAAAGTAAATTATTGTTTCATATTTCACCTTGAAGAGAAAATGCACATGTAGAACAATTGGCCCATTTTGTATTGCATGACATGCTTGGGTGTACAACTTTAATAAATAATACTATTTTAATAACTAAATATTTTCCAGGCAGCTGTTGTCGTATTGAATTTAAAAACAGAATATGTTTGGTTGGAAATGGAACAAATCACATTGAAATACGTCTTGTAAATTAGAAAGTCGAAATAGTACGTGTTATTTTCAGAAAATTCAAAGTACTTACCTACTCAGTGCTAACGAGACTTACCATAAATCCTATCAACATGATACTAGAACGAAAAAATAACAGTACAAAGCTACGACGGTCTAAATTTCGGTATATTCTACATTTAAATAATGGCAAAACGTTACCGAAGTTTACATAATTTTTGTAATTTTAACAGTTCATTTAAAAAAATAGTTAATTTTTATACGAAATACAAAATTACAAAGCCACAAAGCAACAACCAAACATTTATTTTCAGAATTTATGGTGATCGATGATTTTGTCTATTACCTAGTATTTCAAAATACAAATATAGAGAATCTATTTTTCGATAAAAAATGTTGTTTAAAAATATATATATATAAAATTTTACTCGTCCAATACAGTTCAAAAAGATTTAGATAAGTAAGCAATTATTACAGAGGTAAAACCGATTTGTCAGTAGATTTTTATAAGCTTTTCAATATGTATTTAGAGCTTTAAAGCTTTATTTAAAACGCTTTTACTACAGATTTTTAGTTTAAACATTCGTACTTTAATAGCTTATAACGATCCGGGAATGAAAAATCAATTTCCTCCGGTTCCCAACATTTAACAGATATTCGTAAAATATTTTATTTTCGATATTTAAGACTACATCGTATAGTGATTTTTTCCAATTTGAAGTTTTAGAACTGAATTTCCCATTAAAGATCTAAGCTTGGATTTAAAAAAAAGTAACAATTGTTGCTAATAGAAAAAGTTTAGTGTAATACTGTTACGTCCACACAAAGCTATTACAACTACCGTAATCAGAAGCTGATTGAACGATTTATAGTAATAATTAATTATTAATCCTATCTAATTGAGTTTTTTAGCAGTTTGTTCACGCATAAACTTTTATTATTTTGATGTCATGTTTCACCGTAATTGTTTTTTTCCAGAATTTATCAATATGCCACGTTTTGAATATTGAAAATAAATCGAGAAGTAATTTTTAAACTTCTCTGACAAAACCAAAAACAACGAAATCGTGAGCAGATTTTATACTGCTTAGTGTAAATTGTTCGCTTTTGTAGTTTAAGTTTAAAAATATATCTATAATAAAACTAATATTTTATTTATGTGGTTATAGATAAACTTTTTCCACTTTAAATTGCTAAGCATATGTATTTTTGAAAACCTTTTCTATGACTAGCTAAATCAAATTTCAGTTCGGCCGTAATGTTCAACATGAAGTCATAAACATACTTACTTCAAATTGTTCTCGCCTCGTTATTGCTTGGTGCGCTCATGTATGGACACAATTTTACAATAGTAGCAATTACTATAATTTTAAAATCATCATAGCCCTCAAATCTTCAAAACCTCTTATCGTGGATCTAACATCATCACTACTCAGAGTTAAACAATTAAAAAATTATTCAAATTTTGACAAGGATGTATTACAGTTTACAATTTTCAAATAAGCCATTGGCTTTACAATGTATTGAGGAAAAGTGTGATAATCATTTGAAGAAAATAAGTTAATGACGGCCCAGATACTTCTTAAATGTTATATAAATTTTAAGTATTTGAAAATAGGACCTATGATCCTCAAAATGTGCATTCACAAATCCAAAAAATATGAATTTTAATAAATGCAATATTAAAGTAAAGATTAAGGCTTATTAGTGAAGCACTCTATGTACTATATTACAGCTCTTACGTTGAATTTGGATATTTTAAATAGTTTATCATTTTGTCATCTGTTCATAATTTATTTTAACACTAAATGACCACGTAGTATTCCATAGTAACTTGAACTTTGTTTGGATGTACCGAGTTTACCAGCTTATAACTACTAACTAATAAATATCATTTTGACCAATAGCGAATATTTTGACATAAAATATAGTAATTTGCTATAATAAGGGGCACTGTCAGCCATGACAGAATATCGGCGGACGTTTTGAGAAAAAACAGAAAACTTAAAATCCTTCGAAGTTCAAATGTATAAGACCGTCAATCGTTACATTTCCATATATAATACAATATAGTACTAGTACAGAATAACGATCCACGTATTTTATATATATATATTTTTTCTACTATACGTTATTTTGCTATTGTAAAATGTATCAGCAGACTTCGTCAAAGAGTATTTTTGTCATATTTTGAAAGAAACAGACGTATATAATATAAAATATGTATATATACGAAAACATAAAGGCCAAATTTAGATACAAGAGTGCCCAAAAAAGATGAAAATATTGATAAAAATGATAATTTTTATTTTAAATTGAACTATATTACTATTAAAGTATTATTATTTATAGGCACCTATGTAGAATGTATAATTTGATTCGCAAAATCAATCATAATCTTAATGATATTATAAGGCTATGGACATTCTCCATAGTTATATCTTCGGCAGTGAACCAAAGTATTATCAATAATCGTCAGTGAACATGACGTGTGCGTTGATGCCTTTAAGGCGTTTATTCTCGTATATATCAAAACTGCAAACTACAGAAACATCATCAATTCTTCGTATACTTTCTAAAATGCTACATGCGTATGCTACATATTTTCGTACAAACAGTAAAATCTCAGGCAGAACTCAGACACGTCCTAATGTTTTTTGTACATTTTTTTTTAGGCAAAATGCATGACGTACGTAGATAATTTAGACAGCCGGCGCATAACAGACAAGTCGCATAATACTTACCGTAGACGATTCTTCTCGCCGGAAATCGCTTTACAGCTGAAGTCTTGGCACACTCGCGTCTCTCTGGTTCTGACAGTGCAGCCAGTGGCCAGACAGAAGCTACTGCGTCAGCGACTTCGGTCAGCTGTTTCTGGACTGACGCCATGAGCACGCAGTCCAACTGTTGGTCGTCAGAAGACCCGCTCATGACTCTTCGAACAGCATCCCTGAAAGCCTCCATTCTCTGAAACAGACTGGAATATGACTGAAAGCGGAAAAATTACGGGAAATGACCAAATAAAGATTGATTCATTGAACAAAGCAGTCGGACTCCGGGGATTATTTTATTTCCGGTTGCAAGTACAATATCGGACTGAACTCTGCCAAGACATACGTACATTCAAAATCTTATATACATAATAATATATTTATACACACAAACCACAATTAGCTGTTTGATCGATGGCTGCAGTAGACAAGCGCCGTCACGTAGACGACAAGATCGAAGCACAAACATTATTTTACTGTTGACGAAACTACTGCAGCTGTATAATTGATAATAATATTATAATATACGAACAAAAACGCGAGTATTATGATCCAGAATAAGAAATTCAAATACGAGTACTTACAGTTGGGTACTATACTATTTAAATATAAATATGATAAAAATAGAAAATATTTAATTTATTTGTACAAATTAGAGTGTTTGATTATATTTCTCAAATTGTAACAAAACTATAATTGTGTGTAATAAAGTAATTTAACTAATGGGTCAGCTTATATAGTTGTTTGGATAGATTACTCCATGTATTGTATAATATTTCTACATTTATCATTCTAATATTTCTTTAAAATTTTTACAGAATTTAAAACCTAACCTAACCTAACCTTCAATATTCATATGTGAGTCATGTTTTTAACATCGTAATAGTAATAATCTACTCAACCATGTATAACTATTCGTAATAGAAAAAGATACAATGTTCTTAAGTTATAAGTTGTAAAATTATTGCATATTGCATAATAATGCAAATACAATATATATTGTCATGTAAACCCAAACATTGTAATATAATGAACTCATATGAAAAAAAAATGCTCCACTGAAATTAGGTAATCCCAAAAAAAAGATCAATACTATTGAACAGGTATTCAAGTAATTATTAAAATCATATTAATTTGATAATAACTATCTTCGGTGGAAGTTCATATTTTAAATTCTGAGAGGGGCGATGAATGTATTGATTTTACAATGATGTGTTTTTTTTTGTCTGTCATCGCCTTTTGGGCCAGTAAAAGTGCTTTGATTTTCTTCAACAGCATCTTTTCAGATAGAAAAGTGGATGTAGTTGATATTTTGGGGGGTCAAAAAAAAAATATTCCCAATATTTTTCAAAAGTTGCAGGAAAAACGAGGATTTTTACGGTTTCTACGGTTTTAGACAAAATCGATTTTAATTCTTGATGTAACTCCAAAAAATAATACCATAAATGCATTAAATACATTAAATGTTCACAGAATCTTTATACCAGCATTTTCTATACACCTTAAAATTTTCAGAATATTTTAACTCGTGTTGAGTTCAATAAAAAAAATTCAATTATTATTTTTAATTAAAACTAATGTCGATAAATATTATTCGCTCGGACAAACAGCTTGAAATTGTAATACAAGGTTCCTCGTAAGTTATTGTTAGTGGAAATTAGAAAAATAGTGAGTGTAAATCGACAGTAATTTTTTATGAGCGTTTGAATTTAGAATTTTGACAAAATTCGTGAAAATAACGAAAATTTGCAAATTATTTTGAGTTAAAAACTTATGAAACATTTTTCTTTGTATCTAAGGTTTTAAAATTAAATACAAGATTCCTTATAAGCTTGTCTACGTTTATCAAAAAAAATGTTTACCAGAAAGTCATATTCAATTAATTTTATGAACGTTTAAAATTTAAATTTTTACAACATTGGATGTTCACTCGGTTTCTCGAATAGCGATTTTCTTATTTCGGTGTATTCAAAAACAAATAGCTGTAGCAAAATATTTTGACTTCAAAATTTGACAAAATTTATCAAACTGAAAGTGTACAAATTATTTTATAGTTCAATATTTATAGAATGTTCAACTTTTATAGCTAAAGATCAAAAATTTAAAACAAATCTGCACGCAAGTAGTAAATTCTGTACCCAATAAATCTAAAAAACACGCAATTTTTTTTTTTTATAAATACTAATTGAGACGAAATCATATACTATTAAATAACTAAGAATAATGGTTATGTTGCTTTGCTGTAATTTAAAAATATTATTCGCAGGCATGTACTTTGAAGCATTTAGAGTATAGAATTATATTTTGTCCACACATGAATTTTCAAATGTAATTTTTTTTGAATGAATTTAGTCACAGAAGTAGTATTAATGCTTAATAGTAAAATAAATTACTTTAAACACAATAGCATTACTAAATAATATTATAAGCTGTAAGACCGTTTTCCCTCAGAGTTGTTCGTACTTACACAATGATTTTATATCATTAAATTAAAATTTAACACCATTCATTACAGTGACTCACTTGTAACCCACTGTACAACAGAGCGTCATACGCTTACTAGTTTTTTTATTTTACAATTTGTAAAATTATTATAATGATTAAAATTGTACATAGATATTAATATACATAAATATTTATATATATTTATTATATTATGTATACAAACCGTACACGTTTATGCGTTTACGTGTTTACGCAATCGTATATTATATTTTCTATACCACAGGTCTTATTATTGAAGCATTAATCTATTTTTGTCAATGGTTAGTTTCAGAACCAATATCTGCGTGTAAGCTTCCGTAGAGATTACTATTGTAAATTGAATTTTCGTCATATTCGGCTACCCCGACATCCACGCACTCTGGTAAAAAAGTAAATAAATAAAAAAAGCATAAGGAAAATTCATTACGCCATACAGTAAAACTTTTCCAAAAATAAATCTACCCTATTCATAAATGTCCTATGGTAAATTGCTAGTATACTTTCTTGTATTTATGTATATACAAATTTTTCATAATATGTCATGCTACAAGAACAAAGAGAGAAAACTAAATCAACGTCCATTTTATATGCAAATAAAAATAATGTATAGGTAGGTACTTATAAAAAACGAATAAAATAAATAATGAATGTCTAGTCAGTAGTGGGTATAATATTTGTATTTACTTTAATTTAAAGTACAGATTATAGATATCTATCCGATTTTAATTCTGTTTCTTTTCCTATAAATATCGACAAAAAATCACTTAAAAACGTAATACAAGGACACTCATGAGTTATCATACACCAATTAAAAAATACTGAAAATATATAGTCACAATATTTTTAAGTGTTTATGTGTTTATGTGGATTGGAAGATGTTTTAGTCTAAAGCCCAGTGTTAGGTTAGGTTAAACCTAGATAAGTAAGTCCCAATGTTATCTATTCATCTATCTTAGATAAAAACTTCATTTATCTACTGTAATTTATCTAGATATTTTTTATATTACGTTGTAGAAATAATTTTAATACATTTTAATATTATTATTCATGTTCCGGGTAATAATATGTACTATTTTCTTTTGCGTGGTCACTGTAAATCGAAAGATAACAATATCTATTTTAATATTATATTATTATTACTCAATATTAAACAGTCTGTAGAGTTATATCCTATGGACAGCTATTTGTGGTAAAGCAAATTAAGTGAATGACGAACATTATTAATCGTTTAATTAAATTTTAGTTTTTCTCTTATTTGAATGAGACCTTGTAATTATTATTATTATTATTATGTTATTATTATTTATTTTTGTCTTTACACGGTTTGTGAAAAACATAAAAGAATAATAGAACGTCGGATTAGGTCAAACAAGACAAATCTATACTTTTTATGTTAACAAAATTACAAAAATTTGTAAATAATTGAGTAGTTAAACATTTGTAAAATAATCAATTTGTATAGCCTTGTAATAAGAAATTCGAAGCTATGTTATTTTTAGAAAACTGAATGTACCATCCTTCTTACCGTTGACGAGACTTATGATAAATCCTATCGACATAGTAACATTATAAAGCTTCAACAGCTAAAATCGAGTCTTCTAAAACGTATATTCTTAATTCAAATAATGTTAACGTTACCAAAATATAAACTTCGAGTACTTTAACTTAAGTGAAGAGTTATTGTAGTGGACCAAAAACCTCCGATATATTAATATTTGATAGTGATTACGGCGATAATATTTTTTCATTACAACTATGTTCTAGGAAATTTTTTTTTCAAATATAGGGATATTTAAATCATGATTACTGATTACACTACGATGGTATACAAAATGAATTTATACGAGAACAAAACGCAAGATCTGAAAAAATCGTATTTAGGATAATATTGAGTTTCTACGAAACGCATATGAGTTTATAACAATTATAAGTATAGTTCCAAACTCGGTAAATAAAAAAAAAACAAACAATCAAAGTTACTTACGATTTCAAGATAAAGTTGTTCGACTTTTTATAGTTCTAGAGAAACGAAATTTCGGAAAAATATACGAACTTAATAATTACAACCGTCTCCTAAGCAAATATCATAAATAGATCAACGACAACTTCATCAAACTTATGATACTCCTAATTTGCACGACTGTTCCAAAAACTGGACCAAAATATAAATTGCTTCGAGATACTTACAACGTCAGTAAGAAAAAAGTCATGTGAGTAGGTTACCGCTCTGCTGTACAATTATACGTGTAGTGTTCACCTCATCATTGAATAAGTAATTATAGTAAAATATAAAAAATATACTTAAAGATAAAAAGTTCTAACGAATATTACTAATTATGAGTTACAACTAGGTAATTAAAATCATAGTTTTTGGTTTAAATATTTAATTTCATCAATATTTTAACTTCAAATAAATATCTACAAAAAAAAAAATTTCTAACATAGTCTTAGAGTTTTGGGTGGCAGTAGAACTTAGCCTACTTACCTATGAAGAAACTTAAATTAAATATTGTCTATAGCCTTAGCTATTATTGGGCATTTGATGATGCATTCTTAACTACCTACAAAATAATTTGCACATTTTCTTGTTTGAAATTATTTTTTTCAGAATTTTAACTACAAACGCTTATATAGTATTATAATACACATGTATTAATAATATTTTTTAAATTGCTATATAACAACGTATGTGAAGTCTTGCTCTTGTATAACATTTTAAAGTTTTTTTACCGAGCTTATGAATTTTTATAGAAATTTAATAAAAAAGAAAATTAGAAAATTTCAAATGGGCAATAAATAATAAATAGTTTAAATGTCTGAATATTTCTAAAATGTCATAGAATTTCCACTGAAAATGATAATTTAAGTAATAATAGAATGTTTCAAGTCTCTACGATTGATACTCTCTGAATTACCTACATTAATTAATACTAAAATTGTTTAGTGAAAAATCGTTATTTTACGCAATTATTAATATAACTGGGAATTCACTGGGAATTTTTACTTTTACCCCCACCCCTCATCCCCCAAAATAATATACAAACTTTCACTTTTCTGCCAAAAAAAGTAATTGAAGCTGAAGATTGATGCATTTTTACTGTTCCAAAATGTGGTATAAACTACAAAAAATACACACATCATTGTTAATCACTCCGATCATAAGGTAAAAAAACCATATCCAATACGTATCATATAATATGTATAAAAAATAATCACAATGATGTCTACTACATTTTTTTGTTTTAGAGTTTTAAAGTGTACACATAATTTTTTACTGTGCCACAACTCGGTGATAAAATAATAATTGAATGGATTCTAAATAATTAACCACCAATAGTACATATTATCATGTAAAATTTCAAATCCGGTTTCATAATAAACAACTTATAGTAATAACTAATGGACAATGGTGGCAATTCAACATTTATGAAATTACCAGCAAACAGAAATTACTAAAATTTAAAAACTATTAAAAATATACTCTGCGTTCAAATATAATATTATGTTCAATAATAATTTATATTAAGCCTTAAGAAAATAATCTTGTGAACAATATTTCGACTTAAATTTAGACTTTAAGTATTCTGAGTTAATTAAGACTTATATTTTAATTGTATTGATCGTATTTGTATGTATATACATATATATATATATACATATATACGCTTAATAGTCAATACTAATACTCAATTAGATATTATATAAGCATACAATGTACAGTAATTTATTGGTCATGTTGGTGCTATATAGGTGAAATGAAAAACGTCAAATTATATTTAGTACGATTGAATTTATTTCACACTTACATAGTCAATTTTATTTGTATGCAACTACGAAATTCAAATATTAAGTAACAAAATTGACTAAAAGTAAAAAGTGATTTAATCTTGATTGTAGTAAGTGGATACAACTATATCTTGTTCACCTGACATTGTGTATAGGTAGTGGGCATTAATGAAAATATAAAATTGTATTTGGAACACAAATAATCGTAGGTATTAATTTTTTTTTCTAGTTGTGATTACAAGAAGTTACACCGAGGCGGATCCGAGATTTAGATAGTCTTATAACAGAACTTTTACAGATACAAAATAAGCATGGCGTCGTATTAAGCATTAGTCAGGTGTCGTTTTAACAGAACAGAAACATTGAATGTTATCAATCACTGTCGCGTATCAGTTTCCAGTGTATGTTTGTGATCCTGGTTCGTTGTGCTCTAATTGTAAATACTTGTTTTCTGTCTATTTCATAATAAGTTAATCACTTCCAGTGGAATACTTACGGAGGAGTGCTCAGTACTGAGTAGCCTGCATAATTTTATTTTAAATTTCAGTATGATATAATATTTATAAAATGTATTTATTTATATTTAACATAATTTATAGTTGAAGGGTTGACTTTAATTATAAATAAAAGAAAATTGCACGTGAGTTTTTAATAAATAAAGTAGCCGTACAACAATATGGAATAATAAAAGCCAAGAGGTAACGTTGATTACTCATTTACATTTAAAATTTTAAAAAAGTACCCTATATGTATGCCGACAACTCAGCGACAAGTCAAGCTGTTCTCTGTAAACGTATTTTTTAAATATTTTTTAACGATTTGTAAAACCATAAGAATGAACACATTGCAAAACGACCAAAGTTTTATAAGTTAAAACCATCCAGTCGGGCATTAAATGAGCTGTATTTTAATATAATATTAGAGCAGTGTACTTAAAAATAATATTATGATTTAGGTACCACAGACTGAAGCCATAAAATTCTCTTCGCGATACGTTTAGGCATTGTTCGTGCGAATATAATGTATATAATAAATACATATTATAATATATAAATATATCAGAGGAGGCATTATAATAATACAGTTGCAGAATGTATCGTTAAAATGGCAACGGTTGAGTAGAGGTTATTATACAGACAGACATATGCGACGACGTCGGCGGCGGCGTTAGTCTAAAATGTATGTATATAACGATCACACTGACAGTTCATTAAGCCTATTGAGTTTGTGCACAGCGTATTGTGCGCTCTAGAAAAAAAATAAAAAAAAAAATACAATTTTATGGATCCGACATCTACATACATTTATATATTTTACAATGTATGGGTACCTATATGGCTATATATATATATAATATAAATATATTATATGATTGAATAACACTTTACAGTCTACTGAAAGCACTGAAATACCAAGTGGAACGGTTTTTCGTATTTTGTTTATAGTTTCAAATACATCGATAAGTGATAAGCGAAAACGAAAAAACACCAACAATAGCATAAGATCACTGATGGATGTCGGATGATTCCAAAAAATAGACGGTCGTATTCGATCAAAAACGTGTCCTGCAGACTTTTTTAGAATACGATTGCATATTGAATTCGCATTCAATGTGTAACAAAACGAATATCAGAGTTCCAAAGAGATTTGTCAAAAATATAAATCTGAAAATAATTTTTATTCCTTGCACTTATTATCGAGTTGCTCAATGTCCCCCTTCCTAAAATACAACGTAACCAATATTCATCCTATTGTCTTGTTAATCTAAAGCCATCACTAACATATCGGGAGTGATAGTTTGAAATATGATTGCTATAGTTCTAGCTCGTTTTTAATTGTCCCACATTATGAGGCATTGGTTGATTAAACAAGCGTCCTTTCACGTAACCCCCCAAAATATGTATCTTATGCCAAGATAACGCCAGCCAGCGATAAAGTGATACAAATAGTGAGTGGAGAGTTCTCAGGCACCGAATAAAACTGAAAAGTCTAAGTTTGAATAGGCACTTTGACGAGGAGATAAGACACGAGTTTGCAACTACTTTTCTCAAAGCCTTAGATATCAATGGAAATTTTTTAAAAGATTACCTTTAATGACGAAAACGTGCGAGACACGTCCTTGCCGAAGCATACTAATTTGGTAGTTAGGTTCACCGCTGCATCTCAAACTGTCACTCCGTGATGAGTTAGGGAGCGTTTGAGTGGAGCTGAAATATTAGTTAGATATTGTGCGAGTTACTCAAATTACTCTGAACAACATAAGACAATGTAGGAAACTAATACAGTTAGTAAAAATTGTTTTGGGATGAATATTATAATGCCAACTATAAAATTATTTGAAAATCGTTTTATGTTGATTTTGTTACTAATTATAAAGATAATTTAATACCATATCTAGTGACTAGTATATAACTAATTTGAAACCGCTTTTGATCACAATTGTTTTCATTTTTAACTAAATATTTTAAGACATACAACTTCTGTGTTATAATATTATAGCATCGATATTAGACGATGGGTAACGACAGAAACTTTCTTCGACGAACACGTTCATGTGAATATGGTTCTAAGCCCAGTAAAATTTGTTTATTCATAATGTATTATGTTCATATTGTTTATAATTACTATAGATACGATAATACGATTTAAATAATTAATATTTCGACACTGATTATGATAATCATACCGTTGCTGTCCGCCACTGGATGGCAAAAAACCGTTTAGTTTACAGACTTACAGACACGATCAACCTAACCTAACCGTTACTGGAATGACAACACGTGCTGAAGTTCACACAGCCAAAAAAATCCACTCCGCACACGCTCTGTACGATATTATATAGATATATGGGTAAAACCCAGTACGTATAAAATAATATACACAATACACGATTTACACACGTGACGATTCCCACGGTGTGTATAGACGATCGCTGCTCGGTATTTTAAACTCCTCAACGAAAATCTTCGACCACTTGCCAGGAAGCCGCCGTCTAGAAGTGATATTATAATTATTTAAAAACCGAAGTGGTTTTTCGGACAGTAGACACTCATCGTGCCGATCGGATTTTGCGCTGTCGACAAAAAAATAATAATAAATAAATAGATATTTAAATGAATATTTTTTTAGGTTCCCGACATTCTTTTCAAGGGTGCAGCCTTATAATTTACTTTAACTATCTGAAATCAAACAATGTCATACTTCTGAGTATTTCAAACATTTATATATTGAATATCCATTTATATTTTTAAAATCTTGTTAAAATGAAGGTACTGACGATTTAAGTATTACATCTCAATTTTGTGGACTATTCCCCATAGCAATTATAATACACCACTTATCTCAACAAAACTTTTAATGATTATAAATCCAAAAAAAACTGGTTCATCATCCAAAAATTTTGGAAAACCTTGAAAAAAGTATTCCGGTGCAGCATATAAATGTAGTAATTTGATATTTAAAGAGTGAAAAATCTAAAAAGACTGTACGACAATTAATTCGATTTTATTAAGTAATTGACTTTTAGTGTTGTTATCGCCTTGAACTAAAGGAAATCATTTTTTTAACAGAAAATGACCAACCAATACTAGACGTCGAGTAAAAAAATCAAACACTATATTATAATTTTATTTTTTCTCTAAAGTCACTCTTGTTACATATTTGAATAGTATAACTCTTGCTATTCTTGATAAAATGATATTATCGTAACAATGCAATCACTGTACGTTTTTTATAACCTACCTACCAATAAATAGGAATCACTAATTACTATCTTTAGAAGTGAAACTTCTTTACGGTGGTTACAACGCCGAAAAATGTGTAACAAAATTATGCTCGCAACACAAAATTTCCATAATAACGAAAAATAAACAAAATATAAATCATACAGCTCCGATTATTATCATTATTTTAATAAACTTATTTAGATATTTATTATTATTACAGAATAGTGAGACAATGCCATTTTAATATATGTTTATTGTAATTCAAAGCGTTTAGCCCCCACATTTACTTAAATTACTTAAGCATTCAAAAATATGATTTTTAAGTTGATTTAAAAATTCTAAAAATCAGAATTTGAATACACGCAAGATTTAAACACAAAAATAGGGTGAGAGTGCTTAAAAAATCATCCTGTATATAATATTATACATAGATACAACACATATTAACTGTTAATTAGAAAAATATTACAATCACACGTCATGATAATACTATGCCGATAAGATTCCGAGAGAAAAATTTAACATTACCAAGTCATACGTTATTCAATGTGAAAACCGTCTTAATAACAATGTACAGTTTAAGTCAAATACAATATCTAGTAATATTAATGTCGTCCTTCATCTGAACACAACGACTCCGATATTTCGATATTTTATTCGAAATCATTAACTTTTAATTGTTGACGTGTTCGTAATATAATAAACAAGATAATATGGTCTAATAATATAATTTTAACTGCCAGTTTTTAATAATATATTATTACAATGTTGTACGCTCGTCGACCGAATCAAAAGCTCATCAACATAATACTACATATATTATTAGCATGAGAAAAATAAACCCAAATTACAGAGAACCTCACTAGATTCTGATATTTTATACACACCGTGATAACATGGCGACGTATATATTAATTATATACTGCGCAATAAAATCATTGAATCTCTGACATCTAATTCAATACTCCTGCTTTGCAGTATTACCGTTTTATAATAATAATAATGAAGAAGATGATGAAAAATCTCCGACTTCTTCACAAGACGTTATCTATATATTAATAAGGGTTTTATTTGTGCACTTTGGTAGCTTCGGTCTCAATAATAATAGTATAATATAACACAATATTATACGAGTATAATATAACCATGTATTCCAGAATGAATACGTACGTCTATCGTCGGGAGATGAAATAGGTAGTTTCATATCGAAATTCAAATTACGAAGCCCGGTAATGCTGTGTAACCACTTGATTGTTGTAGCATAATATATGATATTACATGATCCCATGAAATAAATTCAGTCACTGAAATATTTTTGAATAAATGTCAAATGCTTTACTTTTTCCTCACATCCCTGCCGTCTTATTACTACTGCCAATAATGTATTAATATCCCTGTAAAATCGCGTGCCAAACAAACTACAACACAAATATGACATGAAACACTCGAATAATTGATTGACCGGATGAATTGTTTTCGGGTCGAATATTATTTCCTAGCTGAAAATCTCTTTTCTAAATATTACATTCGGGTGATTGGTGCTGACAAATATTCGTATATTAAGAAGTTCAATAAACATTACAAACAGTACGAACTTTACCGCTCTGAGTTTACGTACCAGCCGTTGTTGCTAGGACTCGGATGGGTGACCTCCCGGGTTTTCAGCAGACACGTCCTGGCCGCATACAAACGTGTTCCAACCAACCGTTCATCGGTAACAGGCTAATGACCTTAGTAATTGAAGCCTTAATCCAAATAAAATATAAAATAAAATATACGTCGGGAAAAATTGTTTGAAATTGAATGATCTTGAAGATTACGACGTTATTTAATTGTGTTATTCGTGCAGCGTTGTGGTTCTTTTTGTTGGACATACCGAAATGATATTTACTTTTCAAAACCCGTTTTTTTCGACTTTCAAAACGACCTTCATAATCACGTGGATCCGGCAGTAAACTGCTGCCTTTTTTGCGGCGAGTGATGACCCGCATGACCTGTGTAGGTATGTAGACAACAATAAATTGGGAGAATACGCATGCGTTGTTTTTTTGCGCGTTTCAAATATGCATAAAATAACAACAATAATAATAATTTGTATTATTATAATTATTGTAATCACTCATTTTTTGCTCACATACAACCATTTGCGGTTAAAAACAATGTGAGAATATTTTTTCATAATAATATCATGTTATTATATTGTTTACATATCGATCTTACCGATAAGATATTTTACCGGCGTATATTATAGGCAACCGAAATTACATCAATAAAGCGACTATTGGGTGGACACCAGTTTCTCGCTCTGGATGCTCAGAATCGAAATACTGTATTGGTCGATTATTAACTATATTAACGTTAGTTAACATAGAAATAACTAATTTGTATCGAAGATTTTCTAGAAGTAGATATACGATAATTTATACCTACTAGTATAATATGAGCATTTCAACGTTTAAATAACAATGAAATATGTGATTAATTTTAATGTTATACATATTTTATTACAGCTAGATACAATTATTATAACTTTACAACATTTATTACTTACTATTACTTTCAAGTGATCTATGCAAAATTAAATTATTTAGAAAATTATGTAATTATTTTAAACTAGATACCATAGAGCATAGATCACAATCGTTTTAAAGCGTAGCTTTAATTTCAGTCATTGAAAACTATTTCGAAAAAAAACAATGTAGTCTTATACATACGTACCTGCTGGCTTTTTATTCATCATTGTTAAATACTTATCTACTTCATCACACATTTCTTTTTTATTTTATTGCACAGGATAATATGTAGCAACATTAAATACATGAATGTCTGAACTGTAAATATTACATTGAGAAAGTTATGCAATAATTAAATTATTAATCCTTGTAACATGATAAATTATACACAAAAAACTTTATTAATTTTAAGTCTAGCATTAAATTTAAATACTTGATCAATTTTACTAGAAAAGTAGGAACTATTTGAGAATCTCTAGATTTTCAAAAAATAATAATAACGGTTGAAGGATATAATCAAATTTAATAATGTCTCAAATGACAATAATATATATACGAGCATTATTATCCCGTTTCACAAACGTATCACAATTCTCTTTTGAATTTAAGCAACGCAGAAAAATGAGTTTTATTTACTTCCAAAATTGTATTGTTATGGAGTTTCGAATAATTCCATTCAGTTTTCTTTCCTGTTTTTGATACGGCAATATGGTTACACTTAAAATAATAATAATAAGATCAGGTGCACACTGCACAATATGTATACAACGCGATAAAATTTGGAAATATACTTTTTATACACCACCGAAATTGTATTTGTACTACCATTTGTACACATGTTGAAAATACGGTGAGTATTAATATTTGATATACTTGAACGGTTTTTTGTTTCACCATTATTATTGGTATTTTATAATATTGTTTTCGTTTTATAAGAATGAATTTTGTTGTTCAATAATTTCAATATATTATTCCATTTTTTTTATTTTTTTATTTGATTTCCGAAACAAACTTATCTCCTGTACGTATGTATGCGATCATATAATGACGACGATCTATAGGTATTATAATCGCGGTCGACGTTTATATAACTTTCGTTTGCCTTATACGTTACTTATGGTCTTGTGAACAGTAATATTTTTTTCGGCTGTAATACTTTTTAACGAGAGTCTTAAATCGCTACGTTTGAAAAAATACCCTGCAATACATATTTGTGTTGTAATTTTAATAAAACGAATCTTTTTGTTCGGTAGACACGAGCGCGTGTTTCAAGCCGTCAAAATAAAAATGTGATACGCCAATACCTTCACGGATAAGACGAATGCGGTAACAATAATATTTTACTGGCTGAAAAATAATATTTCCACAAACTTTGAGAAATATTCATCATCACATTTTGTCCCGTAGAATACTATAACACGTCATATAATTATCCGCATTCTTGTACTTACTGATGCGTATGCAATATGTTAAAATTTCTGCAATAATTAACACGATGTATGAAACTATAAGAACACATTTGACCTGCACTTTGTCACTGCAGAGTAGCATTGTCCGCTGATTGTAGCTAAATAGGTGAATACCAAATATAAATTTAAAAATCAATAAAATCCTTTACCAAAAACTATTTTCGGTTTTATTATTTATATTACTTGCATATTTTACTCATGGGAAAAAATAAATCGGAGTATTTAGATAAAAACAAGTGTATACCTAAACGCACAGTTATTGTTATTCTCATTTACATAATATGTAAAAATAACCTCTCTAATATCCACGCTTATATTATATTTTTTAATTTATATTTTAACTACTATGTGATAAGTGTAGAAATTATCAGATCACATTTTTTACGAATTTGTTGGAAAGAAATTAAGTGAAGTGTTTATGTTACACAAAGTTATAGAATTGAACAATCCTAATAGGTCATTTTTGCCATTTTGAACACATCTACCGAACTTCAATTTTTCTTCGATAATTTTTGAAAATGTATGTGTCAATATATAAGGTTTTATTTCTTTATTATTAATATTCTGTTTGAATGAAAATAGTATCAAAACAAAATCCGTACGAACAAAATGTACAACATTACTCTTTGTCTTAATTATTAAAATGTAAAATAAAAAAAGATAAAATAAGATAAAAATAATAATAGGTTTAGTGTTAAAATTATTCATTAGTCATTACTTTTAAATGATCGATCGTCATGACCCCGAAATTGTGGGTTGCACAACCTTAGCAATCAACTTATAATCTATCCAATAGATTTCTTGGCTGTAAGATTATCTTGTTCATAAAATTGGAATATTCCCAAATTCTATTGAGACTTACTTCCTGCCATTGTGAATTTTGAAACTATTCGAAAATTCTGAGACATAAATAATTTTTGATTACTCCTTTTTTTAAAAATATTTATTCGATTTACTTATCATAATGAATAATATAGTGCAATATACAAATCTGTAGGAAATTTAAAATCGTCGGAATAAGAAAAATATTTAAATTACCATTAAATAATAATCATACTTTTTATAATTTTTTTGTTTTGAACGAACCATTGATTAATGTTTCATAATGTTGTTTTTTCATATTTTTCGTCCAAAACAATTATTTTTAATGCGAATGCTCAACAATTTTCAAGTAAGAAATCAATTAATTAAAATTGTATACAATTAGCCATGAATAGTTTGGTAGTACAAAACATTCTTGTCATGTTAGCTACGTCATAATTTCTACATTAAATTTAAAATCCCATAGAAAATATTTTACAGTTTTTGTAGAAACAATTTTTTTTCTAATTACAAATTGTTATTACTAAAATTAAAGTAAATTGAAATTTAGAAATAATCTATTTTGAATACATAATTATGTTATTTATACTCATTCCCCTGATTTTGCTCAATTAATACTCTTACACTGAGAATAAGTAAATTAACTTTAATGATTATTAAATAACTGTATTATTAAATATGTTTAAATAAATAAAATAAAAATGTTATAATAAATACATTTTTTAATTTTTTAATTAAGTTAGTTAGTTTGTTAAATAATTTATACAACATTTTGTTGTTGTTTTTTTCAACAGAGTTAAAATACTAATAAAATGCATTGTTGATAACTTGACAGCAGGTGCAGAAGTCATAGTTAATCAAAAAATAATAATACGTGTTAACTACGCTGCTATTTGTATTCCGTAAAAAGAGCTTTGATTATTTATATTTTCAAATATTACAACTTTTAAATTGTTATGAAATGTATATCAAAACAAAAACAAATACTCTTGCACATTTATGGTTTATGTTCCTGTTGCACTTTGTTCGCCGATTTTGGAAATGTGTGTGTAAATACTTAAAACAGTTATGAAGGATATTTCAGCTTGTACATACATATTTAAAATAGATTTAATGGAAATATGAGTTCAGAAATACAACGATTTCGAATAATACCTTATTGAACACGGAACTGCGTTTCTCAGAATTTCAAGTTCAATATTTAATCAATGATTTGGCCTGGCCTGGTTCTCAATCACCCTTTTTGTTACACGCGCTCATCCCCATAAGCCAAATCAACATTTCTAGATTATGTGTAACGTAAGGTGTGAAACCAAGTTTTCGATTCTCCGTGATGATCGTTCGAACAGTACCTAGTCGTGTATATTGATATGTATTGGTGGGTAATTTACCAACTAAAATTTCTAATAAAAACGATGAAACGGGGCTCTGAAAGACTTATCGGCCCGGTAAGTCACACTGTACAAATAAAACGATTGATCTCCACACACTACACAATCATAAAATGTGTTCCCGAACTATATTTTCAAGCAGCACATGTTCGTTGAGATCGTCGTAAGCTGCCAAATGTATGCATCTTAGTTCACGAATGATGCGATTAAGACTGAAATATCTTTCACCCAAAGTTGTTATTGTTTTTTTTTTAAACTTTCTTATTTTCGTCCGCCCCCGTGAGAAAATCAAAAAAGCTATTGGATTGCATGTTAAAAATCATCCAAAAACCAATAAACTAGATGTGGATGTACGGCTGATTTTTACCGTGGGTCGTGACATCTACAAACCATTTACTATTATATTTTAAATCTTGATAATACAACAGTATACTCATCTCCTCGCATTCGCACTAACTGTTGCGATGTGGCAAATCGTATTATTCAAATTGTATCGTAAAAAGAAATACTAAAATCCACGAGCGCCGTAGATTACACGTACACCTATACCTTTTTACACAGTACATATTATTGCATGTTTTAAGCAATATTACATTATTACAATAATAATAACGACTTGTTCTCCGGACACATAAATGTTTAGAGTTTCCAACGCGGCATTTTCTGTAGACTATAATAATGATGATAATAATAATAGTAATATAATATTGCATTTCACCGCCGTACAGCCGTCGCACCGGATCCATAAAAAAGTCGTATTCGTGGACCCGGTCGAGTTTGGCGAGCAAACGCGTAAAAAAAAAGGAAGAGGAACGCTCGTGCAGAGGTGGATGGCAAACGGAAAGGACGACAAGACGAAACGCTTTTTGTTCGTTGGGTATTATATAACACTATACACATTATAATGGGTATAATAATATTATATTTATATGCTATTAAAAAAAAAAAAAAAAAAATCGGTTTTACAGACCGTAAAGTGCGAACAAACATAATACATACTCATAAACATACTAATAATAATAAATAGACGATGGAGGTAATCACCCGTCGTCTTCAGTTACTAGTAGGTATATAATAGTAAAATATAATTAATACACATTGAAAAACAAAACAATCATTAAGAATTATTTACGACTGGCAATGGTGCAACTGCATGCGATGCTGCAGTGTGTGTTGCGCCGATCGTGCACACGAAAATACTTTAAACATTGTAGCATTAATTATAAAATATAATAAGATGTATTATATTTTGATGGTTATAGACTTGAAGTGTGCGTACACAGCGGAATACGTTTATGACACTACAAATTACAGGTAAACACGGATCGAAATCATATGGTCACATTGCGGAAATCCATAGAACCATCACACACTATGATTCGCGATACGTGAAAAACGAATATTATTATGCGCGAGTTGTGTTGTTGAAAAATTACAGTTATTATTTTTATACTCGTACCAATTAAAATATATTAACCTGTACTGTGAGTTATTATAATAATATGAATTTGTTGTTTGACGCATCCGTCAAATCGTCAAAACGTGTCGCTGTAGACGGTGACGGGTTCTACAGCACGTTTGGTGTTCACATGACACGTGTAATTACTAATTATACCTGTACATATTATATTATTATCGCAACGTTTTATCGTCTAAATACGTACACGTACCTATTGTAATTACAACGTATTACGGTTACCGCGTCCGGTTACACACGGTGGAACACTATTACAATAATAACATTATGTCTAAAGTAATGGATAACATTATTGTATCAAGACTGCAAAAAAAATGTTTCCGATTCGTTTAGGAATGTTAGCGTTTGAACTTTTGTAGGTAGGAACACGGAAAATTTGATTTTATCGATACCATCCTTTGGAGCAATCAGATATTTTATAAAATTGGGAAACATATTAATATAATAAAAATTATTCCAATAGTGTTTATGAATAATTATGCCACGAGATATATATGCTAAATTATAGCCGTGAAGTAGAGTAGTCGTAGGGTGTGCAAACCTCTCGTTCGGAGGAGCTATATAAGTACAAAAATACTGACAGTCATGCTCAACATGCTCCCCCCCCCCCCCCAGGGTGTCGGGTTTGAGTCATACAATCACTCGCACATCAAACATTTTTTTTTAAATTTTAATTTGCAAACTGAAATTTAAAATTTGTAAGATTTGCTAATGTCATTTTTCTTAAAAAAATCAAAAATACGTTTTCAAAGGCCAAAGTAAATACAAAGAAATAGATCACAAAAATGACGACCAATGATATGATTAACTAATTAAATATTGAAAGTAAAAATCACTATAGAAGTTTTCCAAACAAAGTATCGGATGATCTGGAGTGTGCGCCTATTATACGTGTCAATTGCACTGCAGTATAGACTGTATAGTATATCTAGGACTCGTGTGGCCGTGTATTTAAGTATTATAAAAACAGTAAGCACGTATTAATTATAACAGTGATATTACAGTAATCGTTTTTAGTGTTACGCCAGTGGTGAAAACAATATAGCAATAAAATAATAATAATTAATAATAATAATAATAAAAATAATTATAGATAAGCGACGGGGATATCGCCATGTGCTCATCGTCGCAGGTGGTTTAGGTCGTCCACGTCCGTGTAGTCCTCGCGCAACATCAGCTTGCCAGCTCCGTCCAGTCCGGTGCACGACATACCGTCTGAGCACTCAAGTCCGGCGGCGCAAGGGCACACCATAGTGTGCACGTACAGGTCGGCCGACGATCCGTCGGGGTAGGTGACGGTGACGTTCTGCGGTTGGACGTCGCCAGAGTGAGGTCTGCACGTATCGCCCTCTTCACCCAGAGGTCTGCAAGTGGGCACGCTGTATCGCATCATACCTGAAACAAAAAAAATGAATAAAAATTAGTTAAAAATCGCAGAACGGCAGTGCGTGTATTAGACTGTATTGTATATTTGCATGCGTATCAGATGATTCGATATTTGTGTTACGATCGTTTTATCGCAGTATCTGTCAATGTAGAAAAACACGTGTGCAAAATGTTTTTCGAAAATCTAAAATTATTTATACATTTTATAATTGGTTCAAATATTTTAGAGTGGGTTTTGTTTGTCATCTTTTTAAAATTTAATGGGTACCTATTTTTTTTTCAAACATTACGTGAAGATATTTTTCTCGTCAATTTTAGTGCAAATTAAACAATTTTAATTAATGCAAAACTCTATGCTTGAGAGTGATTTAAAGTTTAAATGAGTGTTTGTTGGAACCTCGCAAAATGTTGGTCTACTACTCTTTCCCTGTTAAGATAAAATCGATGCTTAACAAAAAATCGGTTATCACAATAATTGGGGTGTTACTCCGAGTGGAGTAACTGCTAACTAGTGCCCATCGAAACTTATAACTTATGATTCACTAGTTCGAAATTTGATTCTTTATGAATGATATTCTGCTTCAGAATATTAATCTAAAATGTATATTGCCATTCAAAAAGTTAAAACGATAAAAACAGTAAAATTACATTTTGAATCACCTAGTATTTTAACTGTTATATATATATATACATAGCATTATAATTACATGTTATTATTTATTTCTGGTTATAGAGACCCGTGTTTTGTAATATTAGTGTCATTGTATTAATTATTTAACCCTCAGTCGTTCAATAGAACAAAATTGGGGTATTTAAAAAAGGAAATAAAAGTATGATCGATTCCTTTGCAGATTATTTCAATTGTATATTTATTTTTTATTTAACTTTCGTCTTTTTTCATGCCACCCGTTTGGAATTGGTACTCTTTTCTCCGTTCGGTCGGTTGGCTTTCGATGTAATTGTGTCTTATAATTATTTCCGAAGTGCCTAACTTCCGTTGTTTTTATATACCATAAAATAATAAGCCTAAAAATAAATCGACCATTATTTATGTAGGACAAAATAGCAAATAATTCCATTGGTCAAAGACATTATTATATTACTGTATAATATAAGATATACGACCCAAAATACTGTGTTTATTGTGTACATTTTAAATCAAACAATTGGATTTTTATTATTTTTTTAAACAATGGGTTGGTAGGACAAGAGTATTTATGTTTATGTATACTTTATTGGCTATATATTTTTAACTTATAATAGCATACGGTATGATTATATTATATAGCTTGTAAAAATATGAAACATAGAGTCATCTTGAAAGTGGATGAGGGATGCGTGTTATTATCGAACGACCGTTACAAGGATGGACCAATGAAAACACTTCTTTTTCACCGCATCACTCATGAATATCGATAACACGCGATAACTCTTCGATGTGGTTCAATACTTTGCCAGACAAAGTTGTAAAGTTGGTCAATATAGAATATTTATTTATAATAAATACTGATTCCGACGTTTGTTATTACGATAAACAATAATACGGTCTGGGTGAGTGTAATATATACCTAATAGGACACAACACTACTTTATAACTTCGTTCAATGTTTACGTTTGTAGAGTTCAATTTATGAACTCTCGTAGACACAAACACACATTTTTTTTATCCATTGTTTTGTGCAGATTAGCGTTTTCGTTTAAAACCAATGAACGACGTCGCCACAGTTGACAGTTGATAAAAGGATAAATGTTATTATTGTACACGGCTATGATGGTATGGTATTATAATGGTGCGATTTAAACTAATACCGGTCGATCTATTTTTTTCTTCCTCTTAACGAGTGTAGTATTCACTAACGTATCGACATGGCTACTTACGCCATTATTATGGTATGATAAATAAATGATTTTAATCATTTCACAATATTGAAGACATAACTACTATGCCGTTCGAAGTATGTAATCGAATTGTATAAAATAAGATTTACATATTATTATTATAATGGTGCCTAAGTAAAGTGTAAATATCAATAAAATAATAATTTTCAGAACAAAAGTTTGACGCACATTTCCCTCAAATGTCACATATATATATATTTTACTGAAAGTCCATTAGTCCATACGAGTTTCCTTATAACTTTAAGGCATAGCAGTGTACTTCGTTTGCGGTATAGGTAAGTTAATATAATTAAATAAGTAGTAATTACGTTTCGACTTGAACGCCCAAAGTAAATATTTGTTCGAGCCGATCCGAGTAAACAGCGTTACAAATTGATTTGGGATCTTTGAAATAAATATAAAAACATGTATAGAAAATAAAGTACATTAATATTGTTAGCCGGAATAATAGGTACCTGTGCGTATGCATTACAATGTATATTATATTATGCGATGACGCAGTGAGATGATAAATTGTTCGAAATTACCGAATGTGCGTTTATTGTCACGGATATAATAATGTATTCCAAGGCAAATAAAAACTGCAGTGGGTAACGTGAAATCGTTCCCTAACACGTTTATTTTGATTCATGCAAATTTAGTTGACGATAAAATCTCAAATATAAATTTACAAACGACTGTGACGAATCAAAATAATATGAAACGGGTGTTATGCAATAATATACATTGCAATATATTATACAGTCAGCGATTTATTTAGGCATATCACGAAAACATCGTGTTTGAACACGCCAAAAAAATGTTGTAGTTCATCGTGGTCCCGGCACGTGCAATAAAATACCCCGATGTTCTGTTTGCGTGGGTATATATTTTGGTATAATTTAAAGCTGATGTGGCTTAGTATAAAAACCCATAAATGGCAAATTTCGACTTTATCTTATGGTTTTGGTGAGCAGTTAGTGATATAGATACATCGTGTATTATAATGCACAAACAAAAATATACTTTAATTAATGAATTTTAATCGGTTGGACCGTCGTGAGAACGCTGTGAGCCTATGAGTCGCGACATTATTTTTAGTCAATCGTCAGGTAATAAAAACTATATTTAAAATCCGAAGAGTTAAATTACCAAAAACCAAATTCGCCGCAGCTATGCATTGGTGAGATGGTATAACAAAAATAAAAGTTGTTATTTAAAAAACATTTTTGCTGCTTTCTCAACAATTGTGTGCTTGACAAGTTGAATGAGTAAAGGTATAGTATGGTATAGTTTCATAACTCGTTGCTTTCAAGAAGTCCGACGTGAAAGCAAGTATGTGTGTTAATTTTTACTACAGTGAAATGTTAAGTTGACAAATGATTTTTCAACAAGATAAATTTGCTCGAAATAGTTTATAACCTATAGTTTTTTTTTTATAAGTCGTGATGAAAAAAAATTATAAACTTGTCGATAAGATTCTTTTACCATGAAAAACTGATAATTTAACAAAGTCAATATATTTTTTAATTTCCTTAAATTAGTCAATATTAAAAGTTTATTCCTCTCAACCCACGTTGTGAATCGAAATGACAAGTACTGCATGGAGGGAAGAAAAGGTGATTACGGTATTTAAGTTTCATGGTGTACACGAATATAAGGTATTCAAGGGTCGGCTTAATAGGCAATAGATAGGCTTAGACATTGCTGCATCTACCCATCGAACGACAATTACATAGTCAACGAGGGGCAGAGACCGTGAATTTAAACGGTAATTTGGCGATTATATAATATTCATATTGTAATGAAGTTAGAGATCCTCGTTTATACAGTACTTTGATGTCAGGCATATAATATTGACTTAGCAATCAATCTACGAGTACATATTCCGGACAAGTACTTTTGAATTTTTTTTTTTTTTTGGATGGTGGCTCAATTATTATTAGGGTACATTTAGGAGTTATTACTCAAGTTAATTGTAGTTCAAATTAAGACAAGAAATATTTAACATATTTTCAGAGATTGTTTGTACCTACCCAATGGGTAGTACCTATATTTTCTAAATGGATCCATTTTCTTCAAGCACACAATGTACACATATTATACACTCGATATTTTAATATTCACGCATATTTTGATTGCAACTTTTATAGTTGCGTACTTATAAAGAGTATACAATAAATAATAAATATAGAGAATGTAGGTCTATGAATTCAAGCATTGACTAAGTTAAAGCTAGTTTTCACGGATTTTGGGTTTTAACTGTAACATATTATATAGTACACATATAAAGAGAGATTGATATAATAATAAATAAAATAATTTTAAAAAGTTTAACATATTGATTCAAAGAATATTATACACGAATGTATTTAATGGAAATTCGTTCTTAGAGACATATTCAGAATTTTTTCACGCTGGTTCCACGCTATTCTCCTCAAATATCAACAATATATTCTTACTGTGAAGCCATTACACCACCAAACAACCACAATATCCTTGGTTACATGATTCGTCGGTGCATTATATATACGTATAATAAGTAAAAAAAAAAATTTCAATATTTGGTACCAAAAATATTAAAACACAAATATTATTATTTATGACCATATGAAAAATGTGCCACCCTGCAACCTGCAAGGCACTAGGGGAAACTGGTGATGCTGATTGAAACTGACGAGAGGTTAACAATACGCGTATCATAAACTGGGGTGTGTTTGATATTGATATTGATATGTACATTATATTTTCATTACATTGATTTATCCAAAATGCTTGTACCTATTTATTTTGTTATCAATAATATAATATTTTTTGTTCATATAATGTTTGTGGGGCACATACCATAATTTTAAATTGATTTTAAAAAAAAAGACTTTTTCAATGCTGCCTCGATCATAGATTGATATTTTTTTTTCATGATTTCTCAGGGTTCAAAAAGTTGAATTCCTCCAGAAATGTGAAGTAACTTTAAAAAACATTTCAATTTTTTTTTAGAATTATAAGGAATTACATGAAATAATGATATACAGTTTTTGAGTTTCGTCAATGGTACCAATTAGAATCATATAATATAGTTTCAATTATATTATTATACTACACTTCAGAGCAAAAAAAATACAGTAATACATGTATACATAGAGAGCAAGTTTGATGGCGACCGCGTTTCATCAGATTGTCTATAACCAACATTAAACGACACGGAAATCATTGCGGTTACTGCGTCTCGCGAATATACAATTTAATATTTTCCTTTAGTTAAACTCAAAGGATTAATTAATCGTACGGAGTGCGCCGTCATATGTGGTGAAAAAAGGTCGGGAGCACCACCGGTTTTTCTTTACGACCGGTCAGTGGAAATCATCGCGGTTACCCGATAGCACTGCGTAGTAACGTAGACCGATTTCGGGAAGTGGTCACCTGGACCACGGCATATACATTGTCTGACCGTGGTACATGTCACGTGTAACAGGTAATCGCGATGATTTCCGTCACCGGTCAATCAGTCTGACCTTTTTTCATATAATAGGTCGTGCCCGACCCAATAGACTCTCAATCGACCGTATTCGAATCGTCATACGCGCGATCGAGTCTCGCTAATATTGCAGTGGTGTCTGATGTGGTCGGTGAAGTGTATGGCTCAAGAAGTTTCAATACATACACAGAAATCAATAATTTACTGTGCAACGCAGTACCTACTGACAAATTCGATCGGCACGGTCATTGTCCGTTAAAGTGATATACATTGAAAAACGCTGGATGGCATACAATACGCGTGATTCGGCCGTAGGTACCTATGCTGAACATCGATTTCAAACGAAGCTGTGCCAAAAGCATGTTGTTCCGTCGTAGGTACACGTGCACATAATATATTGTTTATTGCGATTTCGCTCCAGCGACACGACTGCGCAACTTTTGAAATCAATTTTACGATTTCTGGAACTCGCGAGCACTGCAATACACGCGGCGTACAGTGGTCCGATATAATTCGCGATACTTAAGTTGGAAACAAATTATGAAAACTAGTTGTCAACAATGCTATATTACATTATGCCGAACAGTAGATTAACTCCACTTATGACGTGGAGGTGGGGGGGGGGATATGTGTATTTCATATTTGTCCATATTTGTCACGAGCAGTATAAATAAAACAAATCTCATAATATTATTTACAATTAATCGTACATAATATATCTTATTTTTATTTTTACCGTGCTTGTCATACTATATTATAACAGTTCACTAGATAATCTCAAACAGAAGAATCGAGACACTACGATTTATTTAGGATTAATATTTAATTAAATCAAGATTGTATGTTCAACACGACGTGTTTACCTCTAATGGAAAACGCTTATCCCAAAGCTCATAGGGCATGCTTCATTTAATTTTTATGTCATAGTAATAAATTACCACCACATCACCCGCACCGTAGATACGACACTGGTACATGTGATATACCTATTACACCTATCGTTCATCTGCAATGCAAATATAACTGTTGTCGAATAATATTTGCGAGTCTAATCTCCAACGGGGGAGGGAATGGGCTAAACCCGCCCTATACCTACGGGGCTCAGAGACCTCTGAAATGATTTTGCAAATGGCTGCACCTCAAAACAATGTTTGCGCTAGTAGGAAATCGAACGACGACTTCAATAAAATAACGCTCATAAAAATAAAAAACCTGCAACGACGAAAAACAATATTCAGATTAATACCGGTTGTGTCGGGTTTATCAAACGACGACGTATATATATAACAAACGAAATACTTGTACAAACGTACATAATATCCCAGATAGTTGTATTATAAGTACGTCATATTGCATATTGCGCGCCACGCGCACATCATAACGAAGCGGGTGAGAGTAAAACGATTGAAATTCAATACCTTTGTCATTTGACGACAGACAGAACTGCAGAAGTATCAGGAATCAATTCGTATTCATTTTTTCTCAGAAAACCGTTTCAACGCGATTATAATAATATATATATTTTATTATTATTATCATCATCGTTCACCCCCGCGCAACCCGCGTAACGTATAGCGTTTTGTGCTGGTTTGTCGTCTCGCGTCGTGCATGATATAATATTATAATTTATGTCGCGGATACAGTTCTTTTAATTATGCTAATTAATATTGAAACGTATACGGCCGTTACGATGAGATGCAGGTCATGCTATCGCCGTAGTGCCTAATGCGTCTCCATACGGCTGGCTGACAGTGGCTGTGCACTTGTTATACTTTTATGGATAGTGCACTGTTATATATTATGTCGACCCGGGTATAATAGTATACGCATTTAACTGGCCATTTATATGAGGGTCGTTACGAAATGTCCACGAAATGCAGGACTTTCTATATCCGTTTTAAAACTAAGATACCCACTTTTCGCATAATACCTATATAGTGTGCGTATATGTTTAACACGTTTTGTTTTCGCTTTATCATCGAACACTGTTTGGAAAGTCCATCATTTTAATCCCGTACATGCAGATTAGTTTTAAATGCAGAATTGAAACAATCCTATAGTTCCTATATAATTAAACCGTTTATTCAAATTTTTTTTATTAATAAAACAACATAATTTATGCTAATATTTAAATTGAAGTACAACAAAACGCAAGACCTTATTTTAATAACATGATGATTGTATGAATAATAATCATTTCAATAATGATTCAAATATTATACAACCGTATAACGTTTCGATGAAGGTAAATATTTGAAAACATTGAAATTACATGTATCATTTCAAGTATAATATATTGTACAACCTAGAGCTTATAAAAATATAAAATGATTGACAATAATAGTAAAAAAATATACCCGATGCAAAATATGTCTGGAAAAAAAACATATGTACATATAATTTTGGTATCCGGATTACCATCTAATGTTTTAGTGGGAAATGCTTTGTTTATTAAAAAAATATTTAGTCTTCGTACATGGGCAATGGACATATTTACTCCATCGTATTTTATTATAATTTAAATATTAAAATTAAAATTATTAGTATTGACTTTGAATAAATCTTAAACGTAATGGGTATACGGTTGTATACCTAGTACCTACCTATTGACATTTTTAAATCGTCGATTGATTGAAAAGTTAATACAAATGAATAAACAATAGTTATAAATATAGCTCAACGAGACTTTTAATTATATACTGTTTTTGATTTGTATTCAAATTTGAAAGCATGTTCAGGCATTATTTAAAAGTGAAGTAGGTTTTGTAACTTTGATTTTAATGCTTACTTCTTACTACGATGTAATCAGCTCTTTTTCAATAAATACTATAGGGGTAGCTACAATATATTGCTTGGAAAAGTTTTGCTTTCAGTTCAACGAAATGTTTTTCATGGAATTTTATTTAAATAATTATCTCCGACTGTTCAATAAGTTTGATATTAAATTGTAAGTATTATAATCAAAAACTATAATTTGCTTTTTATTTTATTTTTATTTTCTTCGAATTTTCATTATTTCGTTGTAAAATAAATTAACTTTTAACAGACACCTACCTTAAATTACTTATTTGTCCAAAATGCTTATACGTTAGAGCATGGACTAAGTAATTTTTTATTATTAACTTTTAATTTAACCTAGTCTATAATGTGTTTGTATAATTTTCCCAACTAATATTTGTAATCTATTTAAAGAAAAAATTCCTCTTTCAAGTCTCGTCGTTTAAAAAAAGGTATAGTTTATTGATTTCGGATAACTATTATTCCAAACAGTAAACACTAAAAAGACATGGACGATTTATGGCCGGAAAATGGTCGATCTTTTACTATAAATTATACTATTATACTTACAAATTTACTTAAATATTGCCCGAAATCTATTAAACGGGTGTCGGGGTGCATCATGGCAGCTTTGCGTTAATACTATTTGAGATTATAATACAGCCGATTTCTGACTTTAAATAATGTAAAACAAGAGCGCGTGAACTCTACTTCACAACTAGAAATAAGTCAGACATCGCGTAGGTACTTGTATAGGTATATTATACCTAACCCATATAATATATTACACTATGGTTGTGGACCGTTTGGGACCCCGATGAGCGGCGGCGGTCGTATTTCACGGACCTTCACGGGCATGGCAGACCTTTGAATGCGACATACAGGGCGATACAACGATATCAGCTACACTAATTTACTCAATCTAATCTTTTTTTCCGGTTTATGAAAGAGATTAAAAAAATTAATTATTTTTAACAGCGTTTAAGTATATATCGATAGTTCAATGATTTATTTATATTTTTAAGCATTTACAGTCTTTATGACCAAAACGAAGTGACAAATTACAATATGAAAACAATGAATTCTTTAATACCGAGTTAAATATAGAAATTATAAATTATACATGACATTGTGTACGTGGACGTGTTTATGAGATTAGCAAAAACCCAATAAAAATAGCTTCATATTTAATCGTTAATATAAACATCTAGGTGTTTTGTGAAAAACAACAACTGTTCAAAATATACGCAAATTTTCTTTTTCAAAATCTCAAAATTTACCGATAGCATAATGAACAATGAATGTATCACCCTGTAATCTGTAAGCATATTAATATATTTTAGCACGACAGAATAACATGTCTACGTACCGTGCTGCGGCCAACATAATATACCATAAACATATTATATGACACCTGGTGAAAATGTCGCAGATTTATACACATTTATTAACTAAGGATAATGCTGCAACAACCTTTATGGCCACGCTGCAAACGATTGATCGCCGTTCGTTGTTAACACAAACTACCTATATTAATATGTGCGTACATCAGACGCATTGTGAAAATGTAGTAATTAAGATACCATATATTATAATATAGTACCTAATTACATAAATAATTTATTGTGGGACCGGTCTGCGACAATTCTTCCATGCCCGACAATGGATCTGTATATAACCCAGCACTATCTAGTATAAACATCCTGTATAGTGTGTATTATACTATTGTTGTATGCCACCGAGTATTATTGTAACTAAACCTACAAACGTGATATTGTTTAGGGAACGAAATGCTGATATCTTCATGAAAAATAAAATAAAATCATTTTTAGGTGACGAGTAAATCTGTTTTGTTCCACTGCAAATATTTTAAAACAACATCGACAATTAGCAAACAAAATCATTTAAATATTACTGAAAAATCGTATTGCTTTAAATAATAAACTTACAATTTTAAAGTTATTTTATAAACAATTATATGGGTTTTGTTAAACTCTTATTACTATATTTTTTGAAAATTATCAACCAAGTTTTTAAAGTTAAAAATAAAAATTGTATAAAGTGCATAAAAACAATTTGAATACCTAGAGTATTATTATACATAGGGTGATTCACCAAGTATGCTCGCCGCCTTTTTTCTTCAATGAAGCAGTCATTTAAAATCTGATTTTTTGATTTTTTAAAGAAACACGAGGACCATATTTTAAAATTCTTGAGATTTTTTACTACTTAAAGAGTGCCCTGTGGAGATACAAACCTCTGTTTTTTAAATGGGAACCCCACTTTTCGAGTGTAAATTATTCAGTGGTTAATTTTTCTGAAAAATTTAACCTATCAGAATCAAAGAACGTATAAGTAGTTTTTGCTACGTTTAGGCGTATGAACCACAAGTTTCATTGAGTACAAAAAATCTATCCCTAAAATAACCTGATGTTAAGAAAAATAGTTACTATTTCCCATTTCAATGAAAACCAAAATAATTTATAACTAACAACCGTTGAAAATTATGGTCAAAAATGTAATAAGTACTCATAAGTTGTAGGTATTGGCTTAAAACGTGACTAACATTTACAATGGAATCATAATTATTCATAAATGTTTCGTTTTGATTATCTTTGGAACGTACATAAATTGCTAGACAATATAAGCAGCTAAATAGGTCAAATTTGTACCATGATTTGTCTATTTCTATACTAAGAAAATCTCAAAAATGATATTTCTCTTTGTTATAACGATTTTCAACATTCTACTGGAGCACAATCTCAGACGCCAAAATAAATTACGTTCAACAAGTTTTTATTATCATAATATTATTATTATTATTTACAACTCATCATTTGAAAGTAACGTTTTAAATCGGCGATAATCGTGCAAAATAAATAACAAATCAATAAAAAATAATGATAATCACGAAATATCACGTTGGATTACAATAATAATAATATTATGATCTATGAGATAAAACGAAGAAGCGACAGTAAAGACGGAACAATGCCGAATAAGTATTTTACACTCGTATCAACAACTGTGCACGTATTACACCTGATATTCGAACGCGGGTTGTGCATAATATTATATGAACGGAAAAATATCCTAAAATATTTGCATCGACTGTATCGTATAAAATCAGTGAGACTACATTTGTAAAAGTATAATATGTTTATTGTGATGGGCACGGTTCTGTAAATCGAGGGACATTATTGGTGAATTGCGTTTTATTTCTCGATAATGCACCGCCCGTCATATTGTAACATTCTTTATCACCATAATGGAAAAGATTATGTATTACAAGAAAATGTTAAAACATAAGATATGTTTATTATTTAAATTTCCTCGTAAGGTTTATTACGAAAGTCAAAAATATAGAACATAGTATTATGTATTATAAAGTCCACGTTATGTACATTGGCCACTGCGATTTATAGTGCAGAATGTAACAAAACAAACATTAAAATGTAATTGATTAGGCAGCTGAGCAATAATATAAGATTTTGATCAAATAATTATTTAAAAAAGAAAAAGGTTAAAGTACTGATAAATTAATTACATTGGTTAGTTCTGTATGTAAAGTGTACCTACCTATAATAACATAATATTATAAAATGTATGCCAAAATAAATTTCACAATTCGCGACCCGCGTATTCGACATTTAATGTGTTTTTATCGAGTTGGTCAGGTGGAAAAATAGAAAATAAGTATATCCACAGATAATGCGGGTATTTTGTTAACTCACCAAAAACTGTAAGTCACAATCAGAAAATTGTATTGGAAAGCTGTTTTAAATGCTATATAATTGTTTTAAAAATACGCCTATTTCATGTTTATTTATTTCTCTATATCAGAATTAAATTTGACAAAAACATACTATACGCATTTTGTATTTTCAATTGATAATGATGATTTCTAATTAAGTACATAGATAAATTTAAAAAAAAAAATTTTATTTTAAAATTAAATGTTATTCAATAGTATACTTTTATTTCTTCGTAGGTTTCGACATAGAGGTTTTGACAGACTAACCAAAATATTAATAAATAGTACATTTTTTCCAAAATAAAATGCATATAATAATATATCTTTAGGAATATAGATACTAAAACAATATAATATACAAGCAGTACTGATATCAATACTGTACAATAACACTACCAGACGTAGGTACCGTGTATTATTATTAGACTGTAAAACATTATACTTCTCTGAAGGTCCAAAATTGGATTTTCGTATTTGAGAAAAAAAAGATTTTTGACCACATCATATACAAATATATAATAACTACGCCTTATTGTTTAAGGAAAAATATTTATTAAAAATGTAGATCGTATATTTCTTTTTTTACATGAAAAGTACGTGGAATTCAAAATTGAATTTCGAAAAGAAAATCAGAATACGGTGGCTTAAAACCCACCACTGTTTCGCTTGTAAATAGACTTGAAACGGTTTTGAGAACAAAAAAAAAAACGGAATTTTTTTAGTCCCAGCCATCGAACTGTATTGTAAAAATTTATTACACTGCCGTGCGGCAAGTCTCGGTGTACGTCTCATCCTTGACGATTTGCATAACCACCTCGGGGGCGACCACAGTGCAGGCGGCTGTGCAGTAGCGGCGTACTCTACAACACTATAATAATATGATGATGGTGTGCACGTAGTCATCGATATCCCTAAGAGATACACCGAGCGTGGCACATATATTATCTGCATGTGCATACTATATGAGTGCTGGTAATAATGTCATAATATTATATTTATATATAGGTATATAGGTACACGGTGCGTGTGTGATATACGTGTGGGTGGAATGAAATACGCCGTCTCAGCTGGTCTATATAATAACCGAACACATAATAAACGCATATTATAATAATATACAGCGGCTCGAACTGAATGTATCCATTGTCCGGCGGTGCTGTCCCCGAGAGCTGTGCCGAAAAACGAAATAAAAAACAAAATCTCCCGTAGGCGTGTAGACTACGACTATACGTACGTATATAAGTATATTATCATGCGAATTTCTCTCCAGTAAGTTACGCGTCTCATTAATTTTCCGGCCTACACGCAAGCGTATAACGAGCGACTATAACGTGTATATGATATCATAGTACCTAACCTAACGTTCTTTTGGCTGAAACGTTATATTATATTATTATTTATTGTTGTGGCGCGATGAGTAACACAAATAATAATATTATAATATAAATATTGTATGAAAACTGACGATGACGACTCGCTTCACAAGGTCTCTCGTATTATATCTAAATAATTTAACACGCGCCTCCGCGCCGCTGAACAGGCTGGACGAAAATACGATGAAACGGTGAACCACGGAGGCCCGTAATCCGTATAATATTAATATTGGTATCGCGAACACGCTTAAATGTATAGTTGCAGAGATAACAGAGTTTCTAAGGGCGATTGGCACAATTAGAGATAAATATTTTTTGACACGATTTTTATGTTAAAAGTTATGTTAGTTGCTAAATAAAAAATAGTTACATATTGATATCTTGATTCCAAAAATTTAACGGGATGGGTAACCTAAATCTCATGAAACAAAGTGTTTAATGAAATCGATGATGTCTGCGAGCGAGGATATTTTTTAATTTACTATCATTGAAAAATATAAAAGGTCTTTTATACAAATGTTCTGGGATTATTAGTTTGATTAATTATATTCAAAATGATTAAAACGTTTTATTTTAAAAGTTTTATGTTTTAATGCGAATTTTCGAATTTGCGCAGTACTGGTTTACGGTATGTTTCAAACACTTGAAAAGTTTTGAAACACATTTTTATGATCTTAAGATTCTCAATGTTTAATCGAGCTGAAATTCATTATTATTACCGTGTCATGTAATTCAAAAAAACTTTTTTTCGAGTGTATTAAATAATGTTGATTAATGATTGATTTAAATAAATTGGTTTGAGTGAAATATACTGCCTACTATATATATATTGGATATAAGTTTTAACTAACAATAAATTATACTTTTTAAATCACACATATGATGGTACATTCATTTTTAAATCTACAATATGAAATGTGTGATGCTTATATTATCCCGTACAAATGATAATATTTATTTATCAAAACTTACTAATTTTTATATGACATCATAACGTCATTCGAACCATTAATGATTAACTTTTAGATTCAAGGCAGCTAATGAAAAAGTTATACCCACACTAAAATATATTATGTTGGTTCCAGCGAATAGGTAGGTATTTTGTTTTATAGTATAACATAATTATTTTCAGGTAGGTATCGAAAATGAGTTCCTAGAAGGAGTTCATAATATATGGACAATTTACGTCAGTATGTATAAATTTATAATATGATTGAATAATAAACACTAAACAAGGTATATAACATATTTTGTTAAATTAATTTAGTTCGGATACTATACACATCGGTATATAGATACACAAAATTCCGGTAGTACATCATTTATGGCTCATCGAAATCACTCCTCGGGTATTTATATTTTAATTTATACATTTTAATCATTATTGTTTAACCTTCAATCCGGTGGAAACAAATTCGCGTAAATTTAAATGTTCATACAACACTTTTGTTGTTATTCTATTATTGCGATAATTGAATAATTGAATAATGCTAAATAATATTGTAGTTATATTATTCCGCCTACCACCAACGATCATTACAATGTCGGATTTCAGCTATCACCGTTGATTAATGTCGAAAACAATATAATAATAATAACAATAATACGCCATTTCGATTTCCGCGTGAGCAAAGTGCAATATTTTTACTGCTAATTCGTATAATAGCACGTCATATCGTTATAATAACTGCCACACACTTAAGCGTCGTCCACCTATGCACGAGGTAGCATGACATTTATCTCGACATCAGACTATTGGATGTTTGCCATTGACATTGTAAACGAACTCATAACGATCAAAATATCTCTAGAATAGATCCTTTCACACTGATGTACAGACCTCCAGAAATCCGGTAATATTGATTATTGAAGCCAAAGTGGCGTAACAAACCGTGTTTGAGGTTACAAAGCCAATTTAATTTGTCCAAGAGAAGAATATTATAATGATTAAATATAATCGTAAGCCATCCACAGTATTTATAGTCTCTGGGTTGAATAAATGTATGCAGTTAGGCAATTAGACTGCAGCGAACTCCAACTACAGAATTTGTACAGTTCTACTATATTCCTATATGGCCATATATTACTTTTTATTATAATACAATGTTTTTTGTGCCTAAGTCTCTTAACCTTTTTTTAAGAAAATCGAGAATATTTACAATATATATAAAAGAAAATGTAATAAGTAATAATATGGTTTTATAAAAAAATATAAAAGGCTTGAAGGCTTGAGTGAAGTTGGGTCCAGTAAAGCTACTTCAACAAGTCACTTTACCTGAAACGATACAATTATCAGCATTTTTTTCGACCAGATAAAATACTACATCTCAAATATTTTTGATTGCACAATCTTAATAATATAACTTGGTTTTATATTACCCAATTAGATATTATACGTAATTAATTTCAAACCGGAAACCCAATTAGTGTTTATCATAATTTTAGTAAACGTGTATAATCATTTTTGTAATAATTATCGTACATATTTTTTTATGTAGTTAGATACTGTCTTAGTGTCTTATACTCAATTAATGAGTTTGAACGCCAAAAATAAAATTATAAAACAACTAAGCAATAAATACAATTAAACGCTTTTATTACATTTTTAAAAACCGTGCTTCAACAATTGCACATTGCGGAAGTCAACGTACTCCTCACTTTGTTGGTGTTAATATAAGACATATTCAGACACTCTTCTTATATTTTTCTATATTCTGCTGTCTCAGCTTATTTGCCTCATTGATCTAGTTTATATATTATATTGTCAAACGACACTACTACAATATTCAAGAATTAATTTTAAAATAAACATTTTCTTTTTGTTGTCTCAGCTTACTTGCATCATTGACCTAATAAATAATTAAACAAAAAGTGTGATGCTTAAAACACGGTTCATATATTATGTATGAATATAACTTATGCTTAGTACAACTACTACTGTTATTACCTACTGTTGGTTTTTAATATGATGCATTAATTACACGCAGTATGATTGTATTAATAATTTGTAATTTTTTTAAAAATTTTAAGTTGTACTGTATTTAACTAAAATGCTGAAATGTATAAGTTTTCCAATGTATATAAAAGTTGAGTATCCCAAATAATATTTTCCTTACACTTCAGATTTTAGATGTGACAGATACACATTAGCTACAATAAAAAATATATATCATCGGTCACAGATCGACATCCAAGTGCGACAAGTCTGAGAATACAACGATTGTAATGGGCACATGTTATGGAAGGAGATTTTATACCGACTCGAGGGACGCTTTATATAAAAACACGGTGTACATTAAAATATGACTTGCGAAGGGTGAATATTACATCCGAATAACGTCTACCACCACAAACGTCGACAGTCGCAATAATATCAAAAAGAACTCAGCGATAGTAGAAAACGAGAAAATCTAGACGGTTTGAACGATTTAACGAAACAATCGACCTACTAATTTCACTGCGATACGATATAATATATTCATGATCTCTGCACAGTTTAATTGTGTGTAGCCATGTAGACATCATTCTTGATTGGTACTTAACCGATTTTAAACAAAACGCATACTAATAGAGAGATCGCCTCTCACACTGTCCGGGAAAATGCGACAATTTTGTCGTATAACTGCTGAAGTGGTAGAATAATAATAATATTTATGTACAGGACGTGTACATCACCTTTTTTTCAAAAAACGATTATACAATACGCAAATTGAATGGATGTCGGTTCGCTGTATGAATGACTTATATTGCCATACCCACACAGGTAATATATCGCGAAATTATTACGTCTGTGAACTTGACATACCAAAGTCAACAGTTTGATTTAGAAGCCATCAAAATATTTTGTTTTTTTTCTCAAGCCTCAAATCTTGTTTGTCTTATAATACCATTTTCATTTTTTTTTCTGAAAAGTTCACTCCAGCCACAACTTTTGAAATGTCGAACAAAAATAGTATGAACAAAATATATAACAATGACCAGAATAGTTTTTAAGTAATTTCTATAGTGAACTGTTAATCACTTAGAACTACTCAGCCATGCATAATTTATCGGAATAATAAAGTCCTGGACAGAAGTTGGAACAATTATGCTGTCGTAACATTGTTATATACACAATACACATACAATACATAACCTATGTTACGGGCAAAAGTTGAAATAAAAAAAAAGCAAGGGAAAAAGTTTCTGATTGATTAGTGTCACAAGCAAAACAAATTAAATAAATAAGTGCAAATCAATTTTTACTTTTAATAGTTGAGACGACAGTGAAAATCCCACTGCCTCCTATTTATAAAATAAAAGTCGATGCAAATAACATATTATAAGGTATTTTATCATGTATTATAATACAAGATTATGTATTACAAACAATGGATTTCATAACATACGAATCAAAAATGAAATTTTGAAGTCACTATATACTAGGAATCAAATATTTGAGTGCAGAAAGGAATACAATTAATTAAGTACAAAATGTGTAGCAATAATTTGTGTCTAGCAATAAAATACTATTCAGAACAGCTATTTTATTCAAAATTCATTATTAGGTAGAAAAGAATTTATTTTTGTTCTTGCTAAACTAGGTGTATTACTACCAGCAGATGCAAAGGTGTGCAGACAATATTTTTTAATTTCTGTTCAAAAATACTAAAAAGTACCTATGTTATACCACTTACAGCGTTTCACACACGTGGACAAAACTTTGCCTAGAAGTTCAACATAATTTTGGATACATGACGAGCCACCAGTGCTTTGTTATTTCGAGTTTGAAAACTACGAATCTTCTGTGTCACATTGTCGTCATAACAATTCCGAGTAGAACTCGTCAATTACGGATAAATAAATTACTGTCCATGTAAAAAGTTTTGAAATACAATTTAATGTTTAAAGATCGTTTCTAATACAATATGTTTACCAGTAAAGACTCTTTAGTTCGGAAAATTAAACACTAATGCCATGTACGAAAACTATGGAATTCCCAAAGAAAATGAGAAAATCGTACTAACTTGCAACGAGAAAATAATTGTCTGAAAACAAAGTAAATTTATTGTTGAGGAGTATGAAGGAGAGCAAAAATCCAGACTAACGCTTCAAGCAAGTTTCTAATTTCTGTAGCAATTGTCGGCACGGGGGTTTGTTTAACGCATAAGAAAAAACTAAAAAAGCTACATAAGTGTTACAGAAATAAAAACACAAAATGTTTCCATGTGACGTAAAGTTATTATAAAAACACAACATCATTATAAAGCCAACACTCAAGGGGCTTCATATAGATTTAAAAATAATAAAAACCCTCCCTCTTGCCATCGATTTAAAAAGTTTGTCATCTCGCTATGAGTGTAGGTATCTATTCTAGCTGCATTATATTAGTCACAGACCACAGTGTATTATTTACAACACCTTATACATTTAAAAGCGATTTATGGCTTCTAAAAGGTTTCATTTTATGAATGAAAGTTTCAAAAATGTATTGAAATATGCGTGCTCGATAATGGATACGATGAGCTGTGGAGACACTGTTCGTCGGAACGAAACGCGCTTTTGCTGCAATTTATTCTTCTCTACGCACGTGGAGGAAAAGTTTTAAATACAATAGTATTATGTCTACTCAAAATCGACAAAAACGAGCAAACCGATGGTACCCACACATCGCCGAGGTCGTGAAAAATCTTGCAAACGCAGTTTTTGTGGGCGGCGGTGGCGGGTGTGCGCCCGAGCCATTTAAGGTCAAACCACGGTTGACCCCGACAGATGAGAGTCGTAGTACACCGCGCGTATACCTCTACGTCTACACTGTACAGTATAATATTATATGGGCCCGTTAGCGTTCGTTGGCTGTATGATAATGATGGTGACGATGATGATGATGATGATGATGATAATAATAATAATATCATCTTCGGTAACCGGTTCCGATATAGTACGGAATTTCGCGCCGCCAACAGTGGACCGGTGTACGAAATCGGAAATTCCTTATACGACACATTATTATTATTTTAATATAATGTGGTATATTTTTATACCCGGACCAGAGTACATGTTGTTAAATTTTATTCTCTACCGGCGAACATTTAATATTTAATATATTATAAGATAATAATGTATACATTTTCTAATACGAATAACGAGGCTGTTTGTTCAGATGTATTGTGTTAAGCTTAAGAAATACCACTTCATTGTTTTCTCGTTCTCAGTCCATGTTTACAGTTTAGTAGGAACGATTTATATTTTTAACATTTTTGCACGTATATAATACAGTATATCGCATTAGTTTATTTTTTAGAAGCGCTAAAATTATAGAAGACCGTAGAAGTGCCAGTAATACATACTTTGCAGCCTATATGAATTATATTCGCATAGATAATATAAACAATGGTTAATAAACTTTATGATAAACTATTATATTAAAATAATGAGCGCAACAACAATTTTTGAAAAATATTCTATTTCAATATTTAATGCATTAAATTCAAATAATCATTTACGAAAAAATTTAAACTTGAAAAAGTTAACACTTAACTTAACTCTCAACGTTCAATCTAAAACAAACATACGAATTTACTGTTACGACGAGAGTCGTTGTGCGTCAAATAATATAATCTGATACAGTTAGTAATTGAGAAACAGTTATTGCATTAAACCTACCTACTTAATAAACTTGAGTGTTATTAAATGTATATACATTATTTTTAATTTGATGAACAAATAGAAGTATGGGATAATGCAAAAATATGCATTAAGAAATAAGAATTAGTAGAATCTAGTATTTAATTAATTATTTTAGGTACTGTTTATCTTGTTGTCATCTTTATATTATACCTCATAGAGTTGTAAGGATATTTAATTGTCTTTAAACTCCTCGAATTAAATTACTATCAATAATATAGTGGCTGGAATGTAGGCTGTGTCACTATAAGCAACCGGTTGGACAGCCTGTCTCCTTAATATTTTTTTAAATAACAATTATTCTCTTTCGTGTAAAATAAAAAGCTTATCTTTTCTTAACAAGGTTTCTTGCAGTTTCTTTACGTATTTCATATGAATTACAACCAATAATTTTAAAAATTCTCAAATGTAACGAGTCACAAGTAGGTACTGGTAACTATAGGTACAAAATAATATTATATTACATTGAATGCAGCAGATAGACGAGATAATATAATGATAGCAGAATAATGATTTAATTAATTTAATGCTATCGAAAAACAATGTAAAGAACGACATCGACAATAATAATATTATATACCCCAAAGCCAAAAATATGGTAAATTAATATTTTCATAAAATCAACAATGGTTACCACGGCAACGATGGTCACGAAGGACGGACACAACGGGAATTCTACTTCATATTGAAACCCAAAACTACGACTACCATTTGATTTTCAAAAGTCAATACTATTTTTATGTATTGTAGTATATACGCTGCGGAGAACGGGAAAAACGAGATGAAAAAAAAAACAAAGCAAAATAAAACGTCCTTCCACGGATTAACAATAATATAGTCATATTATTAACTATATAATACGATTGAAAAAATAGAGAACTCCCGACTAAATCTGAAAAAGGTTCATAAAATAATGTTTGCCGGTCCCGCGGCGCAATCGACGACAACGTAACAATAATACGATGGTTTGCATTATCACGCAACTATAATACAGTGCCCATTATACGACAATACCTCCTTGACATTCGGAGATGAAGACGCGCCGAGCGTAGGCGATGTATAATAATATAATGTCGAAGGCGTCGATTCTCACGATTGTATTTTTATTTTTCGTCTAGGTATTAGGTACCTACAAACAAAATAACCGTTTAAGAAGCTATTGATGGTTTTACGCTCGCCGATTTCATACAGTCATTATAATAATATGTATGTGCACACGATATTGTGCGATATTTGGTACTGCACTAACACTGTTATTATAACTCGGTCGTACACGAATGACTTGCGTCTTGCACAATTAATTGTGTACGGCTAGGCGGCGGCTCGTAAACACGATTTTTGTTTTTACCCAAAGCGATTTTTTTTTTCTTACTATTAAAAATATCACACTGACACCGAGCCGCGTCCTTGGTGTCGTCGTTTTATGGGTTGTTTTTTTATTTAATTTTTTTCAAAATGCAATTTTACACCTGTTATTAAAACAATAACAACACTTAATGAATCGCGATAGCCTGTTATTGTTATATATTTTATTTTATTTAACTCTTACTATGGAATTTTGATAAGCCACGCAATTTCCGCAGCGTTCGTAATCATATTGTTGTTGCTGCAGTCAAACGATAAAAACCAATGTCAAATACCCAGCAGTCGAGAGTTCCTACATTTTAAGCTGTGTAATACAAGACAATTAACTATTATTATCGTATTTGATATCTGTAGGTTTTCAATTTCAAATGATAAAACGGATCATGACAATATTGTTTGACTACCTACCTACATATTATAACGCCTTGACTCTCTTGGTTGACACACGAAACACAGTCGAAACCACTCCACAACAGTACGCGGATTTTAATCAGCTAAATGCGGTGTACGCGGAAATACTAGTTGGTACCTATTATACTACACTACTATTTTCAATATTTTGTGTCATTATCAATTATTTTTTCTATCATAATTATTATAATTATTATTATTGTTAAGGTCTAACCATGTCGTCGCCTATAAGCTTTATCGTATCGATTAACCTCTAGACTAATAGACACATAATTATTAATATTATTGATAGGTAGGTAACAAAACTGTATAATTAATTTAAATGTATTGATACCTAATACCATAATATGTCTGGAAGAATTGACAATTTATTTTTACACTGAAATTATTTTAAATACATCTCACATCTTACAAATTACACACTGTATACTTATTATGTTAAATATATAGGAGAACTATGTTGATGCACTCAAAAATGTAATTGTTTTAATCGCATACCGTACAATATTACACTGTTACGGGTAAACTGATATGTGGAATGTAACATAACATAATGTAATATCGCGGTCAATGATTCAACTCGTCAGACGATAATGATAATATGAAATCGATATCACCGTGTAAAAATGCAAATTTTAATATCCTATATCCCACTCCCAATTTATATTGAAGCCGTCGAGTCAATGTGGGTATTCAAACTTCAAGTAATACGTTCGGTGGTATCCACAATATAGCAGCAATACTCTAAGAACTAATCCGGGAAACTGTGTGTACACGAAACGAATAGTGTTGCAACGGTTCTGTATTTCGGAGTCTAGTACAATTTCGTTTTAATATCGACTAACAAAAAAAAATTTTCACCTCAACCAGCGTTTGGTTACCAAATCATTTCGAAACAATCTACATATTATTATATAATATAGATAGAACCTACTATATTCAATTTTGTACTATTGCACTACTAGTATTTATGCTACAATATTATATATCTACTATGTAACAGTATTGTCATTTGTCGCTATGATATTCTAATACAGAAAACTCGATGTCACCTGCAGGCAAATGGTTTCCTAGGGGTGGCCAACATAATATTCTAATATATTTATTTCAAGTATGCTATGGAAAAAAACGAATCTTTTGTTGACATCGAAATATAATATGAAGATCCATTATTTAAGCATAATATTTGACTTCAGTGTAAGCAATTATAAAATCAACTTATGTTTGGCAGATACGTCTGTTTTTGAGCAATTTTTTGATGAAATTCTGAGTTAAATAGTATTTTTTTTTGTTTGTCACATAAACATATAAAGGTTGGGAATTGCTAATACACCCACAACTATGGTACATTATTGGGGTGTACTGTAATACTTTTATGATTAGTCATTATTCATTATTATTATTAGTGTTGTTAAAATTATTTTTTGGTAGAAGGTCAATAAGTACATACCTAAAACGCAACATTCGTCCATGCCGCAATCTTCTGAGCTCTGGCAGCCGATGAAAGAAGGTTTGCTTGGATATGCGGCCACAGTAACCACTAACATCGTAACTACGACCAAAGATAATTTTCCCATTTTGTTGTTTTTAATTTTGACTTCGATAATCGATATTAAAAATCTGAAAATGAAAAACACAAGGTTAGCGTTTTTACACACACGATCGTTATGTCGTATATAATAGTGTATATTAAAATAAGACCGTTGTAATTGCAATCAAATGCGTGTAAGGCGGTGGTCCAAAGTTTCTACAAATCTAATCAAAATCTTGAACGAAAAAATAAGTTTGTATTATATTAATTTGAGTAAACTGTAACGTATACGTAAACTGTATGAATATAAATCAAAAAGTTAATTTATGTACTTCTGGTGTTTTCGTTTATCATATTAGTATTATGTTAGTACCTATTTATATAATGTAGTATGACTGCCTTGATATTTATCTATGTTTGATGTCAAAATTACAAAATTACACTAACATAAATGTTTTTTTTAAAAATAAAAGAACAATACTGTTCTTAAACTCAAATATTATAGATAAACACTCCAACCGTGAAATATGAAGACTATGAAAAATTAAAACTAAAATTAGCATAAAGCATCTATTTTATGACGTATAAACATTAAAATATATACATGATACCTAGGTACTTGTAAATATAACGATGAACAGAGCAGCTACTGAACAAACAATATAATTTGGAAACTAAATTGTATAATGTATCTTGAACATACCAATAATAGATCAACATTCAGTCAATTTTCTTCTGCGATTTGGAAAAACAATTATAACTTGTAGCAAGTTTACCAAACAAATTTTACATCATTAGGGGAAGTCGCGAAGATACTATATCGTATCTAACGCTAATTTTCAAATGTTATAAATATTATAATATACTGAAGAAATGGATAATCTTTACACAAAACAATTGAGACGTGTTCTGACTCCTATTTCGTGTTACGGAACAATGTTCACATTTTAGGCGATTGATGAAAAATAAACCAACAGAAAGACAACAACAATCGATCTTGTAACGTCGAGTTTCGAATGTTTTAAGATTTTCACGAGAATAACTTAGAATCGTACATCAGTTGTTTATATTATATAACTCAATAATTTTATACTACGTATAACACAATAACACTCTGATATGACTCAATCAAATCAGACACGTTTTTTATAGCTCGACGCCAGTGACGTATTGAAAATTTGGTGTATCAGCGTTACGATTTTTCGAATACAAACAAATTCATTATACATCAAATGCGCCCATATGGCATATACTAGCATCCTATTTTTTTTTTTGCTGGTTATTCTACTAATGGATTTATCCCATACTATCTATCGGCGTCGGGCATTATTAGTAAGCATTCTCTCTCTTGAAATTAACGCTTTGTGAAAAATCGCAATCTCGTCAAAAATGTATACATATACCTAACTATACATTTTTTTTTATACAAGTAAAAATAAAAGTCAACTAAACAAAAACACGTCATCGCAACCGATGCAATGAGCATAGTCACAAAAAAAAAAAAAAAACGAAATTCCAATAACAACACAGAGGCCGACTTTGTTATATGTTATGCCAACGGCCTTAAAGTTATCATTATAATTAGGCCTCGGATTTGATTTGAAAACTATCGGAACATTTTCTTCAAATTACCAAAAAAAAAACCCCGAACAAAATCCCTTTTCAATATGAACGCTGCAATAGTGTTCATTAAAAAATACCTACATAGTGACACAGATTATAGGAAAATGACGGTTTAATTTCGATATTTTTAACACTTCTTTGGGTATCTTAACTAAACCAAGGATAAATGGATAATAAAAAAACAAAATACGGAACTTAAGCGCACGGTCAGTAAAAAAAACAGTATTCAAAATAAAAGAGATCTCAACGCAACTTCTACAGACCAATAATAGTTGTTATTTTTTCGAGTCCCATTAAGACACCGCGTCTGATAATCACTGTAGAAAGATAGCGATGTTTTCATTTTCAAAACAAAAATGATTATCATTTGGTATACTTATGAAAAATACCTAAAAATGATTAAAGCAAATATTATGAAAATAATATTTTGAATTTCATCATTTATATTTAAATCTCGTACAGTGTATTATGTAATAAGCACTAAAAATTAATAGAATAACACGAAAATTCTAAGAAATACTATAAAAAAGGTTCACCTTTGAAGTATCAGCTGTATACTTAGAATGCATTTGAGCACCCAAAAGTAATTCAACTTTGCATTGAAATCTAGACCCTGTATTAATATAAACATAATATTATAATACCTGGCATGTATGTTATATAAAATACATAAAATAAGGGTCATCAGTGGTAGTGGCGGTGAACAAACGTTTAAAATTTAGATTCTCTAGAAGATTTCTGAAACTGATTTCACTGTATGACCGGATATAAAAATGAGTAATAACTAATAACACGATAGCGTCGTCGTCCCTGTCGTGTGATACATTACATAAACTTGATATTACATCAATATCAGAGTCATGAAATACCGACGGCATAATAATATTATTAAAATCATGTTCTAGAAATTCGATAGTCCCTCGACGAAGACGACTGACTCTCGATGACGCAATGGACGAAATAATATTATTATTTGAGTCTCGACCTGGGCGGACTTTGCAGAACTGTAAGCTTAAAATGTTAAGTATCATAAATGTATATTATTAGACGGTGCAATATTATAAAGATATATTATTATCTTCTCTAAGATCTGCCAGGTTAGGTTACGTGGATGCAAGAGCACACACGAGTATATTTCGTGCATGAAATCCGGATTTAAAAAAATCTAAAATCTGTTGAACCGCGGGCATGCACTTAACCTAATAATATTCTTCCGATGCGGTGTTCTAAGTCCGATAATTTTAATCATAAATCGTTTTGTATCCGAAATATATCTCATCATTTTATGCAAGTAGACCAAATACTTAAATCTTAGATTTAATATATATACATATAGATAAATATTTTATTATTGCACAATTATTTGTAGCTTAAAAGTATACAGTGTTTTAATGTTCTGTTGGCACAATATCTATATTATTATGTAGATGTAAAGTATACGTCAAGAACTTTTTAGGATATTTATCACACAATTTTCACGATTACGGTGAACAGTCAAATTTGTTTTTACAAAATGTGATTGGCTGTTTTCTGTGTTTTTTCTTATAGACAACGTTATGAAATAAAAGCATTTAGTTGCATCGTTTACTATTACTACACAGAGTTATTCACCAAACATACTCATCCTCATTTTTTTATTATTAAAGTATTTTACTGTACAACTTAAGTGGAGATACAAACTTATATTTTTAAAGCATTTTTAACTCAAGTTATTAATTATTTAGTGGATAATATTTTTTAAATGTTAATGTATGTTCCTACTTAATAAAAAATGTGAATAGTATTTTCTTATTTATGAATATGTTTATATTAAGTATAAATGTCTTTAAAAATGGTTTTATCAAAAAAAAAAATATACTATTGGATCTATTATTAATTATACTTGGACCAGTTTTGCAAGTTAATAATGTTAAAACACATTAATACTAATTGAAAAAATGTTCAAATCAGTCTTCTGAACCCATTATTACGCATCTATTATCCTAAGTACACAAAGTAAAATAACTCAAAAATAACTCACAATAATTTTAGTTCTGTTCTTTAAAATATTCAGAAAATTATCCGCTAAATAATGTACAATAGAAAAGAAGAGGTCTTATTCGAACTGCATTATTAAAGAAGAGGGGTGCCTGATAAAATGCTTGGTGAATTCACTGTATTACTATATGGCTGTCGGCTATATTTCTTCACAATTATTTCTCAAGACTTCATTATAAACAAATTGATTACGGTTTGCATTGCTTAGTTCTTCATGATCATAGTTATGAATTTATTACGTAATATTTTTTAATTTGCTTTATAAGGACTCAAATTATAAAACAAAACGATCACATTATTTGTCGCGTTAAAATTCATTATGACGTTCAGTTAGAACACCATTTCATCGGCATACATTTTTAATAATAAATTGAAATGTATATTAAAATAATACGTAGAAAATAGTTGAATTCAAAGTATTTATCCTTTACTACCTATATTATTGTATCCATTGAATTGTTATAAATTATTACCCAATGTCATAAATTTATAAACATCAAAATATGTGAACCTAAATTAATTTAATATAATGAACCATTTAAAAAACCATACAAATAATAGTTGATATGTTTTAATTTTTAAAACAGTTTAGAATTTCTAACCTTTAAACAATTTAAAGGTACCTACGTATACTGTATAATATTTGATACTATTCGTTATTTTCTTACTCTTAAAAACTTTTCTAACTTAATAATATTAAACATTTTGTTTAATCTAAATATCTCTATTTATCTAAATATATTTTATAATAAATAATTATTATCATATTAATAGATTGTTAAGTCTCCAAAAGTTCACATTGTTGACATTCAGTCAAACTTAAATATTTAAATCGAATGATTCGTTTGGTATTTGCATCATAATATGATGTAGGTACTAGGTACCTAACGTATGTACTTATAAACAGCAAGGTCGTAAAATGTATACCTTTGAAAAATTCAAGTATAAACTGTCAGTGATATTTTCGGGGTAACCGTCTTTAGATCGTAACCGTATCCATCTAACAAACTCGCAACTTACACAACGATTCGCCAACAATTTTGCTGTATTATTAAATATAGATCTCCAAATAATAACTTTTTTTATACTACTTGAAAAAAATATTAATTTTCATATTATGGTCATACACTTTTTACGGAAATGCCGATAATTGTCACGTGTAGATTTTCCCACATAATGTGAGCCAAATAAAACGTAAGTCTGACGTGTAAAATTGCATTTTGAACGATAATAATTCATCGAGGTTGTTTGAAGCAAACAACGAAGACAGCAGACAAATATAATGTTATACATTACTATATTACGCCATTGCCTGTAAAAAAAATTTGGCAAAAACTAAATATATACGTGACGATAGACAAACGACTATAAATTATAATAATGCCTGTGTATACCGCCATTGTTTCGCCATTTTGATTCATATTCTCGGTTACCACTCGGACAAAATAGTGTACACAAAACACATTCCGGACGAACTTCCAAGATAAAAAAAAAAATATTATATAATACTATAATGTAAGCCATGGTCGATAAGTAATCAACACGCCACTGTCAACCTAATAATAGTGGAGGTTTCCGCAATCATCAAATCTTGGACCGGTAAACGGAGACATTGCATGAAAATCGGCAACTCGACATTTAATTCTAACTACAAAATACATACATTATTAAACTATCGCGTTATAGTCACCTTAGATTCAACTCCGTGCACTCTGCATAATAATATAATTTGTACCATACTGCTAATGGAAAATAAAAATGTCATATTTTTAACATGTAATTTTATAGTAGATACATATATCTTTGGTACCTATCGATGCCATCACGGTGACACTATGCATATGCAAAAATAAATATAATATTAGGATGATCGCTGCACTCTGCGACCGTCCTAATTTAATATTTAAAATCATTCTGTAACGTTAATTTGACTATTAATGTATTATAATATAACCTATAAAATATATTGGTTTATATGAGATTAAAAAAAAGTGTGGGTAGTATAAAATAAAATTAACATTGAGTGAAGAAACGTCGTAGAAATAGTAACATTTAGGTACCTATATTTACGTATAATATTATAAGGTATATGTTCAATACATTTTTTTTACGATTTACAGAAACTTAAAACCAAATAGTTATACGACGATAACAGTGCGATGAAATACCCCAGTTGGTTCTATATATATTATACTCAGTTCCGTTTTTATTTATTTTTCTATATCCGGCTACGAACAAATCGAAATTTGATTGTCAGACTGCTGTCATAAGCGACGACCTGATTTTTGGTCGTCGTCGAGCGAGACACTTCCGATCTCCTTATGTATGATATTTTATAATTTAATATTTTACGATATTTGTTTTATATTATGTGCGTTTGAAATCATCGTCGAGAAAAACATGACGTACTTCTCATGACGACGATCCCATATGCTTCGAGTGGGATCATATTATTATTATTATTATTATTATTATGACGTGAGCTTACATCTATCGACCATTTTCTTGCGGCGTAAAATATTACACACTTACAATAATATTATAATCATGCTGATGAGTGATAATATAATTATACCATACCGCTTTTCAGGTTAAGTGATAATGGTTCATGATATCATTGATTTATGTTGTATAATCATAGTACATTTTTTTCATAGAACTCGATAATTTTAGGCAATCCATTTTAACAATAACATCATATTTTTAGAATAAAAATTGTCGATGATATCAAACTATATATTAAGCCAGTAAATGCTAGTAGCAAGTCGTAGCTAATCGTTACGGCTATCAGCTGTAAGTAACTGAGTGCATTTTAAATAATGATGTATGATAATGTAAATGTATTTCACCATAGTTCGAATTTATTTTTGCAATGTAGATTAAACAATGGCGTAACTGGGGGATTAAAGCAGATGCAGCTCTTGTACTCCTCAAATAACAAGAAATTTTAAAAATAATTTTAGTATTCTGTGAACGTTTTATGTAAGACTACGTTAACATGGTTTATTAATATTGTAATTTATATGAAGGTTACAAACATCTGAAATGTTATAGATACACCTATTCCCAAACCCACAGCAATCAGCATACAAAACAGATGAAGGATCCTAGTTGAACCTCCTCTCCTTTAACAAATTATCTGCCAATAACCCCATCACCACCACTAAAGCAAAATCGTGTAGCTACACCACTGAGGTAGTATAATACATTTATATCACGTAATAATAACAGTAGTGTACTACATTCTAAAGTAAAAACAAAATGATTAAAAAACTACAAACCAAAGAAGTAAAAAATTAACAAACAATATGGACACGTAGATATGTAAGTATCCATCGATAATAATATTATGACGTGTATGCACGAATTGTATGTACCACTGTCCACTGCATTACAACTGCGTCGACGTATAAATCCGGTTTTAGGTAAAAATGCGTGCCATACCGGCAAAAATAAGAAGAAAAAAAACAATAATAAACTCATTAAAACGAAATGCGAAGAACTACAAGAATTTCAATTTGCACGGGTTCTGTTATGTTGTACATTCATACTGTAATGATAGGTATAATAATATAATCGTATGTTATTGTATACATTTTAATAATATGCTATCGTCGTAATAATAAGAATAATAAATTAACTGTTTGACAAGGCGGGAAAACGACTTCGATAAACTCGCGCGTACGTGCCGCTCAGCATCTGTATGGGTACGGTTAACATTTTTTTGAAATTAATATTATACCGTATTATACGCGTTGGTTGAAAAACTTGCGTCGCAAATAAAACGGTTCGCAACAACCACAATAAGGATGTGATATTTTGAAACCGGAACATTCCGCGCAGCCGCCGATCGTTGTGTTTACATTTTATTGTAATGTAATCTAATAATATTATGTGTACATATTAGTATCATATACATATTAAACGCACATTCACGATTTGTCGTAAATCAATGATGACGCTAGTACAGTAAATATAATATACATATTAAGATAATTGGTTCATATAATAATATGCGAGCTTATTTATAAGGTACATTGTACATAATATATAGGTACCTACGTATGTTAATATTATTTGTGTTACTACGTTTATTTTATGGGTACTCGTACAAAAGAGTCGCAATACAATTTTCCCGTTGTCTACGTAAACTATATTTCTTAGCTATCTTAACGGGAAAATTACCACACCAAGTGTATACATGGATGATATAGATGTAAATACCTGTCTTATAAATGAAAAAAAAATGTATTAATATTTATACGATTTCGTGGTAATATTGTACCAACATAATAAATAATTTCTGTCACAAGCACTACAATAATCATAAAAATAATATTTTATATTATTAATATAGTATAATTACACAATATACAATATAGTACAGAAAATCTGAGGGAGTATTTCTAATATTAAGAGAATTGGTGGTGATCAGTTATTTTAGCCAAAAACATACCAATATTTTATTTATCATACTGATCGACTTGTCGACTTAGTAATGCGATAATACTTTTGAAAACTGATTTGGATTCTTTATTATGTCCTGCTCTAATTTTAACAATTTCACCCCCAACTCCTAAAAATTTAGTTCGAATATTTTTAAATTTAGGAATTTTCAAACATCAATTATTCGGAATTAAAATCAGAAATCTTAAAATATGGACTAACTTAAATAGACATTATAATTAATTCAGATCAGTGTTCTGAAGTATTATGGCATTATGAATTGTTTACCGTTCACGAGCTCAACGCTGAGGTGGTCACTTATACATGGGCATGCGGGCGCTCTGCTATTTCTTTTACATACACTCATTAGTGTAAATGATCACTTACTAGTTACTAGGTCCACATTTACAAGACCCACATGCATGTAATTTAATAATTACCTATTTCCAACCCCTTTAAAGCTGTCCTCCACCAATCCCTTTAACGTTTTGACACTAAACAATTTTTCATATTGATAAATATCAAAAATGAGGAATAAAGAACAATCTGTGTTCAATTTAAATATTCAATGAAATACAGTGTATTTTCGGGTTTCCAATTCACAATATTTCTTCATTACATTTTATTTGGATACATATGATAATATCAAATGTGCTATTCAACGCGATTTGTGGGCCACTAAAGTTCTATACAAGCTGAATAATGCGTAGTGTCGTTTTCTATATTCGCAGATCTTTCAGACGAACCATGCTGGCAACTGCCCGTCCAGCGGCCAAACACACAGATTATATATATAGAAATAGAAATACGTAGTGTGTGTGTGGAATAAAATGTGTGTAGTTGCAAAGAGTATTGAAACATCAAAAGTTTTAATATTGTTCTCGGCGTGAGGGGTGTAACACGTTAATGATGAAATACGTGAAAGTGCAAACGCCGACGCTCGTAAAAAAAAAATAAAAATGTAGGTATGAGTGAAAAGCAAGAAGCTCGAAAAGCGTTGTAGTGTGCAGTCATTTTATGAAGGAACGCGATTTTTTTCTTCTTTTCTTTCCGAGAATTTTTTTTTTTTAAATATACGTCATTGCGTGATGAAACGTAGGTAAAACACAGTAAAAAATAAAAATAATCCAAAGAAAGACGATAAACATTGTTTATTCCATTTTTTTCAACGCATTTTCCATTAAAGGAATGATAAAAAATAATTGTTGGAAAAATTAAAAACGGCAGAACTTCGACCTGGATGAATTCTTATTATTTTTTTCAAACAAATATTATTCTCCTCGGACTAGTCGGACCCACTTTATATAGAATGCGCAAAGAAATACATTGTAATAACAAAATTTTTCTAAATCCTAATCGGAGTTTGGTCTATTTGGATTCATCAGATACACGTTGTAATGTTGTATATTAGTATAATGGATGTTTTGTGGGACCTTTTGTCCATGTGAACTGAAAATATTTTTTCTATGTGATTCTTTCACATAAAATCTTTGTAATTGAAATATAATCGTAAGCAGTCAATATGTATGGTTATAATTCATAATAATAGTTGAGTACAGATCCAGATAACACCAAAAAATTGATGAAATACTTAGAATTCAATAAATTGTACAATTTAATATAACATAAGATACGTATTTAACTCAGCACAATCTTACTATAAACCATTGTAACCTATTACTGTATGTCATAAGCCAAAAACCGTCGTTGTTGCGGCTTTAATCAAATAAAATAATGATAAAAATACATATTACAATATAATATATCAAATACATGTTCAAGGCATTCATGATCAAAATAAAAATTTTTAATAAAAATGTATAAGTACTAAACATTACTAAGATCTTATAATCCACATTAATATACATTACACCTAACACGTTAAACACGGACTCATCCCCGTGTGTTAAGCGATGGTAAACAACACGCTGTATATGGCAGACTTGTCTCACGATTTTTGAGCAAAACGACGACAATAATTATAGGTTTCTCGTTAAACCACGAATGCACATTGCCTGACCTAGCTTATAAACAGCGCCAGATGGTTTCATTGTATTATTTTGAATGATTTCAGTACGTCTGTCCAATGAATATTATTTTACAACAGTCGTACACAACTTACAAATCTTATCACATAAATACGTTTATACTATGGACTGTTTGGTGTGAGTCGAAGGTAAATACAAAATCATTTTTAGCCAAGAATGAAAATTATCTCGTTGAATCGAAGTCCATTAAATGTCAAAACGATATTATAAGACAGCATAAGACAAGTGAGAAAACAAACTGTACCCGTGCTTATTGGAGATTTTTAAATGCGGTGATGACATTTAGCTAAACAGTGACATCGAAAATACTGGAAATACATTTAAATATAATAAACCTTAAAGCTTTAGTCTAGCTAGTCGTCTACCACCTCAATCAACCATTTTCTACGTGTGCAGAATTTGAAGATAGATGAGAAATTTGAAACTATTAAACTTAGATGATTTGATAAATATGTATACCGTGCGATATCGAAGGGTCCGCAGTGAGACGAACCAGACAAAACTATATCTACTTACTAATTACTAAACACACAAATTCTCGAATTCTGCATCGAGAGTCCTACATTCCGAGCGATCTGAGAGTCGGGTCTCCCCAACAAGATATTTTGACTCGGCCAATATGAAGGCGATGTAAGTACAGTAATCGTTATTTATATAATAATAAATAGTAATATCATGATATAGATAGTATGTCGATTATCGGCGGCGTGGCGCTCGTGATGGGTCGACCGTCACGACGATAAAGCGCGCACGCGTGTCGCAATAATAATAGGTACCTATAGGTAAGTTGGCGATTTCTCAACGGAACATATCAAATCGAATTTTTTTCCTTCTCGCCCACGTCCAACGGATCCGCGAAGTCGATCTCGGCGTGAAAATACCGGGCGGCCGCGGACGCTTATGTAAAATACGAGAGTAATAATATCATTTTAATATCGGGTTCGGCGGCGCCTCGGGGAGGGTCGTAGCGTGCAGGCCAATGAGAGACGAGCGCTTAAGACGTGCATAATAACAATAATATAGATATATATAAATATATATTATATATAATATTAAACTATGGAGGTACATCATAATATGTTATTATATACAATACTACAGTGGCGGCGGCGGCGGCGGCGGGAGGATACGACACGAAACGGGATCGCGAATGATAATATTATTTTAACGCTCGCGCGCGGCCTCCGCGACTTCGGGAGAAGACGGTTTGTTCTTCGATCGGATTTCTGTGTCGATTGATTATTATTATTATTATTATTATTATACAGTTGTGGAACGCCTCTCTCTGTATGTACCTCTACGTATATATAAATAATGTATATATGCAGGTTACCGGAGGCGCACACGCGAGTGTTTTTCCGTAATCAGACACGACTCCCGCGCCTGTCAACGATCCAATCGACCCGGTGAAGTACGGAAAAAATTTAATTGACCCAAAAAATATTTACTAGGTACTCAAATGCTTATTATTTACAAGCGCTACATGGGTAATAATAAAATGATAATACGACGTGGATACAAAATGAAATAATACTTGTTCGTAATTCGTATATTGAGATCTACAAGTATAGGATCACCGATAACCCAATAGAACTATATAATTGTACAGTAAACTATTTGTAGGATCACTGTGAAAACAAAATATAAAAAAGAGTTCGATTTTCTGTAAAGATCAAAAGAATTTTTTCGACAAAATGTGGATACAAATGGAACACATTCAGGTTTAATACCAATTAGGTAGTTTGAGCTCTGCATTTCCCCGTATAATATAATAGGAGTAATACGTATTAGTATACAAGAAGCGGTTATTGGTTAAAATGTTAATCTTTATGGTCATTTTAAATTTTTTTATAAAAACATTTATAACAATATGTTTTAAGCTTACACAATGGTGAAGCATTGTAACGTAATTAACACCATTATTTCTGTATGGTTTCCTTTAATTATTAATTTTTACTATTTATACGCTTCATTATCTTTAATAATAATTGGCTTATCTCATCAATTCCGAATATCACGGACACCAATAACATTTGATGTAAGAACATTATTTATTTGAAATATTGTTTTCAATTTGCCTTTCCCACGAATATGACGTATAGTCGGTGGAATATAGGTTTTACAAGAACAATTAACTACAACAACACTTTGCTAGTGATGAAAACATTTTGTACATAGATTTAATTTTAAGCTGAATAGCTACAGTAGTGAATTTAACTGAGCCAATTGAATAGGTAATTTATTTAAGGTACCTTCTTTAAAAAAAACATAGTCTAAGATGTTATTTATAAAAATTAATGCAATACGATTAATATATATTTTTTTTAATTTAAGATGAACAAGAACGACTTTGATAAATTCAAAGAAGTTAAATTGTTCATATTCTTTTTGTTTTTAACAAATTAATTTGTATTATTCTCATCAAGATTAAAAGGTTGTGTAGATGCGTAATATCTGAATAATAATATTGCTTTAAATTTCAGATAAACACTTTTATATGTTATTAATTAAGAGTTAATTATAGTTTTGTGAAAACATAATATAGATCTTTTAAAACAGATTAGAATAAAACATGCTAACTTACCTACTCAAATAGATATTGAAAGAAAAAACTGTCTAAAAATATATAATATATTATGTATAATTTATGATATATTAATTAATACATTGAATTCACTTAAAAATTTTCAAGTTTTTCTATTAAATTCCATAGGATTTTTAAGTTTCTTTCGTATAGAGTTGAAATTCTATTAAGTATTAACTCCATAGTATCTAATTGAAAATTGCAAATAGTATCTAGGACCTTTAACTAATGGAGTTGTATTTCCAAATCAATAAAAAAATTAATATATATACTATATATTTAAAACTTTTTAACTCAATATGCATTATATTTAATATACATATATATATATTAATATTAGTAATTATTTTCTCATATCTATGTTTTTTTAAAAAACTCATTGTTATAAGTAGGTACTTACACCGTAAATTCTAATTCGAGATTATGCAATATGCAATATGCAAGGTACAGACATTTTGTCTATACAAAAGTAATAATAACATGGGTAGTTACCTAGATAATATTATACTCTTTAACAGACAATTATTACGTTTTTAGTATGATATTATTTTATAAGATTATCAGTATTGGCCGAACAGGATGTAGACTTAATTATAATTGTATGTCTATTTTTTTGAACTCTGTTAAAGATAAAAGGTCAAGTCAGTGTTTGATAATCGAAGATATTAAATTATACTATTGAACATTTTAATATAAGTTCCATTCGCTGTAAAGTAAAACTTTATTTTATTAAGTTAATATATTTTTTAATTTGAACAAGTTTACAAAAGTGTATTATTTATTATTGACTATTGTACCTATATATGTCATAATATTTGAAAAAGTTGATATTTGTGCATGTATCTATGTATCGTTTAAATACTATATGAATACCTTTAGAATTTAAAATTGTTTCGTAAATTTTATTTATTTATTTATTTATTTAAAAGCATTGTGTCGATTGAAATAATATTCAGATAATGTATTCCATTATAGTATTGTATAATAATTGTTTTTATTTATTTTTGCTTTTATTCAATAAATAGTAGGAATTATAATTTATATTATACTGCTATACCATTATCTCAATTCATAGCTGTTCAATTTAAAATTTTTATAGGTTTATACCTTTCGCGTTTTAATATGTATATTTTATATATTACATACAAATACTTACGACAAATAAAAATAGCAGAGAGACGGTCGTTTAAAATGATTAAAATGTAAATTTTATCGAGAAGAAGTTGTTACTAAATTGAATTTTTATTCAATTTAATTGTTAGAGAATTTTTATAATAAGTTAGTTCAAATAACATATTTCAAAACATTAAAACACATTAGTTTTTGTATATCTGATAACAAAATCGGTATACTGTTCACAAAGTTAAATGAAAATATTGCTGTGAATAGGTACTTCAGAAGATCTCGGGTCGTTGACTATATTAACATACTATAGTTGTATTCAAAAATTTAGAATTTCGGGATTAATGTACACGAAAATAACCCTACACAAGTCTATCGTATAAAGGAAAATATAGATATATAAGTCACACTTAAAAACCGGTAACTTTCACACGTGAAATTCCTTCGTACCTAATCGTTTCACAACCTTTCAGTGTTCTCGACAATTCGGATGTTTAATATTGCGCAATCGTAATGGCATTTAATATTATGCACGATCGAACGCATAACCAGTAAAATATTAATTTTCACAATATGTCATCTAATGCACAAATAAATAAATAAATACATGCATAAAACAATATGTACAACTGACAATCAATCGAACCGTTCAACGGTATTAACATATTACTAATATGTAGGTATCGCCGCCGACGCCGAAACGAAATCGTAAAATAGGTATTCCACCGTCCTGCAGTCGGCGTGATAAATATTTTTGAATATAAAATTCGACCAGTCGTCGCAGAATGTCGTTTTGAAAATGTGGAATATCTCATCACTTAACCACAAACGGAATGTCTCGGAATAAACTACGAAATTACGATATTACGATAATAATAATTATTATCCGAGTCGAATTAGCGCCAACCCGTTTCCGATTAAAAACGGCGCCATAAAATATTATTGACGGTTAAATACGGTTAAATACGGAAGTTTAAATAAAACCATCAATCATGTTTGTACAGAAAAAACGGCAACGAATATTGGTGTTTAAATATTTCGGAGTGACACATCGGTATTAACCGTAACACGACAATTTATAATATACATTTAGACGATGTTTTTCGGACTTCGTCGCATTCGCAGATCGAAATCACGACCAATAGATGTACCTATATATAACGTAATACCTGGGAATCCTACCAGGTCACGTTGCGTACGGTTACACACTGCGTCCTTGAACGACGCGTGCACGACGGCCGTTGGCAACATTATTATTATTATTATTATTAATCAAACGTATTACATACACTATTATAATATTATAGTTACCACGAGATCTTTCAGTATTATTTCGTACATCAGTCGGACGAATGGACGATAGTGGGGTTTTTTTTTTAATTACTTCTAAATACCTTCCGCACTGCAGTTTTGCCCGGGCCCCGGATGACGACACCGCTCGGAGGATGCACGACCACCGCTTCCGCGAACCGTCGGTTTCCGGAGAGTGGAAATATGCCACGATCGATCGATCGGCTACATACGAACTGGGTCCAAATAAAACCTTTTACAGAGTATTAAAATAAGAAAATATAACACTAATTGAGACCATGTTTTAATACTAATAGTGTCCTGTCAAACTTCGAAAAAAAAAATATTTTTCTTTTCCACTTTTTACAAACTTCTGAATATTTGTTGAGAAAAATCTACAGATACATGGTTTTTAATGTTGATTTTTTTTACAAATTTGATAAGAATGTGTGTAATAAACTTTATATTATAATTAATTTGTTTAAAATAATAAATACATAAATTGAATGTTTCATACTATGTATACATGCACACATATATATTAAAAACTAATGTGATATTTTTGTTTGTATTCAAATAATGATATTTGCTGCTTTGTTTGTAATATAGCTGCATTTTCCTCTAATTTCGTTTTCTTTATTAATTTCTTTAAGATAGGTTTGGTTAATATACCTTCTATAATACATTACCTATATAGTATTAAGTACTCAACATTGCTAGTATTTTCATTTTAACCAGAATTATATGCACAATACACATAGAATAATTATACAAAATAAAAATGAAACTATGGAGTCAATTGATATATTTTACTTTTTCCAAAGTCTCGATTAGTATATTTTTCGTTTCCCAATCGAAGATTTAATTGGTATAGTTTTCTTTTGTATCAGGACTCAAAATGTATATTATTTTTTTTTTATTCAGGTATGGGACTCCATTAGTATGCGCCGGATCGATCAACTTAAAGCGCGCAGGGATTGCTGCAGGTATACTTGACGTCATTAGCATCTCGACGGTCGCAATATTGCTATCGTTTGATTCACTGCTATTTGTCTGACGTCATTCGATTCTTTTTGATATGTTTTCATAAGACGTTCTCCTACACGTAAGCTCCGTGTATTGCCCCTAAACACATCGCGTGTTCCAGGGTCATGTTAATGTGTTATGACTATTCATCTTTTCCGGAGTAGTCACGTTTTTCGCGATACCGCGGTCAATGGCGTACTTGCAAGTTTTTGAGGGCTCAGTTTAGTAGTTTGGTAGTAAAGTAAGAAGTAGCAACCACAAAAAAAGACTTGACTTGAGACCACTATATAGTAGTATAAGTATATAGTGTAATATAGTAAAAACTAGTGATATTAATAAGACATTTCTGACTGTTTAACTAAAATATTCAAATGTATTTTAACAAAAGCAAACCTCTATAACACACTAGGCATAGTAAGTATTATTTCACTGCTAGTATGCGATTAAAATTCAGCACCTTTTTGAGATTTGAACTTTAATACTAAAATCAAGTTTTTACAATTATAATATTGATAATTACATCAAGTACCCAATGAAAATATCGTGAGAGTGTATTAAAATGCATACTTATATAGACTTTTTTTCTAATATTTAATATTGACGACAGAGAAATGTTAATTTGAATTACATTTTTTCCGTCCAAAATTAATTTACTGAATTTTACACTAAAAATAATTTCATTTTTTTAACTTTTGATAATAGATTTGATTTTTGAATCTTTGAAACTAATACAATGAATAAAGATTTTGTTTAGAGTTTATTAGAATGATGCTGAACTATATAAATTACTTCGTTTGCAATCAAATTATTTTTATTAGATAAGACATTTAAAAAATATTAATACTACATAGCTTATTGCATTTAGTTTCACAACTTTGATATCATTGATTCATTCATATATTACATATTTTTATCTTGTATGACATTCTTATACAATTTTAAATCAAAAATAATTTTAATTTATACTAATATGGCATATACTATTATAACACAATATAATAATATGTCTATCAAACATCACAAGAGCTAGCTAATATAAGTTGTTATTTTTTTTATCAAACTCTTTCATAAAATTTCACAATTTCATAACATTGCATTGAAGAGTATCTACCCTATCTTATATTGTTTCCATCCTAGAAGATCACGTCTAACACATCTACACCTACACGATATTGTTGTAGAAATAAAAAATACGATAACATTTTTTTTCCAAGTTTAAACAATACACGTAAAATAGGAAAAATGTACGATGAAAAATGTTTTTATGAAAATTAATTACTGCGAAACAATTACTGAAACTGAAACAGTTCGTTTTGAGAATCGATATTTTAAATTAGTTTTCAACCGTAAGCATATTTTGCGTAGTAAGCCTATACACGGTTGTTTACACCCAAAGTTTTATATACCTATGTGTAATATATATAGACTATATTGTTCATCCCGGATTAAAAAAAAAATATATATCTTCGAAAAAGTAATATGACGACCCGCGTTTGCAGCGATTGCAGACGGTGAATAAATGAACGGCCAAAACGAAAAAACTGTTTTGCAAAAGTTCGTTTTTTGAGTAACACTGAAGGTGCATACAAAGTATAATAGGTATGTACAACTATAGAATAATACGCCGAACAACAGACGACTCGCGTCAACAATATGCATATTACATAATATACACATCGAGTTGTTGCGATGACAAGGTAGGACAGTTCAAAAACGTCGGAAAACTTTTCGGTCGTTTGAATAAGCGTCACCCCCCCAGCAGCCGCCGATGCAGACTTCTAGGCGGCGGCGACAAACAAACTTTGGCACGCGCCATCTGTTGCACACCCGCTAGGTCGGGGATGGATGACCGTCAAACCGAGCCTCGGAAACGACTGCTAAATATAGTTTGACTACATATCGTCAATGTTTAATACATACGTATATATAATATACGATTATCATAGTTACTCCAAATATCGTGGGTATAAAGGCAGTGGATGTGGTTTTGATGCATGTGGCACAAATTTTAGGACTTACTGGGACGCGAGTTATGACTTATGATGTGTTTCGATGTATGACGTTCATACTGTGCGCGGTTCGTCGACGTGACGGCGTCCATTGGATCTAACGAAAGACTAACAAAAATCAAAACCTTCCTCCCTTATTTAAAATGGTTGTGATGTTATATCCTTTACCTTATATAGCTGATATAAAACTGTCGCTTGATGGTCTTGCTCAAAGACCCTCCTCCCCTGACACGCAACAGGACTATAATACCAGATAGACAATTTATGAATATTATTTATATTGTTACAATACTTCATTTCATACTATTTTTTATTGTTTTAACTTTAAATTTTTCTTTTTTTAGTGACAATAATATACATTTTTAGTTCATTTTTCCAATGCAGAATATTTTTCCGATACTATGTTGCTTAAAAATCGAATTTTGGACGAAAAGTTTCTGAGTTATAATTATGTATTAAAAGTTTAGATGAGTTGATATTGGAGTAGCACAGGGGCACTTCACCTAAAGTTGGTTCACTACTCTGCTCATCAAAACTTTAAACACTTATAAGTTATTACTAATTCAATACTCGTCCTAAAATTTATTTTTATGTATCGAAAAACTCTGAATAATATTTTTCTTCGGAATGTGTAATTAAAAATGTAGTATAATATGGTCATTCAAAAAATTAAAAACTTGAAAAATGGTAAGTAAAGATAAAAAATTGTAAAATTGTATTTTATAACGACTTAAAATTATTTAAAAACATATTAACAAAACCAATCATAGTGTTTGAAATACTAAGTGTAGTATAATACTAACGACTATGTAAAGCATTATAAGTATGATATCAAGTCTCTCGTTCGACTTACCAGTTCGGGGACAACGGTGCAACGACGTAGACAGCTCGAGGAAATTCGTTCCTAGATCGATCTGACGTGGATATTCACGGGAGTGGTAGTTTTCAGATGGGTAATTATTATGATAATCGATCGTAAACGATGAACGAAATTAGACAAAATCCAAAGTGAACAATTATTATATGAAAATAAAACAAACGGACTGCGGACTCTAATCGATCTCTGCTGCGGGACTCGAACGGGTAAACCGGTTACGCGCGCAAAACAATAACACAACAGTTATACTATGATACCACGGTTGCAGTAGGTACGACAACGGTTCCGCGACAATTGGCCGGCCCCGCGAGTCCACCGGTGCATATAAAGACCGATGATGCGCCGCTAGCCGCTCCCCCCCTCCTCCCCCGGACCCCACCAATATCGGACCGAGGTCACGGCTACGCAGCGCGCCGTTCGACGGTTGCGGTTGCTGCTGCGACGGAGGCGTCGGCGATGGTGGCGATGACGTCAACGGGTGCGTGAGGGCCGCGGTGCAGTCCAAGAAGGAAACTCTGCTCGCATACACACCGCAGCGGTCATCCGTTTTACGGTCTCGTCGTTTCAATGTCCTCGAATTCGACTATTAGACTTTGGTTTCAGGATCACATCCATTTCAATAGGTTTCGTCACCCGGTCATAATTGATACTATTCAATTTGAGTCATTGGAAATTAGATTTTGTAGTTCCTAACACACTTTGGTGCAATGTTTCATTTGGTCCACTGTTGACAGTTTCCGAATAGCCGTAGAGGTTAAATGTGTCCAGCAAATCATCTACTAACATCGAATAACAGGATTGATATGAAAACTTCACTGGTTATTTCACTGTATGGGAGTGTCAATCATATATCGTTGAACGAGAGTAATGAGATGATCTGAAGATTGATATCTGTGTCCACGGTATTGAAGTTCGTCCAAGACTTTTCAAGTCATATTCAACGGAGATCCGGCCATTTTTTAAACATTGGAATCAGTCAAAAGTTACACAACGACTCAGGTAGAGAATTGTACCTTCAGAAGTCAAGTGTTTTCAATTCATTTTTTGCGATTTTGAAACAAAATTTAATACACGCACGTAGTTGTTTCATCGTGAAATTGTGTTTTTATGCAATATGTGGGATGTGCGTAAGTTGGCCCACCACCACGACCAATTTATTTGCAAATTGTGTTTAGAATTTGAAAATCATTTCCCGGTCTGGTATAAAAAATAATAATATTGTAATATTAGGGAGGAGGGAAACTTCGTGCAATCATCAATCAAATTATGTAGCTAGCGACTTTAAAATTGTAACAAAATTTGATGCAAACACGTGTTTGGAATCAGGTGTACTATGGTAGTAAGTGTTATGTATTTACCTAATGGTAATGGTAATATATGGAACGCAGCTTATAAGAATTACCGTCACCTATCTGGAATTATCAATAAATACATTTAATAAAGTCGGTTATAAGACTTACATTTTACTCAAGGACCCTTCCAGTTTCGAAAAAAATTTACAGAAAATGTAGTCACTTTTGGTAAAATTTCGAAAATATCTAATTAGTTAATTTTTATAGTTATTATTGAGTTGTATTAGTGTAGTGGTTTCAATTAGTGCCTTAGGTATTTTTATCGCAATTGTTATCGAATATCACATTACCTTAGCACTAATTTTAATAAGCAATACAATATAATTGTTGAAAATAACAAAAAACAAACAATAATTACACATTTTTAATAATTAATAAATATTATGTAATGATAACATGTAAAATAAAGATAAGTACCAAACTACTATTTAATTTTAAATGTTTTTTTTCCGTTTTTCCCCACTTCTCCTATAAGGTTTATTTGGTTATGAGGCTCATTTTGTGCTGGTCCCAAATTGAATCTTATAAGCTGCGTCCACTGTACTATAATGTGTGTCACATTCTACTTGACCCGTGCAATGTCCTCGGCCGGGTGGGTACTGGACAGTAAAAAAATGCACTCGACCATATACGTGCGTGTTTAGTTTATCGTATTATTACAATGACGCGAGAGATGAGTAATTGGTTTTTCGACGAATCATTTAAATGGGTAGGCATGTTTGCTTTTCGGACGTTAATCACACTCAACGTAATCCTCTGTAATACATTATATTATTAATAAAGTATAAATTATATAATATACTGCAGGTTGGGCCGTCTGGTTTTCGTGACGCGGCTTTACACCGAAGGAAAGCGGGAAAACAAAGTCACCCTATTGGCCCAACTAGGAGGGAATGGACAAGGACTTGTGCACCACTAAAAAATAAAAGCCTTTTTCTTTTATATTTTTATTATATGGTATACTATAGTATACTATATATTGAGTAATTCGCTATTACATATGTTCTCAGCTATACCGAAATATTATAAAATAATCTTTAGCTTATTTAATGTTGTATAGTACAAATACATAATTATTTGCGACAGTAATCATTATAATAATATTTTATTACACATTTACGACATGACTTTGAACACAGGGTAACGATATTTTGCTTTAGCTATATCAGGATGCAGCACTATGAATGCGAGTACATTAACATTCTTATAGTTTAAACATTGCTATAAGTTTTGAGATACAATAAACAGTTGAATTATTTATTTCAAACAATTTTTACTGTTTTTTTTATGAAAATTAAATATGTCAATATTTATATACCATATTATCTTTGACTTATATTCTATAATAATTAATAATATTAAAGCATTACAGTACTTACCTAAAGTTAAAAAAAAACAAATATTAAACAGAAACTGCAGACAATTTAGATTCTAGGGCTTTCAGTTACACAGTTACATAGTTTTTGTTCTACTTATGGTTCAAAAGATTTACAAAGTCCTCAACTAAATACAACTAATTGTAATGGCATTATTGATTTGGGTAATCGAGAGAATGGGCCACTTCGTCCTGAACTAGTAGCAATTTAAGAAATATAATTTACTGGACAGACAAATTATATTAAAGTATTAAAGTACTTGTGACAATTTAATTTTCTTATGCAGCGTAAGGTGCTAGGGGTCTGGATACTTTACAATTCATGCACCCCAAAAAATATTTGTCTAGTTGCGCCCATAGATCACCAACGTCATATAATTGTGTCTACATCAGAAAAACGATACTGTCACTGAGTATCACTGCTAGGAAAGTTAACCTCAAAGTCGAGACCAGACAGTGAAATTATATTTTTTTTCTAACACACGAACATTTTTGTTTACTATACTACTTACAGTTACGCTTAGGTGTATATGCAGTTCGCTCACATTTTGTGTATTCTCACAACAGAATTTCCTTTAAAAACTTCACCGTTCTAAGATCTATATATTTACTGCCGTTACTGATTACTGAATGCAATGCCCATCGATACTATAGAATAAGAAAAAAATGCATTATGCTTTGTAGATATTTTATTTGCATCGTGGTAAGTGTTTAAAATTAATACTTATTCGATATATTTCATATTGAATGATTCTAATATCAAAACTATTTCGGTTATTTTAAACCAAGTATAGTCCTACAATCCACATTGACATCGATGATATAATAAGAAAATACGTATCATATATTCATATAATACCGACGCGTCGTGGAAACGGTTGTTCTTTATTCGAATTTTCCCTGGATAAGTCGTTGTCGTTATAACATATCATAAGCGTGCCATATGGATAGACACGACCACAATATTATACTAGTTGGACCGTTCAACGTTAATTATGTAATTGGACACGCGCGTGCAGACGCCGTCGGTGTGGTGGTTATAATATGCTTTAGGTGTTTTTCTTTAGATTTATTATTATTGAAAGATCTTTGGTCGATAGGAGTATAGAGTATTGATACAAAAAAAAACCCGATAAGATAGTTAAAAATAGAATAAAGAATTTGTACTAAACGATACCAGTTGGATGTCTTTAATTTTCCTGGACATTATTAATACAGAGCTGATAGGGTATAAATTATATAATATTTAATATCACACTAATAAATTCAATATGTATAATACCAAATCATAATACGAGTAGTAATATAGTCATGCCTATATTAGATAAACCCATGGTTAAGAATTGTGTAGAATTTCTCATGAAATTGTATGATTGCATTGCATTCACTTAAATTCACAGCCCCGAGAATCATACATTAAATATTTAAATCTATATAGTGGAAGGTACTATATTATAAAAAAAATCTAACGCCTTAATCAATTATGCAGCTGTAGTGTATCTCCGCATATTATTATTAAGTTAGATAAGCGTATGTGCCACTTTACATAAATAGACCCTTGTCTTTTTTTTTAAATAGAATGCGCTAATATTTAAGAGTAAAATCGATGATTTGGACATTTTGTTTTCAGATTTGGGGAAAGTGCTATAAAACATAAATTTAATAAACTTCAAAGTTTTCAAAATATAACCCACCGAAAATTAACTAACATCTTCCGACATTTCTATCGCATTATGTAAAACTAATAAAATATACCATATTAAAATCGTTTTGTTATGTAAAATCAAATTCAATATTTTATGAGTTAATATAAGTACTAAGTATTACGAAAATAACGTACAGAAAATTTCAAAAGTTCTCCAACAATGTCCAACAATTTTATTAGATTAGTTGAGTCGATCTATGTTAATGTTGTACTGCTAAGTTTAGTGGGGTGGGTGACCTCTTTCACTACCTCGTCGCTGATTAGTCAGTGTGTACAGAAAAAAACGCGGTCATCGCTGGCCTCGCTATCCGCGTCCGCCGTTGTGCGGGCGTTGGATTCTCAACCTATAACCGTTATTGTAAGTCCGGAAAAATGTGTTGTGCAGTGTGACAACATAATATCGGTAAAATGGTTCTATACAATTCTATATGTATGTGAGTGAGTCTCATCACTTCCGGTCCACGTCACCCATTTCCCGAGGATAAGCCGGGGGTGAGGCTCTTCGAGTGTCAAGGTGTACCTACTATGTTTTTATATATAGAATTCCGTAGCACAAATAATATGTTTTGGATTTATAGAGGCAAAACTTGTTTTGTTAGTTGTAACCTAACCTTTCTATGATGTTATACCTCTTTTTTTCCTTTTTTTTTCCTGTTCAATCGAACCTTCCTGTGGTATCATATACCTACTTAATACTAACGTTAAACTATTATAAAGCTACCTATTAAATTATTATGACTAATAAATTACATGTCATTAGTATTACTTGATTAATAATAAATTAAAGAGAGGTAGCATAAGTGGGTATCATTCTGCTGTACCCACAGTAAGTTGTAAGTGAGTCACTGTGATAGATGTGTTAAATTTTTATTCAATGATAGGAATGTCATTGAGAACGAAAAACGATTCTGAGATAATGAAATATATATTGTTTTCATTAATTTTGGAATCAAAGCCACATTTCAGTAGAACCAGGGGTTAAAGTGGGGGACGCAGGAAGGCCCTACCTCTGACGGCTGTTAAAAAGCGTTCACTTTAACAAATTAAAATTGTATACATTAGATTAGACATGATACATACAATTATAAATGGAAATGCTTAAAACTATATGGAGTTAGTTAGTTAGTTAGTTAGTCCCCTCCGGAATTTTTTCCCACTTTATACCCTGAGTGGAACAGTGTAAATAGATCCGTAGTATAGGGCAATAAGTAATAGCTTTTTAATTTTTTAATTTCTTCTCACAACAACTTATAAGGAACCTTTTATTACATTAAAAATTTTTTTTATCGATGATAGTTGAAAAATACCAACACTGTCAATTTTATTCACATCAAGGTATGTCGATTGTCGGACGAATTAATTTCAATAAAAAAATCACCGGTCAAGTTCGTAAATAGTCAATACTCAATAGTATTTCTCTATTAATTTTAAAACGTCTTATTATGTTTGAAACCCTTCATGCGATGAATGCTTAAAACAATGATTAAGTATTTATACAATATTTGATCAATGAATAAAGTCTGAGAATGGAATAAGTTAATAAGTATAATAATAGAAACGTTTTAATATGCTTTAAAATATAACTTTGTAATATCCTTGTTGTATACAATATACATATTTAATACTAACTTAATTAAGTAACTATTATCTCAACATTGGCGATACGATATTATGTGGCAGTTATAATATTGAAATTTAATTTTTTACATTACACGCTGATAAATAAATAAGATACAATTCATTTTTTTATCTGGTTGATTTAAGATGATTAATTGGCTATAATCTCGAATAACACAAAAAAAAAACATGTGCATCATTTAGGTGTTGAAATACAGTATTACGCACGCATTAAAAATTATGAATTCCTTGATTGTGTATAAAATATTAATCGAACACGTGATTCTCAACGCAGATTTTGTTATAAAAAGCTATCAATCACATTTTTTAAAATAAATATTTAAAATTTTAAGTAATTTACCTAAAAAATAAGAGATTGGACGTATGTTAAACATCGTTTTCAACCATGTACACTATTAAACAATTGTACAGAATTTACATATTATGTATATTACTCACTTCTACTAATTGTATCATAAAATTTAATTGTTCATTTTTTTTTAATTTATTGAATACAAAAGAATAATATATCCACTTCTGAAACAACTAATAAATTAAATAGTACATATTTTTTAATTTTAAACTAAACTAAATAGTTAGAAAACGTTTGTGCCTAATACCTATAAATACTTGAATATTAATGTTTCATAAACTAACCTTAATATCTACATAGTCATTTTCGTTGTCGAAGTATAATTATTAATTCTTCGTTTAAACTATTTCAACAACAATTCCTATTTAAATGCATCACCTGAATTTTCATTTTTTTTTTCTGACATACGATCTCTTATGTTCACGTTAGTCAATAGTATGACTCTTATTAAAACGTAGATAAACCAATAAACTTAAATAGGTAGACCAATAAAATAATTTGGTCAACTCCAAAATAATTGATGTTATGAATTTGTATCATAGTATAATTTATAATGGGATACTACCATGTTCATTTAGTACACAAGTGAAACATATAACAATTTAATTGCGAAAAAACATTGTGATCAAAAGATCATAAATATACTGCATTTTACGTTTCAAACAATATCCTTCACTCTGGTATAAAGACAAATATATAAAGGAAATAGCCAAAATCCTGTAGCGCTGAACCATATCTCTTATAATAATTCCCACTCTTGACTCTGACACTATTCCAGGGAATCTTCTTTTCATAGATCAAATCATTACTAAGTAGTAAGTATTAATCCACCACTCAAATGGAACAATTAAATCTAGAGTCTAGATTTTACTATTCTAGGCTGTCTAATCAAATTATAAAGTGTCGATAAATGGGCGGCTTCACGGCACCCATATTTACAGAATAAGTGCCCAATTTTGTAATTAAAAGTCATAACTGATCGTGGAAAACATGGCACATTCAATCGAACAATCCTACGATTAACGTTTAGACTAGTTGCAATGGAAGATCTCAATTGTACTAAAATAAATTGCACAAATAATTATATTTGGTAAAAATATTAAAGTACTATAAGATTCAATAATTTATGGTGAACCGTTCTAAACGTGCAATTTCAAATACAAAAGAATATAACTAAACATGATTATACTGCAATGTAATAACTAATAGGTAATAAATAATAATTTACATTGATATACGAGCGCACGACTATGTGGACGCAAACGGACTTTAACAAGTTATAAAAATATAAAAGGTGAGCGTTTCAACCATTAACAAAGTAGGTGGGTAATTGAAAAACGGTAAGCTTGAGCTTACAGATAAAATATATTGCCGGACTGCAACCTTCGAATAACTCAATGATGAGTGATGACTATAGGGTTACAATAAAATATTATTAAGAATAAAAATAATAATAGGCACTTAGTGGTACTTGTAATTATAAGTACATATTGTATATCTTATATATTATTATATTTCTTGCTTATTATTATAAGGAAATTGATCGGGGACTGATATTATTATTCCTGGAATAATTGAAAAATATAACTTATAAGTTGTGTATTTGAAGTTCGGAAGATCAGAATTAGACGGCACAGGGGTACGCTGAAAAATATAGGTACATTCATCATAATGTTAAATATTTATACCTAATTTATTGCTCGTTAATAATTCGATTTTGATGTATACAAATACTTCCAACAAATAACAGGCTTCGGAAAATGATATCTTAATTTAAAATGTATGACGTAGTCATCCAATAAGTAAAAACCTTTCCAACAAAAATTATGATAAAAATTGATTAAAAAATTAAAGACTTTAAAATAATGAGTGTAGACACTGAAGTGTATCAGATAGACAGATAGTGTAATAGATTACTTTCAATCGTCTGCATGAAACCATAGCAACTATAGACAAGCAATGAGTGTATGGAAAGCGCGTAACAACACAGAGGGCGCTTTTTGGTCACTCGACTACTCGTACGAAAGGTAGTGCGGGGTAGCAGGGTAAGATATATAGACATAGAGATTATTGTATTTTTTTCATAAGATAGCCTACATCACTACGATATGTTATGCCTTACGCCGCTCGCAATGCTATTGTTATACACAGTTTTTATCTAGTAATACAAAGTCTATGACTGGAACGCATAATATACCTACGTTATATCATCGTAGACGTTGTATTTAGACTGTGCGTTAATGGGACGTGTATTTGTGTTATCAAAATCTGTGTTTTTTTTTCGGTAATTCATACATCCAAACGTTTATTATTATAGTTTATGATTTTATGAATATTGTTTTTTTAGGATAGAACATTAAACTAAATATCCAATCGTTTATAGGCCCAATACAATTATTTATTTCACCCAAAATCTAACAAAACACTTTAAAAATTACATTTGATCAAACTCGAATAACCAAATTGAAAAAAAATTTACACGAAGTATACTTTTTTTTAAATGATAATGTTAAAATTGTGATTTACACTTCACAATATTATACTAGCAATTTATTTTGCAACAATAACTAGGTGTAAATAAAAAAAATTAAAAATAATAGGTATTTAATATGCTAACAAAACATTTTTGCTCATTAACAACGTGCAATATTATGCTATTTCATCTAAACCAAATCTATTATAGTATTACCATAAGCATAGATTTGATGTATAGGTATAATATACATTTACAAAGTTATCTATAAAGACTATTTATTTACGTGCTTATCAAATTGGATTAATTAAATATCCAACAAATAAGAAATTCGAAAAAAAGTCTAATCGACTTGCAAATATAGTAATATAAAAACTGTTATTTTCATTACCTACTTACATATTATAGAATTTATATTCATGACTTAAACTGTAAAGTTTAAACTAAAATATACTGAGGTGCGAATATATAGTAAAGCCATACAAAATAAGAACTGAATATTTACAAGCTTAATAGGTACAGAAATATTTGCTTGATTATTATACAAGTTAGTTTTCTATGTATACGTAACTAACAAGAATTTTGAGTTTAAATAATATCGCTTCAGGAACAAAAACCATCAACTACGAACACACACACACACGTACTGGTAGATATATAAATGTATTATTTACGATCTGATGAGAAGTTCGTTTTAGAAAAATTGTATATATTTTTATACAAATCTCGTGAGATTCCTATTATTTTTAAGTCACAAATTTTTTATCATCACGTGTATAATACGTATATATATCTATAACATGTGAGCAACATTTGAATGTGTATATCAAACATATTAATTACTATTATACAGACATGTCCGCAAGATAGTGTATAATATGGATATATAGTAATTACTCAATAATAATTCCACACAATCATTTAATGCTACCTAACATAAATTATAAATACTTATAACTATTACAATTTTTTTTTTTTTTTCAGGTTCACAATAATGTCTAGTCCTCACCAAATATAATATCATGGTCCTTAATATTTTCGAATAACCTACAACGCGGTAACAAAAACAAACCACCCATTTTTGATAGTCAACAACAATAAACAATTATTATAATAAATCTATACAAAGATCGAGACATAAATGTTTGGTATGTAGTATAATGTAGTACAATTTACCTACGTTTAACACGGTAACAATATATAGGACGGACCGAGCAATATAATGGCGCCATATAAAAACCACTTTAAATAGAACAAAAATGAACCAACACATCAGTATATTAGAAGCGTAACGGCCAAATACATTCGGAAAGAGTATTCTCGAATATTAACCGATACAGCCATTATAATAATATTATATTATTATGTACATTAGAAATCAAAGAAAACATTGTTTTGGGAAGACTCTTTGTCTGCTTGCCGTAGTTGGCTGCATTGCTCCTCCTCCGACTGACCAGCAGACTGATCAAATGACAGAAGTGATACTTCCATGGAGTCGGTGGAGGATAGCGACAATCATAGGCACCTGGAGTCGAAAACTTGTAATGATTTTGTGATTGCCTCGTCCTGTTAAAATTCAATCAACAACATATAAATTATAAATTGTGTATTCTTTACTAATAAAATAATAATATGTTTAATTTTAAAATATTATACGATGGATAAGTATTACCTTTAAACATGATTCAATAAATTCTTCAAACGTAATCACACCATCTTGATTGATATCGAGTTTTTGGAAAACCATATCGGTGTGATCTTTGGATTTAGTACTACCACGACCCTATCAATAATAAAATACAATAATTAAAAATGTTAAAATTATCTAGATTTAACGACAATAAATATAAAGCAATATAATTATATTTAAAAAAAAACCATTACACGAGGGTTTAAATATTACTTGTAACATACAACATTACATTTTATTTCTTCATAAATGAGAATAAACTAATATCACACAGCCCCATAATTAATGTAATAGTCGGCACAACATTCATATAATATTGCCAATACCAACAAAATTGAAAATAATAATGCAATTAACCACAAGCATATGAACAACAAAAATAATAATCATATACAAAGCATTCAAAATACAAACCCACTATAAGACCAAAAAACTCATATAGAAACCAACAGTAATATCTTCGGAAGAAAATTATCCACTGAAACCACACTTAATATAAGACCGTCCCCGAAAAAGTAACAGTTTTCGATTCAATCGACAACATACCTCAAATAGTCAAGTCAAATCTAATATGTCATACCAATTGGTAAATTAATATTTAATATCACCAACAGGCAACAAACATATCTCCTCAACGTTCTCATGTCCAAAACATATCTGAATTATCTCCCTCTATATATCCCAATCACAAGTCACTATCACAAAATCCAATAAAACACCTTTTAATACACACTATTTTATTTATTAATACAAATTTTTTTATAGAGAAATATTGAGCTGAAAAGGACACTATTTTTAATAACATCAATATTATAATATAGTAGAATTAATAGTAGAATATCTGATAATACAAAGTAAAATAAATAATCATAAATGTTGTATCTTTCAATGTAATATCGTTGCACTAAATAATTGTTCATAATTTTAAAATACTATTTCTAAAGAGCCTAACTGTCGTTGGTCTCGATGTAAAAGGCTTAAAAAAATTAAGACTGTTTAAGGGAAAAATGAATAATTCAAAACGGTTTACCCCATTGCAAATAGCCTAGGTTTTTCGCAAAAATACTAATGTCTTAAATGGCCTACGACGTACCTAACCAAACCAGTTTCAAACTCAAAGATACTTCTGGGTGGCTTACGGTCAAAATAATACACTTGGGGCATATACATAAAATATTGCCACATTCCATATAGGGCTCTAAACCTTAAATTCTATTACAGGTCTATAAATCTCATATTCTACCAAAGCTTGATTGTGGTGCTTTAATCTCATCAATAGCTAACAAATCATCGATCAAAAAACTCGACTTTATTCACAAATTAGGTCGGAGTATGTCTATAGGCGCTTTCCTCTTCTCAAATTCAATTCCAAATGTTAATAATTTAGCAGATATTTTCACATTTGATATAAGACTTACATTGTCCCAAAACCAGGAATGAAGACTCGCTTACTCAGTATCATAAATTTACTTAAGTCCTAACCAGCAAAAAATTTACAATTAACTTGAAGAAAATCAATTAGAAATTACCTCAATAATTCTAATCTTACTTACAATTGAACCACAAATGGAATGGACAAATAAGGCTGCTTTCGAGGTCCCAAATTTCGTAAATTCTCGCGGCCAGGGCCGTGGAGAGAGAAATCCGAACCCGGGGTAATTCCTTAGGGGCCCCCACAATTGTCGATCACCTATCATTAACTTTGTCAAGTAACTGTTTAACAGGCAAATTGTGTTCGCTGTGTTCGTCAAATTTTTATTTTTAATTGTTTCTTTAGTTAAAAATATTGAGCAGTCCCAAATTTCCAGGTTCATTGCAAATACTAGTCCCGGCGAGAATTTCACCAATTTTACCCCTCTTATCAGAATCACTCACTGCACCTCTCAACCAAGACCCCAATTTTGTTTCCATCTCAAATAAATTCATCATCACTGCCAATCTACTGAATAAGATTTAACCCCCTCCAAAATAGTCTGGAAGTAAATGCACTAAAAACTGCCAAACTATTCATGCATTTATGCACTTAAAAACGCTGAATTACCCTTGAATACTTTAATATATTTAAATATCTATACCAGTACAAAAAAAACTGTTTATTACTAAATATTGTATTTTATTTAGTTGACTGGTAATAAAAAACATTATCTTATCATACATTTAACAATAAAACATAATTTTTCAAATGTAAACTTGACATCGCAATTTAAAATCAAAGCTTTTGATACATTTTCAAATGTAAAGAAGTGCCAAATATCGTCCAGCAATTTTAATTACACCGAAAACCTCCGCTACGTGTCAACTAATAAAATGTGTACTTACTTATTTAAAACATATTACAAAATTTAACATATTATCAGCCCAAAAATATACAGGTCTATATAGTATACAGCCACAGCCATTATCGGGTCAACGTCATAATATATAATTTTCCTATTTTATTCATTATTTGTTTATTTTCTATTTATTTACAAATATATGTATATATGTATACATCGAAATGTCTTTTATAAGTTATTTTATTTGACGACCACATACCGCATCATATTCTATTATATACGTACTCTAATATGCAGTACACAATGACACATTTGAATAATATTCATAAATATGCAAAATAAATTTTTGGATTCGGTTTTGCATAGGTTTAAAGCTAGTTTGTAGCTTATCTATCAATTGCTTGGTCCATTCAGTAAAAACACAAAAATGCAAGACCTTTCAGGCCCTTATTATTTCTAGGGCTTATGTTTATGTAATTTAACATTGTCAATATCAATGACCAATGGCCACAGTTGCTGCGTGTCATTTATTTTAAAAAAAAAATCTGAAATGTTATTATAATTGGTTTATGCAGAAAAAGTTTGTTTTTGTAATATAAAAAAATTATGATTTAAAATAAATACAACTTAGAGAAATGAAAAAAGTTAAAAAATCAGATAGTTTTAATGTAAATAGACTATCCACACAAAAAGGTAATAATAATCGAAATCATTTTTTGATTAAAAAAGTAATATTTTCCTTAATGAGTTTGGGACTAAGAAAATCCTTTCAAACTTTAATAATCCACTCAACAAATTCAAAACAAAATTAAAATATATAAGCCACGTTGCACATAAAGCTTGAGTTTTTTACGTCCTAGTTTTTTTTATCTTTAAAGAAACGAGGAATTCAAAACAATGTTTATGTTTAAAAAAATATATCTTATAATCATTAAATTTGGTGTTTGAACTCGTATTATGTATAATATATTGTACAATAAGTCAATATGTCATGTATTTAAACAATTTTGCAAGTAGAATTTTTTACATTGTGTATTGGCAAGATTTATTAGATAAATGTTTATCTTGAATAGTTATGATAAGTTTCTTTTTCTTTCTTTCTTTCTCGGTTAAAATGTGTAAGCTAAAGTTATAATTACAGTATAAAGGAATACTATCTTGTTCTTACGTCATAGTATAAGCTGATATAATATGGTTATTGGTTATGGATAAAAATCTATACAATTTAACTCCAGTTCTAACTGTTTTTAATCAAAATATATTATACATTAATATGTAATTGAGTTTTCTGTACCAACCTCTTAAATTTAACTAATACCTAACTAGGTAATTGAGAAATCATCAATTCAATTTATTATATTTAAACTGGTATATTAAATTGGTAAGTTTAATCTTCAGATTTTTAAGTAAACTATAATTTATAATACCCGTTAGTCGTTACACATTATTACATTAAGTGCAATAAATCTTCCAACATTATAATTCCACCTTTTTAAAATTCATATATTTTATGATTTATTTATTACAATTTTTCATTTAAGTTGTAATTTAAATGTTTTCATGCCATTTCTCTAGTTATTTATTTAAGTGTAACAACGTTATAAAAAAAAATATATGGTCCTAATCTTTTACATATTATCACAATAATATTATATTATATTAACTACTTAATATAAACTAGTAATCATTTTTAATTTTAAACTCAAAGGAATGAATTTTGATGTAATATCCAATTGATATACCCAATGAAAATTTCTCAAAAGACAAATTGATGTTGTCTGTAGTGTGTAGTGGATTTAAAGTGTACATAACATCTATATATCATATTTTAAGATTATCTGTGTACAAAAACTACCAAATAAGTTTTGTAACTGAAGTGATCTGATATTTTGCCAACAACAAAATGTATTGAAGTTAAGTTTGAGTATTTAAATTTGTATACGATGCATAACTTATTTTGAAATACAATATTAAGCTTTTTATCAATCGTACATTACACATAAACAAAACTAGGTTCAAATATTATACTATGGCTGCTTAAATGATTAGCATTTATTTTATGTATTTAAAAAAAAAAACAGTCCAACTGTATTTTAATTAATATAATCAATATGGGGATTTTTTTCTTCATTCAATTATTTTACAATTTTACTTACTTTATTATTGTTTACATATAAAACAAAACTTTTTTCATTATTTCAAAATATATTTCTTCATTAATAATAAATACATAATATTTATTATTACGTTTGTTGCCATCGCTTTTAATGCACAATTAAAAACACTATAATGAAAACAAATGTTTACTGTTTGAACTAATCAATCAACTTGAGTTAACGATACATAAGTGGAGAATTATATTTATATTTAATTTATTTAAGGGAAAAAATATATAAATAATATTTAATTTAATTTTTATGAGGTTATTAATAAGTTTGACAAACTTCAAACACCTTCATTATAAAATGTTTAAATTAAATTATAAATCTTTGAAACTAGCTCCGGCTTTTCAAACTCACAATAAATTCTACATCATTTTTCAACATTTGTTCTCGAACACATTTTGAATAATATTATCTCTCGTGCATCCGTCGCTTAACTAACAACAGCTCTAGTAGATATATATGTCACTTAGATCGCAATGCATATTAGTTGGCACTTGGCACAAAGTTTTCATACTTAGTTATTCGGGAAACTGTAAGACATCCATTAAGATAACGCAAATATATACTTCGCTTGCTTATACACACACGACAAACACATACACACTCACTCACACACACAATATATATATATATATGTAATACAAACACGAGTTGAAATATTATACGTACTTGTGGTCTTTTGCCCATCAGCTCGTGGATGGCTAACACGATTTGACTGAGCTCCGACCTCGTTATGCATCCGTCGCCGTTTAGATCGTACAGCTTAAATGTCCACCTGAGTTTCTCATAAATAGACCCACGAAGCAGAGTGGATAGAGTCATCAACATGTCCTGCATAATTAATGTAATTAATTGAATAATCGAAACGATATATAGGCACCTATGTTAGCGCTTGAGGGAAACGGCGTTCAGCTGTAAGCCTTATACGGTCTGCACAAGCAATCGGTGAGGGCTTTTTTATTTTTAGTAAATAGCATATTTTACATTTCAATTTGTGATATTTTATTCAAAACAAAAAGAAAGATTACATTATACTGCCTGTATCTGTAAAGTTTCACACCGAGAATTTTGAGAGCTCATCATCTTACCCGCGATCGATAGTTTTAACGCTTTTGAACACCGGGAAAAGGGAAAGCCAGGGAAGAGAGGCCAAACTCCAAACAGATATAATATTGGAATTGTTTAACGCAAGAAAATGAATGGCATCTTGAAACATTCAGAATACAATGAAATACAAAAAAAAAAAATATTAAACCATTCGACGTTTGTTCATCTTATGTCATCGTTGAAAGAACGTCGATTTATTATATTTATGCTTCGGTAAATTCCATACGATATATACATTTGAATTATTTTCACTTGTGATATAAATTATAATAAATAATGCGATATACAAATAAAATGCTATAAAACAAATTTAGTGTATAAAATTGATTTATATAATTAAACTTAGTAAATGTTCAAAATATTATATCGTTGACAGCTGGTTGGTAATGTTCAAACTATATATTTTGAAGATTTACGATATCCAAATTAAATAATTCGTTATAACTCTGGAGGATATTACAGAAATTAAATGATATTAGACTGTAACAATGGAGCATTTTCAAGAATTTGTTTGATAACGAAAACAGTTTTTATCTATTGTCTTTTTGAAATAAAGTGTTTTATGGTGCATTTAGTAATAATGGTAAATCAAAGAATTAATACGAACGTACTACAAACATTTCAATAATGAAAGTAGATTTCATTCTCAATATTACATTTAAACTTGAAATAGTAATTATTCTAATGCATTCGTTCGAACCACACAATTTTATTGTATAAGAATTGAAAAATAAATATTTAAGGATAAACATAGGACCAAGAACATTAATGATTTATACGTGCATACTGCATATTCATAATTTATACGAAAAAATTGTACCCAATAAGGCAATAACTATTCATAAAACTTTTTAAATTAAACTAAATCATACAAAAATTGTATAAAAATTATTCTAAAAACTAAATGTAATAAAATTAAAAATATAATCTCTTATTTATAGGAATAAATTCAATTTATTTTGGGTTTTTTAATAGATATTGATTAATTGTTTGTAAAAAAAACTGTTAGTAGGTACCAGTATATTTTTACTGTCTTATTGAATTTTGGAAACTTTAAATTATATTCATTCAAATTATACTTCCAAATGTAAACTTAAATGTTCTCAAAAAAACTAATTTTTTTTCTGTATTTATTATTTGCCTAATTCTGATTTTTATTAGACTTTTCTACACTAAAATGACATAATAAAAATTATAAATGTATTTATCTGTTGTACAATAAAATTATGAAACGCCTATACTGGTCTATACTATATTATGCATAAAATACAATCTGTATACGTTTGTATAATAACATATCATAATAAAGTTAAGAACGAAAAAATATTATGACAGTAAAAAGTATTTTAGATTTTAAAGTCCATTCAACTTATAATTATGTATTGGATGTAGACAACGTAAATAATAGGAGAATGTGATTTCAATAACAATTTAATTTAAATTATAAAAGGTTTAAAATGGCTTCCACAAAAAGGATATAAAAACACTTTTGTGACTTCTTTTAATATTCTAGTAACGGGCTTATTCTACACGCAATATTATTTGCGTCAGATGTTATTATGTTAATATATATTATCAAGTAAGCACAACACAAACTTACTTTAAAACTAATTGCACCATTGCTCTTGACATCAAATGCTTTGAACACAAAATGAGCATATAAATTTGAATCTATAAATAAATATAAATTCTTAATATATTATATTATATTATTATATAGTTTAAATAAGCTTATGAATGTGCGAGACATTTAATTATAATACAAGATTTTTAAACATATAATAATGATAGAAAATAGAAATATAGAAAACAAAATGCTCCACCAATAAAATAATTGTATTTTATTCTACATACTCCCATGTGGAAAAAACTTGGAGTAGATATCTTTGAACAGATCTTCGTGCACGACTCCTTCTGGACATTTCTGAAACAATCATGTACAATTGAGGATATTACTATAGCATTCTAACTTACATTAAGTATTTTTAGTTCTAAAAGTTTTTACGATTATGCAGACCAAATGTTGAACATACAATGAATTCCATATAATAAAGTCATTACACTGAGCAATCAATTGATAATATTTCGTCGATTATCAAACTAAAATAACATTCAAACCGTATTTCATTATAGTATGTCATCATTAACATTTACAAATAAGAGTCATCAATAACCCAATGGGTTCCTAAATGGTTGAAATTTACAATTAAATGAAGGTGATCCTCTACAGCGTTTTTATACTTAAAATTTATTAGAAAATTATTAGGCCTCTAATAATATTTTAAAATTCAAAATACTAAAAAAACAAAAAGTTTAATATAGCTTTCAATCGACTAAATCCAGATTAAAGATAATCTAATAATTAATAGTATGTTATTTAACTTTATCATTTTTTAAAAATTTTTTCTTAAGGTCAAAACGTTTTTATACACTGTAATTTGAAATACTTATATACTAAATAATAAGAATAAAAATTATATTTAATATCGTGATTATGTGTCAAATTAATATTATAAATTATTAACATTATTAGTATATTAATAATTATATACAACCGTGTTAGATGTTAATAGAACTCAACAACACTTATAAAATTGTACATTTTATTAAACATTTGTGAATGATCTTAATCACTGTGAAATCACAAAAGACGTAATAATGTTGCCAAGGACTTTTTATTCATACAACGCTTGTAAAATCATAATCCACTATAATATAGTATTACAAACGAATTATTCAATGATATTCATTATTGGACAGCATCCAAAACCCACAACAGTACAATGATCACATTCATAATTATTATTATTTTACCCTTGTTAAGCCAAGGGTAAAATAATGAATAAATTAGCATACAATACTAGGTAGGTATAATAGATTTAAAATAATTTAATTAAGTTACATTAAGTTCATTAATACTATTATAAACAATAAAAGCAACTGGGTATTTGAATATTCATAATATTATCAAGTAATGTTGTGTGGAGGTATTAAACAGATTTATATACCTACTATATTTTCTTAAGTAAACTATATCAGAGTCCCTACTCACCAGACTAGATCTAACTTTTCCCTCCGTCAAACCGGTATCTACTCGAAAATATTTATCTTATTCTCCCTTATCTCAGCCAATACGGCTTGCTAGTAGACACGCAATTAAGTCGAAGACAGCGTCTTCTTCGAAATAATTTCACTACGTTTGTACTACTGTCATATTTGATTTTTGTGAATAAATATAAATTTCTCTTGAAAAAATTGTTAATTTTGTTTTTATAATTTATATTATGTTTTAAAGAAAATGCAGAATACAATTATAACCATCTAAATAATGTTGATGCAGGAAGTAACATTCGTTTGTACGTGGTGCCTAAGCACGTAAGTATATAATCTATGATCTTGGGTACACATTAAGTTCTTCAACAAGTTAAAATGGTTAATATCGCAAATACTAGTAGAAACTACTATGTTGGCATTATGCCCTAAAGGAACAAAAATAAAAACTAAACCTGAACACGTATGTACCACAATTGCCTACAAAAAACGCCGTATTACACAAAATCCTATAAATTCAATTTCAACACTTTGTTTCTCGTGTTTATAAAATAATGCCAAACATTAAGTATACATACAGTCACCTACATACAGAAGGTAGTCGCCACTTATTGAAGTCACGAGTCACGTTTAATGGACTCAAACAGGCTGGTCCCGGTGTCCATGTTTACTTAAACATAGGAAAAAAATCGTCTACTGGACTCAGTACACCGGTTAATAGGGTCAGTGTATATTTTTAAGTTCATATTTCCTCAATTTTTAGTCCATTTTCTCGATTTTATCGCTTTTATTTTGCAAATAACATTTACATAAAAAGGAGTGGCTGTTTTATAAGATCACAAATGAGTTACTAACACGAAAATTTATAAAAGTTTGGTATTAAACTATACTAAGGTAAAAATTATAATAACACATAATATATAGACATATTATAATACCTAATCCCCATGAAAAATGTATTAATATGATATTACAAGAGTATTGAAAGAAACTAACTATATGTGTGTTTTAAATGTTTAATAAAACACTATGGAAAATAATTTTTAAAAACAAGTATATAAACACATTTTTACATGAACATACAAATTATACAAATAAATTATCAGTCTTAAAATTATTTATCTTGTATCGTCGATCGATTTTTATTTCATTTAGTAGTATGCAAAAATTATAATTTATGATTGAAATGAATCATTTTTTTTTTTTTGTCTCTTTTGTTCTATTACAATTTACTTCAATTAACCTTGGTCAAATTAAAATAAATTATAAATGTAATGTAACTAATAATGGTGTCAGTTGTGAACCATCGATGAAAAATGTGATAAAAACAAAAAGAAAACATTAATGTCACCATAAAATAATAGGACAGAAGAGAAAAGCGTTGAACAATTTATCGTGAGAGTAGGTACCTACATAATTGTACTACAATACACAACATTGTATTGTACGCACAAACTAGTTACATGATAAATTACCTAATGTAAATTAATTAACATATTATTATCGTTGTGAATGTAAATTTTAGTCAACCGTTTCTATGCAATTTCACAATATTTGGTTAATCTAAGTTACGTTACACTTTAATTATTCTAAACAAGTAATCTATTTCTACATTTCATATTATTATACAATTGAATTATTTTAATTAAGTATAAATAAACTGTTATATATATTGGGAAAACTCAAAGCTGTTGTTTCAATCATCTTAACATTCAATTGACGAGGCAAATAAACAAAATATTAAATTTTATAAATTTAAAAATGTGTGAAAAATAATTTATAACAGGATTACAGTAGATCGGTTAATTGTAAAAAAGTATCATTAATGTCATACCATCCTATATATTGCTATATTTTACAGTCTAATGGACCACTTAGTATCCAAATGAGCCTTAATATACAATTTTGTTTAAATTTAAAAAATGATTTTTAAACGAAATTTGAAAGTTTTTTCTGAAATAACATCAATAATAAATAACGTAATGGGAAATTCATACACATCTGTACAAACATGTTGACATGCGTTAGCCATAAAATATTATTTATTTTAAAATAATTTAATAATATTATTATCATGTATCATAATTATATTAATAGGTGTATAAAATACTACTTAATAATATTAAATATACTGCTATAATTTCATGAGAAATAATATTTTTTTTAAGAATCGTACCTACTACATATCAGCTTGCTTAAGTTCACGTTTGAAGATATTTAGAATATATTTTCAATATTAGACCTTAGACCTAAATTCATTCCCAAGAAAACTATAGGACCCAGTATGACTTGTCACCAGTATATTAGCATTCACATTACAACTTCACACATTTTAGAAATGCGAGAAGCCCTTTTCATTTTGTGAGTTTCTACACGTACCTAGTATTTTCTTTGTGGATATCATACTATCATTTAAAATAAAACGGTTGACGATGTTAAAACAGTTTTATTTAGAAACATAATAATGGGTTTCGTTTATATATGTAACACGACACACGCAAAATAATAATAACAGTTGCAGTTGTACTCTAAGTCTCTACCAACAACTGCAGATTAAATGTGTAATCATAAGTCACAACGACGCGGAAAATAGTAATCGAGCCGAAAAATGGTCAGATTACTATAAAATAGAGATAAAAATGATAATATTGTAGTGTGAAATATAAAGCATATTAGATTATAACAATTAAAATAATTTTTATAAAATGGAATTATATTCATCACACTGTTATAGGATACAAAAAAAGATCTTTTACCCACCTAAAAAGTTGTATGATTTATTAACATTGACAAATTACAACTGTTAAATCGATTGAAATATTTAAAGTTTGTATTTAGTTATTAATACTGAATTCATAATATACCTAATATAGGTGTATTTCAATAATATTTATTCATTTATTTTTTTAATATAATTTTAAAAAAAATCTCAACTTTATTGGACCCCATCCCACCGAGCAGTGATGACGACGGCGAGAGATGACTTAAAGGTTGCAAGTGTGGTGAGTAGCAGCGTGAACGGCAAATAACTCGTTATGGTGACGAATCCCCTAAACCATACCACAAGCCACGGATACATCATTGGGCGTATGTTCAAACTTTAATGAAATACGAAATTTCTAAAAATAACACACGTGGTATCCGTGAAACAAATTGATGTAAAAATGATAACATAATTAAGTATTATAATTGTACAAACAGCCACGAGTTATTTGATAAAGTATTGTCATAATATTTTACAGAATATTGTACGCGAACAACGCCAAAATCAAAAACAAACACACCGCAGTTAACTCTGAAAGATATTATTGTTATTCTTCTCATTATTATTATTATTATTATTATTATTAAAATACTTTGTTTCTGTTTGTGCTATTGTACAGCCTAACTTAAACACAAGCATCACGATATTGCTGTACGCTCGTTTTTTGTTTAGGTGCATAAACTATTTAAAAAATACGAATAATACATGACGTGTACGTGCATACTATCTGCGTGAATCTTCCCGTGAACGATTGTACTCGTTTTCATCAATGAGATACAGAATATTCAAGTCGGTATATCGTGTAGGTGCACGTGCGTGTAAAAATCAAAATCACGGAAAAAAGACGGTGACCGACGATGCGATATCAAATAACAAAGAATGTATCGCAATAAAAACATAATGTCAACAGAACATCATGACAATAGGAATGCATCGAAAGTAAAAACACTGGGAAGTTTTTTTATAACATTAAACGAAATGAATTTAAAAAAATAATATACCTATTGGTAAAACGTTAATATTATGTGTTATGATTTGGTTAATATTTAATAGTAGATTGTACAGCGCCTTAAAATATTTATAGTGTATAATAATATTAGTATAGTGAACTTAAACCCAATAGTCGTAGTGTTTTGAAATACGAAAATATCATATTTCTTTTCATTAATTAAATCGATAAAATAAATATTTTCAAAATAAAAAGTATTTATTTCATAAAACTACACGCTATACGTACATACTGTGTTTATCATCCATTAATATATTTAGTTTCAATTTAATCATAATTAAATTCTCATTACGTTGCTTCTTTTCTTCAAGCAATATTATATCCGACTAAAAAAATATGTTTCTCCATTATCAACAGTTCATCAATCATAAATGTAATTAAGTATGATATGTTTAATCATTTATGTTTCTTAGTAAATAAATTTATGACAATTTTCAAGAATAATGGTAACCAGGTCCACTGCAAGCACGTTGATCATACGTCTTGTATCGTATTGTCAGTCAACATATTTTATTACGTCATGATATATTAGTGTTTCGTGTTAAAGTGAATTAAACAAACATTTCGAAAATGGAATTTTAATGGCTTTCACCTTCCAATAACAAAATACTGAAGTATGTTTTTTCTTTTAATCGGATATTTTTTGAAGTAAAGAAGATCGTTTGACGGATATGAAAGAGGAATGTTGTCATTTTAATATTTATAGTGATAAATCATCACATTCAATAAATTAATCTGAACAGAATCACATAAAAAGTTTTTTCAATATTTGTAAATATTGCGGATTATTATAATAAATGCGTATTTCGGTATAATATGAGGAGGAAAAAACATCTTTGAAATTTGTACAATCACGAAATACAATCAACTTACATTAACATCAATCTCCGATAAATTGGGTACCTACGCATGTATGAGAATGATGGATCACATTTCCCAAGTTAAAAGTACTTAGATAACAAATTACAAATAATATATCATAGATAATATTTTATCCTTTTGAAAATCTAAAACAAAGTATTAATATTATATAAATAAGCTTCTGCGGGTAGTTGGTTATATTTTAGGTATTATAGCATTTATAGGTACTACAATTTTAAAAATATAGACAATAAAAATTCTTGACTGGCCTAATTAAAAAAAACACTCACGCTGTATCTTAGATGCCGAGTGTACTTCGTCATTAAGCAGGTCACTGTAATGGGTATATTAAATTTTAATTTAATAATAAATCATTGTATACGAAGAAAAACGATTCTGAGCTGAACGCCTACAAATTAATTTGTGACTTTAACAATTTTGGTCAGTATTTTAAATTCAAACTCTTATACCGCGTAATTTTGATATTTTTGATGTGCTATAAGAAACACTTCGGATTAACCTTGAAATAAAATTATATGTTGTTTTTTAGATTTCTAAACATACGTTTAGAACACCTTATATGCCCATCCATCCGTCCGCTAGTTGCCAGTACATAGTTACGATTGACGATTGTTGATATATATTGTCGGTTTTTATTTAATTATTGTCCGTATAGTTACTATATACAATTGTATAAGAAATTATAATTTATTGCGTTGTATTGAAAAATGTTTGAAACCGGAAATTAAGCACGGTCCGAAAGTGAGCTTTCTGAACTTATTTTAAAATTGTATCATACGCAAATCGAAAACACATTCAATTTTTTGAATTTCATTATCAAATTAATAATTATTAATTTGATAAGTTCTTCACAAAAAATACCAAAATTAAAAACGCAAAATTCATTAAAAATGAATGAATTTTTTAATGAATCCCTAATAAATCAATAAACCTTAATACATTTATTATATAAAGAAAAAACAACAAATATAAATTCAATATAATTAAAAAATAATAGTATGGTTTCATACAACTTATCTCTGGGTAAATTAAACTAAAATTAAGTTTACTACCTTACTCGTATTTATAAATTATAATTGAAATCGTCATGTTTACACAATTTTCTTTCTCGTGCTTTCCATTTGAATTCTTTTTTAGTTATTATTATTGTTATTATTATTATTCATATGTATAAACAGAAAACTAATAAGTAATAACACATGAGTTATTTATGCAAAAATAATAAACGTATAACGGGAAAACACGATGTAAAAATTAAGCAAATTGTAGTCATTCGTGTTAATTAACGAATAAATTGAATTATTTCAAGGCATACCTACATTAATGACATTGAGCAATTATTACATGTGATGGAAAAAACGTTTTGGTGATAATTAAAGCGACGAATCCCAGTGAGTATTACGTATGATCAAATAGTGTTCACAATTTGTATTTGTATAAAATGGCTTGCAAAGAATGGATGTTTTTTGTAGAATGTTTTCTATTTTAGGTCCTACATTTTTCTGGACGTATATTTTCCTTTGGAAATTTTATCTTTCAATGTTTTTCCCCCGGGGTAGTCATTACAGCGTATTCGTTTCTCTTGTCGTATTTTTCCTGTATATGTATTTTTCGTGTCCTGCGGCCAACGACAGCGTTAGATACATGTAGAAAAGGCGTTATGGCAGCGTCTCCACAACGTCCCGAATAAACATTGTTTTCTCGTTCACTGCCATAAACGTAATCTGAGAGGGCGGGCGAGGGTGGCGTGTTTTAGAGAGGGACAAAAGTATCATTTTTTACTCGTTTTCCCCGCAGAAAAATATATTATTATCTAATGACTTTAACGGAAATGGCAAGAACAAAAAACAAACAAACAGTAAAGACCACGAATGAAAACAATAATATTGAAGTTTACGTAAAGTCCTGCTCGCTTATATAGGCGTTTCGAAACAAAATATAACTCATATTTATCCTCCGTGACAATCGTTAAACCCTGTCCCTCCCCCCTCTATATCACCATTGCTCAACTACTCTTACCACGATATAATTCTAATACATCATAATATATAATTACCAGAACTAGCTATTTTTGCAATTTCTGCAGTAAGACAGGGATATCCAATATTCACACACCTGGTAGCCGTCAAAGATTATAATATACTATTATAGGCAAACATTTAGATGAATGTTGGAGAGCGAGAGAAGAAAAACTCCAATCGAACGGACGATGATAATAATCTGTCGTTATTATCAGCTTGCCACAGGTGCCGCCGCCGCCGCTCTCAAACAGACTATACAGGAAAATCCGATTCCGCCGAACACACACACACGCTCACTAGCGCCGACGGTGTCAGATTCAATTGGCCACCCCCGAAGCCGGAGATTTTGGATTAGTTTCGGAACGGCTTGCTGTGTATAATATGATGTCATAACCGTCCGCTTCTCGTCCGACACGACCTGTACTCCGAGGGGGTGGTAGAGGCGGCTTAGCGCGAGAAATCGCAGTCTAGTGTGGGGGGGTGGGGCATGCAGAAGGGGTTGAGACGAAAACGCGCGTCCATGACGTCACTGTAACTCATCGATTGTTGTACGTGTGCGTGTGCATATATGTATGTGCGTGGCGTGTGCGTGTGTAGGGGTGAGGGGGTATGGGTTGGTGGGAGAGTATAATATGAGATACGTACAGCGAACGACCGCCACCCTTCGCGCCAGAAAGAGCAACGCAATCCGACGACGTCACGGACTTACTGATATACGCACAGCGCGATTATCATAATATTATAAGAAAATGGAGAAAAACGATTCGGTGTTGTTGCCGTAGATACATCACTAGGACTAGACAAAACGTCTAAACGGGTTTTGAAATACGGTCGGTTTTTGTATTCATCCCGAAATACATCCGACGACTCCTTAGGGATACCACGTCCTACATAAATTAGTTAGTTTAGTAGTTAGATATTTAAATATTAAGTCTAATCATTCAACATTATAACTCTACGATATTATACAGATTTGTGATTACAGACAATCGAGTTCGTCGTTCGAATGTTCGATGTTATATCGTGCACTTCAGCCGAATGTCGATTTAAACGCAAACTAAGAAACTTGTTGAAAACACGATCTTAAATGAAAACAGTAGACTTTATTTTAGAATTAATTATTAAAAACACGACTACATCAGTTACAACTGTCGAATTATGTCTATGACCATCGAAGTTACCCATTTTTCCGAGTCCCGATTCTGACTCCAACTTCATCCACGGTACGATATTCATAAATTATATTTGCGTTGTCGGAGAACGCTAAAAGAACGATATTCGATTCGTGAACGTTATATAGTGTACAAAAAACAAAAATGAATAAAATAAAAGGAAAAAAATCGATTTTCCTTTTTACATTTTTTATTTTATTTCCCCCGATATATTATTGTCGTCCTAGTCGCCATACCCGAACAATCACGCCCATAATATCGACGGACATAATATAATATCGTATACGATGCGCAGCACGCAACCTGCAACTGGAACACAGACACATTACGCGTGACGCGAAAACCAAACTAGAAGATAAGTTCCTCGCCTATTTAAAATTTCCAGTCCGACCAACGACACTATATCCGGTATTATGGAGATGCTAGTTGATATGACAAAATACGCCCATTCCACACCTTGTCCAACTTATACCCAACGGATTGTAAATAATGTGGTACTCTATTTGGAAGCCATCATAAATTAAATTTTAGAATTTGTAAGTTTAACGGCGCCTACTATAATGTGATAAAAATTAACCGATGGAAGGGGTGGGAGGATTCACACATAAGGCGTCAAAGCGTACTGTGTTCCAGACCTGCAAATTATGTATTTTTTTAATGACAACGTTTTGGTATGTTAGTTGTATTATATTTTGATATTTTAACAGACCAGGATGAAATAAAAATAATACAATCGAATGATTAAGTTGGAGTCAATCAATAGGACACCATAACAATAGACATAGTCATATTTTGTAAATAAGTTATAGTTTTTAAGAGCTTTCGAGAACCAAAATCGAATGTTTGCAGTCAATTAAACGTTAACGAAGCAAATAAATATAAAAACAGTGACAACTTAAGCAAACATTGTAAACAAAGTAAACATTGCTTTCAGAATACATCTAACAATGTTTAGAACATCATGCGAAGACAAAAGATCGTTTTCAGTATGAAGAGAGTAAAAAAAGTGCCTATAGGACCAACGATTACCTAAGGCCTCGGTCCTTATAGTCCTAAACACACATTTTGGACAGCTGCCACTCTGCGCGATCGACTTTTCCAATTGGCTTCGTCATCGCTCCTCTACATACCTAACACACTTTTTCAAATCTTTAAAAGTAAATTATGATATTAAACAAATGTCAGGTATTCGAAATCATACGTTGTCGAGCACACAAAAAGATTTACAAAAACAAACACAAACGCATATAGTATTATTAAAACGGTGAGGTTTTGAAAAATGTCATTTTTGCCTGTTGTAATATTATACATGATACGACGTTGACTACCGCGCGTAAGCCTCGTTCAATCTCACGGTGCGTCAACGGCGACGGTCGTGTAACTTTTCGTACGCTGCCAACAAAAAATACATCATTCAAAAACCCCCGAGTAACGAGTTAACCACAGTTCTACAAAATACTATCGTTGTTTAGTGTTCAGGTACAAATTAGTAACGAACATTTCGGTGAATAAAACCTTATTATCCTTAAAAAAATAATACCCAAGTCATATTTTGTCCCTCAGGTTCTAATGTAAGTACTCAAACAACCACGAAATAAATATAATTATTACATTTACAATCTATTATTATTAATCTCAAATACTATAGCTGGCTGGGCAAATCTTCTAAATTAATTTTAAAATTTTCCACTGCTGCAGCTGACGGTGTTGTAAGCAACTTTGCGTTTAATTATTTTACCGTTTTCTATTATATTCAGTTTCCATTCAATTAAGTACATATTTGTTTACCTGTCCAATCACATTGTATGTAAAATATAAAACTCGAAAATGAAAATACTATAGCTTAACTTCTTGTTGAATATTATAACGAGTTATTGATTTTAGAATAGTTGTGTTTGAAATTGTTATTTTGAAAGTTAATAAAAAAAAAAAACACTTTTTCCTAAATTTAATTTCCAATAACATGCATCTGTACAACAATAAAGAAATATATCTTCTCATTGTTCTCTCCCAACTTTGTGGGAAAATTATAATTTTACCAATGATAACAATTTTATTATTGTAATATGTAATTTTTAATTTTTATAACATAACGTACGAATTACTTTTATTTTGAAAATATCTTATTGAGTACAAATATTAAAATACGCTTAACAAATACATGCAAATTCACTATATCATGGATTGTAGTATATTTTGTTAAATTAATAAATTATATTACTACGAAACTTCCGGTCTATTTGATTAAGTTTGGTGAACTAAATACCATTTAGTATCATTGTATCTACCAGTTACCACTACTGCAGCGTACAGTATTAATGATTGCTATCATAGACCTTAAAATATGACTAAACCCTACAAATTGTTTATCGATACACTCATCGTTAATTCAATTTGCTTTCATTGTATGTACACTATAGTATGTAAAATGTATGTATTAAGTTGATAAATTCCATTAAGTGCTTAAATCTATAAATAAATGGGCAGCGAGTATGAAAACATATAATAAATAAAACTTTTTGTCAAATTTTTATACCATAAATACATTTTTTGTTCTTTTTAATAGCAACCCATTGTTTGTTGTACTAATATTAATTGTCTATATAATATAATTACCTTGGTATATTAACAACGGATTTAATTAAAATAATCGGCTGTACGTTATATACTCAACATTACTAAACCAACACCAATTAAAAATGGAACACATTCCGTCAGTAGGTATATTAAAAACTTCAGCTATTAATGATGTAGGAGGTAAATAATTTAAAGTGATTTTAAAGAAAATCCTTTACATGCAGCCTTACGTGCCGTCACATGTTCAACACTTGAGTAGGGAGGTGGGTAGATATAGAAGTTAAATACAATAATCTTATAAAATTAACAATATTATAAGATACAACTACTTAAGTACATTAAATTGAAGATTTCTACACGAATATTAAATTCCTTCTTTTTTTCAGTTATTAATGTGTGGATTCGAATTAGGAGTTAAAGAATAACAATTTCCTATGTATTTATCGGTAAGTACACAACTTTTCACCTTTACGCAATAACTTCAACTTTATACATCCTATAATATCGTATTATTCATGTATTTAAATATTGGAAACAATACCCTAGGTACATTGTTATAGTTCGACAGTTTGTGCAAGTTACGTGTAACCTGCCAAATTCGTGACTGAGTAAAGGTGACCTGTTAAAAGGGAAGATGCACGCTAGAATAATATATTTAGCTGGTGGTACGTGTCTACCTTGCAGATTTTCGATAATTCGGAACGATGTATCTAAACAAACGATATTTAAAATACGGTATGCAAATAATAATAATAATAATAATAATAATACAAACAATTAAAAACAATCCAAAAAAACAAAACTTTTTTTAATTTAATGTAAATTAGACTTAAAATGTAATTTTTTTACATATAAAATATGCTGATGAATATATAGTTCAAATTTTAAGATATAATCATGTATTCATGTACATCGGATTATACATCATTATGAAGATTATTATTCCCAAATTGTGCATTAAACATGAAAGTTAGTCACTGAGGTTTCAAAGTAGCATATTCAATAATTGTATATCTAATACACACTTAAAAAGAGATTTTTAACACTACTCTAAATTACAATCAAAATCATTTGTTGCAAGTTAAATGTCATCACATCTCAATGATTAATTGTATATTGGTACATACATATATTTATAAATAGATAGATGTATACAATTAAAAATCCATGTTCAAACAACATTGAAATTAAACTAATAATATTTTTCCAGCAGTTCCTTGTCAAATTATTGCGTTTTTCAGGTTTGTATCTCTGACACACAAACTTTTGTTTTTAACTTCCCTTCCTTTAATCATCCTACATAAGTAAATGTTTTATGTTGCAAGTTTCAACTGCACAAAACCATGCGCCTCGTTTCTACATCTTAGATAATGATCGTGAGCACTAGGGTTTTGTGTAAAATGTTTCGTAAAAGTTTTGAAATGGAACAAAGAAATTAGAAATTATGTTTCATTTATAGTTAATCGTGTAAGTTTATGGAAACTAATTCTAAAAAATTGAAGGAATAAATTATTTATTGTTTTTTTTTAGTTAACATATCGCACCTATATTATCATACCTATATATTTTCTTTTTATTTATTATCTTTCAATATTTAAACTATTACAACATTTTCATTTAAAGAAAACAAAAACAAGAAAAAAAACCTATAATTCAATTCATTGAACCTGGCCCTGGCCCTGGACATATCACCATCATAACCAAAATATTATTTAAATTTATGATTTGATTCCTTATTTCTTGTTCATTCCATAATTGTTTAAACAAGGAAGACTAATATAAGAAAAATCGTAATCACCCAATATCGACAAAATTCTTATTGAACTCTTGGTAAAAAGCGACATTTAGTATTTTTATTGCAATAGAATATCATTCAATATGTTTATTTGTTTAATTTGTTTTCTACATAAATTGTTTTGATTTTTTAATAAAAATATTATTACAATAATACAATACATTACTATATAAAAGCTTGAACTCAGAATATTTTAACGGTTTTTGATAGAACCTTGAGCAAAGCACTCCGATTAACAGAAAAACATATGTGTATAAATTAATCCCCTTTACCACATAAGACAATTAAATTTACTTCACTATATGTTTACATTATAAGATTTGAAATGTACTTGATGAAGTATAGTTTAGTTTGATGTTTATATATTTAAAATTGTAATATTTTCAATACAATAAGATAACCGATATATCTGAATTATGGTCTATGAAAAGATAAATTATCGTTTAAGACCGTAATCTGAAAAATATCTTTTAAAACCTTTTATGACATAAATATTATTGATGTATGAGAAAATAATTTAATTGATCATTAAAAAGTAATTTACATGGATATAATATAATACTTAGTTTCTTCAGTACTAAATAGAATATTTTAGTTTATAAACGAAGAAGATAAATTAATCACCAACTAAAACACTGTATTGCTTTGTAATTAATGTCCATCTTAACACTTGACATAAGTTTCAAATGCATTATAATAAATAATATATTCATAACAAACGTATATATACTATAGTATTATACATAATATAATATGATGTAATACCATTTTCTATACTCTATTCTATAGAGAACAAAATGTACATAACGTTTACAAATTGTCAAAAATACCTAAATTATTTATAATTGAGTGATTACAATATTGAAAGTATATATACATTTATTTTTATTAAAATATTTAGTACCATATAAAAATAATAAAATAATAAAAAAATAAGAAGAACTAAAAGAAGAACCAATGACTAGGCGATTTTAGTTGTAAATATAGTAAGTTATATATTTGAACCATTAATTACCAGTATTTTAAACTAATAGTTTTGTTGGGTGGGCTGAAGAAACCTTTCCTCCTCTTAAGTCTTAATTTTAACTCTAGTTACACCTATGTTAATTACAACTTAAAATAAAACTAATTAAAAACAAATTCATATTTATAATAATCGATTTATGTTTAAAAACAATGGTTTTATAAATTCATTACTGACATGGTGTGATTAATTGTTTTGAAACTAAACATAATTTAGTCAGTAACTAAGAACCTAAAGCATTAATAAATCGCTCAAAACTTGGTAGCATGTATTATTAGTGTAACACGAATTGTATTTTGAGACAACAATTCATTATGTTTTTTTTATTAATACTTAAACTTTAACGTCATAAACAACAGTGTGAAACTTTGACAGAATAGTAAGAGATTGAAGATGAATAGGTAACGAAAAAGAAAAGTGGTAATTCAATAGTGTTTAAATTGCCATCATCAGTGATGTTCAAATGCCGACAACAAGACAATTTGTCAAGAAACGGCAATGCGTTTGATGAATTGTCGTATATTCATGTGTACAATTCCTAGGTGGAGGCTATCACTACTTTCATTCCAAAAGAAAAACAACATCTCTCAATCAACTATTAATTTTTTGATAAAATTCCTATTGAGAATGATATTATTGCTCGTCTGTGGCTGTTATAAATACCACAGAATAATGTCCAAAAAATATTTCTTTCATTATTTTTGAAAGCTATTAAAAGTTATTGACTGGCTGTAAATTCCCGTCTGTGTTCATCATGAGATACATAAATAAAGGGTTTCATAAAAAAAATTACTTATTATATGTGCCTATATAGAAAAATACTCACCACTAAGAAATTTGTAAGAATGTATGTTGTTTAGCATTTACTAATATTATTGTGCGAGAAACTCTAGAGTGTGCGAAATAAAATAATTTGCATTTTTATATCCACATTTAATATTATACGTTATTCGGGTAGTTTTTAGTGTTACACTCATAACGTAGCTGTGCATGTTCGAAAAAGACCAATATTTCTTCGGTGACGCTCTGAGAATGGGTCTTAAGAACGGTAAAAGTAATGTTCAATAAACAAAAACTATATCTATTTTTTTTGTTAAATAAAACTTAACTGAGAGACGCGAATTGTTTTAGATCGGAAGCATCAAGACAGGGATCCTTTATAAATATTTGTGGGGCAATAGCAGCGTTTGACTTGGTCCGTTCGACTTGATTTACTTTCAACATTTTATTTGTTTGCCCGAGTATTTCGATTGATTCGCAGTGCTCGGTACTCGGTAGTCCTCTAGGAACAGAGGACAAAATCCAAACCGACAACCAATACAGAATCTCAACCATCGATCCACTAGTGTAACACGAAAGCCTGACAATTTTACATGCCGTCCGTAGCTACGATAAAAATAATCGGTTTGACATAAATCCTGTAGTTAACGCTTGTGCGCCATAAGTGATGACATGTCAATATGTCATGATAACCAATCGTGTACATAAAAAAAATTGCTCTCTTTGGAATTCCTAATCCATATTATCCAGCGATTATTCTTCAATTTAAAATTATTGATAATATACTAATTGAACATAATATTGATTATAATATTAAAGAATAATTTGCAATTGTATGACATTTAAAATCATTTGTTTTGATCGTTTCTCTCGAAAGTCTCGTCATTTATCATTGCCTATTTTTTTGAAATGTTATGTCTTTACTTTGGCACATTAAAATAAAAAACCGTCACGAAAAAGTGTCCACGAAAAGCGTTACCTACTACATTCAAACAAAGTGAGTCGTGTAAGAAACTGGAATTCGTTGTTTTGTTATTGTTAGTTTTGATTTAGCCATCAGCGCAAACACATGTTTCTCTTCGTGGAGCGCCTGAAATTATACGACCTACCCATCGTTATGTGTGGAGATTTCAACATAGACTTTCGTTCAGATGATGGTGTACGCTTCCACCAATTCATGAGTAAAACATTCGGCTGTACACTGAATAATTCCGTGGACGTTTCCACGACACGAAATATGACGTGTGCTGACAGTATCTTCACGAGAAACGTATCCAATGTACAAACGCTTGCATAAGTATCCTACTTTACATACCACCAACCACTACTTAGCGTTACGTCTCCTGATAATGTAACTTGTTAACCTATAAAATTAAAATAATTGCATGACAATAACAGTCGTGTCTTTATTTTTTCGATCATCCATTTCTATTTTTCCGATTTTCAGTTGGCACGGGACGCGAAATTTCACGGTTTGATTTCGACGCACTAATAATTAGTAGGTACCACAACGGGAAATTTCGTTGCTAAGGATATACTAACAATAAGGAAAGACATAAAATGTCCCAATGTGTTGCAGACTCGTATGCATGCGTTTTCACTTGTAGGCGGTTTTCATTGACTTTTGCCGATGAACTGTTACTTTGCCGTCGCCAAAACTGTCGAATTTTTTATTTTAATTTGGAACCTTTATTTATTGATGGAAACATTGTTCCATATATTCCATTTTTACTCGCAGTATAACAAGTGCAAAGTGTACTCCGTGTACCCAAACATAAAAGTGTTCATTGAACTGAACAACAAAAAATATGACTTTCTTTATATTTCCTACATGACTACATGCATTAGGTATAAACATGTTCACTATACTATAATAAAGTGGTATATAAAATTACAATAACGACTATGAATACAATGATAATATTGGTTTTGGTGCTCGACACACCAAGATTAATATTTACGCAAGTCTTTTCAGACTTTCAAAGTAGGTACATTATTAAGAAGAATATACATAGGTACTTTACAATATTTATGATTTTATACTTTATTTCAATCGATTGTATAATGTTTTTTCTCTTCCACTTATTTTATCCAAATACGTTCGTATTTCGTATTCATATCTGAGTTGTATAATACTCGTATATATTTTATTCCAGAGGTATAATTTTTACGGAGAAGGTAGTAAATTTACTCATTGGCCATCATTAATATTTATGAAGTTTTGTTTTTCGAAATAAAATACGTCATCTAAGAGTAATAGTTTTATTTTATTTCAATATATTTTATATTTGTTCAATATACGAATATATAGTCATATGCAGAAATCAATGATGTTAAAATAAAAACATTAAAGCAAACGGCTACAGTGTTCCGCTAAAAATCTAAAATTTAGTAGGTACCTATTAGTAGTTAATAATAACTAATATTCTAATTTTAAATTTAATTCTATCTAATATACCTTACTTTCAGTAATGTCAGATCGACTTTTTCCAAAAATAACCACCCGAAAATTAAACCTATTACAATGTATTTATACTGGCTGAAACTAATTTTAAAATCACATAATGTTACTGCCTCAAATTTTAATGTTAGATCCAATGAGCAATAGTATGATAGAAGCATATAATATTATATTTAAGACGAATGAAACAGTGATTACATAACTGAGAAATAAATAAGATTTTGCATAATATTTGTCTATTTAAATTGGAAGAACTGTAAATATTACATTATGCTGTTTGTTATACACTAAATTGTGTAGTGCTCTGGCGACCAATTAATTGGGAGTAAAAAAGAAACACCCAAATTCATAGCAGTCCTAGCCCAAATTATAACAATTTAATAATAAATTAATTACCAACTTGTAATAATATTCACATCGAAACTTAGTAATAGATAGGATACCAGTCTGAACACTGTATGTCTATATGACTAATATTAGACGATTGAATGTATTTTCAAGTCTGTATTTTTTTGGGAGTGTTATTTGATATCGTAAATATATCAACAATAGAGTGGGTGATCCAATCAAATTACGTTAGAAAAATTATAGAACGCTTTGATTGGCACCTTCATTATAGCGTAAAACCAGCAATAACATGTCACTTCCTGCAAGACAAAACTTTTTATTATTTTCGTTGTACCAAGATATCTAATAAGGGTTTGGAACATAAATCAGAAGAACGATTTTGATTTATTTGTATTCCTGTATCCATTCATGAATCACGTTCGTTGCATTTTTACTCTTAAAAAGTGTATAACAGTTACCTATAAGCAAGAGATTGGATAAACATATTATTGTTCAGAGGTTACCCGAAGTAAAATTAGTTTTTAATATTGAAACTATATGTATTTTAAATATACATTGGTAGTATAATTATTTAATGTTAATCTTATTATATTTTACGAGTGTTATACATATTTTATTTTATGAATTATACAGTAAAATCTACATTTGAAACCCCATTCTTTTAATATGGGATTTTTTGTTTATCATCGCAAATATAAAATTGCTTTGACCCAGCCTCCATACATTGTTATAATCAAATCAATGTCCACATTATAAAAGCTTAACTACATTATCTACCTATGGTAAAAAAAAATACTTTACATTTGGCATTATTTCATATTTATTGGTGTTTACGGTAACTATAAACCTAATTATTAATAATCGATTAAAACATAAATTTAAAATAATGTTGGTCATAATGTTAATGTTCGTGCTAAAAAAAATTAATTTATACAATTTAATGGATATATTTTATGAGTTATGACATACATACATGATTATACCAAATTTATTGCTTAATAATATGGACCTACGTCAATAATAAGATAGGTACTAACAAATAATAATAATATATAATAAATTTTCATATTAAATTTAAGATTATAGGTAAATATATATAATATTAAGTTATTTACTTAGAATAATTTGAAAAATATGCCTTGCACACCTATAAAAATAAATATCTATATTATATTTATAAATTGTGGCATTATAGAGATCCACAAATAATCTAGTAGCCTAAAATTACATGGTTTGTAATCCCACCCTATTTTACAAAAATAATAATATCATCGATACGGCTGGATCCATAACCGCCATGACTAATGTCAGCAATGTTACTCAGAACAATGTTATCACTTTATTATTATTAAGTTCTATTCAAATCTAAAAATCCCAATATTACCTAATCAATAATCATTTATAACCTATAGGATCTAAGTTATTATTGTTTTCACACAATTGTTACATATTTAATTCAACATAAGCTACAATACACATATTATATAACAATACAGGGAAAAATATGTTTATCAATAGTCACCACTGAATTAATATTATCTAAAAACAAATTTTTTTTTTAAATTTTTTGTTCAAATCAATATGGTATTCCGGCCAATAAAGATAAATAATTTTTTCCATTACTTGATTTGATAAAATTATATATTTACTAAAAATATATAATTCACATATTAATATTAATATTAAGTTTGTGTAAAAAAAATGTATTCAGATTTATAAAATGTACTAATTGTTTAATTATATCTGTGATATACACCTATATTATGTTAATAAATGAAAAAAGTATGACGATTTTATTGGATAACTAAAAAAATAAAGTCATTAATTTTAATCACATGGAATTTTATGCGATGCCTGACATAGCAAATAAAGGCTTTCCTTCGTCTACTCCATAACCAACGTTGTACTCTCAAAAAGCCATAAATATCTTTGAATAGCCTCTGGGTTTGACTTCCATACAATAATATTAGAATTCGGTCTCGAATAAACGAGAATTTATTTTTCCGATGGACCTTTTATGGCTTATCATTCGGATTTACTACTGTCTTTTCTAGATGGTCAGTTTGAATATTAATGTTTTATCTGTTTGTTTTATATTTTTTTAAATAGGTTCGATTCAACCAGATATGAAAAAATTCATACCGAACACAAAAATATAAAATCAGCACACAAAAAATCTGATGTTATATTTATTATATACGTACCTATAAATATAATACAGTTATAAACATAGTATATTAAATATTTATGTATCTCAGTATTAAAAAAAAAGAGAGATAAAAAATGTCCGCTAGCTAATATGATATTTTGATGAAGGCATTTGGCATAGCACATCGTTATCTTTAACTGCATAGAGTGTGTAAATTAAGTGAACTATATATTTATAATTTACTATACAACAGTAAAGGTCTGTTGAACTAAAAACTGACGGATAAGGGTAAGAATTTCAGACCTATTGTGATGACGGCGCACATTATATTGTTCCTTTACAAAATTCTGGCGTTAACGAAAACCTAAGATGGAAAAATTAAACTTTTAATCTCGTCCTTTTTTATCTTGTGATTTAGCCATAAGACTTGACTAAATCAAATCATAAGTATAGTCGGTTATATATTTTGACTTTGTACGCTGGAATTTTACTTAATAATAAAATATTTCACAATGATTTAAGTTTAATCAACTCAAAGAAACAAAAACAAGTACATATTATGTTTAAGCACATTCCACCAGTCTATAATAGGTACCAGAATGATGAAGGTAAACTTTTTTTACCTCCCTTTGTAGAAATTATGTAGGCACCTTTAGCTCAAAATTAATTTAAAAAATATATAAATATTAACTTTATCAAAAATAAATATATTTGATTTGATTTCCGCTTGTTTAAATTTGATATGTCTCTTCTAAAATGTAGGATTTACGGCGGGCTTTCCTTAAGATAAAAATAAAACGAAACTTTTTAACATGTCAAGACTTTTAATCGTTTGTTGTTCGTTGAAATATTACACCAATAAATTCCAATGATTTAAATACTTTAGCGTAGTACTGTAAACATGTCTTTCCACTTTGTACAAAATGAAAAGAAGGAAACAATGATTGTGCTTTTATACATAAACACAGATTAATTTCAACAATAAAAACAGTCATTTTCTGATATTACCGTAGTAAATGCACAGATTATACAGACTATGGTAACAGTTTATGATTGTACCATAAGATCCATATCATAAAATATAGTATATAACGTCTTATAACCAAACCATATATTTACATTTAATTTCAGTACATTTTAAAAACAAACTTCCTATTTAAGTATCAGTGGTAAATTGGAGATTATGTGTGGATACTGAGTATACTCATTGTTCCGTAACAAAATTATTAAACTTTTGAGTCGTCCAGAGTAAAATATTATTTTATGAGTATCGCTATAAAATATTTTTTTTTTTACAAACCACCCCTACACATAATACAAATAATTAATTGTTCTATAAGAAAAAATTATAACTTTTGGTTAGTATTTTTTATATTTTATACTACGGCTCAAAACAACATTGACTTCAAAAAAACAGAGATTCATAGAAAGGATTACTCAAAAATAGTTGACTTGATTAAATACACGCTTGCTTACAGTCTTACACTATTGTTTTCGTCGATGTTTCTCTCAAAAATAACTAAAAATTTGAAATACATAATTTTTAAATTATGATCTACCTAGTGACCCTTCTCAATTTATAATAAAGATAAAGTGGCTATACACTTTTCAAATTGTTTACTGCACTAAAAATTGTTTTTAAAATCCATAAAAAAGACTAGTCATTCAATACCTGGGAATTAAAAATTTAAATTAAAAAAAAATATTTTCATGAAAGCCCTCATACATTTAATGCACTTTCCAGATAGCTATATGTAAAGAAAAATAATACACTATATCATTCCTAGGTTTTGGAGGAAAGCGATACTATTATTTTCCAGTTTCACTATCCTTAAGTTATTTGACATTAGATATTTTATTTTGTTAAAACAAAAATGAAAAATCAATATCTGTCTACTAACATAAACTATAATGGTGTTGGAAGGGAGAGTTTATTATTATTGCACTGGCCTCCTAATTTGCATAAAATCATCAAATGGCGTGAGGTGCACTATGCAGGTGGTTAAAAAAACGCCAGAAACCGTTCGTGTGCTTCGTTTACGTGTTAAGTGCGCATTATACTTTTTAATGTGATTCCCATTGGACGTAATATTTCAATTTATTGGGTCACGCCAGCAGCCGTAGTCCCTTTGATCAAATTACATTAACGTGTGAATAAAAAAGTAATGATAACAACACAAGAGACCATACTCACGCTTCACGCCTTCACATAGTTTTTTTAAGCATAAATTAAATCAATAACAAACAAAATGTACTGTCCAATACATCGATTGTCAAGTTATATATCAACTTGATAATTTACATTTCTAATAACCTTCGATCAAAATATAGTAAATTACTTTGTACTTGTGTATTAAATACCATCAATAGATTTTTCCTAATTTAATACAAATAGTGAATAGTCTGTTAATAAGTTTAGTAATACATTTATGTTATAATAAATAATTTTTCTCTAAATTATATTTAAGCAGTGAGCGATTTGCACTCGTGATAGAAACTTAAAATTTTTTTTTAAAAATATGTCATTATTATTGCGATATTTTAACAAACACGATTGAAACAAAGTATTATAAAACGATTACAATTCCGTTATTCAATATTTACTTACTTAAACTCAACGCTCATAGGTCATTGATTGTTTAAGTACAAAAAACCATATTTTACATACTTTGCAAGGTATAAATATGTTTAACTAATTTTAAGTTAACTGATTATATCATTAGTTCATAGGACATACCTACAAATTTATTTAGTATATAGGTACTCAAAAAATGTATTAATATTAAGTTTTATATTGAGTATAAAATGACACTGATAGTACACACCCCAGAAGTCTAATCAATACTTTTCACCCCCTTTTAAAAATAATCGTGTTTATTTTCCAATTGCTATTTACTTTTTTGTATTTTTTAATTATTCAATAACAATATTGACACTTAATTGATCTCATAATAATGATGAAATAATTTCTACAAAGTACCTTACGATGAACCTCATATTTTTTAGTTTAGATAAAAACATATTTTCTTAAGAAGACCTCATTATCAGAAACCATTAAAAAATGTAATGTCACTATAAACTAAACTAAAAGAAATATTGACTAAACTTAAATGAATACTAAACTTTATTAAGTTAAAATAAATAAACACCAAAATTGGTGTAAAAATTAAATATATTAAAATGCTCATCAAAATTCTTAATATTTTAAATATTACCATAAATAAATGTAAAGAATTTATAAAGAAATATTGCAATATTTTATAACAAAAATGTAACTATTTTATTTTTAATTTTCATTACGGTTTTAAAATAAAATATTAACACTAAAATAAATTCTGATACTAAATCCTTAGTATGTTATGTTTATCAATCATTATATTAAATGACAATTGTTTTTTTTTCTACACAATGTTAGTATGGTTCAAAACGTACGTTAATAAATGACTCATTAATTTGTGGAACAGGATAGATACTAAAATAAACAATTATATTTGCAAAATTAAAACACAATGGCAAATTAATGAGTTAGGTATCCGATATAAGGGTTCCATGAGTGGAGAAGCCAGTTTGTATTTAAAAAATCCAAAAACAATAGAAAAGGGGATCAAACTCGTCCAATCGCAAAGCGTGTAGAAAAAGAACATTTATCTATTAATGATCGCGGGTCGCAGAGATAATAGGAAGTATCATTTTTCAACGTTCCGTCAATATACGTCAAATAGCTGTCGTTACAATATATATTGAACGTCAGGTCACCCCCTGTGGAATCTATGGTTCACATGACGGACATCCGATCGGAAATACGATAATCGGCCCTCTTTTGGTTTTAGATTTATCCTCTGTTCAAAATATCCGTTAACAAGTTCCACTGATCACTGATTTGCATCAACGTGTTACATCATTACTCTATACGGTAGTTATTATTAATATATTATTTTAGAAAGTGTACTATTTTGATTTACTTTCATTTATTTTAATAAAATACGAATCCTAAAAACAATTATTATGAATGTTTTGTTTTATTGAATCAGTATGTGCAGATCGTGCTATGATAACAAAATCACAGCTACCTATTTTCAAACAAAACAAAAAAATTAAATACATTTATGGAATCATAACCTGCAACTCATTTGAAACGTGTCATTTAAATGAGAGCATTTGTCCTTTCCGCAATAACAATTTACAATAACCCTGGACAATAATTAGAAATCAGTCAGTATTGTAATTTACATTCAAGTCATAAATTACACTACCTATAAAAAAATAAAGATACATTTTTAAATTCTGGACAATCAAAGGAACAAAATATGTTAATATTTACTTTTTGAATTTCTTTGAATTATAGAATAATAAATTCGGTGTTTCTACTTTCAAATGACCTAAAAGCCCACTATTTTTTATTTTAACTATTTTTTAAATCTTAAGAATTTTCAAATTTTATATAATATTAGTTGCATTTTAGTTATATCCAAATCATTTTGCTAGCTCATATCATGTTTAATAATTTAACCTTGTACAATTATGTTAACCAACCACAAAATATATATAACATTTGATTGCAGTACGATTTATTATGATGAAGCAAACTATGAAGGACATTTTTGATGTTACTACTGTGTATTAAATCCACGAACATAGATAAATTATAAAATGTAAAATGGACGGCACTTGTGCCGCCAAGATTGAAGATTGTCATCGTTGTCTTTCACTCGTGGTGTAATATTACAACCAACTCCGGTTCAGTAAAATCAAAACTTTAGGCTTATAACTAGAAAAAAAATTACTTTAACTTATTATAATACCGTATAGTCAGGTATTTATAGAATATAAAAAATAATATTTCAGTGCCTTATAACACATATACAAGTTCCAATGAGTATAAAGAAAATTATATTTTCATAAAATCATAGAAACAGTTCTGCTCTTAAAGTTGTGTATCTAGTGAATTCTTATACTCCAGTTACAGTTTTAAGTTAATACTTTTTATTTCAAGAAACAAAATTTACCATGCCCCGTGTGTTACGGATAAATTGACAGATATTGGTAGATATGGAAAATATATTGTTGTTCTGTTTCACGAATTACTTTAAATGATTTTGTTTTCAAATAATAAAGAATATAGATTATATTATGTAATTACAAAAATATAACGATACTAATCAAAAAAAAAAAAACTTAACCATACATTCGTACAAATAAAAATTCAAAATAAAATAAATTGTCCAATATTAAGTAAAATATAAATGAATTTTAATTATAAAATTATGGTCACACGGCGTTCGAGGTAGGCTTTATAGCTACACTGCGTCATATTACGATCGTAAAATGGTTTTCCCAATATCGCAGAACTATGATATTTGGTTTATGCATTTCATAATTTAGGTTTAAGAAAACAAATTTTTTTAAATCCGTTTTTTTATCGTTTTTACCACCATTTCATGCTTATTCTGTACTAATTTTTAAATAAATAAAAAACGAAATTAACAAAAATAATATCACACATAATTACTGTGAAACTACCTAGAATACAATAAAACATGACCTGAACATTACAGATATTTTTAAGCAGAAATTTTTCTATTTTCTATTTTACTATGCCATTTATGTCATGTATATTGTAATAGCTAACAGGCATTTTATATTCCACAATACATTAGTATTTGTATATGCATAGTAAAAATATCATTTTGATATGAAAAGCCACTCTCGATGTGGCATGATTGAAATTTTGCACTAGGGCAGTAATGTTTTAGGGTACAAAAAAAAGTCATACAAATGCCCGACCCTATTCATTATGTATAGTCACGTACTCGCATATAAAGTTTATTATCTATATATCTAAAAAGTACTGATATACACGCAGAAATGTATAAGGCAATTCATTAATTATGTCCGATTAGTCGGATGGGTTCATGGAAACTATAATTCCCCATCCCAAAAAAAAATGTACATTCATCATAATAAATCACATTGCAGAACTTTTATTAAATATACCTATTAATTGTATTCTAAATCTTAAATATTTCCTACAGAAGTATAATTACATTCGAGTTGTAGTAAGTATTCCAAAAAAATTGTATGTATCGTACTTAGTGTCACCAAACAAATACATGGGTAGTATAGTGTAACACAGCATAATCGTACAAATAAAAAATTTCAAACATCACGAAAAATACATGAACAAATAAATTATTAGAAAATATTGTTAGTTTATGATATGGAAATATATCTCACACACTTTATTACTTAAACATATGTATTCTTATTCTTTACACAATGTTATACCCGAGTTGTTTTCGTGATTTATGAATGTATATTATGTTTACCTGTCAGTTGTACATATTTTCAGTGTACACAAAATAAGAAATCTAAAGGGCGTGTTAATGTGTTATGCTATGAAAATTTCAAGATTAATATGAAATGTATGGGTAAATACGTATAATATATTTTATTATAAAAAGGACACAATCAAATTTAGTTTTTTTAAGAAAAAAAATGCCATCAAATAGAATATTTCATATCTAATAGATTATAAAACTACATTAAAATCTCATTAGTAATTTGTTGTGTTCCTTAAAATTATCGATGTTCAACAAAGCAATATATTTTGTAATTTAAATCTAAAAACTAATAAACTATTAAAGTATTAACTTAATAATTATATCAAGTGAAGTAAAATAGGAGCTCGAAACAGTGGATTGCAATAATAATGTAGTATGGGTCATAACTCATAAGTATGTAATAATTAATCGAAAAACAGGTAAGCGAATATAAGCTGTTCATAGATTACAATCAGCTTTTAATTTCCAATATTTAAGAATACAGAAATTAATAATACTACGAAATACCAATTTTAATATTAATGGTATTTTGTTATGTTTCTTATTGTAATTATTTTACAATAAATATTTTTACATAAAATAATTGTTTGCAAGAAAAATCCATGAAATTTAAGCCTAAGATAAAAGCGTGCGGTAATATTATACTAAGCAAATTAATGTATTATGAAATACCAAAAATAATGAAATATAAAGCTCTGATTAAATTAAATCTGACTAATTTATGTTTAATATTAACTAAATTTAATTTAAACTGAACTATATCAAATAATTGGAAATAAAATCATTTAAAATGTATATAAGTGTATATTCAAAACATAACCAATCCAAAATACTATTAAATAAAGTTTAAATCCTAAGAATAATTCTTATCAATTTTAGAAAGACAAACTAAGAGCATTTGGTACATATTTAAAGTTGTTAAACTAATAATAATCACCAAAAAATAGTATAATAAGCTATTACAACTGTTTCATTTTATTTTGCCACTGTCTAAGAACCTAAAATTCTGTCGAATGAGATTTTTCGAGCATTAAAATGTTAATTACCCGACTCGGAGTCATTTTCAGTCGGCAATATCTTTTTTCTCTCGTTAAAAATGTTACATTATTTTCCACACAGTTACTCTTTTTCTCGTTTTCTTTTTTTCCTTTTGAAAGAACGAACTAAACAGTACAACACAAAATGAGAATGGGAATCTATAGGTTCTTTTGACAGAAAATAACGCAGACATTTGTAACATCATAGTTTTCCCATGTGAATACCACGACTTAACACCTACCAGTGAAAAATGACGAGGGCAGTACCGTCTCCCTTCCTACCAACAACACCCTATGCACTTAAAAGTGAAAATGAACGACGTACAGCTACTTGATTAAACATCATTAGTACTAAACACTCGCATAGTGAAACAGTATAAAAGTAACTGTCATGACCGCTAATTAAGCGTATTAATGAACCGACACGTCGTCCAATGATGTTCGAGATTAGTCGGCCACTTCTGCTTTCAAAAGAACATCATCAAAAAAATTGTTATATACACAAGTTAAGTAAGCCCGTGTAAAATTAAAATCACGCGTACCGTAAAATAATAATTATTAATTAAAATTATAAATATCCCTGTTAAAAGTAACTCAAATCATGATGTCACAAAGATACGATGCATTATTATTTATTTTCATTTAGGTTTTGTAATTGTTTTTGGTTTAATATACTCCAATAAAATCGTAATACTAAACATATTATATAGACACAATATCCATTAGATATAATGCAATAAGTGTATTGGTTACTAGGGGATAGTAATAGTGACGGGTGGAACATTTCATTAAAAAAGTCTTCCACTAAGGATACAAATATAACATACTTTTTAGTATTAAGCTGAGCACAGAGAAAAAACAACCGTCCACGTTTATTAAATATTTGATTGTGATTACACTATGATTACATTATGCGTAATATTGTTATGTTATTGTTCCCAGTACCTTCGTTCTTCATATTATGCCGGTATAGTCAAACCAACAATATTATTGATACTTTATGGAAAACTTTGATTTTTCATTATAACAGTAGGTATTTTGGATAATACTAGTATATAGGCAGTACTACCTATAACTGTTATAGTTGCATAACCTACTTTAAACCTTTATTATATTTAATATCAAACTGAATAAAAGTAGGTTAGGTACTCGTTATACAACATGGTCAGTGTTAATTGTATATTTTACAAATACAAGTAAAAATATTTCATAACTCATAAAACAAGCTTTTTAAGGTTAGCAGAGTTATCGTTAGATCTCAAGGACAATCATAAATAAATAAAACCAAATATCATAACTATGGCAAAAAAGAAACCCACTTGCAATTACGTGGAAATATGCTCGTTATTTATAACAAACAATAATTTTAATAATTGTAAGAAAATATAGTATTAATTATTCCAAAACATACGACACGTTTAAGACTACTCGGACTACGTCTCGTTGGAACTGTTATACGCTCGACTTCATTGGATATCTAAATTTCAATACTCACATACGTCTTATTGTACGTGCAAAATAAATAATAATTGCACTTATCGTTTGTACCAAATTTCACATTGTGATTAAAAATTTTAATATTGTTATTATGCACACATGGTCAAATAATAACCTATGAGAATAAATAATATATTTTCATATGATTTTTATCATGTGCTGGTGAGTGGATGGGGGTGGATGGGGATGGAGTACTCAATTACAGCGAATTCGGAAAGTGTCACCCCGTGCCTGACATTTTCCCCAAAACGTGAATTTTTCCACTCTAATTTATTATTTTAATTATCAAATAATCTTATACATCACTCGTGAAAAAAAAAATATATTATTAAAACGATTTCGTTTTCAGTTGAGTTTTCCGTATATGTATAAATCGGGTAAAAAATCAGTTGGAATTTCAAGTAGGTCGTCGAACGTACGAGGGCCACGAAACGATTACCCGACGATTGACTGACGATTAATTAAAAAAAACATAGGAAATCGCCACCGACCTGTTTAAATCCCCTGTACATGATGCGGATCTCTTGTCTCGTGAACTTGGTCTGTCGGCACAGGTCCTCTAGGGCGACGGGCCTAGGGTGCGGAAACGCAGACGTGTTGTTCAGCTGTTCCTCGAGCTCGATTAGTGTCGCCTCTTCGATGATCGGGCTGTCGGGGGGCGTCGCCATTGCACGGTGGCCCCCCAATCGTTCACCGTTGCTGCAGTTGCTGCAGTTGCTGCTGTTGCTGCCGCTGCCGCCGCTGTTGCCTCAGCTGTTGCTGCAGCCGCTGTCGTTGCCCCTGGCGGCGAGGTCGTTGCTGTTTGCGCTGTTTTCCCGCTCGTCGCACGCTATCAGCACACGCACTGGCCACCCGATGGTCCGCCCCGGTGCACCAGTTGTCCTGGTACGTCATCGTCCACGACAAGGACGACCGGAGCGATCGGCGGCGGCGGCCACCGCCCAATTATTTCGTTGCTCGGTTCAATATTTTAATGGCCTTTGGATCACCTAAAACAAGATGGATAATAATAATAATAATAATAATAATAATTTGAGCGGACAACAACGATATTAAAAATAAAAGGATCTATTAAAATCTGTCCGTCTGTCAGGCAGATCCAGCAGATCCGATTCGATCCGATCCCAAACGATCGAATATTCAAAATATAATACGTCGACAACGGGTTTAGTTCATATAAACCTATCAACATGGTACGGTATCCAACAATTGTGGATGGTTTGGCATAACTAAAAAGTTTAATAATTATAGTACGTCTTCACACTATGGATTTTTATGACGAGAAAATAGGATTACAACTATAGTTATAAAAACTGCACGCCATGGCTAGTTGAAATTAAATTATAAAGTCCTAATTAATCAGTAATGAGACACCTAAATTACCTTGTAATATTGTACGACCGAAGTACCAAAACACAAGGCCTTGGACATAATCATATTGATGCATTAAAATTTAAAAAAAATTCTACTCCTATAGTCACTGTAATAATACCTACCCTCAAAAAATAGATTAAAAAGGATATCACAACGAATTAAATATATATTAAACCCGTGTAAACCAGTGTAAAACAGTGTAAACCTAAATTAAGCTTCAATTTTAAAATATATTTTAATGCAGGCATAAAGAATAAGAATTAATGAATTTATTTTGCCAAAACTATTTCCACTTTATTATATTAATAGAATTCTCGAGATATAACTTAATTAAAACAGATTAATTCTGCAGTATTATATTTTGAAGTTCATCGATGAGCACAAACTGAATGATACAACCTCGTCATACTTTATGAATAAACAATTATTAAACATAAAATTGTAATATTAGCTATAGTTTTAGAAAATCACACAAATAATATTATTTTTATAAGACAGGTTAAATTATTTTATCGGTTTTATAAATCGTATTTTAAAAAATTAATCATTCTCGTTCATGTATTTAATCTTTGATACAGAGCTTAAAATATTATTTTCATATAAATGGTGTAGTGTTAATAGTATACTAATCGATTTTCCAAAGTCGATTTTTTTTTATTAATCTTTTTGAAAAATGGTAAAAAAATATTTATTTTATCATTAACAAGAATACAATAATAGTCTTTCCATTCGAGATACTTAAATTGTTAAATTATTATCACAAACATAAATAAATTCCAGAACTAAACTCTTGATAATATGTAACAAGGAACACGAACACTTAAAACATAAATTTTAAGCTTACATTATTTTAGAAATATGTATTTATAAAATAATCCAATAACTGTAAGCCACTAACTATATTTTAAAACAGGCCTTCTTTTTATACAATTTTTCGTATTTATTAATGGCTCTTTTCAAACATAAAAATAATATTAATTACAATTACAAACTATAGGCATAAGTACTGTAAGTATGCTATAAATATATTTTTACTTAATACATTTTGCTTCAAAGTAAATTTTTTTGATAAATTCGATAGTAACATAATATACGCAATACATAATATAATATAAATAAAATATCCAGCTATAAGCACAACGCAATAATTAACTTATAATAATAATCAATCAGAATTTAGACAGGAGAAGTAGAGTGTATATATGTAACAAATCAATAATATATATATATATGTTTGAATTTACCTAATCTCTCATCAAAACTTCAAAATATCTATAATTAATTAACGTGTACATTGTACATACATCAAAACTTTAAGAAAAATATTTCCTACTTTAATATGAAGTCAATAAAGTATCAAGCTTAAGTTAGTTTCAAAATTAAAAGTCAATATAACTTACTCGCGTAAATCTATCCATAGAGGAATATATTATTTAAAATGTGTTATAATAATGTTTAAATAGGTTAACAAATAAAAACACATCAAATTAAATATTTATAGAAAAAAGTAGCTTTTTAAGTTTAATGGAACACCCTTTAAATGCAATGACCTCTACACGTACCTAGTTAAATACATTATACAACCAACAGTCTCAGTACAATACACTTCAAAATAATATTATGGGAGTTTTTTGTTAAATATAGCATATGATATATATTGAATATTCAACTGGAATGTTTACAATGATTTAACAGTTGAACTGGCCCTTTGTTATTGTTAAATTTAACAAAAACAAAACAAACTTCGATTTATTTTACCTTTTTACTTGCTTTTCTGCCAATAAATGATTTATTGCTCGTAACACGGAGGTGCATAAAGTTACTATACTGCTGTTATTTATTATTTTGTTACATCTAATATTTGACTGTGTGCTTGAAATAAAAACAAAAATGGAATTCTGTGTGCGCCAAAGTGAACAAGATAAAATATTATACACTTAAACATTCAACTTTTTTCATAACTTAAAAAATATTTTACATATTTTTATGTAAAATATATTTCATACACACTACTCTAATAACGTCCAAGTCCAGACCTCTCGTATAACATCAATTTAGGGAAAAAACAGTGTCATAAATGCATATAATATTTTATTTTTCTGTAGTGTTTTAGAAATTTAATACTTATGTTTTTATATTATAGCATAATCATTTGAATTTTTAGGTAAGTACTAAATCTGGTTACAAAAAATAATACTTACCAATGACAAAACACATTTTATGACTTTTAGCCATGCCTTTAACACACATTTAAACTTCAAATATCACATAATAACTTTCAATAATAATTTTTTTCTTTAACAACGGCCCGTCACGTTTTTAATTTAATTTTAATTTTTTTTTGTCTACGGAAATGGCAGCCAACAGAATTCCTGGGAGGATTTAATTCTGATAAGTGGGTAAAATGCGGTTGGTTCCGAAATTAAAGTTGTGGAAATGTTTAATTTCTGTCGAGTAGTGAGTTTTATTCTCCGTCTCTGTCCAGTCGGAACAGAGTGCAATATAAAAAACAAAGGATGAAGAAACTTAATTAGTCTTTTAAGACGTCTTTTTGGTAAGCTTTAGTTTCCAGTTTTTTCAGGAACTATGCCAAAAACCACCGGGAGTTCCTTCGATGGATAATGTTTACAATAACTTATAAGTATACGAAAGACTATGAATCACAATAAAGAAAATATATTAGACAATACTTCTTATCATGTGCAGGCCAAAAGCTCTGAACAATACGTCATAACAACTCTATACCGTTCATAAAAAATATATTTTATAGTCTCCAGTACATTTTACACATTTAAGCACATAAATAAAAGATTTCTTTGCAAAATAAAACGATACATTTTTCATATATTCCAACTATTTTTTTTTCTGGGAAAGTCAAAGACTAAATTCCGATATTTATTTGTTTAAAAATAATATTAAATACCTTTGTATTCATATATTTCGTACTTTTTATATTTATTTAATCTATTACATTCACTCGAGAAACATAAGTGTAACGATTATTTTATTGCGTGTGACTTTTCAATAAACCATTTATAGTTTTATTAGTCTTCACAAAGACAATAAAATTCATATTTTTTCTTTGTATTTACAACAATACTTGTATTCAGTAAGCAACAGGTTTGAAACTAATAAAGTAGTAATATCTCTAATTATTTGATGACATAAATATGTAATTTTTAATACGATAATAGACCAATAAATATCAATTAAATATGAATAGTAAATGCATAAAATTATACAATAGTTTGAAATATACATAATTTACGAATCTTCATTTCATTTTTAAATTGAATATTTCAAAGCACCTATAATATTATAATTTCATTCATATACATGGTTGATATAAAATGTTTCATTAAATTCAAAATTGAAAGTGCGAATAACCAATGCGATGGCATCGTATTTTAAGATTATTCACACAATGATCAGTATTATAATTTTAAGTCTATAAAAAACAAACATCGATAAACATATATGATTTAAAAACGTTATAATATTTACCTTAATAAAATGAATAACTATAAAATAATAACATAAAAGATTGCATTTGAATAGTGTACAAATCATTTTCATACTCCACAAGTATAAGAGCTAGTTTACTGTATTAATATTAACAAAATACGAAATAAAATGCCCAGTTAACATTAAACCAAGCATAAGTATATTCAAACAAACAAAAATGTAGTTTTAAATCAATTTGCTTATATTTATAACGGTAAAGTAAATTTAAAATTATAAATAACATACAATGGCGCGAAATAAATAAGTATTTAATAATATTTACATATCACTCACCAGTCTTTTCGAATTTTTTTTAATATTGTAGAAAAATTATACACGTGACAGCGCCAATAAAAAGTGTTAAGTTGATTGAAAAAAAAAATAAATTATTAGTGATGGTTAAAGAATAACTATTTTTGGGAAAATTGCCAGAAGAGATGGGTATAATGTGCATGGACTAACTAAAAAGCACAGTCATGAGCGGTGCCAACAACTTGACTCGAAGCTGCTAAAGCTACTGTGGTCGCCGCAGCTGCCGCCAGGACCCACCGAAGGCGCAATCAGTGTTGCCAAAAGCCCTCGAGACACGGTTTTATTTTAAGGATACTATAAAATGGTAAGGTGCTTGCCCAATAATAATTACCTAGCAATATAACAGGGAATCGAGCTATGAAAACAATGTCCTAAGTTTGTTGTTTATTAAGTTAATCAATGTATTAATTGTTTAAAATATATAATAATTAATAGTCACAAATTTTAAATGTATACCTATGCTACATTACTACTATAACATATAGCTAAACCAATCAGCAAATCTCTGGTGCATTGAAATTTGGATTTATATTGAAGTTCTAATATTCATTCCTAGTAATTTTTTAGGATGTCAAACCTTCGCAAAATCTAGCAATGTGTTTAGTTTATTTTAAATAAAAAATATATATTATCTGAAACTAAACTTAAGTAATCGCGTTTATTGTTTACATAATATATAGGTATGAACACATTATGATGAATTCCAAATGTTGAATATTCATTTAAAAAATATTTTTTTAACTTTAATTAAAAATCAATAACCAGATTACATTATACACAATAAACTCAAATTTACCATTTAAATAATAACTGTTTTGTAAAATATATTTTTTTTTAAATCTCAAGATTTTAAGATAATTCATAATCATAGTTATTTATAATTTATTCAAATACACTATGTAATATTAACTATGTATTAATTTTCTCACAACTTCTGAAGAATAGTACGAAATTTTACAAGTATTGTTTTTTTTAGAAATATAAAGAAAATTAATTGATTTAGTTTTACAAAACAAAATATGTAAATAGGTAGTACATAATAAATGAATAGGCACTAAAAAATAATATTTGGAACACTCTATTTAAGTAAGCTCATGATATTAATATGCATAATACATAAAATATATAAATATAATATGTTTATGCTAAAAAAGTGCATGGAAATGCAATTTTAAAATGTAAATAAATATGAGACAAAATGCATTGAAGTATAAATAAAGATCTATAAATTCATTTCATAAAACAAGTTCAAACAAAAATTTTTTAAATATAATATTAAATAATTCCACAGTTAAAGCTAGGCAAAATTAGAGGAACTTTAGTGGATAGATCTTTTTTAATTAAACGAATCTTTTGCTCTACTTGCAACGTACAGTCATACACTCAATAAAACCAAATATCGTGTTCTCACACAAATAGGTACACACAGACAAGTATAGTGTGTGTTAAACTTCAAACTCACACACAATAAAAGACAAAAGATACAAAAGCCTTATAAACTATTGTACTTTAAATACAAACACACTAAACCAGCAAGACTTAAAACAGTAGCTGATATAAAATAGGTATAAATAATGTATAGTTGTCACTATACAATATAAATTTTATAATATAAAATAAAAATATACATCAATGCCAAGTAAACGATATTTGAGACAAATTGATAATATTTAGAAAATTAGGTTCAAATATTATATAATTAAATTAAAATGTATAATTTTACCTCATTGCAATATTGTGAAAGTGTATTATAAAGTTAAAATTATATAAAAACATCAAAATAGTTGTACAAGTGTTTTTTTGTTTTTTAATGAATTCGAGTAGCCTCGTCATAATAAAGTTGATTCAATGGTCATTTTGATGGTGTTATGGAGTACAAAATAATATTTAAATATTCAACAATTATTGAATGGGTTCATAAAACATGTGTAATAAAATAGAAGTATGTATTATACATGCATGTATGGCATGCCATAATCGTGTACCTACTTTGTCTGTCATCTAGTTGTAAGTACTTAGTGACTAGCTACCTACATATTAAACAAGAAAAATACAATGGTTTCACATAAAAAGCATGGTTTTAAATGGGAGTGCTACTATCAAATTTCTTATAATAACTTCATGTAATAAATTAATAACATTGTAAAGACCATTTGTTATAAAAATAATATAATTTGGATAAAAATAATTTAAAAATCAGAAAACATAACTGTGTATAAGGATCAAGTTTGTAAGAAATTAGCTCACACAGTCGACCAGTCATCGAAGTAGAACTCACAGATAATATTTGAATTATAAATAAGGGATTGTTTAAATAAATGGCTTTAGATTTCAAAATTGCATTTTTCCAAAATCATAATATCAAATAAAATTTGAATTGAAGTTTACTATTTACATGTGATGGAAAATTTTTTTTTAAATTAGATTGAAACGGTTGTTACCTCATTAAAAGAACTATTTCGAGTTTTTTGGGACAAATATTATTTAAATTTACATTTATTGTTGGTATCACATTAATGGTAAGATATTACGCAATATTAACTAGAATTACTCAATAAATTACTCTAATATACCTACATATATATAGAATGTAGATTATATTTACTACCGTAAACAAGTATTTATTTCGGTACATTCCAAACAAATTAATTATAAATAAACACATACTATTATGCATACAATTATAATATAACCAATATATAATATATATTATATACTATAAAGATAAAATGTAAATTAGAAAAAAATACACCAATTTTAAGCGACTCAGTCAGCGCTTTTCTGGCACTTACAATCCTTTCCCAACAAATTAAATCACCCAAAAGATAAAAAATGAATTAAATACGACAAATAATTTAGAATTTATGTGAGCTCTATTACAGGTAGGTATAACCGTTAGCGAAATGCCCAATAAATGCCTGTTACCAGAGCAATCCTTCGCCCAACAATCAGTAAAATACCAGTCAATTACGAGAAATCACTATAGCCATAAGAGCCAAACCCATTCTTTTATAAACTATATCAAATAAGCAAATATTTAAGTCAAATGTGCAAGTCCGTGAAGTAAGCCACGTAACGTGAATATTTTTGTACCAAATTTTATCAAAAATGTGTAAGTTACTTGTAAGTTCATATAAGCACAAATTGGGAATTTTTAAGTTCAGCCGTTTTCAATTATCCACAAAAGCTTAAATCACGGCTAACTTCTGCGAAACTTGGCCGTTTTATCATTTCACGGTTTTCGACCGAGCCAAAATTTCCAGTGCAATTTGTAAGTATTTGTAAGAAAAAATTTAAAATTTGTAAGTCATGCCTCTCTTAATTAAGCACAAATACTTACAAATTGAGCTGGACATTTTGGCACAGTCAAAGTTGAAAAATCTCGATGAATCGCGGCCAACTTCTATTTAAAGAAAATTAAGGGAGGGATGACTACAAGTTTTAAATTTTACTCACAAATACTTACAAATTGCGCTGGACATTTTGGCTCGGTCGAAAACTTTAAAATGATAAAACGGCCAAGTTTCGCAGAAGTTAGCCGTGATTTAAGCTTTTGTGGATAATTGAAAATGGCTGAACTTACAAATTCCCAATTTGTGCTTTCATGAACCTACAAATAACTTACAAATTTTTGATAAAATTTGGTACAAAAATGTTCACGTTACATGCCTAACTTCACGGAGCCCGAATGTGCACTGTAAACATACATACATACATATAAATATACATATAATCATAATAGGTATACATATTATATTATGTATTAATTATATTAATTATATAATAACGAACACACTACACAGTAGAAAACACAACGATTGTTATTTGAGATGACAGACGACGATGAGCATATACATTTAAGAAATATTATGTATTATGCATAAACCTACTATTCATAGATATGTATATGGGAAGTCATTATTTTTCGGCTCGTGTTCCCTGTGTGTAATAAATGCTTATCATCGTTAATCTTCATTATTCAAACTGCCGAATGATTATTTCCAATTAAAACTGTTCTCCTACATAGTAAGTGTTCGAATTTATTTATACGACAACCTATTTTGTGTATCTATATTATAATAATATGATGTTATATGCACAGCGCGTCTGTTAGTTGTTAGTTGTTACAGAGTGATCATTGCGGTGTATCATATCTTCACTACAAATCTCGGGTTAAACTGTGTAGGTACCTACTGTATTTTAAATAAGCTTTTTAATAATAATAATTAATAACATACGTGTCAAACCCTGACGACTGTTAGGAAGCTTTTTTTAAATCTCCTCACGTACACTGATAACCCCTTTTTAATCTGCATCATCATCAAATGGACAGTTCAAGTATATATCCACACACTGTGGTTATTGTAACGTAACGCATATCTAATACTTTTATTATTAAAATAATATTAACATAATTTTGTACAACTTATTAAAATGTTCAACTACTAGCAACGATATATTATGGCATATAACTTACCTTTCGAAACATTTTTACTGTTCCAATCTTCCAGTTTGAGGGTGGTTTTTGATAGCAAGTTGGAACTTTAGGCCCTTCGGGGGCAAAAAATAAAAAATTTCATGTATTTTCAAAATAATAAGAATTTGTGCGCAAAACTTATTTTTGTTTAATAAAAACTCTACTTTAAATAAAATACAAGTTGTATTTTAGTGATTTTATTGTAAATCAAAAGTATTACTCATAGGGCGACTTAACACATTTTGCCATTAGGTAAGCATATTATTATTACCTATTTATTAATTATGGACTATGATATTTTCAAAATATTAGTGTCATCTTCCATTTAGCTAAAAGAAAAATACAAAATATAAAATATGTTTAGAAATATAGGCTCAATAACCGCCTCAACTCTGAGTCGTTTTTCATACACAATGATTAAATTATTGTATATCATTGAATTCGAATTAAATATTCTAAATATAACAGTAGCAACTGAAAAAGCTGAAGAGGTAAACTCGAAACCTATTATACAGCAGAGCTAGCTGCCTGGTTTTTTTTAAAAATTATTTAATGTTTTAACCGAATTTCGATACATTAATAATAGGTTTGGGGAATCATGTCATGCAATATAAAATACATTCAAAATCCCTTCAGGGATACTTTATATAAAAGCAATTTATACAACCTACGTAGATATTTGTCGTTTCTTACTATTTTTAAAAAAAAAACTTAATAGGGAATTTCGGTGCAGTGCATCATGAGTCCAATAGTATGTATATTATGCGCACTAAACATTGCAACCGTCATTGTCACAATATAATAAGACACAGTTATACATTGTTAACGTTATTACAGTGCAGCTATGAATATTCCAACCGGTATAGTAGATGGCTTTTAAAATCAGTTATATCGCGCGCGCAATCGTTTAACGACCGTGCAAAACGGGATTTATCATTTAAATTCAAACACTCATTGCGAGAATTATTTTAATTATAATTAAAGAAGAATGAATTATTACCACAATTAAAATGTTTATTACACAATAAATAACGCCCCAAAACTACATCGCACGTGGGCTTAAATTAATGCGTGGAGTCGTCGCAAATACCAACAGTTTTAATAGATATTGATTCACCCGTTTTCCGTGATTCATATCGGGGTCGCTCAGGTGAGATATGAAGGGTGGTTCAAACTTCAAAACAATCTTATGTAACCTCCACTACAGCGTTTGTAGGCTTGAAGCGAGCTTTTGCATAACGTAATATAAACCGAACAATATAATCGTCGGTATGTACCAAGTAAAGAGAATTGGATTATTCTTAATTCACTGTAGTATTTTAGAGATATTGATTGTCAAAAAAATAAAAAAATTTTTCTAAATATAATTAGTAATATTCAAATTGGATTTAATACAGCCAACGTACATAAATTTGACGTAAAACGTAGTATAGATAACCTAGGACATCTCACAAAAAGATTGCGTGTAAGTACACCAAAAAAAAAAACCCAAATGTTATTCCAACCGCTGTGCTTTGTATATAGTATCTATGTACAATAAACATTTAGATTACAGTATTATAAATAAAAGTTTTTAATTTTTAAATCGTATTCCAAGGTAAAGACAAATTGTACAGTTGTGCTTTTAACTTATGTTAATTTATTCACTGCGATAACGTTAGAGTTGGACTTAGCTTTAAACTATAATAACATGTAATTGCTGTACCTATATGGGTTTTTTTTAAGTTAACGATTAGTAGGTACTTGTAAATGTAGTTCAAAATATTAGTGAAGTAAGTCATATTGTCTGTTCTACACATACTGATGTTTTTCAGGGGTGGACTGGCTAGGGTAGCTGGTGGGCAATCACAGCTCTGGCCTGTGAAAATTTGGGCTGCTTGGATAAATTTGGCCAAAAAAATTAAATAGAATTTTATTATCAGTCCAAAATTTAGGCTGAATTTTCTGTTTCTCCGGGACTGGTTTTTATTCCCAGCCCATCTCTGTATACTTGGATTCATTAATTATTATAGATTGCAATTTTCTCTTAAGAGTATTATTTAGCAACTTTGGATATTGATTACGAAATAAGGTACGTTTTGATGAAATGAGTTTCGGTGAGAGGGAGGTTACATATACGTATTGAAATATATCCTGCAATATCATATCACAGATTATATTGAACTGTATTAATATTAAAATATATTAATATATTTATATTAATCTGTGATCATATTATATTACCAGTGTTGTGCACACATAATTTTAAAATTATCTAGATAAGATGACAAGTGATTTAATAAAATAGTACCTAGATAAAAGATAATATAACATCTTTTTTATTTAGATAAAAAAACAAACAGTTATACAGTATTTTGGTTTTTAAATCCTTAAACAATTAAATTATAATGTAGGAAGAGCGATGACTGGATGGTTTCTTCCCTCAACCTCAAGTATTAATTGCTTGTACCACATATTATTATTATGCCCTTGGACATAGATTGTATATTTCTTATAAAAATAAATTATAATGTATACACATAATTATGATCTTATACTTAATATTATTTATTATTTCATATAAAAATACAAAATGGATTAAATTAATAAATTTGAATAAAAAATAGTAATATTTAATGCATATTTAATATATTGAACATTTTAAATTATCTGGACTCTTAATTGTATCGTTTAGGTAATGAATTAATGACAATATATTGTAACAAAAACATAATAATCAACGCTAATAATTAAATCTAAAAATAATTTATTTTGCTTGATTTTAAATATACCTACTAACATTTCACAATTACGCAGTCTGGATGATGCTTTGTGAACTAATTGTGGCATTTGGCGAGTTTTGGAAAAAATCATGTGAAATTAATGAAAATGTTATCTAATTATCTGCATGTCGATAATCAGATAACAGTTTTAACTATCTAGATAAGATAAAAAGATGAATATTTTTATCTAAATAATGCACAACACTGCAGTTACAACTTAATATAATATTACTATACATACTATACATAATTTTAAAAAAATTATAAAATATTATAGTATAAAGATCTTTTGCTTTTCATAGTTTGTATTATAATCAAGTTGTCCAGACGAAAATTATGTATGTATTAATGGCCCTGCTTGTGTGTCTTTAATAAGGGACAATATTTAGGTAATATGCAATTCCCTCAACGCCGTCAATGGCATTTATGTTGGTCATAAATAGGGTTAAGATGTTTATGACTTTTATCGTTTTCCTTTTAGTCATGCACATTGCAGACCAAGTTATAAATTCGTTTTGTATAACAGAATCAGAAACATTATTTTTTTTGCATATATTAAATGGATTTTTATGAATAAATGCATATTTTGAAGAAAAAAATTGTAAATATTGCATATTTCGATAAAAAAAAAAAACTCAATATATGTACCTATTTTAAATCAGAAAAACTAAAAAAAAAACAATATTATATAGACATTATAAACGATAAAACGAATGAATAGGCATTGTTGGTTCCACAGCTTACCTAAACGAGAAAATTTGAAAAGTGTTGTTTTTAATAACCTTATCTATACTACTTACTTATCAGTTATATTTTTACGACCAATAATCGTGATTGAGTGATGATGTCTATCTGACATATAAAGTGACTTAAAGATTTAAAATCTTTAGTTAGGTACCTTCATAGTGTATGGTAAAAGTTCCCAAAATTAAAAGTTAAAATACTGGCAATACTGATCAAAGTTATTTTAGAGTTCGGAGAAGAAGTATTTTCAACAGATATATCAGTATTTAGTGCTATTCTGTAAAGTAAGTATGTGGAGTAAAAATGTCATCTAAAAAATGTACGTTACACAATATATTACAAGTACAAGTTCACATTTGTTTGTTTGTTTATTTGTATTTTTTTTTTTTATTAATTTATAGTATATTTTTATTTAATAATAACATTAATAACATTTTAAAATGTCATATTTGATATTTAAGGGCAAATTTTAATAACTTTTGGGCATATTTGCATGCATTTTCAAATTTTCTAAAGGTTATAATCATGCTAACCCTAGTCATAAACAATGATTAGCGAAAATGTCATTGTATAAGGGTGCCAAACTATCTATACGTATACTCATTGCATGTGCTATGTGCACACATGTCAATTTTTTACTCAAAAAAGAGCTCAAGGAAATTGTCTCACGCCACGTAAAATGGTCTGATTTAATTGATTGTTTTTGTTAGAAAGAGACAAGAGTAAGCTTTTCTACAGTGCTCATTGGACTTCGATTTTTGATTTCTTTGCTTTAAACAAAAATAATTTTAAGAAACAAAAGTTTGTAAAAATTGATCATTTTTTTTTCTTATTAAATATCTAAATTTTAGTTTAGACATATAATTTTAAAATTCAAGTTACCTGGTGAAAGGGTTTTTTTCCTCGAGAGTTTACAGGAACACAGTCAATGTAAATCGATGTTTAATATGGTAGTCCAAAAAAACTCCGCACTGCAGGCTATTCCCCTGAGATAGGATTACTGTCCGTTGCATCCACGGAATTATACGTTTCGCCATCTGCAGATTTGTCGAAAAAAAAGAAATGACGCCTGCCACCGCAGAAGTTAGAGAGATCGAGACGCTGTTATCCTCCTCGTTGTCTTTGCTACCGGTTGTCCACCGACACGCTGCAGTTGAATTCGATACATGACATGGCAGCACTGTAGTTTGGTGATGCCCAGTCTAAAAACGACTCGACAAAACCACCGAACCACGATACAAAAATTTTCCAGGACATGGAAACCCGCGGTGGCCGTGGTGATGCAGGAATGGACCCGATGGTAACCGTGGTTGGTCCTAGACTCGCTATGGAGCCGGACGAAAAAATTCGTCCATGAGAATGTCTTGCTGCTGTGCTATCACGATTATAGATAGTACTATACTATCTATAATCGTGGGTGCTATTGACAAAGACCGTAATGTATAGAACTATAGAGTTAATAACATTTTATAACGACTGTATGTGCACCGGCTTTTAAAGGTCACTGCCAGAGAGTTTGACCCACTCCCCACACACTGTTGTAGAGCTTGTGCACACTGTACGAGTTCGGTCTGCACTTTTGTGTACGGCTGGACGCCTGTTTTTTTTCACCAGAAAACTATTGTAAAAAATGCACATACAAACAAAATGTTCTAACCATTAACTGAGTTTCACAACAGGTCGATTTTCTTTAATTGTTAAACTAATAACTAATGTAGGCCGTCTTTGTAAAAAAATTACAATAATCTTACCCTGCAGCTACCACGCACTTCCGTGCGTACGAATAATCGAGTACTCAAAAAGCGACCTATATGTTGTTATGCTTTCACTCATTGCTTTTATAGTAGTAGCAGGTCTATGGAGACAACAAATGAGTGTGTAGCATCAATAGAACTTAAAACCATGATTAAAATCGAAATCGTTTTTAACCAAACCATTGATTTTATAATATGCAGAGATCATGATCTTAAACAAGGCCTTTATTAGAACAGCGGTTCCCAACCTATGGGCCGCGGCCCACTTGTGGGCCTGGAGCAGCGTGGTATTGGGCCGTGAACCATATAAATATATAATATTCAATTTTATATATTTTTAGCACATGGCCAATAATATTTCTGGTTATAATAATATTTATCAATATCATCTACACTCTGTAGTGTCAAATTATTGTCAAATTAACTCTAAGTATAGGAATAAACTAAATGTTGAAAATGATTTAATTCTAAAACTATCCAGTTTTCATCCGGATATTGATTCTCTCATGAAGGACAAGCGATGTCAACAATCACATTAAATTGTTTAACTTGTGATTAAGTTTAATAAAGTGTTTTTCGTGATAAACAATTGATTTTGTAATTCGTTTTAATTCTAACAACTGACGTTTGTTTATACATATATATATATTTCTGCATTCGTATATATAGGTGAGCTATTTGTGGGCCTCAAAGATTTTTTTATTAAATTGGTGGTCGGCACAGCTAAAAAGTTTGGGAACCGCTGCTTTAGAAGATAAGGTCAAGGCAATTGTTCATTATTGTGTCCACAAACAGAGGACATTTTAGTGCTTATTTAATTCTTTATTTTGATAGAGCTTCTGTTCCAACTATCTATATTTAAATATTTTACTATTTACCAACTTACTAATAGACAATAATTACCATCGTGACATCGAGTATAGATACTAGATAACATGATCATAGATTATACAGCCAGTCATCCACGAGGGGTTTTGGGTATTTTAACCCTGCCCCTTCCCATTTTATTGTCCTGGCTACGCCACTGCCTTCCCCTCGCGTCTAACAGAGGGTTAAATAAGTCATAAGAAGGTTAACCTATGGATTATGGTTAGTTGAATATAATATATGGTAGTGAGCTTTACAATGATCTTTTCCTACTAACTACCGAGGTATTCGATATTGTATAAACATAACAATGAATGAAAATATTTAAATATTACAAAGGGAAATTAGAACGTAACTAATTATCATAATTACTATCGTACCTCAGACCAGTTGTGACTTATGCATGCTGTACTTGGGCTACAACAGCAGGAGATGAGAATAAACTTAATATATTTGAAAGGAAGGTGTTAAGAAAAATCTATGGTCCCGTATATAATCCTGATACCCAAGTGTGGGAGAGAAGGTCAAACGAACAAATACAACAATTATATGGAAAAGGAAATATAGTACAATTTGTAAAAGGCACTAGGATGGAGTGGGCTGGTCACGTTTGGAGAGCGGATAATAGTATTGTCAAGAAGGTAATTGTAAACAACTTAAACAGGAAAAGACCTCGCGGCAGACCGAAGCAGCGTTGGATAGATGCAGTCAAAAGAGATATCCAGGAGTTAAGACCAGATTGGCATGGAGACCTAATGCATGCATATAATAGAGAAGAGTGGAAGAATTTGATATTGGCAGCAAAGGGCCTAAATGGCCTATAATGCTATAAAAAAAAAAAAAAAAAAAATTGTAAGTTCGTGAAATAGTTATAAATATATAAATATGTAACCTCCTGCGAGCGAAGGGATCGGCTTTGTATAGAATGTTTTGTCAAAAGGGCCCAAATTAAATTTCAGCCCCGGGGCCCAATATGTTCTTAATCCGGCCTTGGTTCGAGGAGTTCAACAAAATAGAGGCGAAAAGCTCAACTAAAATGTCCTCTCTGGGCGACCGAATTGGTTATCATTGTTAAACAGGGAACTAGGGAAGTGTCCCGACTTTAACTCCTAAGACCGTGACAGAATAATGGAAGCGGTTGAATGCAATTTAACGCTTCCAATATTAACAATAGGATGACTCATCAGTGATCTGTCTGTACCTATATTATAAAATATACTTAACACCAATGGACAGAGTATTACATTTTAAACAACCATCTTGATTATTTGTTATAACTAAATTTAAGGGCATTGCAAACGGTTCATTTTTAATGTTTTTATTGATTTGTAAAAAAATTAGAGGTAATTTGAAGAGTACGGTCGGCCAGGTACAGCTGCGTGAGCTCAGTCGCTCCGTTGTGTTGGTCACAGTGGTCTTCAAATTCATCACGGAACTGTTTTTACCTTTTTTTCTTATCACAAATCCAATACGCCGCATCCGATAAACTACTAGACAATATTACCTATATAATATTAGTAAATTATATAGTATACTATAAAAAAAATAGATTTTACCACAGTATAAAACAATTTTTAAATTTAACTTTATGTTCAAATCTAACCTTACCTATAGTTATTGTTTTTGAATTGTAGATTTACTTCATCGGGACCTCATATATCTAACTCAATATGATCAAAATACCTAAACCTTTGATCTATGTCAGTGTCTTCGGTACAGTATGCGGTGGTGCTTATTTAATCAAGTATGTTATTTTTTTACCTCTAGGGCATCGCTTTACGCCCAGGTCTTGCTATCTGTTAAGTGATTGACCGCACACTGTTATTATTTATTTTATTTATTTTAGGGACATGTTGTCTGGAAAAGATTACAAAATCAAGACTTCAGCTGCCAACAAAGTGATCATAATTACGGGTGCGAATACTGGCCTTGGTAAAGAAGCTGCTAGGTTGTTGGCTATTAAGAATGCAACAGTCGTGATGGCATGTCGGGATATGGAAAAATGTGAAAAGGTTAATTCCAACATTTAATGTACAACCACTAAAACATGATAAAGTTTTATCAAATTTGTCAAACTTACATTAATTCTCTTGAACGTGTGCTTTAACTTTTTTCTTAGTTTAAAATTACTAATTCTATTTGTCATGGTGTTAAATAAGTTCAGCATTTACATTAATTATAATAAGTTACTAATTTACTTAGGTATACTTTAAATAGCTATGTATATATTTTTTTAATTGATTAATGTCCTTAGAACAGAGTCGAGTTGAGCTAGCACTTATGTCTAGAAACAAACGACTATATTGTCGAAAATGTGATTTATCATCACAAGAATCAATCAGAGAATTTGCAAAAAAATTCCAGAAAGGTTTGAATTTACATCTAAATATTTCTATGCCCTGAAAATCATTAAATTATAACTTTCAAATTAGAATTTAATAGATTGGATGTTTTGATCAACAATGCTGGGGTTATGAGGTGCAGTAAATCCTCAACCAAAGAAGGAATTGAAACTCATTTGGGTGTCAATCATATGGGCCATTTCTTGTTAACCAATTTACTTTTAGACTGTTTGAAAAAAAGCGCTCCCAGCCGAATAGTTAATGTGACAACACTGAAACATGGATCTAGTAAAATTAACAAACAAGATTTAAACTCTGATATGTCATACAGTGAAGAAGAGGCATACAACCAAAGTAAACTTGCAAATCTTATGTTTACATCTAAACTAGCTGAAGTACTAAAAGGTTTGTGAATTAATCATAAACACTTATTTTGAATGCAGTATTAAATATTAATTCATATTAACATTATAATATATGAATTAGGTTTTTATTGTAAAATAATTATTTTAGTTATAAGCACACCATAATAATTGTAACATATTTTTATTCAATTTACAGATACTGGAGTTACAGTAAATGCCATCTATCCTGGTATCTGTACAACAGATATTTCAAGACATTTACCTTTTTACAATAGTGTAACTAGATTTTTCATAAAACCAATGGCATGGCTGTTTTTGAAATCACCAGCTAAAGGATCGCAGACGTTGGTTCATGCAGCTTTAGAGCCAGAACTTGAAAACATTAGCGGACAATTCATCAGGTAATTTTTATCTTACTTTTTAAATTTTAAAATCACAATTATAATGTTTATCAAATAACCAAAATACAACTATTGTTTTGTTAGAATTTATTTTGTAAGCAAATGTATTATTTTTAAATTGTGTCAAGTAACTATATAATAATATTATTATGTGTTCCTTTTAGTAATTTTAAAATAATACCAATGCCATATCGAGCAAGAGATCAAAAGACAGTTGAATGGTTATGGAAAGTTAGTGAAAAATGGACTAAAGTCAAGGAATTATAAAATAATAATAAAAATAACTTGAACTATGATGTATATTACATTATAATTACTTTAAATATGTTTATAAAACTCGCAGTAACGCTATTAGAAATAAAAATTTTAATTTTGAGTAAGTTGTATTGTTTTTTTTTTCTACGCAGCTTCTTAGATTCTTGTTTAATCCCACTTGTGTTTGTGGTGTTCTTCTTCCTTCCTCCTTTTCTCAGCCCAAATCTTTACATTAGCTTCACAGTTAGCTAAAATATAATTTAATTTGTCTCAAATATTTGTATTTACTACAACGTTATAAAATATAAAATTACCGGCTTTCTGAATCAGATAAAATACAGGTGAAACCATTACAGCTGCTCCAATAAACCATGGAAACATCCAATGATTGTTGAAATGTAGTTTGAATGGAAACTGGGCAACTTTAGATGTGTATGTGTATGGGAAAATCATCTTGCGGCTTAACTTCTCATCAGCCATCTAAAAGTAGTTAATAAAATTATAATAGGATAGCTATGTTGATATACTAAATATTGAAATCAGTAAATCTAACTTCTAAGCTCACTGAAATGCTGAATTAACTTAACATTACAAAAATAATGTGATCAAGTAACAAGACAAATAATATAACATCATCAATAGTGAAAATAAAAAAAACTGAAATTTATAATGCAGACTTATCGGTGGAGGCTCGTAGGTTTTCAATGAAGTAGAGCACATCAAAAAAAAAGGAACCAATATTATAGTAGATTGTATTAAACAATTAATTACAAACATTATCAGCTGATAATCAATCGGAATATAATAAATGAGTGAGAGTAAAAATAAATTATAATGCTGACACGCGACAGCACTTTCAAAAATCATTCACACAGAAACAAATGTGCAATTCCATTATAACGCGGCGTGAGTGTTTTGACTTGCTTTAATTTTTACACTGAACAAATGTGCACTACTATACATACCGATACCATTCTGGTCCGAACAACTGCTGCCCGTTTCTTTTATTCTACATTTTTATATTTATATTTTGAAACGTAATCTTAATAACATTACAGGTATTTAGTTGTATTATTATGATTTATATATTCAATTTTTCTTTGTTTTGGTGGGTAATGCACATATACACGAGCCGCCACAGAGACTTGTACTCTATTCCATACAGGAATAAATCTAGTGGCGGACAAAAACTGATCTTGGTTTGGCCACACTCTTATGACTAAGTGGAATTATTCAAAACTGCAAAGAGGGTCCAACACTGTTGATATCTTTCCGTTACTAGACGGTTTATTCTTATTTGGAATCAAGTATTGAGGTAATCAAATAATTCTGGCTAGGTTAGGTACATAGACAATACTAAAAATATGTAATTTAAATGAAAGTGAAATAATTACATAAGTTTAACATATTGACACTACATTCAAGGGAGGAAAGGTGGAACAACCAGGAGTGTTGAAAACCAAAATGATCCTCGGGATTTAGTTTGACAATAGCCAATGAAAAGGCCAAGATTTGATTATGCTGGTAAAGCACATTTTATTGGAAGTACAGTATGTAATGATATTAGAATACATATACTGAGGTACACGTCGTTGCGGAACGATATTTGATGGTCAATAGATATGACAGAAACGAGCTGCCGAGTCACCGAGGTATACAGAATATACCACCGCCAGTAGTTAAATAATACATCGCAGTCAGGGTTTATCACATTTTTAAGAAAATCAGAGGTGTACTTTCTTAGTAATACAATGTAAATTCAAACAATTACTCACCGTGATTTATTTTTTCTTGCAGGCAGCAGAAAATATATTGACCTCTGTTGGGGGAACAGTCTCGAAGGGCGACAGAAGTGAAACACAGTGGATAATGGCTATATAGTATTTTCACACAATCACCATGGCTAAAGATATTTTCACGTCCTCCTCACTGATTGGTCGTAAAATTGATAGTGCTACAAGACACGAGATAAGATATGACAATGTACCAACATTTCCCGCATAAATTTAAATAACTTTATTTTACAATTTAAATTGAGTTCGATAGACCAAACCTACAAAAATGAAAGCTAAAATACTAGTTAGCCGAGCATGTATGGTGAACAAAGTAATATGGGATATAGTAATACATAAGGTATTAATTAATATACCCAGCGGAAAGAGTCAAGAGATAGGCCTCATCAGTGACGGCTTGATAGAGCGAACGATTTGGAAAACTTGGGAACTACGACAATTTAAATTCTCTGGACCGTTGGAGAGGACGAGAGGTAATGTGAAACCGATAAAAGGAATACATGACATGAAGCCAAAAAAAAAATATTAATAATAATGATATCTATATGTATATGTTATATTGTACTCGTATAGTATGGGTATTTTCTTTGTCATACCATTGGCTCCACCAGTATACACATTAGAAGACAAATAGATAATATTTTAATGAAAAGCATGATTAATATACACTTACAATACAGTTATATCTGAAATCATGATGAAAAGGTATTTTAGAATAGATTAGCACAATAAAAAATGTTTACACAAAAAAAGGAATAAATTAGTTGAACCATGTCCAGTAAAAAAAAATTTTAAAAATTATTTTTCCCAGGTGAAATCGGATAGTAGGAAATAAAATAAGCAAAAACCAATCAAATCCAAATACCTTATTTCCCTATATAAAATCAAACAACAGTTGTATACAAGATACGAATAAACATAGGCTTATGTCAAGGGGGTTAGATATAATATTTAGGGGGAGGCATAGCCCAGCCAATGTTTTTTGTGGTAACGATGCTGCCGGAACTCCTAGGGGGCTTAAAAGAAATTATCATTGAATTCAAATTAATCATTGGCAAGCTATACTCATACTAGTACATAATCTAAGCTCAGCACCTACTAACAGCAAAATTGCATACTTTCTCTTTTTTTCATTTTGTCTTTATTTATATTTGTTAAATTGATAAATAATTCATACAAGTATCTAATTGAAAAGGTAATAAAAGCAAAAATTAAAATTAATTTGACAATGTTAGCAAAATAATAGATTTTTATGTAAGTTATACCTACAAAATACACTAATACCCAGTTCTTTTGAGTTTATTTATATTTTCAATCACAGGGTATTAATATTATATATTGTTATTCAATTCATATTTATTATTGACTAAGAAAAACCCCATGATTGACAGTTCTTGACGTTTTGTTTACCAAGTTCAAACACATTTCTAAATCACCCTATATTTTTGTTTATAATCAAACAAGTGATTTAAAATATTAAAAAAAAATATATATTTATGTGTGTTTTTCAATGTTGAGAAAGCTAAAATAGCTGTTGTTAAATCATTATACAATTTTACAACACATACCAGACAGACAGTGAAGTAATATTATTTTATAATATTTTTTTCATTATTTTAACCATTAAACCATGACCCATTTAAGATTTCTGGAAATTGCTGAAATTCTTAAATATAATTTAAAATAACAAAATAAAACAACATCTTTTCTTAAAAAAATTTAATGTATACTAATATTTAACTTAAAAAAAATGAAATTAAAATACTAATATTAAGTAAAAAATACGAAAATAGGAATTGAATTACACAAATTAAAATTAAAATACTTTAAATAAAATAGAAAATAAAGATAGGCTAAGTTTATCTAATACATAAACGCATAATTACATTGAAATTTGTTTTTTTTTTATTATTTTAATTATAATTATTGACAAAACATAGCACTCAGCACTATGTCGTAAAAGAAACTCATTATATTATATTACAGAGAATAAAATAAAAGTTGAGCCGAGGATCAATATACATGATAAATTAAAAAAAATATTCATAGATAAACCATAAAAATAAACTGCAATTGTACTGAGTAAAAAATATCTACTAAAATTAATATTATTATCTATAAAAACACTATTCATATAACTGAAAATAAAATAGAATAATGATGTGCTGTTCACATAAGTCATTGACTTACGAAATGCCTAAGTTTAATGTAATCGATTGAATTTTGTATGAATAAAAAATTTTTTTTAAAAAAATCACAATATATAATAAGGAAATACAACAATGATCTTAAAAACAGTTACATAGTCTAAATGAATGTTAGCTTCAATATACAGCAAGTATAATCTATTATTAGTAATAATAGAATGGATCACAATACACTTTTTGTCATTTGCGTGTTGGGGGAAAGCATCAATGTCAAGTAGAAAAAATAATTCTAACTAATTTAATTTAAACTATACTTAATCTAACTAATATCTATATAGTTCTTAAGAACTATATATTAAACCGATTTAAAAATGACTCATATATGAATCAGACTGCTGGCAAATAAACTACTCAATAATATTTAGAAAATGTAAGGGGAAGATGTAATGAATAATTTAACAAGACCACCGTGACAATTATCAGTAAGTGACATGATGAGTAAAATTATTGATTATGTATTGAAACCTAATTTAAATTCTAACATTTAGTCAAACATTAAATTTATAAGCTGTGTTTTGATTTCTTTAGCGGAGGACCATCATATACACCATCTTCACTGAAATCTTTCAAATTGCATTCTTGACATAATTTTTTGTAGTAATTGTATACTTGTTCCCCGCATCTAATAAAATATAATGTACTTGCATTTATTAACTATTTCAAGAGTATAATATTGTATTAATTACTAACTTGAAGACTTCAGAATTTTCTGAATTGTAATAAAAACAATTTTCAAATATCAACTCCATATCACTTAACAAATCTGCATTTGTTCCATATGATAGCATATTAAGTTTATACTTTACGGTGCCCAAATCCATGGGAGTTTTTATTATTGTATGATAATCAGGACACTGAGACTTAGTAACAGGCCTTAAAAATGGCCATGCATCTGGATGATGCATAACTTGGTTTAAAAGTAACTGAAGAAGAGCATTATCTAAAGGCAGATCTTCAGATGTAGTTAAGGTTGTTTGTTCAGTATGTCTACCTCTTCTTCGACTTTTTTCTTCAGTAATATTTTCTTCTTCCCCTAAAATAATAATAAAACAATTGTGATATTTACTATTTAGATATTTAAAACAAGTAATCATGCAAAATGTATAATAATTTATAAACATTAAACTGTATGAACATGTCCTAATGCAATTAAGCCAAGGATAACCAAAATAATGCCAATAACAATATCAATTTACCAAATAATTTCTAACCATGCTATATTTTATGTAATATATTGTATATGAATATGTGTAATATATTAAAAAATATTACATACAGTTTTTCTTTTTTAACAAAGCATAATATAAAACATAAAACACACTATCATCAACAACTATTTACCTACAAAAACGAACCATCAAGTATAAACAGATATAAGTAATATCAAGCTATTTAAAATATTTAAATAAAACTATTTACATGCAATAGAATTATTAAGATTGTATTATATAATACAGATCCAGGTGTAAAAAAATTAATTGAATACAAATTTTTAAGTCTATTATACATGTCTTGTTTGAATATATATTTTAAATTTTTATAGTAAGAAATTATTTAGCATCTTTTTCATTTATAATTTTTTTCATCAACCTAATGTACAGTATAATTAATTATAGACACATAGATTGTATTAGAAAATTAAAACGAGCATTTTAAGAATACAGCCTGGATCTGCGACGGATAATAGTTATCATTAATATATTTTTAATTAACACTGAAAATTAGATAATATGACATCAGAGACAGACCATAACATCTGGCTGATGCATGTAATAGTTGTCGGGCAAATTCAGATATTTTGGCAGTGGCAGCCTGCGAACTCTTACGCCTGCTATACCTTTCCACCTCAACCTGTTCCAATTCATCTGTAAATAATATTTAACAGATTGAAATAGGACCAGGAAATAGTTGGTTTATTTTATCACCAAAACGAATTAAAATTAATCAACAGTCATCCATAAATAAAACATTTGGAAATCTATCGACTCTTAACAATTCATCGGCCTGTGACCGAGGTTCAAACAGGCAACAGTGCAAGTTGCACCTTAGTCCACTCAACCACTCCGTCTCCCAATAAAGGTTCCTTAAATGCCAAGGATTAAATGTATATATGAAACTATCTTTGTCAGTCTACTTAGTCTAGAATGAGAAACTCACTGCCCGTGATTAAGCAACATTGCGCATTGGTACTTCTATCTCACACTCAACAACTCCACTCTTGATTGATAATAATTAATGGGAGTTGACAGTTTGTATAATATGATATCTCAACAAAATGTGAATATAACTATTTTATTAATATAAAAGTGTTGATTAAGTATTTATGAAATGTATTCATCCTTGTTTTAAAATAACATTCAAATACATTATTAAATTATAGTAAGAACTATATCTTTAAAAAGCAAGTACTCCGAGATATTAGTAACAATTCTATTAGATGTAAAGTATCAAAACAACATTCTCCAAATGTTATTCCCCAACATTGAAATATATGCGTATATTATATGCAATGACATAAATATGTTTTTAAAAGTATCAAGATAGTAATATAAGGTATTCATCATAATATTAACCACAGTTAATAATTCAAAACAATATTAATGCAATTAGTACCTTTACAAGATGTTTGTCGACAACTGAAGCATGTCCAATTTCGTTTAGGCGGCGCACGCTTTGGTGGATTAAGACAGGCTAAATGGTAATTTTTCAAACAATCATCACAAGTTATCACTGTCCCTTCTTCCTTACAAATGTAACAAATATCAATTTTCCTGCAAAAATAAAATCATGCATAAAACAAATTTTTCAACATTAAATATACAAAATAGATACTATCTATGCAAAAAATGATCAAGTGAATATTATTAGAATGTATTAAGCCTGTTAACAGTCATTTAGCTATTTAAGTAATTGTTCATATTTTTTAATATCATGATTTAAACAACTATATATACAAGTGGCAATATAATAATTAAAAACTAACACTTTTTCTTCAGGTTCATCCTCTTCAACTTCGTGTTTTACTATAGGTACGCATTTTTGGCAAAACCAATCACCTTGGGGAATTTTCTAAAAAGATAAAAGTGTATCATTTTAAAAATCATAGAAATAAAAAAAAAACAAAAGTTAAGATTATTTATCAGAAAAAAAAAATAATAAAAACAAATATGAAAGACATACCTTAAGTTTTGGTTTTAAACAATAAATATGATGTCCTTTATTACAGTTGTCACACAACAACATAACATCTTCATCCTTATTGCTTCGACATAACACACAATTGACTTTCATAATTGATTTTGACCATTCAATACTTTTCTCTACAAAAATTATATCAATAATAAATTAAGTATAACTTAAAATACTTTAATACATAAGAATATAATTTTTATTACCTAATGTAATTAAATGTAAGAATAATTGTGAAAAATTTAAAGAATTCATCAGCGACATTTCCCACTTATCCATTAAGGGATTTATGGCTGAACTCATTTTTTCTTTTTTGTCAAAACCTAAAACAATTTATAAAATAAAAAATCTATGGTTAATGATGAAGTTGTGCACTATAAGTTATTATTTATGCATTAATAACTGTGTACAAAATAAATATGTTTTTACTTCGATTTTAATCTAAAACAAAATGAACTTCATCAACAAATTTAGTTATTAAACATGACTTTAAAATTACCTAATGGTCTTCTGAGAAATTTTGGCTCAATTGATTGTTCTAATTTAAGGATAACAGAAGCCAACTCAAATATTTTTTTATCACCCTTAACATCAACGATATATGTAACTGGATCTTGGTAATCTAAAATAACAATATTTTATTATGTATTTTAATTACTAAAATTTCAGCTGCTTATAAACTTACTAATAAGTTCTGGTGAACTAGCTTTTTCAGAATTGTCATCATTCTAAAAAAAAATTGAATACATACACTTATTTACAGATAGAGAATGTACAGTAAATGATTAATAAATACAACTGTATTAGTTATTAAAACAATTTATTTTTTATGATAACAATAATTAACTTACTACTTTACTCCTATTACCCCATGACAATTGACCAGGGACTTTATAAATGCCATTAGAAATATTTTCTCTCCATTGGTCTCTATTAGAAAACTATAATAAATATAATTTTTATTAGATTTAACTAAAATCAATTAACTCTACATTAAAACATACCTTCAAACCAATGCTACCAAGTGCAGAAGTATTTAACCTACGTTCTAAATATAAGATATACTCTCTTAAAGTTAATTCCATTGAGGTATCAACATCAGGATCTAAACGAAGAAATTTAACGTTTAGTTTTTTAAATTCAGAAAAATCAGTTTTCAAACGTTTTTGAATTTTTTTATCATCCTCGACCATCTAAAAACATGTTTAAAAAACTATTAATTAGAAAATCAGAGACTATAAATGGAACTTAACTTTATTTAAAACAAATTAAAATAAGAAAGATTGTTTACCATCACAAAATAAATATGTTGAACATAATAAAAAGTGACACTGGCTTATTTAAAAATGTAATAATTCACTGTAAAATAATGATTTGATTCCAATAATAAAGACTTAGGTAACTAAGACTAAATTATAAATGTAAAATATCATTTTTTTTTTTTTAAAAGAAAAAAGATGTCGGCGGTTGAACCATGATTTTAAAATATATTCTCAAAAGATGAAATTTGAATAATATAAATGATATTATCTTTACATAGACATCAATATATGAAAATAAATTTACTATTTTTAATTAAATACAAAAAAGAACTGGATGGAGATAGAAGAAGCAAAGATCATCACGTGAATTTATATTATAGTATTTATAAATGGCTATATTTTCTACCTAAAGCCAGAAAAAATTGTCATTATTTATTGTGCAAAATGTATCACTATAAATATTCATCCGTATAATATATTTAAATCTTGGATATAATACAAACATTAATGTAAATTAACTTTTTTAACTGAACCAGAACTACTATCATAACATTTTTATATTAAGAATTAAAACCAGAACAGGTAACGATAAATTCAAAAGGTTCTATACTCCATTCCAAAAAAGGATGGGAAAACTGCGCAGTCTCAGAACAGTAGGACCGCTATGATTGACCAGTAGTCAGCAGCTCGCTGATTGCAACAAAAGAGAATGCAGAGCATGCATAAACTGCAACGCATTTCCTTCATGATTTTTTTTTTTTCATTAATACAGTAAAACCTTGGTAGTCCAGGCACCCAACAGACATCCAAATATCCGGAAAACAATTAACTTACAAAACAAATTTATTTACAACAATTTTGTCATTTGGAATCCCCCAATTCACCTGACCGTATCAAGATTATTGATGTACTGATATAACTGTTGTTCAATTTTATTTTTTTAGAATTCCTTATCAAAACTATATGTCTTAAACATTGAGGCCTTTGGAAAATCTTCAGAAATCCAGAAAACACTTGATCTAAATTTTTCCATACTATCAAAGTTTTACTGTAGTGATTTTCAGAAAAAAAAATTAAACAATAAAAATAATTATAACTTAAACTTAATTATTATTTGTGTAAGATGAAGTATGGCTAGATGTGAATGAAATACTTAACATAAAGATGAATAGAATAAGTGCAATACAAAAAAAAAACTTACCAATGAAGGGTTTAAAAGGCAATTTGTACATTTTTCCATGCTTGAAAGTATACGTGGTTTTTCTTGTATCAAAACTTTCTTAAGTTCACCTTCCCTTAATCCTCTCGAATTCAAATTATTAATTAAACCATCTAATTCATCTGGAGTGTTGTAATAACCCCAAGCAAGCCTATGTTCAATGTTATCATGCACTGGACATTGACTGTCTGGACCAAAACATCGCAAGAGTGACCTTTTTTGATCTACATAGCTCCCATTGGTCATAAACGACGTATTGTTGGTATCGTCAAGAAGTCTTTTTTTAGATGGTGTATTTGATAAACTGACTCTTGATTCACTAACATTTTCTTTTTCATTCATTTCAAACAGTTTTTTGACATAAGACACAGGATCATTCTCATTTATGTTATTAATAGGAGTACCACTGGAACAAATACAATAAAATACTCAATATTGACAATAAAATCAATAACTAATATAATTATCATATCAAATTTGCTTTACGAAAAAATTTAAAAAAATTATTACTTTGGTAGACAAGTTCCAGGATAAGGTTCATCATCTTCAATAAAAAGTCCAGGCATAGATGCAAACATCCAATACTTCCTAAATGCTCTATCAGTTCCAAGAGGCAATATTTGAGCTGTCATGCCTAAATCAGTTAGATCAGAGAGTTTTTTGTTCCATTCATTTAATCTATTGTTAATAGCTTTTTGGTCAGAAGTTTCTACGTTTTGAGCTTCACCATTTAGCAGTTTCATTTCTTTTTTTCTAAAGAAAACCAAAATGAATAAACCTAACCTAAAATTATTCTAAATAAAAAAATAAAAATTTACTTTTGAACTATTTCTTGAGTTTTTTTCTTTTCCGCTGCTAATGCACTCCTTACTTCTAGTCTGTCATTTTTCAATTTAATAACAGTATTCAGCAGTTGTATTCGGTACGATGAAAATGTTAATATTTGATTCATCAAGCAATTAATTAACATTATTTTGTCAGCTAAATATATATACAATACTTTAAAATATCAGCACGTTTTTTTAATAAAAAAAACTTACCAATTGGCAAACATGAAATATGATGATGACTAAGAGCTGCTAATACTTCTGGATGTTCTAATCTAATAGTAAGTCCAGGATCATCCGTAGGACAATAGTTTCCTCTTTCGTGGTATCTTAAAAATACATAACTTGTAATAACTTTAATGAATTTAATTAATTATTACTGATAAATAACTTACATCCACTTCGTCATTCTATCAGAATATTTTCCACCAGATGACAGTATGTGAATTCTCAAAACTTCCGAAATTACAGTTGGTTGTAATGTTATTTTATTCAATTGTTGGCCCAAATGCTGTATTGACCAATTTCTAACATCGGTTGCTAATTTGACTGCAGTTTTTGTTTTATTATCACTAATATTATAAACTGGCTCACATCCTACATTAATTTTTTTTATTATAAAAATATAATTTAATATAATTGAAAATAATCATTGAAATAAAAGCTAAACCTGAAATATGACTATCTTTCATATCCGCTTCTTCATCTTCTTCAAGGTCAAATATTGTTGTTAATAATACCTGAACCAAAGTATTTAAAGGACCTAAGAAATCAAAATTAATCATTTTATTATACCTACTATACTCAAATGTATTATAAGATTCAGACTTGTAATATTCTGTACCTGTTATTTCCTCTTCTATTAGACATCTTTCTAATAATTCTATATTCATTCCTTGTGGGAAATAACTGCCTGCATCAAGTTGAGACCAAAAGTTATGGAAAAACTCATAGATCATAACAAAGTCCCCAAAATGTTCATTTGGAACTCGCAAATTAACGGGATTGACATTAGGCAGTTCCTAAAAATAAATCATATTGATATTAGATACAATATTATACATTTAAGTAGCACAGAATATAAGAATAAATATAAAACACACCATATTAACACAAGTATAGCACGTAGATCTAACACATAAATATTGCATTATATGAAAACAAACAATGGTAAATACTTGGTAAAATGTATGAGCTCAATAATGTATTACAATATTAATCATTTTTATCAAAAACCCAGAATTTGATTTACCAAGTCAACAGTCAGACTTTGTGTTTCCTTAAACTTTTTCCCCATATACAAAAATAAAATATGTAACTAATGAATGTATCAAAAAACTACTGTACTTATGTAGAATCCCTAGAATGTCTTAGGACATTTCCTAGGACAGTTTTCTAAAACGACATGAAAAAGAAAAATCATATACCATCGTAAAACCAATTCTCATTCAATGCTTGGTACCAAAAAGATAAATAATATCTTACAAGTGAATAGTTTTATAGAATATAGACAAATCTATTCAAATTTGTATGAAAATATTATAACAAGCTAAGTAAAATAATATATAATGAAGTGGTATATTTAATTGTATTAACTGTACTGGGCCCATTATGGGCATTTATTATTTTACAATCCAAAATAAAAAATATAATTATTTCTATGGATTTGAAGAATACCCACTTTGACTTGTTAAAATGTTATATTAAAATAAAATGTTGTAATTATGATACAAACATAATTTCTAAGCCTATAACTCCAAATAGTAATCATAAATGAACTAACTTTGTTAAAAGACGAAACACTGGCATTTGTAGTCTTCGTATTACAAATGTACATGACAAATTGTATGTTCACGATGGATTCACGATAATGCATTTTACTCAGTAACTTTTAAAATTAGAGCGAATTTACCTGTTATAAATTTAAAGATGAGAATATTACCTAGGGTATCTCAGAGAATTTTAATGTTATTATTACTTTTTTAAGTAAGTTTTGATTATTTGTAAATTGTACATCTTAATAATAATATAAATAAAATCATCCGAAATACCATAGATAATATTCTTGCCTTTTAGGAGTGGTAAATTCACTTTAATTTTATAAATTACAGAATAAAATGTATTATTGTGAAAGTAAAATATGCAATGTTGTACATTTGTAAAACGGAGACTACTAATGTCCATGTGTCGTCATCTTAAATGTAAATTCATAAAATAAAAAGTTGAACTTACCTTTAAATCTTCCAATTCAAGATCTTCTTTTTTCTTGTTCCATTCTTTCATAAATTTGGATAGTTTTTCTTTTTCTTCCTTTCTCTTTTCTTTAATTTTCAATTTTTCTTCTTTTAATTTTTCAACTGTTTCTAGCATTGTTTTTTCATCTTTTTTGGATGGTTCTCCTCCATTCATTAACTTATTACATTTTTTAGTTAATCCATTTTTGGCTAATACTTTGTTCTTTTTAGTTTCAGAAAATTGAGGAGATTCTCCACTGAATATGTCTTCAAATTTTAAGTTGGCAATACTACTTGCTACATTATCCTAAAATAATATTAATTTCACAACATAAAATTACACTTGATATCAGCGAGGTTAATATCCAATCAATTGTGTAATTATAAATATTTATTCTTAACAGAATAAAAAAAATGGAATATAATAAAAATTATAATATATTATAATACCTTATAATAATAAGGTTAGTTGAAGAGAGAGAAAAGAACATAATACTCTATTTAAGAAAATTATAACATTACAAATGTAATATTTCAAAAATATTAAAACTTAAAACATCAAGTTTTAATATTTTAAAAAATACATAAAAGTTCCCTGTATTTAAATTCTTATTTTTTTTTATTAATAACACAAATATTATTATTTTTAAATTATTCAAGAATTTAAAATTACCTTTAGTGAAATCAAACCATTTTTAAACTCAACATTGTGAGTTATAAAAAATCTACATCGATCTCTCGTAAAACAAGCTTTTGATCTTCGAATTTGAACGCCATCAACCCTATATATAGGTTCAATGTTTGGATTTTGTTTTTTTTTAGGACTGAGTAGTTCTACATCATAACTATAAGATGCAAGAGCTGTATTTGAATTACTATCATTTGATTTTCTATGGAATAAGAATACTTATATCAATTTAAATTCTCAAGATGTATTTATTCAAAAACTTAAGTAATTACTTTGGTGTATGGTGATTTCTTTCAGCAATTTTTTGGTCAGATGGTGCATGCACAGCTAGAACTCTACATTTTAACCTTAAAACATAAACGGAATTAAACAAAATATCACTAGTTGTTCTTAAAAATTAATACATTTTACTACAATATACTACTGTTTCAAACAATGCTTACCATTGATCTTGTTCTAAAGCAACATCCACTATTTCTGATACAAAATATCTATATCTTACGTAATTAAATATTTGTTCAATGAGTTCTTTCAAAGAAGAACATTTTGTCAGTGATAATAAATACAAAATTGGTTTTTGAAGCTAAAAATTAAAATATAGTTATAATTAATGTTAGACAAACAAAAAAACTATGAAACAATCTATGAAATTTAGCACTTATAATATTACCTCATTTGGAAAGTCATTTAACATTTTTTTTGAGTCTAATTCACAATCCAAGGCTTCTTTATAGGTCATATTTTTTTTACCAGTAAGCTCACATGACCACACTAATGAATTGCACAAAATAATTCTTTCTACATAATGCCTGCATAGATAAAAAAAAAACAGTTAATACATTTTGTTTCATTCAAACACCACTTCAGATGAATTCAATGTTAAATAAGTCAATAGCAATAAGAATTCTAGATGAAATAAACTAAAATTTTAACAAAGAAAAGTAACTGACTTATCAATTGCAAAACATACAGAAAATTTTGGGAACTTAAAAATTAAACTTATGAAAGTTAGGCCATTTTTCAAGTAAATTTATGAAACAGGTATTGTGTAATACATATACATTAAAAATGTTCAATAGTATGCATAGTTAGTGTTTAATGGTTTAGATTTAATGCATTTGATAGATATTAAAGCAATATATTAAAATAAGGGCTAATTTTGGAAATCTGACAGCAACTTTAATCACGATCCTTCAACACAATAATAGGTACTGTTGTTAGGTTAACAAGAGGGAAAGGTCGTTCGAAATGTGTGTGCTGTAAAACGCATTTTCGAAAATTGGTCGTTGTCTGAAACAACGAAGAATGTTTCATCTCACTCGCCTCTAGGACGCCAAAATCGGAGGATGATTAACCTCGAATAATTGAAAAAAAAACTTATTGAAATACGGTCGCGGGAAAAAGCGCGGTGAAAGTGATCCGTTAACTATACGGTGGACGCAGGTGAGTGTTCGAACTTCGAGAAGAAACCCAAACCGCGGATCGAACGGAAACGGACCGAAAAAATAGACGCGGGCGGACCGGACTCGTCGGTCTCTAAACGTGGGCGCCGCACGAGAATCGATCGGGCGCGGGGCGCCATGTGAAACGCGCGTAATGACAAGGTGGTATAGTACACAGTAAACGGGAAAAGTAAACCTTGGTAAACCCAGATCGACTCACTCGTAACTGAGGAAAATTTCTTTGGTCAGCTCGCAGTAGAACACCTCGTCCGTGTCCCTCAGACCCCTGGGCACGGGGTTCTTGGAGAACGGTTTTCTGTGGAGCAATGGCATGACGACGGCGGCGGCGGAAAAATAATCAAGTCGCACTCGGCGGTGAAACGCAACCGTTGATTGTCGGTTCGGCTTCGGATGCAACTGCCGCTGATGCAGACGCGGCGGTGGCGGTGGTGGTCCCGCGCGACGACCGGAAGGCCAGCTGCTGCTCGGTGACTCGGTGGTCCGTCGTCCCGGTCCGCGACTTCTCGCTTTGGTATCAGCGTCTACTGTTTTCTACCTGCCCGCAAGGGTTGTATTGACGACAACGGTCAAGATAGCCGATCTCCGGATTGTTTTACGCCACTAGCGTTGGTATAGATGCAACGAGCGTGTTTCTAACGCGTGATGGACGCCCGCGAAACGTAAAATATAATATGTGCAACGACAACGGCGAGAGAAAATCAACGCGAAAGATCGTACGAACGAAACAACAAAACATAACCGCGTCCGTCCGGTACCAACGACGGTGGCGGGACGTATAAGTGCGGGCCCAGTGTTGAGTGTAAAGTGTATATAAACGGTAAAAAAAAAAATACAACAATAATCGCCGCCGTGATTATACGCGCGCGCCAAGACCGATGCCAACATCCAGTCAGTGCCGCAGCCGTATACGTTATTATTGTTATTCGGACTTCGGAGCTCCAGCAGTCCAGCCTAGTCTCGGTCCTCGGATATGGCCACGACCTCCGTTTGCCGTGCTGCCGTACCGATCACCGAGTTTGGGAGCCAATAATTCGGTACTGCTTGAAAAATTCACTTAATTTGGAAATTTTTCACCTAAAATTTTTGGAGGCGCCTCTGATTGCCTCCTGATAACAGGGACGGCAGTCACCATAGATAATATATTAATAAAATACCGCAGTATCACGTTATCACGCAGAATTTTTCTGTTTTTAATGTTTTTAATGTTTTTATTTTCATTTACCCGCATTACGCGATTCGACGGAGGAAACTCGGTATTCGATTATCGTTAGGTCAGTCGTGGTGCTCTCAAAATAGTCAAACACTTGGTATCGACTATTTACGTTTTAATACTATCAATAAATTATTATTGAAGATTCAACTATCATTACATTTCGATATTGTTGAATATTGACAATGTAAGCTCGACGTAGTTGATTTACAATACTCTATTTGTAGATCTACTACACTCTTCCACGGTCTTCAATCTATCAGCTTCTAAGACCTTGCTCTACAAGTCTACACACCACGACGAAAAAACATGGTTTACACTGTCTCTACTTGGGCTATGACGTCTCGGAATAGTCGGAACGTTTAGCGGACGCCGAGGCAGTGATGTAAGATGTTGAGCGCTTTCGAATCGTCCATTTGTCCCGTATTCCACACGCTCGGTGTGGATAACCTGCGTCGACGCGCTCTAGGAAATAGGAATACTTAAGTACATCGAGAATTCGAGACCATGGGTAAACATTCAGCGATGTTTGAAACGTGGTAACCGCCTTACCAGTTCGTGCTGTCTCGTAATATCGTCGTGGTAATACGTCGTAACCTTAGATTATGGGTAATGGTCGTAAGTCGTAACCATGCGATTCAAATTTTTGAGCGATTTCGCGGTTCGAGCCCCTAGGCGTCGAATATCTCCCAGACGAGCGAATAATTCGCATCCCAATAACGAGGTCAGTGGTGGCAAGATATAATACTATTTGAAGCAATTGCTTCATAGCTTCAGCATAGTAAATTATCATTTTGATGTAATAAGGGGAATGATTGGTGGTAAAAATATTAAAAATGTACAATTTGCTTCAAAGACTCAAAAAGTTTGCGCCGCCACTGAACGAGGTTAACACAAACCTTTGCTAAATATTTAGTTGTTAAAATGTAGAACTATAATCTACCTAGTCCTAATGTGTTCACTAGACGATTATGATTTTATGAATGGTTTAATTAAACCGTCCAAATTTCTTAGGCTCTTCAACGATTTCAAAATCTTGTTGGACAATGTGCTTATCGTGTAATGTGTATTTGTGTGTTCACTATATTTTTGAAGGGTTTTAATACCTAATGCACTCGAATAACCTTATTTTAACGTTTGGATAGCAAATTTTAGATTTCGTGTATTTCGTGCGCACGAATTCGAAACAAATGATTAAACGCACAAGTCGAACAATCCGGAGAGTGATACTTAAAGCAGGGTCGGTTATGAGGGGGGCGACAGGTAGTTCGCCCCTTCTCTATGGCATAATATTTATTTTATGTACATTTTACAACTATTCTCTTATACTGAATTTGAACAATACAAAACGTTTGTTCTGTTTTAATTGTGTTCTCTGTACATAAGTTCAAAATATTGGGGAATGGTTATAGGGTCTCCAGAGATTTCAAACAGCCTATCAATTTTTCTATGAGGTTTTGTATAATAAATGTCTTTTCGCCCCGCCCCCCTCTCGTCCATCAATTATACCCGCCACTGCCTTGAAGTTTGAATATGGGCTAACGGCTAGGAAATGCACAAAGCTTTTACCCATTGGCTATTAAGGATAAAGGTCCAAACAACTGTATATCTGAGCATTTCAACTGATCATTATTGATAAATTCATATTCAATGCATTAGGTATGTATCTAAATATATACCTATATAATATTTTAATAATTTAAAAACGAATTATCATGCACGTGTTATATAAGAATGTCGGAATAGATAAAAGATAATATTATAATATGACGATGACACTTAATCTCTTTTCTACGACGATGACCTGTTGTCAATCATTCAGCAATTCAGCATACATAATTTAAGTAAATAAAGAACCACACGTTTGACCATTGAACGCGGTAGCCAGTATTAAAATATATCACCAATACTTACCTAAAACCTAACCTTAACTCTTTACATAATGTAATAATAGGCTCAAATTTTACTATTTTATTGTAACTGGATAATCAAAATTTATTAAAAACACAAATCAGACATTTCATTATTTTAATTACTTAAAATTGACAGAATAATAGTAGATATATACCTAGTATTAAATATTAATCTAAAAATGTCAACAGTATTAATAGTATTATAGTTATTTTTAAATATTAACATGATGTATTTACAATGAATCATTTATGATTGTTGATAATTATTGATATAAATATGACTGCATAAAAAAGACTAAAGAGTATGTAACTGTGTAATTGTGTAACTCGACTCTTCGCCCAGTTCTTTATTAGCCATAGCCCATGCAGTTCCTACACACAGTCGAAGTTAAAGACTACACTAGCTACTCAAGTTAGTAAACTACTAACTTAAAGAAATTATTTTTCGCAAGTGTTTTGTATGTTTTATAGGTATTGCCGCATTGGGTTCTTTTTAAAACACAAGTGATAGTTTATTTATATACATTTAAAGTGTATTCATGTCTGCTTCACAACCTGTATATAGAAGAGTTCAAGCATTCAAGGAAGGTAACTAAACCTAGTGGCTATTATATCTACATACCCACTAAGTATTTAGTAATTAATAAGTACCTAGTAACTAAGTATTAAGTACAGTGGAACACGTTTGGGGTGGGGGTCGACCTCCCCTAGGTATTTTTTTCACTAAAAGAAATTGTATACAATAATGTTACTCACCCCTCCTAAATTATTGTTTTTTTAAATTAGATTCAACAAAATCATAATATCCAATCAACATAAAATTAATTAAAATTAAAATTTTGTAACAACTAAAAATTATATAAAATATAGACATTTGTTAAATTGTTTTACATTTTTAAATTTGCTTTGTATTATAAGTAATCCGATTGTGAAAACTACATATATGAAATAGTCATAGTATTTATTGAGACTTGTATTTCTGCTACCTGCATGAGTACACGACTGCGCGGATTGTTCTACTAACTACTACGAATTACGATGATATTATGTCGATATTATATAATTATATAATATGGTTGGACAACACAGCCTGTAACTTGTGGACTGTATTAGTATTTAATATTTATAAATTTATAACCATACCAGCAAGAAATATAATTTTTAAATTGAAAGTTAAGGAACTCTAAACCTATGTGTTAAAATGTAAAAACTAAAGTAATGCCTTGGGGAGGAGGTGGTAAAAATGTTACATTACACACGCGAGTAGGCACCCGGTGCACACATACACAGAAGAATAATAACTAAATAACATGTTATCTATGTAATAACTCAATAAAATATAGAATTTTTTGTATAGAAAAATATAACCGTAGATACATGAAATGTTCATCATCTATTTAATACAGCTTAAATATAAGTTTGTTGTTTTACAATATGTATTAAAATAAATACCTAGAGCTTTAGAGGTTAAAGACTAAAAGCATGTGTTGGTGGAGGAGCAAGGGCACTCTGATTGAACTTAAAAGACATCCCCATAAGTCATAACTTATTTTTCAAAAGGTACGATAAACTCTTTTCATAGTTGAAGTATTAATCAAAATAATATCTTTTCTGTTCAGAAAGGGTAATTATTGATTTTCGAAATTGTATCATATTATAGATTTATCAGTATTTATTGGTATATTTTTTGGTTTGATAAAATTGATTGTCTGGTATTAAGCCAACATCCCTTAAAATAATATTTGATGTTTAGACACATGCAAATATTTAGATCAGACCTAGATAACGCTGGACGAAGGTCAGGCAGAGCCACAAAGGTCAGAGTGAATAAACACTTAAGACTCTAAGATGGTTAGGAAAAAGAGAGTGGAAGATATATCAAGAGACACGGGGTGTGGCGTGGAGAAACTATGTTGTTGCGACAATGCACCAATTTTAATTTTAACGCGAGTCTCGAGTTATGAGTATTTTAAAATTGTAAATTTTAAAATACTTATAACTCGCGTTAAAATAAAAATATAATAAAAAGCCTATGAGGTTGCCTAGATAATAATCTTACCTTTAGATTTTATAAGAGGTCAATTCACTTTAATTTTTAAATTAACGGAGCTACACGTGTTCTGCTTAGTGTACAATTTGCTATGTTACGCACTTGTAAGATTGAGACAACACATGCGGGTATCACGTCCTCTTAATCTTAATAGCCATCGTTTTTTCATATGGCTAAAGAAAAGTAATTTCTAATTATAATTGCCATCACTATATAATAGGTATAATAATAATTTTCACTATATAAGGCCTAAATAATCTAATATCCAGTTATCTAGTATATTCTAGTGTAAGCTCTACTCACTAATCAGTAATCACTAATCAGTAATCACTAATCACTATTCACTATACCTACCTACTCTATAAGACCGTGGTTTTCAAATGTATATAGAAATTGCCCACTAGTGACTTGCCAGCAGATAACCATAACATAATAGGTAATTACTAATTAGTAATTAGTAACAATCTTAGGAACCAAGAGAACCTTATTACTTTATCGGTTTATCGGACACCCTTTTTTTGCAATTTTTTTTTTAAATACTTATATAGTTAACCTCTTAACCATACTAAAAACGATGGAGAAGTCAGAATTTGTTAGCCGGCCAGTCTAGTGATGTGCAAATTCCCGGGAATGTAATTACGGGAATTTCCTCGATTCCAGAGAATATAATAAGTTTTCAAATATTGATCAAAGTTTCAGTGTTAAATTAAACTTATATAGTTGTAAATGATCCAAATAACAAATATTTTATATCAAAAAATATTACTATAAAATTTGAGTAATATAAGAATATAGAGACTAATATAGCGAGGGGTCGCTCCGGTCTTCTTCTTCTCTACTTACCTTGTCGTTGCAAATCTGGTTCGCCATTCTTCTCTGTTAAAAGCTAGTCTTTTCATGTCTGCATATCGATTACAGTTAGCTTGTTCTGTCATTTCTTCTTTATATGCCTTCCTCAGTCTCCCTCTGCCTATATATCCATTTATTCGTCCTTCAAATATATTTGTCATAAACGAATTATGCATTTATGCCTAATATTTAAGTAGTAATAATAATAACTAGTAGGTGACCAAATATTTTTCCACTTCTTTCTTTTATGGTGTTTAATAGAATTCTTTTTTCCCTTACTTGGTTTTATATCTTTGTGTTACTTTTCCTTTCGGGCCAGCTGACTTTTAAAAATCTTCTCCGTGTCCACATATCCATGGCTTTCAATTTCTTCTTGTCTTGCACATTAATGATCCATGTTTCACAGCCATATAATAATACGCTCCACACATAGCATTTGGCAAACATTTTTCTCATATTATAAGTTTTTTGTTTGTAAGTAGCTGCCGTTTTTGTGTAAATGCTCTCTTTGCCATAGCTATTCTTTGTCTGATTTCTATTGAGCATTTACCATCGCTCGTAATCGTACTTCCTGGATACTCAAATTGTTGGACTTGCTATATTAAGTTATATAGTTTACCACCAACTTCGATAAAGGAATTTCTTTTGCCCTAGTCACCACTCACTATCATTGTTTTGTTTTATTTGCATTTATTTTCATTTAATATTCCTGTAATATTTTGGTGAGGGTAGTTAGAGATTTTTGCATATCTTTTTCCGATTCAGACACTAAAAGTAATAGTAAAGTAATATCATCTGCAAAATGTTTAAATGTATGTAGTGGATCTTTTCTCCATACAAGCTTACTCCATTTGAGTTTATCTTCAGTCTGAGTTAGCTACGGTAGCCTTTGAAAAGTTGAAATAGTAGCGTACAAATTGAGCCCTCCAGCCCGCCCCTGATTCTACTATTATGTATAGAATCTCTCAAATCCTGAATCCTGAAAATGGATACATAATTAATACTAAATTAAATCGTGGTTGGATCTAATGGCCTAGTACCCGGTTTGTCGCATTTATTCCTCCACGAAGCAAAATAAATTATCAAGCTTTTATCAATATTTTTTTGTTATCGGCTACCAACTACCGGGTATACATCGGAAGAGAACCGGAATACAATCACGCTTGTTTGTGACTTGTTGTCTATAATTTTTTTTATGATATAGATTATAGACGTGACGGCCCGGCGGTACGAATGTACGATACGACTGGCGTACTATTGCTGTCACGCATAGAGTAATAAAACTAAAGAGGAGGCATTATGCAGGTATTATGATTATCAGATCGAAGCAAAATTGAACACCATTGTACCCCTCTTACAACTCTAGTGAACACTAGATGGCGTTGTCGACCATGAAATTAAATGGATAATGGACATTATATTATCACAGAAAAATATAGTATAAAAATTATGGTTGGTAATGATAAGCAGCTGTTTGATTAGCTTTAAAAATTATAATTTTTAACTGTATTTTGTACAATTATTGTAATTAAGTAATTTTAAGTAATTGTAACTTGTAAGTAACCTTAAATCATAATGGTCAGCTGTATTTTGTGCGCTCGGACTCAGAAACAAAAAAAAGAAAACGACAATATTACATTTCACCGGTTAGTACTTCTATTGATCTAATGGTAATGGAGTTACCTAACTAAACTTTACGTTAAAAAATATTAATCTCGTCACTTTTTAAAGTCTTGAATTAAATTGTAGTTCAATAAGAACTTGTTGATCCGTAAATTTGTTTCTAAATTCCTTACTTATAGGTTCATTGACTGTTTAATAACATAATAAAAATATTTTATTTTTTTAGAATTCCACAGAGTAATGTCAGAGAAGAGTGGTTAAATTTTATCCAGAACAAGTGCAACATTAATGTTGGTTCAATCAAACCAAAATCTGTTGTTTGTTCTTTACATTTTGATGCGCATTGTTTTGATAAATACGCTAGAAGCATACATTTAAAGCCTTTTGCTATTCCTTCGATTTATATTAAAAGAGTGAAGAGTGTAAGTTTTACAAAAAATTTTATATAAATCATATTTGTTGATTTTTTATATACACTTTATATACACTTAAATTTAGGCGAAAAATATTTATCCTGAAGAGTTTGTATCTTGTGTAAATGAGACTAATTCACATGAAAATGCTACTCCTGTAAGTATAGTAACATCAGTATATTACTTATCGAGGGGCGGGTATGTGCAGACGATCTCGAGGACTAGATAATTCACGTAGGAATAATAATCCACAATATTATCGAACACGGTGTGGGTCGTAACACTATTGTCTATAACATCTTTATATAATTTGAATAAATATGAATAATGTACATTTTTGCTGTAGCAATGTTCAGATATCTCAAGTATGCAACTTGATGATTGTATTATTGAAGATATTGATAAAATTACTGTTCAACAAATCGAACCTGTTCTTGACGAAAAGCAAATCAGTTCAACAGAAAATATTATTACACCTGTATGTATAAACTGGAGTGGGCAGTATATTAGATACTTTATACTTAGTTATTATTTTACTAACTATTATTACATCTTTGTTTAAGCACAAGTCTAAAAGATCATATTTGGATATGAGCAAATCTACTGATGATGATACACCAAAAAAACTGCGTCTAAAAAAAGCTTTGTTTAATTTATCAATTACCAATGAATTAAAATCAAAAAAAATCAAAGTTCTTCGTCAAAAAATTAGCCGACAAAAAAAGAAAATTAGTTCATTAAAACAAGTTGTTACTGTTTTGAAAAAAAAAAATTTACTTAATGAAGACTCAGTAGAAATACTCATGGATAGTTTTGGTAATTTTTAACAGCAGCAAATGCAGACATTCTTCACAATTATAATTATGTATAATTTGTCTGCCTTAATAATTGCAGGTAAGAATAAAGATTTGATAATAAATTTGGCAAATAAAAACAAAGGCAAAGCTGTTCCTAGAAAATNTTATTCGTCCTTCAAATATATTTGTCATAAACGAATTATGCATTTATGCCTAATATTTAAGTAGTAATAATAATAACTAGTAGGTGACCAAATATTTTTCCACTTCTTTCTTTTATGGTGTTTAATAGAATTCTTTTTTCCCTTACTTGGTTTTATATCTTTGTGTTACTTTTCCTTTCGGGCCAGCTGACTTTTAAAAATCTTCTCCGTGTCCACATATCCATGGCTTTCAATTTCTTCTTGTCTTGCACATTAATGATCCATGTTTCACAGCCATATAATAATACGCTCCACACATAGCATTTGGCAAACATTTTTCTCATATTATAAGTTTTTTGTTTGTAAGTAGCTGCCGTTTTTGTGTAAATGCTCTCTTTGCCATAGCTATTCTTTGTCTGATTTCTATTGAGCATTTACCATCGCTCGTAATCGTACTTCCTGGATACTCAAATTGTTGGACTTGCTATATTAAGTTATATAGTTTACCACCAACTTCGATAAAGGAATTTCTTTTGCCCTAGTCACCACTCACTATCATTGTTTTGTTTTATTTGCATTTATTTTCATTTAATATTCCTGTAATATTTTGGTGAGGGTAGTTAGAGATTTTTGCATATCTTTTTCCGATTCAGACACTAAAAGTAATAGTAAAGTAATATCATCTGCAAAATGTTTAAATGTATGTAGTGGATCTTTTCTCCATACAAGCTTACTCCATTTGAGTTTATCTTCAGTCTGAGTTAGCTACGGTAGCCTTTGAAAAGTTGAAATAGTAGCGTACAAATTGAGCCCTCCAGCCCGCCCCTGATTCTACTATTATGTATAGAATCTCTCAAATCCTGAATCCTGAAAATGGATACATAATTAATACTAAATTAAATCGTGGTTGGATCTAATGGCCTAGTACCCACTACCCGGTTTGTCGCATTTATTCCTCCACGAAGCAAAATAAATTATCAAGCTTTTATCAATATTTTTTTGTTATCGGCTACCAACTACCGGGTATACATCGGAAGAGAACCGGAATACAATCACGCTTGTTTGTGACTTGTTGTCTATAATTTTTTTATGATATAGATTATAGACGTGACGGCCCGGCGGTACGAATGTACGATACGACTGGCGTACTATTGCTGTCACGACTCACGAGTCTATTTGTAAATAATACATAAGAAAGAAAATTGTTATAAATAGTTATTAGCAGTGAGGAGACGTGCGATTCGGAAAACAGTATTCAGGGGAACCGAACAGTCATAAATAATATTTGTCAAAGGTAATAATAATAATAATAATGTACGACTTGCGATGACTGCAGCTTGCTGTCACAGTGTCACCAGCTACTCACCCATGAAAAATCTATAGGCCATTATAGCCGCTTTTCTTATTAGTTATTTCTTGGTCAGTTCAATGATTATTTTATCATTTAGGTCATTGATCTAGCCATTTACGGTTCCAATTGGTCGAGTCCCTGGTTATTCATTGTCTATTGGTCCGGGATTATACATTTTAATAACATAATATTTTCACCTCGTCATGTTAATTTGAACAATTCGACCACTTTTTTTATATTAACTTGTTTTTAGCCAAACCGTACGTTAAGGACTCGTCATTAATATTTATTAACATACAATACATAACGATAACGTGCAATTATGATTATTATTCTAGTAGTCTAAAACAATCGACGTTAATTATAGTTTAGGACGTTTTTACTTGTAAATAATATGTTAAAATACACGTCATACCGACCTACACAGTTTTATTTTAAACATTTTTAGACAACAGTTAACAGTTGTTGACTTTGATAGTCTGATACTCTGATTTTTTGTTTTGTTTGTTATTTATAGTTTAGTCGCATTTTTTGTAATTGCTTAATAAAAAAGATTAAGAATTTTTTATTCTTTTCAAAAAATGAATGAAGAGTAATGCTGTTTTTTTTTATTTCTCAGCAATATTTAATCAAGAAAATATATACATAATACAATGAACAAACCATTCGAAATGGAAAAATGTCCTTGGGATCAGAGTACTTACATAGGACGGTGGCATTATTACTTTTGGGTCACAAACCCTATGCTATGCTTGAAAACCGATAAAGAGCTTGAAGAAGCCAAGTCTTTACGTTCATCCTATCTGTAAGTAGTAATAAATAATAATAGTATTGTATAATTTATGACTTATGAGACATTTTAAAACTTGAATTGAATTTGAAATGTTTCACATTTATACAGAAATGGTACACTTCCACCTGGGACAACTACTGAACAATTGTTAGCTGCTAAACAGATCTATGAAAGTTCATTTCACCCAGATACTGGACAAAAACAAAATGTATTTGGTCGAATGTGCTTTCAGGTCCCCGGGGGTATGGCTATTACTGGAGCAATGTTGTCTTTTTATAAGTATGACATTATTGAAATCAAGCAATATCAGGTAGTACAGGTTGTAAATGTTAATTTTACTTTGTTACTTTACTAGAACTGTGCCGGCTGTGGTGTTTTGGCAATGGATTAATCAGTCATTCAATGCTTTAGTCAACTATACCAATCGAAATGCTAACTCTCCCTTGAGCCAAACTCAAATGGGCACAGCGTACGGTTCAGCAACAATAGCTGCTTGTGTGACATCTATAAAATTCAAACAATACCTGACAAACAATGCTTCACCCTTTTTTCAAGTAAGCTATCAATGATTTGTTAGAGCAAAGAAATGTTCCTAATTTGATCAATATTTTAGAGATATGTTCCATTTGCCGCGGTTGCAGCAGCCAATTGTGTGAACATACCATTAATGCGCCAGACTGAATTATTAAAAGGTGTAGATGTTTATGATGCTGATAAAAATAGAGTTGGATGTTCTAAGGTAACATATTTGACCCTAAAATAATATTTATGTATGTATTATCAAAATATAATTTTAAAATGTATGTTAATTTTAGTTAGCTGCAGCTAAAGGAATATCTCAAGTAATAGTATCAAGAATTGTTATGTGTGCACCTGGAATGGGTAATTCAAGAAATAATAATAATTTTAAAAATGTATTAAATTGTAGTATATTTATGTATTTCTTATCATTATTTATAGTATTGCTACCTGTCATAATGGAAAAACTTGAAAACAAAAGTACATGGTTCAAGCGAAATACATGGATCCATGCTCCATTCCAAACACTAGCTGTTGGTTGTTTGTAAGTATTATATTTGTACATATAAACATCTATAGAAGCTAATCAAATTTTTATATAATCATACTTGTCGGAACATGCAAATTTGAATAAACATTGATTTTTTATTTTCAGTCTGATTGGTATGGTGCCAACTGCCTGTGCCTTGTTTCCTCAGTTCAGGTATATAGTTAAAATGTATTAATGTGTTTTATGTTCAACCGTTATATCTTATTTCAGCTCCATTAAATTAAGTACATTGGAGAAATACGAGAATACTGCATACTGTGACATAGTGAGCAACTGCAAGAACCCACCAGCTGTCGTATACTCCAATAAAGGACTTTGAAATAACAATCTCATATACTGATAGTATCTTTAAAAATATACTCATTAGGTTTATCTGTTTATTATGAAAATAATTATAAAAAGTCAGTATTGTTCAATAGGGTGCACATAATCACAGTATACTAAAATGTGAGATACTGAAATTTGGTGTGTTAGAACTTTGAAATAATTTAATTATACTGGATAGTTGAAAAGTATATAATGTGGTAGTATTACATACTGCTAATATGGCAAAACAAATTATGTATTGAGAGAAAATATTTATTTTTCCCAACAGGTCCAAATAAGAACAGAAATGTCAACATATATCCTATATTTTTATTTTGAAATCCAAACACCTTATGATGATCTTGTTTTTAAAAATATTTTAATATTATTTTGTTTTTACCAACAGATATTTGTTAACATAATAATTGTCTGATTAGTATCTTATTTTTTCAAACAACAAATATTCAATGATATACTTTTCTGCTTGATTTTGTAATTTATTCATAAAAATAAAATATAATGACTAATTTATAAGTATCAAGTGCTTCCAATAAATATAAAATTCATAGTTAAGTCAGTACAATGAAAAATAAATTGTAAGCTAAGATAGATTGTTTAACATGATTATTAGAATCAAATAATCATTTATAGCTTAGAAAAAACTCAATAAAAATCATTTATTGCTACATGCTTATTTATAAGTATTTAAGATCTGATTACTTATATTGTTTCGATTTATGAACCCAATGTTTCTAAATCTTTTGATCTGTATAATAATAACTGTTAAGCATCACAATATTGTATTCAACTAAATGATCTAATAATAGTACTTATTGTTTGATAGTTATTAAAATAAGCAATATATTTGTAACTTTTAGCAATTATATATTATTTCTTTCAAGTAAAACATCTGATTTATTTTTAGTTATTACCATCACATTATAAAATAATTTCTATTCTTATTATGGAAACGTCTCGCTAATTTGTAACACAAATATACATGCAATATCAACATTGTACATTGATTAATTCATTTTGTTGTTTATTTGTAATATTAAAAACTTTATACTCATTTTAAAATTAAAATATCGAAAATAAACTTATAATGGAACATTCTACGATTTGGTAACTAACAACTCGTTATAGATCACAGATCTATCGATATAGATTTAACATAAATATGCCATTTACGCAATCGAATTGAGAGTTCGTAAGACGCCTGAGACAACCGGTGTCGAAATTCAGAAATATTCTTTAGAATTCAAGAGTATTTAAAAATAGTATCTACTTAACGATATACATTTAATAGTTTTGTTCTTAAAACTATTTTTCAATTACATTTTGCTACTACCGTAGGCCATTGCATGTTAAGGTACGGTTTCCTTGCGGCGCGGCGTAAATTTTACTATTTTATCCCACTCTTTGGGTTTGATTTAAAAAAATTAAATCACAACCACTGCGACCGTTGTCCTCTCCGCACGTAGTTTCAAGTGTTTCAACATAAAAGTTCAATTTTTTTAATTTTTCAAAATGAATCAAAATTTTATTTTGAACAGTTTTATTAATAATATCAATATTTGTGAATTGTTGCTTCGCGATGAAGAAATTGAAACTGAGTTACTTTGAATTTAATGCCAATAAAAAAGAAAACCTTTCAACAGTTCGTTTTCCACGAGGAACTCTGAAGGATTCTTTAAAAAATTGGTTGGTGGACATCTTATTAACGACGATGAAAAATTTCGGGAATTTCTTTGTCTAAATCGTGAACAGTTCAATTTTATTTTACCTTTGGTTCAAGAAGAAATAACAAAGAAACCAACATTACATGTACCTGAGCCAATATCTACAAAAGAAAAACTAGCACTTACTTTGAGGTAAGACTATATTTTTTTAATAGAAATAAAAAAAATTAAACAACGATTTAAAAAATGTATTAATTAGTAATCTAGTATACTATTGTATAAATTATTATTCGTCAGTTGGAATTTGGAAGTTTAGAATCTTGACAGCCGATAGGTAATAAGTAATAAGTAATAACTAATAATATAATATTAATTAATATTTAATATAAAGCATCGACCATCCCGTATGTACTACTATATATATCCGGTATTCCGGGTCGACCGCCTCGGCGCCGCTTGTGATAAGAATAGTTAACAAGCATAGAATACTATTCTATGTATAGTATTCTATGTAACAAGTTAACTTGCGTGTATTTATTGTTGTGCCGTTATGTAAACATCGCATGATAAGAAATAAATTAATGTGTTACAACCTCTGGAACGATTCAGTTGTGCACATGCGCTTCCAATACTAAAAATATGGGTCCAATTCGACTTTCTCCACTCTAAGACAGACCCCGTAAAATTATGTCCTTTGCAGCCATTGAATTATGGTCGTAGTGACAAACAATAATAATTTATCATCGTTTTAAAATTACACGAAATAAATTATTTGCTATTCCTTATATGGTAATCCTGGTCGACTCGGTACAGTTATCTTTATAATAATAATATGCTTATCATCAGTATTCAGAGTTCAGACATATCAGGTTTCTGTAGTCTGTGGCCTGTGCGAGAAAAAATACTTTACATTTACATTTTACTCACTAAAATAGCTTACGAACAACCAGCAGTCCCGCCGTCTCGTATTTATATACTTTTAGTATTATTATTTTGTGTCCTCATTTTCACGTAATAGATCCATTACACCAAAAATCGGTGTCATTTTATAATTTAGTGATTTATTAATTATTAGTGCTTCATTTTTACCTACTACAGTATCATTATACACAATGTCCTATTCTAACAGTGAGTCATCTGCACATATCGTCATCGTAATCGATAACTTTTCGGTAACAAGTGAACGAAATGTAATTTTATCATTTGATTATAGAGTACATTTACTCAACACTACCACGTACGCAAAGAGGGCAGCCGATTGTATTGGGTGGCGATCCTAAGGGAAAAAATTTTCTCTACACAAACGGTAACAGTGTCATTATACGTGACATTGAGGTGAGCCTGTGTATTTTGTTTATTATTAATAAACGGTTAATTTATGTATGTTTTGTTTTTTTTTTCACTTATTGTTAAGAACCCGGCTATATCGGATGTGTACACCGAACATTCCTGTGCTGTAAATGTCGCTAAGTATTCCCCAAGTGGATTTTACATTGCATCTGGTGGTATGAGATCAAATAGATTCAAAAAAATAAAACATTTGACTGATAAAACGTAATAATTACAGATCAATCTGGCAAAGTAAGGATTTGGGATACTGTAAATAAAGAACACATATTAAAAAATGAGTTCCATCCATTTGGTGGGCCAATTAAAGATATTTCTTGGTCTCCAGACAATCAACGGATGGTGGTTGTTGGTGAAGGCCGAGAGAGGTAAAAGGGATCATTTAAGTTTTTATGCTTTTATGGATTTTTGTATAGTATTCATTTGAGTATGTTTTATTTCTTTAGGTTTGGTCATGTATTTATGTCAGAAACTGGTACTTCAGTTGGTGAAATTACGGGTCAGTCTAAACCAATTAATTCATGTGATTTTCGGCCTAGTCGTCCATTTAGAATAGTGACTGGTAGTGAAGACAACACAGTTGGTGTTTTTGAAGGTCCCCCATTCAAGTTCAAGATGACCAAACAAGTAAATTTTATCTTTACTTGACTTGATTTATTTTATTTTATAGGAATAAAGTTGACCTAGGTACCTAATTCTTCAACTCTGTACTTTACAGGAACACTCAAGATTTGTTCAGGCAGTACGTTTCTCACCCAATGGTAATTTCTTTGCATCAGCAGGTTTTGACGGTAAAGTGTTCTTGTATGAAGGTACTAATGCTGATCTTGTATCTGAAATTGGTAGTCCAGCACATAAAGGAGGAGTTTATGGAGTAAGAAAATATCAACATTAAAAAAAATATATATTTAATTAATATTTTGTTCGTAACATTGAAAAATATTAGGTTGCTTGGAGTGCTGACAGTACACGTCTATTAACGTCTTCTGGTGATAAGACTTGTAAGCTGTGGGATGTAGAAACAAAATCTGTTGTTAGTGAATTTGTGATAGGAAATCAAGTAGAGGATCAACAGGTTTGATATTTTTTTATTAAATTATTTATTATTTATTAAGGTAATAATTTTGTGTATATTATTTGAATAGGTTTCTTGTTTGTGGCAAGGAAATTATTTGTTAACCGTCTCTCTTAATGGCTTTATTACTTACCTAGATGTTAACAATCCTGAGAAACCCATACGAATCATCAAGGTAATTAAAATTATCATTTATAATTTTTAAAGGTAGTAATTTTCCATAAAAAATGTTCAAGACATTGGAAGTTTTTTTATTAATTGGAATTATAATTTGTACTATACAAGTATAATGATTGCCTTGAATATTTACAATATCTAAAATAAATTATATTCAAAAGTTAAAATATTAACCATTTTACTTTTTTTATTGAACATCATTAATTTTCATACAGTATTATATTAAGATTATTTTTTTATATATATTATAATGAAAATATTTTTAATTTAATGGAGTAAATTAAAAATAATATACTACATAATGTAGCTCAGCAATCATTGATTTAAGATAAAATAAAATAAATACACTTATCATAATTATTTAGGGTCATAATAAACCAATTACAGTATTGGCATTAAGTCCTGATCGTAGTACAATTTATACTGGTTCCCATGATGGCAATATCACAAACTGGAATGCCGCAAATGGTAAATATTGAGTATAACTTTTTTAAATTTTGAAGAATTATAATCATTGTTTGAAAAGTTTTATTTTGTTATTTCTTCCAGTTGAGATAAATATAATTATTATTAATAAGTAATAACTGTTAAATACAATTAGGTGAAAATGACAGAGTAAAAGGTGTTGGTCATGGAAATCAAATAAATGGAATGAAATTGGATAGTGATTACTTGTATACATGTGGAATTGATGACAGTCTTAGGCAAGTTGACATTAAATCCAATTCATACACAGACTTGCAAGTCAAACTAAATGCTCAACCAAGGGGAATGGACTTTAACAGCAATGTGATTGTCACGGTTACGATTAAAGAGGTTATACAGAACATATTTAATGAGCATAATAATAGTATTTATAATATAAACATTTTATATATTAGATAATAGTATTAAAAAACGAAAAAAAAGTATTTAATTTGCCCGTGGACTATGAACCTTCTGCTGTAGCTCTTAGTCCAGGTGCTGGTTATGTTGCGGTCGGTGGAGCTTTGGATAATAAAGTAAGTGTACATAACAACATCAAATCACATACACTACACATAATGGTCGTCATGGTTTAATTGATAAGTAATCTTAGGTACACGTATACAAAATTAATGAATCCACTTACACATTGGAATTTGTCGCGGAGTGTGATCACTTAGGACCAATTACAGACTGTTCATTTTCACCAGATGGAGAGTACTTGGTAGCAAGTGATGCACACAGAAAAGTCATTTTATATAAAGTGCCTGAATTCAATGTAAGTAAAGTGAATTCCTTAAATCTGAAACAACCACTATTTTATTTATTTTGATTTTATTGTTTATTTTACTGTTGGATAGTCGGTAAGAAATATAATATAATACTGTTTTTTAGTTGACTTTCAGTAATTTTGTACTTGTTTTTTTTTGTACTTTAGCTGGCCCATAAACAAGATTGGGGCTTCCATAATGCACGTGTTAACAGTGTAGCCTGGTCACCAAATTCAAAACAAGTAGCCAGTGGAAGTTTGGACACTACTATCATTGTGTGGAGCGTTACTTCCCCAAACAAACATACAATAATAAAAAGTCAGTATTAAAGCTTTTAGTTCACATCAAGTTGTGATTTTGTTAAATAAGATGATAAATATATATATATGTATATATTTTTTTTTATTCAAGATGCTCATCCACAAAGTCAAATTACACGTGTACTGTGGTTGGACGATGAAACTATAGTGTCGGTTGGACAAGACTGCAATACTAAAATCTGGAATGTAACACCCATTTAATCTGGTACTACATATTAAGAGTCTACTATAATTATTAAAATATATTATATTTATCTATTTGACTATTTATTTTTATTTATTTATTTTAGAATTGTTAATTAACAAATAGATATATTTTTTTTTAATGAAGTAAAATCTAAAAATGAAAAATTTGCACTCACAGATAAAATATGGTGTCCTATTATTATTAAATTATTAAATAACAATTAGATTTATGGTTTTGCCAATATCATAGATTTCAATCAATGAAAAGTTTATTATATTTATTTTTTTTCAGAAGTGTTTATTTATTATTATTAACCATTTTATTTTAAGTTTTCTAATTTCTTTCTATACTTTAATAAATAATTTGCATTTATATTTTTCTAATGTGTAATAATAAAATAATAACTACTCTGAAACAATGTTTTTTTTTTTTAGTTTTAATATATTAATTCAATGAAATTTAATACATTTGTCAATTATCATGAATTATTAATTTTATTTTCCAAAAAAATATTATATAGGTAATTACAAATTTACAACGTCTCATCAAGTATTTGGTATAAACAACTAAAATTTTTTTCCAAACTTTCAATTACTTTAGTTGGTTTGGGTACAAGTTTTTGTCTATGATCTTTTGATGGTTTTGGCATTAGATGTTCTAAGCACGGCAATGGTTTATTAAAGAAATAAGGATGCAGTAATGCCTAGAAAAAAAAAAATTATATTAGTATTTAAATTGTTAATTTGCCATGGTACATATAATTTAATGAAATAGGCATTTTGTTTTACAAAATCCTTTATTTGTTCAAATATAACGGTTTTTATACTAAAATAGTAATTAGAATGAACAAAAATAATTGTTAACGTTAAGTACCTCTTGTGCATTCAATCTTTTATTGGCATTGTATAAAATTAATTTTCCCACTAGATTGACCAACAATTCATCAATATCGGGCAACAATACATTTATTGGTACTGGATTACAGTGTGTAAAGTTCAATTTATTGTAATCTGGCATTTCATTCCTATTTGGCCATGTCTCATCAGTTGGAGTACCTAAATTATGAACAACGATGGCAATCTGTTCCATGTCAGAATCTCCCTAAAATTTTAATAACTGTTAATAGTATTTTACGTTTTGCAAACAGAAGCATGAAGAGTTAAGTAATTTGAAAAATGATATCGAGGTACAAAATCAAAAGCAAAATTGTCCTCATCAACATTACATCATCGATAAGAAAAATGTAGGTATTAAAAAAATTTTAAAAATGCACATCTCGAAGAATTCTCAAGGTGTTGGATTCACAATAACCCCGATACAAGCTGAAGGTAAGTGCTGACTGCTGAGTGAGCATTGCAGTTTGTAATGTTTTGAAAAAACAGACAAATCTTCTAACCGCGAATAAAGGAGTTTTCATTTGCATCTCTGCTAAAATGCAACCGACTGACCACATATCGATTGACTGGTCGTAGTGAACAGAGCCGAACAAGAGTTCAGGGGCTCGGTACCGGCGAGTCGCTACTTGGCCCGTGTAACATTGACTGCGTTGATCATCGTCGGCAGCAGTGGTCGTCAGCAGCAGACGACTCAAGCTGAAATCCGCTATTTTCAACACGCCCTCGGAACTTATCAGTAAATTTGCCGGTTTCAGATCCTAATAAACACAGGTATATAATAATGATCATTGATCAGAACAAAGTCTGTGCACGGAATCTAGAGGAAAACGTTTGTTAAGTTTTTATTTTTTTTTATTTAAAGAAAATATTTATAGTTTTAGAAATAATAAATAGAATTTTTACTATTTTAAGTTTAAAAAATATTCAATACCTACGTATATTACCTGTATGGCTATATACAGACAATGTAAAGCGTGAGACAAAATTAAATTGATCTTAAGATAAGTTTATCTACAAAATATCATGTTATTTTTATTAAATTTATGGGATATGTTGGCATTTTGATGAAGAAATTCCTTTAGAACCTTTTTAAATTTACCTAAGGCTAAGATATAAACAATTACGACGACCTATATAAAATACTCTCAGTCTTACACATTTATATCTCCACTTTTCGGTGTTGAAGTATTCTTCAGAGTTCAGATTTCGATGATACCTATATAATATAGATTTTTACAGTGGGAATTTTTAATTCTAATAAAAATAAGCTAACACATAGATAAAAAAATACTGGAAAAAATTATATATTTTTTCCGTGACTTTTCCTTTTGTCTATTACCCTGTGCACGATGTTTGTGGAATGCATATGCACTACACCGGCTAAGAGCATATGAGCGTATGTTTTCAGATGAGAATCGTCTAGCCAAACGTCGTCGTCGTACAACATCTCTGGCAAGCCAGACGCCACGAATTCGAGTACCAAATAGAAACTGAAACTGTGGCAGAAATGATCCAACAGTTTTACGACCTGAAAAACGGCAAATAGTTTAGGTGCCTATTTTGTAGCTCCACCTAAAGTACATATTGCCACTTAAACGGAGATTTAGTCAAGCGCGTACATATTGGTGCTTTTTGGGGGGAGGGGGGAGGAGGGAGGAGGGCGATCAACATAAATTCATAATCAAAATAATTTTTTTTTTATATTAATCATTAGTTACTACAATAGTACAATACGGCTTTTGAGGAGGGAGGCGATCGCTCCTACCGTCCGCCTAAATTATGTGCCTGGATTTAGTCGAACTTCAAGGGTAGGGGGCAAACAAATACCCTTCACCTCGCATATGCTCAATTATCAATGTTTTAAATATCCTTGTCCCCTTATTTTACATAAGTATTATAAATTTATTTTATATTATTAATGTTGTGTGAATTAAACAAAACATAGAATTCAATTCTGAAATAACAAAACGTTTTTCGAAGTTATTATGGCCATAAGCCCATAACAATAGTGAAATTGTCTAGGTCCTAGGAAACTCGTAATTAATTCAAGGGACTACCGAGCCCTGCTCGACCAATCACCACCCGCACCAATTAACTATTAGCTGGTTCTTAGTATTTATATAACAAACGTAGTCGGAATCCAACGCTTTCAGTGATTCGATTTCTCGCAGCAGGTTCTTAGACGCCTTATCCGACGACCGTACGCACTTAATAGCGACTATTTTACCAGTAGACCGTTCCATGGCTTGAACCACCTGTCCGTGTGTTCCTTCCCCGATCCGTTCCAAGATTTTATAATTTTCCATCGATGATTGTAATTTAGATATTGTGATTGCGAAATTGTGTTAGATTATAACATTCAAAATATACAAGTTTTATAATGGCTGCAATGTTTGTACACAGTGCACAGTCTTGTGTTTACTGTTTAATATGGTTGGCACGGCAACATGATAATACATCTACGAACGACTGTATTACTATTACTGTGTCGTAGGATTGTGTCACGAATTTTTGGAAAAAGTACTCCAGTCTCCAACCTCCAATTTCCTAAGAATTAAAGAGGGTTAGGTATTAATTTACTCACAAGAGAGTATTGGTATAATATACTTATATGTATGTATCCATTGCATAATTTCTGTAATAACTAATAGGTACCTATAGATGTGTCATGTGTATCTTTTAAGATTATATTTTGCTGTACGATAATGTTGTTGATAATGTGTTTACACAGAATTGGTTTAACTACACTCTTCTATAAGTTTAGGGTAGCTACTGATCTTAAGTTTCGATTGTTTTACGGCTATACAAATTTGCATTTTCAATAACTTTCATTGACCATAGAAATCATTTTTAATTTCCGGGGGGGAGGTGGATACAGTCAAGGGGGCTACGCCACCGCAGAGTAGGTGCATACTTTATAAAAGGTAAAGAGACTCCATTAAAAATCCGTTAAATATTCGAACGAAAAGTTAATTGACAATTATATTCATGATTAGATGGATAAGATTTCAAATTCGATGTGAAACTGTAGTCCCATTAACTCTTTTTTACAAACTTTTCCAAGAACTGACCGACGGCGGGCGAAGGTCACAGCTGCCAAACAACACGCATACTTAATATCAGAACTTCAAATTGAATCTCTACAAACGAGGCAAACATAACGGAGCAAGAAAATCAGAATAAAAATTTAACCACCGGAGACGGGTAGGCGTAGGGAGTGATTATACGTCTACACGTCTTGTTATAATTGGCTGCATACTAGTTGCGGTCACGACGATTTTTGAGGTAAGTAGATATTATTACAGTTGTGGTCACGCCAATTGAAGGCATTATCATGGTAATGTCTGAGTTGCGGTCTCGGCGTTAAAATGCCCGAATTCCAGGCAAAATTAATATTATGTTCAATATATACCATGTTCTACCACTCTCGCCCTATTATTTTTACTTTTCTCGAAGCCTTAAAATTTAAATGAAATCAAAACTAGTAACTATAGGTATTTGAAAATAAACTGTTCAAAAACTCGTGCTAATAAGATTTCGAGGGCGAAAGAAGATTTTCTAGACCAACGCATTCGCTTTTATGAAGAGGGTAAAATTAATCGACTTGGATATCTGAAGTTGATTTCTTTCAAATTTGTACCTACAAAATGTTAAGTTTTAAACAGTATTATACAACATTCAATTGCATGATAAAATATTATCTGACACAAGTCTAACCACTTAATCTAAACATAAACCAAGTACCTATCAACATTTTTAACCATACCTACGACCTACCCTATAAATAAGAGTATAGGACCTACACTGTAGGCGCCCAAGTTATCTTTTCGATATAAATGGGAAGGAAAATGTTGATTGGTATCAACTTTAGCAAATACGATAGCGTAGCATAATAATTATAATATTATGAATATGAAACTTTTTGTTGATCAGTATGTAACCTTTTTAGGGGTGCTGAAATTAGTATGTACCTATCCTTTTTAGGGGTGACCGCAACTAGAAACACCATTTTAATTACCCATATAGGTTAGTTGGATAACCCTACAACTTACGTTCACACCATAGACCAAGAGTCAAGCATCTAATATAGCCTGCCTTAATGGACAAAATGTGGGTTCTGACGATTTATAGAGAACTGTGGTGAGGTACTAAAGTATATAAGATAAACTAGTTTACCGCCAAATTAAAGTTCATGATGTCAAGTTTTACTCTATCCAGTAATCATGGACAAGTGGCCTGTCAATCAGCACGTTTTTTGCGTTACATTTATTGAGGGTAATGGAGATATTACCTGACCTCCATATTCTCCCGATTTGACTCCGCCCGATTTCTTTTTTTGGGGTTATATTTTGAAATCTAAAGTATTCACTAATAATCCGCATACACTATTAGAGTTAAAAGAAAACATTAGACGGGAAATTACAACCATTGATCTGCGTATCCTACAAAGAGTTATAGACAGGTGTAGTACAGTACCTTTGAAAAAACGGATACCCGACTGTTTACAAAATGGCCACTCCAGTAATGTAATTTTTAAAAGTAAAGATTTTTGTTGAGAACAATTAAAAATAATCTTTATGTTGAATAAAATACAATATGTTTCATTACTTTGTTTATAATACTTGACTAATAAACTACGATTAAAATTCGTCAGAACCCATTGCCCCACCCTGTACATCAATCTATAATAATCTATCTATATATTGTATTCTGCCATTAAGACAGGATAGATGTCATTACGCCACTCGTAATACACAGTTCTTAACTCTTGTCTATTTTTTTTTTTATAGTAGGTAGTTTAAGGTTATGGTTCACACTCAGCCAACTCACCACTCCGACCGAAAAAGGATCGTCGTCCCCCCTCCGCAGGTGGACTATTTCTACTTCCCAGAAGGTTTACGAGCCCTCAATCGAAAGGTCAGCTTGGCGTAGTGAGCTACTACTTGTTGTAGGTTTACTTACCTAAAGGTTTCCTCCTATAGGTGAGGTCACAAAACAGAAATTTCGAGCGCCTAACACAGTTTACAGCAGTGTTGTGCATTGAGCCGTACCTCGTACGTATAAGTACTATTTAATATTTATACTGTATCATACGATCACAGATTTGAAATGATTACTAACTTCCACAACAATAGTTTCTGAAAAAACGATTTTCATTAACCACCTTTCTAGGCATACGAAAAACGAGTTGTTAAAAAAAAAATGTGTAAGCTGTACGGCAACTGGTAAAGTACATTTGCTCTAATAATGTTAGTGTATAATATAACCTCTGCTAGTGTATAACCTCTGCTAGTGGTTGAACAGAAAACAATATAAATAAATAACTTAATACTGACTGTACCAATTTACGGTAATGTTGTATCACCTATTCACCTGTCATGGCTATTGCTAGAAAAACGGAAGACTAGATGAAAACGAGTACTCAATAGGTACATAAAAAACAAATGCTTTGAATCTTTTTTTAAAAACTAACAGTTATCAGCATAGGCGTGCGCAGACTCCGGTTTCAGGGGCAGCAAGAGATTAATTTGGCCCATTCTTCAAATTCACCATTAAACTCAGCTCATAGTTTTACTTTTTTTGCTCTTGGGTATCAAAATTAAAGTTGTATTGATTATTTGTTTATTTGGATAAACAGTTGTACAGTTTTTATATTAGACAGGTTTATTAGTTTTATACTGATAAATTCTATAATCATAAAATATTCATATCTATACTTGACAAGAAAAAAAAAATCATTTGTGGAAATAGAATTTTACCAAGGCCCATTATTTTATATTTGCCGGCCCCGGTAGCCCCAAATAAAGTCCAGGGGCAGCATATGCTGCCTCTGCTGCCCCCAAGCGCACGCCTATGGTTGTCAGTTTGAGTAAATGAACATAAATATTCTATTCAGTTTCTATACACTAAACTTAATATTAACTATCAAGTTATTGGTGTATGCGTATGAACTATGAGATACTCAAAAGTAAAATCCTTAATTTTAACCTAAAAATACAAAATTAGACTTTAAAACGTATACATAATGAAATCATATTTATTCACAAAAATGTCTATTCAAGATACAATAAATCTAACCTATCAGTACATAAAATATGAGAAGTAAAGACGAATTAACGTTTTCACTTAATTATTTTTTCATTTTAATATTGGCACAAGTATTTGTGAATAACTAATAAGGAACATGTTTTGATTATAAATTATTTTCTAACAGCTGAAATAACAATTTGTTTATTTTTATATATAATATAATATATAAAAAAAATTATACATATAATATTGTAATAGTTATAGTATTTTTAATAAAAAATATTCAAATTAAATAAATAATAAAAACTAGAACGTTTTTTTCCTAAATCGTTGAGGAAATATTAAATAAAACTAAACTTTTTATTTACAGCAAATGATAATTAATAAACTTATTAAGTTATAATAATACTTTTTATCTATGTGTTATCCACATTATTAAAACATCAATATCTATAAAACTATACAACAACAATTAAAATATTTAAAAAATATTTTTAACAGTTTAAAAGTCTAATTTTTTTGCATTATACAACCTAAACATTTCAGGTACACAACCTAAATATTTTTAAATAATTTGTTAAGAATAGAAGTTTTCTCTCTGTTGGTATAATGGAAGAGGTTCTTCTGGCGATAATTCCCGTTCATCATCATCCATTGAATACCGTTTTACTTTACCCACTTGAGCCATAGCATTCACTACAAATTAATGATAAAAAAATATAATATTAGAATAAATTTTTTGTTTACTAAAATATTCAAAACGACAATACTCAAACAATTTCAAACACACCTTCATGCTATTTAATCAATCAGTCTCTAGTATTTGTGGGGCTTGCACCTACAACAAAACGTGTGACTACTCAAGCAGGGTAGATAAAAACACAAAAAAATAAAAACATAAAAACATAAAAACATAAAAACAACATAAAAACTCATGCATTTATAAATCTTATTTTATTAAATTTAACTTACAAGCAACTGATTTACTTTTCTCCATAACTTGTTGAGCCAATATTTGATTTAACTGTAACAAATGGTCTCTTTGTTTTTTTTCTTCAATCATCTTCTTTCTGCCAACGGTTGTATATTCATCATTTTCTCCTTCTAAATATTAATAAATCACTTAGTATACATATTATATACATTAAGAAAACAGTTAGATGTACCTGTACTAAGTATAGGAGTAGATTCTGACAACATTTTTCTGATAGCTTCAGCTTTGTGCATTCTCTTTTTACGTTCGTCTGGTGACACAGGGGCTGACTCTGGAATATAACGCTCTGGTATACATATTTTTCCAGGTGTTCCTAATATACTATCTATAGTTTCTGCACTAAATTTTGCAGGATCAGTCTTGTTCATGGTAGATCGAACCACATCCGGTGCACCGGGCCTAAGAGCTCGTTCCATATCCACATCGTCTCGAGCTCTCCAACCACCATCTCTCTAAACATTTATAATTTTAAATAAATATATATAATTGTTTCATTTAATATAATGTAAAACATGTTAACTATTATATTTTGTAAATTTACATTGTAAGGTTCTGTAATAGAAAATGGCCTGACACTTGTGACAGTGTGATGTCTGCGTTTTTCTCTTGGTACCAGTCTTTTTGTCAATGATTCATTTTGCTCAATGTTATCATTTTGATCTTTTTTTGATAACTCTTGTACAATTTGTCTGGCCGCTTCACTCTGATATACTGGTGATAAAGGTGCATCATCTTTTGGAAGTTTAGAATGATCTTCAAGGCTAAAATTTGAATACATATCATATGTAATATTTTCTTGGTTTGTGCCAAATAATTGTTCTTGTGCTGATAGTTTTTTGACGTAATTATCTTCAACCTGAAAATAGCGAAAAACAGTTAAAAAATAACTTTAAAAGTTATAAATAAAAATAATTTGTTTCTTACTCTATAGTCAGGTTCTTCAATAACAGGTACACATTTAACGCTAACACTTGTTAATGGAAGACCAATATTACCACCATATTTATCTCTATCTCTTTGACGCCTCTCTGATTCCCGTTTGACGATCCTCACTGTTTTTATTTCTTGTGGCTTTTCTCTTGGAGTGTAAACTAAAAAAAAAAATGAAAACATTCTTATTTTATTTAGTATTAACATTAAAAATATTTAATTTTAGATGTAATTTACATTTTTTATCCTCTTGAATTGAATCATCCAAATCTGTTTCAACCCATGAATCATTTGCAGGTCTTTTCTTACCCCTTATTTCATTTTCATCACTATCCATTTGCATAGATAGTGTATTTGATTTTTCTGTAAGCTGTCGAACTTGAACACTTAAATCCTCACGTTGCCGTTGTAAATCTCCAACCAATAGTTGCACTCTTCTGAGTTCGGCTTCTAATGCAGCTACAGTTGGACCTCCTGCACCAGTATCTGGTACACGTCTGGAAGACTGCAATTTTTGACGCAAGACTACCAATTCTGATTCTAATCTTGCATTTGATGCCACTGTTTCTTCCAGTTTCTAAAAACATTATATAGTTATTAGTTATTTAAAACCAAAATATTAGAATTGTAATATTACCTTTGAATTATTAGCTAGTACAGATCTAACTGAGCTTAATTCACGTTCTAGTACATGTTGCTGTCTTCTGTAACGTTCTTCCTCAGCTGGACTATGTATACCTTGCATTTTATGCCTAAGGCCACCTAAAGCTTTCTCTAATAATTCTTTATCTTGTCTCAAATGCAATAAATTCCCAGATTCTTCTAGCATTAATTGATCTAAGTCATATAATCTATCAACTTTTTCCTGTAGATCGTTTACATTTGGTTTTATTCGTTGCCATTCTTTATTTTCTTCTGCTAGAAGACGTTTTTCTTGTACTTTATCATTGAACTCTAGACGCTCTTTTAATATAGTTGGTGTTGATAGTCCATCCGGATTTTCAAGTGCAGATCCAGCTTGATATAATGAACCCAATTTTACCATATTATCAACAAGGTTTACTAGAGGTTTTCCTTTTTCATACTGTTAAAAGTTCATAATAGACACAATATAATTACATACAAGTATTAATTTTAAACATTTGAATTAGAGGTCATTAATTTAAATTACTTGTTTTTCAAGTTCCAACAAATGTTTTTTCAATTCATCTAATCTTTGTAAGTTTTCCATTTTAGTTGGGGTATCCAGCTCAGTTAATCTCGTCTAAAATAATAATAATAATAATGTTAGAAGTAATGTTCGCTAAAACTAAATATAACAATATATGAAATTATGAACAAATATAACATTCAAATTTTAATTACATGATATGATTCAATATTATGTTTAGAGAATAGAGATGTGTATAAACGAGTTATAAATATCAAAAAAGATAGCTTGGGTTGCATTTTAACAAGTAAATTACTTTTATAATAGCTCAACCCTCAAAATCATATAAAAATCAAAAAGTTCCATCATCTTTATACTATATACAGGGTGTAATAGGAAGACCTAACAAATGAAATATATTTTGATCTAATCAATTTTTTTTTTTAAATCACCGCTTGTGTTATATGTAAAATCATTGATTATAAATACTAGTATTTATAATCAATGTTAAAATATAACGGTTTTTTTGGATTCAGGGTGGAGCAATGATGGAAAAAATTAATTTTACCATGATGTGTTTTTTTTCTTCGCGTCTGTTTACACAATAAGTATTCAAAATAATGCTTTGATTTTAAATAGAATTCAAGTAAAAATAATAATTTCCAGAAGTTTTTTAACCAAAATAAATATAAAAAATATATACATATTTATATTATATATTTATAAATATATAATCATTATACCGAGTTTTTAGTTATCTGTAGGGCTGGGATTTTAATGCCCTAAAAAAACCCGAAAAATGTCCTAAAAAAAATGCTTTTATGATCTACACATTTTTTTATTTTTAATAATTTTAGTATAAATTACAATAAAAAGTTTTTAAAAATGCATTATAAAAATCTATTACAATTGTAAACTGTAAATACATAGTTTTAGTATAAATCTAAAAAAAAAGTTGATTGTCCAATAATATAATACGAATTACGAGTACCTACTTATAAACTGTTATTTTTATTTAAAAACCATGTTGGTGTAAAAATCTTAAAATAAAATTTCAAATTCATACACTTGGTTTCTAAAAACTCAAAAAATGCTCCAAAAACTCTAAAATGCCCTAAAAATCAAGAAAATTACCTAAAAACTAAAAAATGCCAAAAAATGCAAAATAAACTTTCTTATTCTCATTCAAATGTACATAAAACAAATTTGTGACAAGACGAGCATTGCACAGTAAGCTTTGAAAAACAATGCAAAGTGCTTCGAAATCCCAGCCCTAGTAATCTGTATTCTTTATATAATTTACTTATTTATGTACATATATATATTGATAATTTCATAAACATTTAACATTAAGAAATTTAATTTCCACATTAATTTATAACTCATATAGTTATAAAAAATGATTGACATAAATGTTTGCATTCATTTTCGAGATATTGGGCATAATTGTACAGCATATTATATTATCACTAATTGTATTAGAAAAGTAAAACAAAAAAAAATACTAATAAAAGTTCTAAAAATAAATATTACATTTGAATAAATCAGTCATAAGCATTAAAGCATTTATAAATGTTAGAACAACTAAAACAAACCTGGGTCTCAATATCATTATGGCACATTTCCATTGCTTTACAAATAGAAACTCTTTGCCTTCTTAATTGAATCAATAATAAAACTAATTCTTCATGCGTTTGGCCTAGGAGCTCACCAGCAGAAACTGTCAAGTTCCATTGACTATTCTAATGATTTAAATGTATATAAAGAAATAATAAATTAAAAATAAAATAAAATAAATTCAAATAGCAACAAAACAAAATCAAGCATAACTAATATCAATTATTTGGGACATTATGAATTTAACATAACTTACCCTAATATTTCTATTGCTGGAATAAATATTTTTACTACCCATTGTTTCATTTATCATTTTATTGATTTCTTGGTATTCTCGATGAACTGGACCTTGTCCAATCGCTGATCCGCAACCGGACACTATGAAATAAATATGATATACATACAATTTAAAATATTAATTCATTCAATTCCATCTATTACTTCATTAATCAGAATTATTTAACACCTTAGTTCATAAAACCCTTATGTATACATGATATCGATATTGATACTTATAATCATTACTTCTAAAATGTACACATTAATAGTCAACTAATAGTATAACTTTTAACCTATACATTATAATATTTTATTTTTTATTTTATATAAGAGGAAAAATGTTTGTGTTTAATAACCTGGCGAGCTTGTTGGTGTTTCGTCTGAACGGCGACTTAGCGATGGCGGCCTTGTGTTTGATTCGGCAGGCGTCAATATCACTTGTCTCTCGGAAGTACGACTGAACACGCGCGTTGCACCCAACATCACGGCAGGGACAGTGGACATGAGGTCCCACTGCCTTAACTTCTCCCTGTCCATTTGCTCCATTGACGGTGGCCGGGTCATCGGGTATAGGCCCTCCTCTAAAAAAGACTGGGATCCACTCTTGCATCTACCCTTCTTAACAGACCGATAATCGTCTTTATATTCTTTATGACGGTCAAATACAGCTTCATTAACATACATTGCTTCATTTCTTTTGCTATTCAAAATATCTGCACTTTGACGACCAGTCTTTTTTTCAGGTTCGGCATCCAAATTATCTAAAGACCTTGATCTCAATGGTAGATTTACAATGGCCAATTCAGTTGCTCTAGGTGATTTCATTTCTGCTGTGCGTAATAATCGCGATATTGCCTCTTTTGGAGAGGTACATTTTCTAGGTTCTAAATTGCAATAAACACTATCATCAAGCACACCTTCAAGTGAACGACTTCGACGACGCATCGTAAATCCTTCTGCACCTTGGGGTTCTGGTGTTAGTGACCTCAAATTTCCATTTGAAATATCTGAATAATAATAAGGGGCACCAGGTGGTGGTTCAGAATTTTCTAATCGTCTACTCTCTAAACTTTTACAATAATTTTCATAGAACCTATCACATTCTTCTATATTCTGTTTATCGAGGTAATCATCTAAATTTATATCTATTTCATACATGCCATTTCTACTTCCAATTGAATCTAAATCTCCATTAAAGGCTGTTTGTTTTTCTTTTTTACCAGAGTCTGAATCTGATTCAGAAGCAGATTGTATCAGTGATTCCATTTTTTTTCTAATAGATTGAAGCTGATTGTCCTTATCAAAGTTCATGGGTGGTGGAGAAACTAGATCACTATCTGAAGAATCATGGGTATCTTCGTTGGTTGCAGCTCCTAAATAATAAGAAGCTGGTCTAAATGTATCAGATAAACTGAATCTGGGATGACAAGGAGTATCAAGTGAATCTAAATCTTTTGAGGCTTCATCATCAGCATCTGAACTATCCGATTTGATTGAACTGTTAACATTTGTCGACGATTTGAGAATGTCTGGTAAAATTTTATTTTTTACCTCTGTATAAACTGGTTCATAATTGGAATTAGTTTTATAAGCTATGTATTCATAATGTGATTTTTTGTCTAGTTTAGGTGATGGAGCAAGAATAGGTCTAGAATTTTGTGTCATTTCAACATAATTTTCTTGATCTTCAGCATCAACTATCACTAACTTGGATTTAGAAATATCTTCTTCTAGTGCAGACTTTTTAGATGGTGTCATAGGCAAATAGTACTGTTCATCATTTGGATCAGCTTTCTGTCTCAACACATCTACGACTTCTGGATCATCTTCATCAGTCGATAGTGCTTCAGTGCGCTTTGAATTTGGTATAATTGGTTCAATAAGTTCTGTATCACTTGATGTTTCGTATAGCAGTGTTTCCGTGTCACTAAATACACAACGCTCATTTTTCTTTTCAAAATTTGCTAACAAATCTCTAACAGATTGAGGATTTTGGGCAGTTGAATACCTTATATCTTCTTTTTTCAGAGACGAAATTTGTGCTTCATTAGAACTATATGAAGATGATTGAAGTGGTTCTTTCATATCATTAAATTCAAAATTTTTAATTAGATTTTGTATTCCATTTGTTTTTTTACCAAAATCAAATTTCAATAGGCGATCAATATCAGGATCTTTAGATGAAAGAACACTTCCCATTTGTAAAGTGTCGTATCCACTGTCTGAATGCCTACTGTCTACTAATAACGTATCATCTTTAAAATAGGAATTTGTTGAACTTGCAGTTTCGTCAGAAAGATGTTGCTTGACCACTGGTTTAGTATAAAAGTTAATTGTGTTGGTGTATTTTGAGTCTGGAGTGATTTCATTGACATTTTTCACTGCTGACACCGGAGTATCTACTTGACTTTCTCGGTCTTTAACTTCTAGGATAAATAATTTTCCAAAATTGTTAAATAATCCATTGTAAAATACTCTTGCACATGCAGTTAGAGCGAGCTTCGGACAAATCCTTAAAGGACATCATCCATTTGTAAATATTGTGTTAAATATTAAGTACTACTTAAAGTTAGTTGACAGAATAAGAAGAATATATTTACCACAAATAAAGGCATTCTACAAATTTAGTAATAAGAGTTGCTTAACTTATTTTATATTAAAAGTAAGCTGGTAATATAGAATTAAATTTTATCTTACCTTCATCGTCTGAATAGTTGTAATCATTTTCAGCTGTCAAGTCATTTTTAGAATAACTAAAACTGTCGTTGTTATACTTGCTGTTGTAGAAATTATTAGTACAATTGACAATAGTTTTTTCTTCATTTTTAAGTCGATTATCAGTTATTTTTTTGTAATACTTAGATAACTCATTTTGAGCAGAACCACGATTAGAAGATCCGGAAGACTTACGGGTCAAAGTAGATTGAAGCATTCGCTGTTTCCAATCTAAAAGACGTTTCATAGATTCTTCTCTCTAAAAATAAATGTGTATTATTAAAAATTTTTTTCAAAGCGTTTTTGAAACAATTCAGTCTACTAACCTGTTGTGATTTTCGTTCTTTATCTCTAGAGTCAATGCTATTTCTTCTTTGTAAACTAGTACTTCTTTTATGTTCATTCTGTTCGTAATTACGCTTGTCAGCGTTCCTACCAACTCTAGCGCTAGCTGATCTATTGAAAGAGTTAACATATTCACTCCACCTTTTTTCCTGTTCTTTTATATAGTTTCGATGATTTTTCATTTGTGCGGAAGAAGCATCTACTGGCTCAGCTTTTATATCATTCAGATAAATTCCAAGTTGCCTCAATGATAAAGCGGGTGTGCGATTTAAGTTTGTCTCTTTACTCAAACTCTGAGAAGCTTGTCTCATTTTTTCTGCATATGCATTTTCTGACCAATAACTATCTGAATTATCTACAAAATCTAAACTAGATTTTGGTCTTTTAACATGTTTCACTGTATTGTAATATTCAGGAGATTTATATGAAGAATTAGTGCTTGGCGTAGGTGTCTGATAAGCACGTCTTACATCATATTCTAAAAAATCAGCACTATGGGGCCTGTATGAATATTTTTTTTCTCTATATTTTATAGGACTTGGTACATATTCATCAATAACTTCTTCATACTCGCTATGATTAGAATACTTGACATCATGACGCCCATATGTATCGGGTGTTCGACGTTCAGAATTATTTAATTGAGACCTATTTAAATTTTGGACTAGCGATAATGGCTTATACTGAGGTTGAGCTATTTGAGGATGATCTTCGTGTGGTTCAGTCACACGTCTAGGCTTTGGGGGTGCATTGGCATAAAGAGGTTGAGCAATTTGACTGTTTTGAGCTTTGTAAGTTATATCATTGTTGTAATATGACCGTGGTGTTGAATAGAAAGATGAACTTAAGAAACCTGAATCCATATCATCTAACTTATTAATATATTGGGATCGTTTTATGTTGTTCCGTTCATTGTACCTGCTATTAAACACATTATTTTAAAATCAAGCCCATAAAAACTGTATTTTAATTTGTTAAATATAAATAATTACCCATAGTTTTGTTGCAGAATTGATGCCAAGCTTAAAGCATTCATCCACTGAACCATAAGCTCTCTTGTATCTGAAGCGAAATAATATGTTCTCATGTTATCATGCTCAGCTTTAAAACTAAATTTTCTGTAAACTTTATCCTCTGATGGACAACACGGGGATATTTTATATGATGGTAACAGTATTGAACCTAAAAGTTTTTCTTCCTCTTCATCTAGATCAACAAAAAATAAACAAAATCTTTATTTTCAATTTTTAATTTTTAAATTTATTTCATTGACAAGGACTTACTTTTATAATAAAAAAGACAGTATTCAGAAAGAACAAACCATCGTTTTTTCCATAACATTAAGCCTTCGCTTCCTTGCTTGTAAAGCCAGCCTTGTAATGTAACAGAAGCAGATGGTGGTCTTTTAATGAGAGGCGATTTTAAAGGACTAGATCCAATCATAGCTCTCCTCATAGGTTGGGTGACCACAACAGAGTTCTAAAAATTATCGAAAATTATTATTTATACACTGAAGCTTCACATTTTTACCATTATTTAGGATAAATTTAATTTATTTCAAATAATTATTTGTAAAAATCTATCACAAATTAAATTACAAAACAATCCCAAGTTGTATCTAATCTGGTGAAAATAAAATTGCATGTAGCGATGCACAGTGCCACAATATACCAAGAGTTCAAAGTGTTAAATATCAAGGTTTAATTTCCAATAAAGTTTTGGGTTGGAATTTATATGTATATTTTGGTTATGAGACTACATAGTTTAACCTCTAATTTTTATAAATTACACCATGTTCTTTCTATTCATACTTTGTGTATTGGGTGTTTAGATATTTTTTCAAGCCATATTTCAATACAGTTTGCTAGTTTTGGGAGGCTCAGATGAAAATATTTTATATCTTAATAACTCAGCAAAATCAAATTGCACACATATATCTAGCACACGTTAGTATTACGCACATATTTTAAAACATTTAATAATCTACCTATTAAATTACTGTTTAAGAAAATAGCAGTTATGTGTTTAATAAAAAACCTAAATTATTGGGTTAATTTAAATAACAAGAGAAAACATTTAGCATTCAATGCTTAAGTTTATTATTTAGACATTTTTCGGCATAAATTTGTGAACTATTTTGCACCGACCTATTATGGTTATAGGCCTTTAAATTTAAAAATAAATATTTATTTAAATAAGATTTTTAGTGTTAAAAAACATATACTTTAATGGTTATTTTCATCCTGTATCTAATAAGTATACAATATAATACACTATTTAGTATTTATATTCATGAAACAACACAAATCTTTCTTTAAAAGTAAAATATTAATCAATATTAACTTGTAATTGTACATAAACATTATTTTTTTTTTAGTTTGGAATTTAATAAATGATATAACTCTGTACAATTATAACTTTCTAGTTTCTACCTCCACCACAAGCACTAAAAGAAGCCATACCGAAGGTAGATAATTCATGTAAAATATTTTGTGTTTTGTTAAATATGTTAATTGTTTGAAATAAAAATAAATCTTTAACTGTAATTAATTATAATGTGATTGTGTAATAACTAATAATACAATTTGGTAAGACACTATACATTATTCTCGATTTGTGCAAAACATTAATATGGTGGATACGTAAAACAGAAGGATAGACGATTATTTTAAGTTAAGTCTAGATTTAAATGGTTTTACATATAGCTATTAAGTTAATATAATCTTACGAAAGTATAAAATGTGAACGATTCTTTCAACACAGAGTTCATAAGAAAACATTTTTTTTGCATATTTGAAAATAACTCATGGGTCATGACATATTTAGATTATTAATCATATTTTTGAATATTTTATAAATTAAGAGAAAATAATACTAGTTTATATTATTTTTTAAATTATTGTTGTTAGTTTTAATATAGCAGTACCTGAAAAAAAGTTCTACCAACAAAATTTTTTTTTTTTAGTTTTAATAAATTAAACATGCAGTGATAGTACTACTTTGTCGATGTCATAGACCACAGTATAATAATATGGTCACTGTGCAGTGTGCCGTTATGTATTAGTTTACCTAACCTATACTGATTACAAGAACATATTTGTTTATCTAAAGTCCAAAACATATATTTCGGTTTTGCGTTTGCATATTTGTAATTTTTAAACAACAGATAGAACCATTCAACACAAAAGACACTTTTTTAACTATTACTATATTTCAGAGTTTTTTTTAAATTTTTTTATACGTGAAACTTTTTTTTATGTGCACTATTATCGTGGAACCTCAACAGTTTTTTTTAAGCTTTTTTTTTTTAACTTTTAACAATGAGGTACTACAGCTCGACAATTAGAACCACTATTTTGTTTCAATATTTTTAATGAATCATTTTATACAAAGATTATTTGTAATAAAAGTTATAATAATGTTTAAATTTTTAAAAAAGCACAAGTTTTGCAGAACCCTGGGGCTCAACGAAACACAGTTTAGGAAACGCTGCTATAGTGCAATATCATTTCATTATGCAAGTGAATACTTTAGTATTGTAAAAAAAAGTTATAAGACTATAGTATATTTAAGCATATAATGAGGTTTATTGATTGTTTTTGTATATTTTTCAAACTTTTCAGAGAATATAAGGAGAATATTTGTAGGTTTTTTAAAGAGTATTAATCATATTTTAGATTTTTAAGAGAATATAAATCTGGACTTTAATTTTAAGTAAATAATAAAAATTAACTGTAATTTTTTTTATTATTATTATTAAGCTTTTAATCAGTATCTATGACAGCTCAACAATTATTCAGACGATAAAATTTACAATGTAAATTAAATTGAGGTAATACCCAACAAATAAATTGTTCAGAATATATTTTTTATTAAGACTAATAAAACAAACTAAGAATCCCCTCCTAAATTATTATTTTATTTTTAACATTTATAAATGTACCAAGTTTTTATTAAAATAATTTGTCAATTAAATACAATTTTATTTAAGGTTATTTTAAATATGTTAATGACATCGAAAATCTCTAATTTGTTAATATAATGATTATTTTACCAATTTTTGTATTATGTATGTTAAATTAGTACCTATAGAATAGTTATTAATTTAAAAGATATTAAACATGCTTCAACAATTAGAGTATATTATTTAAAATTGAAAAAATGATAATTCAAATAATGTTACAGCTATCCAAATGTATCATTATAGTAAATGTTTTATTTTTATTTTTAAAGTTACACATATAATAAAATTATAAAGATACTATTTTACTTTGTTGATTGAAAGTATAATCAAACATAAAAAATTTAAATCTTGTCAGAAATAAATCGTAACATGAAAGATATTACAATCATACCCAGTCCCCCCACTAATATAAAAATCACGGTCCAGTGAATCGTTATATCTTAGGATTTTTTTTTTTTGGACAAGAGAAAAAGAGTGTATATGTCATGATGGTTTTTTAATATCTATCATAACAGGTGGTCACCGTTTTCTGAAGGTACAAGGTCATCTTTCTTAGGAAGAATCTCGGGAAGAATATATTCTTTATAAGGTATTTATTGTAATTTCTTATTTTCTACTCTATAAAATCTACTACATTAAAATAATCACATTTATTCTCTCCGAGCACTAACATTATAATATACATATATTTTGATAATTTGATTACTTTACTTTGACTAAAAATAAATATAACTAATTAATATTACACTTATATCTATACCAAAAGAATCTTGAAATTTAACAAATATTATTTTCATTAAAAGTTTATTGTCCTTACCTTTTTTAATGTGGCCATTGTTACAACTGTGGAACTTGCTGACGTTGTAGCTGGTTCTACCCTATAATTTTTAAAATATTAAGTTAAATTCAATAAACAATTTAATAAAAAACAATAAATTATATAATGTACAAATATGTAGTTTTATAAAAAAATAATCTTGATTACATATATGCTCACATACCAGATGAGTTCTTTTTCAAATTATTTTACCTTATTGAATGACAACAAACAGTTTTAATTTAATCTTTGAAAGAAGAATATTTTTCTGTCATAAATACATAAAACCAAATTTAGCAATGGAAGTATATGAGTAGTAGAAGTATTTAAAGTTTAGATGAGCGAAATAGTGAACCAACATTTAGCAGAGTAACTGTGTACCACTCTACTCCACTTATCAATACTTAAATTACTTATAAGTAATAAGTTATAACTCATTAACTACTATTTCTATATTTGATTTTATGTTTTAAAATTCAATATACTTAGTAAAATAATCCACTTTCAAAGATTAAATTAAAACTGTAAGTCGTCATTCAAAAAAATTAAAAACTTAAAAAATGACAAGGATAACAAATATATTCATTTTTAAAAAAACCCATTGTTTTGTAACAATTCAAAAGCATAACAATTTTTTTTTTAAAACATTTTATATCATAATACTTTTTGAAACAATGAGTAATTTCATCATAAACGAATCACTCTGTAAAGCTATAATATTCTAATATTTTATAAATTGTAATAAAATATATACTTAAATAAAATATCTATTTTTGGTATATCGTACATTTAACAGAAATAATGCCCAACAACTAGGGTTTCAGTTTATATTGGTAGTATTGGTTCATATCTATAGATAGAAAATATTTTTTTCGAGGTTTTATTGTAAATCATGTTTATTATAATTATTTTAAAAATGCGAACACATTAAATTTAAAAATAAAATCTGAAGTGCCATTATCAAACAGCCCTCTCTTATCATGTTACTTCTGTTATTGTTTATATTGTTTAAAACTCTTATACGATTTTCATGCAATGAAAAACAAAATTATGTCTTCAAAAATTAATTTTCAATATCGAACTGATACTTAGCCACTTAGGCAATTATTTTGAATACAATATAGATACATAAAGATAAATAGATTTATTTTTCGTCAAATTTTATTATTAGATATAAGAAATGCGATTTTTTGACTCGATATCTTGGTGAGAACTGTGAATAAATAGACAAATACCAAATTGAATATATTTTTAGATTCTGGGAGTAGCGAATGAATGTATTGTCTTTAAAATGATGTATTTTTTTTCTTGTCATCAACATTTTGGGTGGTGAAAATGCTCCAATTGTTGACATCACACGTCTTTTCTGATAAAATAGTGAATTTAGTTGTTGCATTCGAGAGGTCAAAATTGAAAATTCCCGGTAGTTTTTGAAAGCATCCGGAAAAAATGAAGGAATAATGGGAATTTTTAGGCAAAACCAATTTCAAATAATATAATCTATTTTATTTTTTGTGGAACTCAACAACTAAGTAGGTACTGTAGACACATGAAATTAATGTATATTATTCATACTATATATAATTTTCCATACGTGGGACTTTTTTTGAGTTCTACACTCGAATTCTTTAATAAAATATTAGCAAATTTAAGAAAACATTAGGATTTTGAGTACCTATCGACTATCATGTACGCCCTTCATTTTTGTTATACCAAAAATTGATTCAGTTATGCTTTAGGAGTTATCAACGATTTTAAATTAGTTTTCAAAATGTTAATTCATCAAACCACCATATTCTTACAGTATTATCTGATTCTCAACAAGTTTTAGGTGTTTATTTATATCGTCTAGAGCCAGCAGCCCCCTATACGTAAATACGTATTATATTATACTATATTGTTGTAATAAATATTAAAATTCGTTGTAATTCACAATACACATAACAGTACAACATAATTTCTTCGTAGAATAATCAATAATTTCAATGAATGTCAATATTATTTTGGCAATAATTAAAATTAATTGAGTTCATACCTATAATTAAATTTTATAATTAATTTTTGTGGTTAAACAACTTGATATTATACTACATATTTTAAATATATTATAACAATTATTTAAATATTAAAAATAATTTGGCTATTCATTTAAGAAAAGTACCAATATTTCATTTTTATTAATTATTTATTTTGCGTGGAATTATAGAAAACATAAATTATAACTCCATATGTTTATAACAAGCAAAAATAAATTAAAACTCAGGGGTTTCCAATTGTATTATATTTCAAACAGTTCGTCGTACGTATGTTTCATGTGATAATGTTCGAGACCAGAATTCTAAAAATATTAGGCTTCATCATACAATAAACAAGGGTGTACACAAAAAGACCCTTTATAACGACCCTCCTGTTAACAAGGGACGTTTTTACCCCAACATGGCTATAATTTTGCACATATTTTTACTTCAGCGACGTATCATGGTGTACCTACTCATTATTTATAAACTTTAAAAGTATAATAATACCAGTGGAGTAAATTCTTCCAACATTCTTATATAATTATCACATAAAAATGAAATTATGTTATTTTTCAGAAACACAATATTTGGAATAATTATTACACTTAAGTTAAATCAATATGTATATATAATAAATAAACTAATAAGTCTAATAAGCAATTAACAATAGTGCTAGCAATTGATTTTATTATGCTGATAACTAGGGCCCGGATTCCAATGCAAAATGCATCATTTTTTGATTAATCCTAGACAATGCTTTCCAAGTTTATAATTTGATTCATGTAACAGAGACTTCAAAGGTGAAATTTTTATTTTGCATTTTTTTGCTTTTTTTTGCATATTTCATTATTTTTTCATTTTTAGAACATATTTTAGCTTTTTTCGGTCATTTTTTCGTTTTTAATGCTTATTTGTATAATATACAAGTATAGTATATAGACATATAGTATTTATACATTTTACTGCCATAGATTAAATATACTAGCAGTATTAAATCTCTGATACAATATTCTTTACTCTATGGATACAACTTAATAATCTAAATATAGGTAATTCAAAATATTACTCGTGTTTTTCGGGGTTTTTCTTACAATTTATAAACCAGAACTATACAGTATACATACAATATTGTTTAATAGTCGCAAGTCAATTTTTTTCGATTTTCAGTAAAATATTATAAATTACCAATAAAACTATAATTTAATAAAAATTTACAAGTCATTTTTTAAGGTCATTTTCCTGGTTAAATGTATTTTTTAAATGCATTTTTAGCTATTTTTCAGAGCATTTTTAAAGGCATTTTTTGCTATTTTTTAAAGCATTTTTCAATGGTTTTTAGTGCATTAAAATCCGGGCCCTACTGATAACAGTGATATTATATCTCACTAAGCACCTAACCCACCCAACCCACTTGGTAAATATATAGTATATTATAGCCTATGTAGTTTAAATGCGCATTAAATATTTGTATAAGAAATAATATCTTCCTATAAAATACGTCTTTCACATATGTATTTTTTTAGCTAGCAAGTTTCTGCAGTTTAGTCCTTTATTAAACAACAGAAAGGAATTTTAAATCAAAAACATAAATTACTTAAACCAAAAAAAAAAGTATTTAATGGAAGAACGTCTTTTAAAAATTGTATTAAATATAAACGCTGAGTGTATTTTTAAAAAGAAATATATTTTTCAACTATATCTAGTATAAAATATTTTTTAATCAATTTTTTGAATTGTTAGAAAAAATAATTTTAAGTTAAAATTACACAGTTATGAATAATAATTATATAAATATTTAAATTTTTTTTATTCTATAAAATCATAACATTTTTATTTTATTTTGATTATTTCGTTTTTGTTTTGGTAATCATTTATTTTATGTCAAATCACTGAATTAAATACAATTTTTTGTTGCAGACAACATACTATAATTGTATTAATATAACAATAGACCACAATTATATTCATTGGTAGACTGCACATAGGGAGATTAAAACATACATTTTTAAAACCTAATAAATAGAAGATGCACTCAAAAATTTGGTTTTCATTTTGATTATTGACACTTTAACTTTAAGTTCTGAAATTAGTCTGAAGCGGATAAGGTAAGAAGATTTATTAAATTAACAAAAATAAATAAATAAATTGTTCCATAAATCATGGGTAGCTTCTATAGGCGCTATTAGAATAGGGCTTAAGCCTCCCGGATTTATTATCGTATTAATGTAATTTTTGTCAATAAAAGGCTGAAACACATTGTAATTCCTATTGAGCCTATGGTAGCTTCTTTGTAAAAATTATTCATTTAAATTAAATCTTACCACCTTTACAAAGTTATATAATATGTTTATTGTGCTGATATAGGTATGTAAATTTTTTGAATATGCAATAAATTGAGTTTCAGATTAATCTGTATGATTTTGGTTTTGTTATGTTACACATTAACAATTTAAAACGATTACTATATCTTTAGTATTCCTATCTTATTAAATTGTTACTATTGTAATTTCTTTTCTACATTTAATAAAAAAGATTAATACCAAATATTATACTCAGTAAAAACATTGAATGCACATAAAAAATGTTTTAATAAAATTTATATTTCTTTGTACATGAGTATATGACAATCAATTCTGATATGGTCATCAGTTATCATACTAAATATTTTCAAGATGTTTAAAAATGTAAAATTTAGGAACAAAAGTAGAATATTGTATAAATAGGTGTAATATGAATTTTTATAAATAAAATGTATATTGTATAGGCATAGTATAAATAATAACCATCAACTAGTTGTCTACCATTCTATCGATTAGACGCATAGTGGTAAGTTCTCATTTACATTTTACGTATTTTACGACACCTTGGCACTCATTCATGCGTGTTTGACATATACACGCATAAAACGGTACACCTACTTCAGTATATTATTTTTATACATACTCCAAAAGTAATAAATATATGTTACACAGTGTACAGTGTACACTGTACACACACACACACACACACACACAAATTAAATGGTCATTTGTGATATGACACACAAAATAACGCTCACTGTACTCACCATGACCAGAAATTCCAAAAACAGGGAAACATTGTATGTAGATATCTCGCCGTATTCTATGCTGTTATATTGATGGAATGCCGTGAAACCACTCTGGTGCGTTTTTTATTTCTTTGGGATACAGTAGTATTATTGTATTGAACGGTTAGGTCGTTACACTCGAGGCGAGCGTACAATAACATTTTTGGATGGCGCTACGTAAAAATCGCGACAACCACCCACCAGGCCAATTAACTGAACAAAATATGGGTCACGTGACACTCAAATTATAATATTATTTAATCTATTGTTTGGGAATATAACAAACAATACATAATAACAAAATTAATTTTTCGAAAAAAAATAAAACACTATATGAATGTTACCAGAAACAACTAATGAGAAATTGTGTTGTCAACAATTAGCTAATAGTGCGTAGAACGTTTTAGCGAGCTAGTCGCTCGATTATCCGATGTGCGGCACATTGGAAAATGCACTGATCGACTGTGCGAGATTTTCCGTATGTTACCAAGCAATGGAAAAGGGTCCGCATGCGCGCGCGCAAAAAAAAAAGAAAAAGAAGAACAGTGTGGGTAGCAGGTTCGCACATGCGTCCAAATGCTGTGGCCTAGATACACTTGTTGTGTTTTGTCGTCTCCGTGTCCATAACCACTGACAAACATAGAAATGGTGAGGTTTCTATAAAAATATATTTATCCTAGTACAGTATAAGCAGGTATATTATGATGTTGTGAGAATGCGTGAAACTATTCGACGATTAAAGAGAAACTTGGATAAATTGAAAAAAAGGAAAGTCCAGTTACTAAGAAAAAAGTTAAGACAGAATCTATATTGTGTAGTTATCCTGCACAATCTTTCTATTTCCTAGGTCTAAGTATTGGCAACAGAAAACATCCTCAGATACTTGTCTTGTCCGTGGGAAAAGAACAGGGGTAGACAACAGTAATATATAATATTATATGAGTATATGACATACAGTTTGTATCAGACTTTGTGTGTATTATATAAATAGCAGTTTTATCTCGAAAAATAATTGACCGATTTTTTTTTTAGTTGCACTAATTCATATAACTAATTGTAGCTATATACCTACATTGTAATTCTTTTAAATTAATAAAAAAAATGTTGCCAATAGCTATTATATCAAAAAATAGGCTTACTTTAAAAATAATAACGCCATTAAATTGTGAATTAAACTTTTTAAATTATAACTTAAACACATAAAATATGTCTGATTTCGTTGTATAACTAATGTTATTTTAAACTAATACCAAGCCAAGCTGCCAACTATTCAATTCAATAGTTGAATATACTACATAATTATAGTACGGGTATTCACATTGTAAGGTATAAAACTATAAACTTTATATTATTATTATATTAGCTGGGGAATAACGGAAATCAAACCGGACAGTACACCGCGTTTGTCTCTTAGAACAGTTTTCAATGTAAATAAGACGAATAATTATTGAAATAACTTTAAGCCATAAAGCTTCATTAGATTTAGTTGTATTTTATTCCATTCTGTAAAAATAAGTTAATAATACAAGATTGAATATTTGAATATTATATGACATCAAAAAAATGTTCTACATTTGTACAAATTATGCTCTAAGAATTAAAAAATCGACAAATATGCAATAATAAGCACTATACCTTTAATAAACTTTTTATTTTTTCGTAGCATCATGAAACTAATTTCTAGGTTGCTGAGCGCTAAATATCCCACAAAAAAACACGTAATTGGTGAACTTCCAGTCATAATACTTAAATATAATAGATAGACAGGTACATAAATTATTAAGTAAATGACTTAACATTAAACACATTAATTTTAAAAGTAAGATCAAATAATATAATAAACCTTATCCAAAAATAACAAACTACAGCTTAAACTTTAACTACTAAAATAATGTAAGTATATACCTAAGTAATGTAATATTATAATTATTACGAAAACAAAAAATAAATGTTATATAAAAATGTATAATGTATCTGTAATTAATGGAGTGTGTCAAAAGATAAAAATAGAGAGGTAATGAGCCGTGTTAACGATGCGACAAAAATACATCTTGTTAAATGAATCCTTAAATAGCAGACGAGTGATTTTTGAACCGTAAATAGTCTTTACAATTTGAGAAATCCAGAAGACAATATTAAAGTTGATGAACAGTTCACATTCATTCAAAAAACAGATAGGTACCTATAGTAATTAATTAATTTTAAATCTATGCAAAACTGCAAAAAATGGATTAATAGTGGTTTTAAGTTTTTACTTTAATATATTTATTCCGGTAAATCTAAGATTGCAATTTTGTTAAAATTGGACAGGCTTAAAGGCAATCTTCTATTTTCGTAATTTTTATGATATTAAATTAAAAAATTATTTTAATTTTATGCCTGTTTAATTGAAAATGTTTAGAATCTAAAAACGTTGAATGTCAGCTCACTATTTGTTTTCTCACAATATCTCACAGGCAACTTATCATGTTATTTGTGTTCAGCAGAAAATAGAAACATTCTTGAAGTACTGAAATAATTAATATCAGCGAATGGATCCATCATATCAAACTTGAAGTTAAGAATATAATCTGCGTTAGTAAATTAACAATACTTCAATTTGTATGCATGTTAAATATTACAGTTAGATATTACAGACTCAAAAAGAAGAAGGTACAAACACAGATAATGCTCTTTAGTTCTTAATTTGAAATTTTTATAATAAGTCAATTCACTCTAATATTAGTGAGAAACAACACAAGATTAGTTCTACTAAACGTAAATTTATTATGTTGAGCGTCGGTCAGAAACTTAGAGAAAAAACTAATAATGACTAATGAGCTAACATCCTTAACGCTTTAAAGATACATAATATAATGTTTACTTTAAAATCATGATTGAAGATAAGTAAAATCGAATTATGTATGGAATATATATTTCAAAATTAGTTGAAACTAGGCTGTTTGAAAATATGTTTTGAAATGTGTGAGGTTATCTTCATCGTTCTGATTGGATAGTAATTACTAATTATATAGTATTCTAAACATAATTTTATATTCATTAATTATTCTTTACATTTGCCATTCTAGAAATATTTGGTTACTTCAATAAGAAGTTCAATTTGATAACCCTTCAAAAGTTCAGACGCGATGTATAATAATTTACATATAAATAATTGAATCAAATATTAAGCTATAATATTAATTAATTATTATAATTATTTCTTTATTCTAGCTTCTTCTAGAAATTATTCATGTGAAACTTTTATTATTTAGAATTTAATATAGTAGATAATAGATTTTATAAAAAAAAAAATACATTTATTAAATAATTAATATTACCTATACGGCTATACCTACATGATATGTGATACTATGTATCTGTACTCATGATTATACAAATGGATAATTTAATAAAAACATATGTATATATATACAAAACACTAACAAATAATTAAAGCTAAGTATTGAATACTTGAATTAAAACAAAAAAGCTATGAATTGCAATATCCAATTAACTAACCTAACAATTTAATGTTTACTAAATAAGATGGGTGGACATTAAATTAGATTGTAGTTCTGCAAATATCTTTATATGACCTTGTACTTGATGTTTCATGTACATTATACATATACGTATTATAATATAATATAATATATACATTAACAGTGTATAATATGTTGGACGTTACTCATTAGTATTATGCGTTTATCTCTTTTCATTTACTAAGAATGATGTGTATTATCGTTGAACAACACGGATGTTTATTATTTAAATAAGTATCAGTTTCCATTCTAAATGACAAATTTTTAATTCCTGAAATACGCACGTTCTGTACGACTACGAGATAAATATAATGCAATTTAGTGTAAACATCGTATATAGTATATTACTATATTACAATATATGGGTAATATAAAACACTATACTATTATGGTATATGTGTATTTGCATAATGTTCGTCATAACACTCATAACTCATAATTTTTATAAAACGGTAAAATATACTAAACTAAAAATTAGAAACTGATTAGTAGGTAATATTAGTTATCATAAACTGATTAACCATAAACTACATTTTTAATTTTTATAATTTTATATATTTAAAAAAATAATTATTGTTTCATAGAAGTTAGATTTATATTTTTAATGTTATTCGAAAATATATAGTTAATTCTCAACCTCAAAAAAACAAAACTAATAATAATTTCAAAACAAAAATGCAGTACCTTCTCAAAGGTAGGTCCACAAAGTAATTTTTGATAAGACGAATTATTTTCTTGGATCTAGCACTGATAACATTGCAACTTGGTATTTGAAATCAAGATGATCATTTATTGTAAGTTACAATTTGTAACGTAGTGACGTACTATCTTATACGACAGGGATATCAGTAGCTATTTTCATGATATAATTACACGTAATTACATATTTACAGTTTTCCATTTTTTTTTCGTGAGAATGTACCTATAAGGGGATGCCACACCTCATGTGTTGTCTCCGTCTTACAAACGTACAGCATAGCGAATTCTAAGTTTACAATAATCCATTTTACTTTTGAAACAAATTATGATAATTTTAAAATTAACATAACATTTACAGTTTTAGAACTTCTTTCGTAATTCAAATATCAATAAAATCCTCCAAGATGTCCAAGATAACTTAAAATTGTATGAAAGGTTAGTTTACTCCGATTTTAAAATATCTGAGTTAATAGGATTTTTGTGAACGTAAAATATGATATGAATATAATATGATGTACGTTTTTAACAATACATGCTGGTGACAGGTGTGGCGTCCTCTTAATGGACAATTTATATTTAACCTCGTATTTAACCATTGATTATAAAAAAAGTATCATGATGTATCATGTATGTAGATTTTATCATTATATCGTATTTATAACCTTGTATGCCTAATTAATTAAAAGTATAATAAAATATTATTTAAAAATGCTGATAACAGCATTTCATTTTTACCCGGGTTCAATACCCCTATAGCTTGGAGTTTCAAGAATTTACTGTAGTCATAATAATATAATACATAAAATACGTATAATATACCTATAGAATAACAATTATGATAATAAACCAAATAAAATATTAATAGAACGATTAGTACGTCATACACCCGCTTATCACCATCTTACAAACATACACATTGCAAATTGTAAGTTCTGAATAATTCATTTGACTCTGTTATGTTTAATTTTAGAGTGAATTATATTGACCTATTACCAAATTTAGAAGAATGTTGCCTAGTCAATGACATGGGTTTTTTTTTATTTTAATTTTAAAGCAAGTTATGTGCATTTTTAATAGTAAATTGTTAGTACATTATAAAATGCTCATAAAACGCTTAAAAATTGAAATACAAAATAACCCTCAATATATACAACTCGAAAATGTCTGACTTTAAGGGCATATTATAATATTATGTTACAATGAAACAAGTATTTCCATAGATATAAAATACCCATATTAATTAACGTAATCAAATATTTTTTGTACCTATACATTTTCTATATTATGGAGTCTTAATACAAAATATGAATTGTTACCTATTATTATCAATACACATTTTGAATTTTTTAGCAATTCTATAAAATTTTCCAAACCACGTCGGGCTGGGCCAAAAATTAGCATTTCATTGACAAGACAACAACATATCCTTGCCTTGGAATCATTTATAATAAATTATTAGGATGGTAGTATTATGTTGATTAGCTATGTATATGAATTATCCAAATCTATAAATAATCTTATAAAATAATCTAATCGTATCAAAATGAGAAAAATAAGTACCTACTACTATATAGGCTTATTATTTTTTGTTTTATAATTTTAATTTTTGAATACGGATATAGATATTTATTAATTATATACCTATAATAACTGTAAAGTTCTTTAGAGTACATTAATTACATACTATACATTATTATATGTTGTAATTTTCTATCCAATACTCCATTCCAATGGCTCTTTTTTATTTTTGGAATTTACGAAATCGTATATATTCTGTAATAATAGGTACTAAATATTCTTTAATGAATAGGTAATTTAATAATTATAATTATACGTTTATTGTTCTTTCAGGAAAATGTGTCCCACGCTCCAATATTCGCGTATAAGTAATAAAGTATATAAATTGCTATCTAGAACTGTTTTGTTAAATATCCTAGAAGAATTATCCATACCGTTAAGTATCTATCATACAAAAATAATTTTTTCATTATCATATTCACTCGTAAAAAATTGAATAAACTTATCCATACATCAATACAGCCTACAGGTATGCAATTTCTTCTAGAGTCAATTCCTTTCAAAAAATCACGTACTGTATAAAACTAACAATTGAAGGTTGAAATGTATTATTAGGTTGAAGCAGGTAAGAAAATACCTCAGAAAATACGTAACCAAACCATCTCATATAGACCACAACTGACTTCAGACTACAATAAATAAGTAATATTAAAAGTATTCGGTTTAAATTTTAAACGTTGAATTCAAATAGGTAACTAATTCTAAAAACTCGAAATTGTATTGTTAAAAATACCAGCGTATTATTAACATGAGCAACGTGCTTAATATTCTTTATTGGTAGTTCATCAATATTACATAATAATATTACAGTGCATGCCTACTCGTAATAAAATAATACAGAGTAATTAAAAATCGAAGAAACAATATCAACGGCAACACTTTAGCGAACCTCAGAGAAGAACCCATCACAGTTACCGGCACTTCGGCGGATTAACATAAAATTATTCTATGATTACAACTAATACTCTACAGCCTCGGGGCATTAAAGTCTTGCTATACTCCGTGCGCACACACTCAGAGTCATCAACCTTGTCACAGGGAATGCAATTACCAGTGTTTGGAATTCAGTATTCACTTGGAAATTCTGGGTAGCCGGTTGGTGGACGGCTATGATTTCTAGGGGGCAAACTGTTCGCATTCCAACACACGCTCGCGAGCGCGCGCGCAGACACACGCATACACACACACACACGCACATTAAAACAACATAATATTAATACGGTAATATAATACCCGTGTCCGAAACCACCAAATGCAAATTTTTAGACGAAATATTTTTTTTAAAGTATTTTCAGTCCAATCGACGCGGGGTAAACGCCTAGGTTGTCGAACGATTTGTATATTATTATTACTATTATTATTATTATTATTATTATTACTAGGTGATAGGTATAACTACGACATAGGAAGGTAAAAGGTGAGATGTTTTATAACAAAGGTACGCTTACCGTTCCAAACGTTCACCGGCATAACAACGAACGATAATCCTACGCGTTAATCCTGTGATCTGGCACTGTACTGAACACGAAACACATTACACGCACATCCGCCGCACTGAAATCGGACGGAAAACGATATTCGACGTCGGTGTATAAATAATATTACAAATACAATAAAATAACGGACGTATGAAAAAAAAATAACAAAAAAAAAACGGACACCGTACGAATTTCTGATAGGTACGACGACGATGATAATGAAATATATTATATTAATATTTATGTACACACGCGGCGCGCGCACACCACTAAGCGGACGGACGAAGGAATTTCGAGTTTCGACGGAGTGCCGAGCGGGGGGGTTTGGGGTAAAAGGAAGAAGAAGGAAATAATAAAAATAATAACGTAAAAAAATATAATACTCGTGGCCGGGGAACACAACGAACAGTGCGACTACACACGCCACTATGTACGGTGCCTTGTCAGCAGTGGCGGCAACGGTCACGCGGCAGTGGCGGCGGTGGGGATGTGTTGACGGTGTATCGCGGCGGCCGAGATACGAGGTGCGCGCGCTCGTCGGTCGTTCGACAAACTTGTTGAACCCAAAAACTGGTTGTCGGCACTCGGCGGCGAGAAGGCACGCCACGGAGTAACGCCGGGGTCGCCTTATTATTATTATTATAACTTATAAGAGACTCTTTGCACGCGGGCCACAAAGAAACACGCCGGCAATAAAATATTATACTGGCTCTCCCTCCAGACCACCCCCTTCCACCATCCACCGCGGACTTTGACTCTCTGGATTTCCGCTCCAGGACGGCAGTCACGTTCCGGGCGGCGGCGGCGGCGCGGTGGCCCAACGGTTTTTTTTTTTATTTCTCTTTCTTTTCCCGCCGACGCCGCATCCTGGGAACCAATGGGTCCGACGACGCCGCCGACCGGCAGGTGTGGAACACACATTGCATTAACGCCACTCCAAGACCCGTGGCGGGGGTGGGGGGGGCTGCGCGACCACCCGACGTGCCTCGTCCGTAATAATAATAATACGTGCGGGTACGACAGACTGCTAGGAACTCGGAGTAAGTGTATAGGTACCCTCCCCCCCGCCACTGCCACCTCAACCTTTACGATAATGATTATTATTAACACCGCGTCCGACTGCAGTTATATAGTATGTGTGTAGGTAAGCCGGGGCCCGATTCGTCACGATCGTCATTGATAATTCGATCCCTGCGTTAGCTTTTATTCGACTACCATGATAATATCGTCGTCTACTTTTTTTCGTGTTGATGAATAGTCTTCGTGAGGGTTTCTACTATCGTCTACCGCCCTTTCTCCAAATTGGATACGCATAACAACACGTTTGCGTTTTCAGGAATCCTCAATTTTTATGTTTGGGAACATGCAATCGTAAACACCCCTCGTTGAAAAATCTTATGGAAACTATGATAAATACATGTTATATTATTATAATAGTGCTCGTACTTTTTTCATTTTAGTATATTATGTACAATATAATGTTCTAATATTAATACAATAATACATTATTATAGTATTACCAAATAAAAATGTTATGCTACACCGGGCGATTCATCGCAGACACTCATTTCTTTCAAAAACTATTAATAGTTTTGAAAATATTTCTATTATTTAATTTTTAGTCTTTAAAAAATAACATTAGCTATTCTAAGAAAAAAATATTGGTTATTATTTTTCATTATGATCATTTTTTAAATGACATCAATCATTTTTAATTGCTTATTCCACAGCATAATTTTATTAGGAGAACTTTGATGCAAACAAATCGAATTTTGGAGTATATAGTGACACAATTTGTCCATTTTCCAATAATATTTTTAATTTTAAACTTCTATAACTATGATAAGTAAATTGTTTACACAAACTATTTACACTTTAAATTGAAACTTCAAAATCAAAGCTTTTGTTCTGAAAATAATTTGTTCTTAATTCAATATTATGTAACGATAATAAAACGCTCAAATGTCTTTTCTCTGTGAAATGTTCATTGCTGTCAATTTCCAATTACCTCAACGCGTACAAACAAACTTAACAAACCATTATTTTACCTATAATATTACCAATTCACAGTGGTAAATAAATGTGTGTGTGTGTGTGTGTGGGGGGGGGGGGTATACACACCTTAAAAAATATTTTACTCTCTAAAAAAAATGATCTCGTTACACGCAAAGAATTAATTGTCTTTGTATCATATTAGTTGGAGAATTGGATTTTAATTTTAACTCTATAGTATATAAATGTACACTACTACAAATTTATGTTTTGAAACGTTATTATTAATATATCACATTTGATATTGTCTTGTTGACTGTTATTGTATTTATATTTTATAATAATAACTGGTCTATTATGTTTACTGAGTTTTGGTAAACATTCAAGCCAAAACAGTTATCTATTTTTAACCATTTATCACTTATATAATTACTTACTCGTACCCGTATTAAAAGTTTATCGTCAAAAATCAAAATCAACATTGATTGGTAATTAATTGGTATTTAATTACAATATAAAAATAAATAATCTTCATTTTTAATTATTGTGTAAATGTAACAATCATATATCAATAAATAATATTATATCGTATTATGTCATAGCAATGTTATAATAGATTCTTTGAAAAAACTATTTTAAAAGTTTAATGAAGATGGCATTGATTATTGTGATTAGTATAACGACGATAAATTTAATCTTTAACCTACATATTTTTAACTAACGTATACGGTATAACAATAATTAACACATTTTGTTACTAGTATAATACGCATAAGTTTGAAAATAAAGGTTCAGGCAGGTAACTACGTACTTATATATTTGTAAGGTAATATATTTCAAATCATCTTAATTTTAATTATTAATTTTCTAGATGATCACAATCACATGGTGACATAAACCGTAAGACACTATTAAAAAACAAACAAGGGGTCGTGTGGCTTATTTATTGTATTCTCATTATGGTGCCATTCACAAACCACAGAAAATTTCCAGTTGGGTTGAGCTCACGACTATAGATAAAAGCCGTGGTCGAGCTCAAACTTTTGGACACGGTACGACAGGACGACATGGTAGTGTTTACTATAATAATATGTCTAGTCGTCTAGATAAAATATTAAAATGTTCACAAGTTGTTTTCAAATTGACAGCATATTTTTATACAGTCTTAGTTGGAGCCACACTTTGTCAGAACAAATCCAATTTAATCTATTATGTGCTGGAGACATTTGAAGCGGCTATAGAGTTCTAGTCAGCTGGGTATTATGTATGTTTCCCAGGGAAAATTCAAAAACTCAATTTACCAAAAAATGTTCTGTATAGGTTAAGTACATTATGATTTATGACATAATAAATATTTTTCTATTTATCTAGAATCTATTTTGTTATGTGATGCACCACGGTGTATCAATTCTATTATAATTTATAATTAAGATATGAATCAATGTAGATAAATATTTTGTTCCTACTTAAATTACAGTTAATTTGTTTATGGTTTATGCCTTATGGACATTTATGATATAAACATGGCATGTTTGACTTTTGAGTATACAATATAAAAATTAGTGTGAACTATTCCCCCTCTCCAGTTTCAATTTTTTTTCAAAGAACCTTTCTCACCCATATTTTTTAAAAATTGATTCGAATATGGATTTTTTTCGTCTAATGTCTAATTTTTCCTAGACATTTTCTTTTTATCAATTATTAATTATGTTTTATTTAGAAAAACTTTTAGTTATTATTTATTTTTGCTTAATTTGTTTTAAAGTCTTAGACATACTATTAAGTTTTCTTATTTATTATTATAATAGTACTTTTTATTGTTTCAAACAGGCATAGATAAAAAATATACATTTATAATATATTATATTTATGGTAATATTTAGAAAGTTATTCCATCTTAAGAATAAGACATAGGACAAAAAATAATGATTTCGTAGTCAAATAAATATTTACTTACTTACTTTATTTACTTACTAATTTTTTAATGTATCGAGAAAAAGTGTCCTATAACACTGAAAATAGTAGGTGGAAAATTGTTGTCCGTGGTTTATAATAAAGTATATATTATAACATACCTAAGGAATGAGATAATATTAGTACATCGTAATACAAAAGTATTTTTTATAGAAATAAAATACTTTCAAAAATTCTTCTTAATAGTATCGGGATACTTTGGACAAAAAAAGTATTTAAAAGTATTTTGAATACAGTACCTATATGGCTATATGAAGTTATTTATTCTGAATACTTCTCATGTCTGACCTTCAGATTACTGATTTACTATTGACCATCTACTTATGAACTATTCAACTGTAAGTAATAAGTTTAGTAAGCATTAAATATTTAAGTATTTTATTTGCTACTTGAAGTTAATAAAGTGGATATTCGGCAACCCAGAAAATATAAAAATTAGCACTCAAGTGGGTTAAACTGTCTGCATTTATATTTTACACATATACGATAGGTATAATATAATAGTTGCATTATAATACCCATTTAAATTAGCAGTATAATTTATTTTGTTACTAACAATGGTAAAATAACAATATTTGACATTCAAATATTCAATCGGAATTCTCAAAATAATTATATTATAAACATTATACAATAAATACAATACATTATATATATATCATATACTATTACTACAGGCTATATACCTAGGCTTGATATAAACCATATGGATATTATAATATGTATATTTAATATGTATATTGTGTGCACAAGGTGTGGTTTGGAAGTGTACAAAAAAGTAGTAGTCGACAGTAAGTTGTGGTGGATCTACAAGATACATACCTCTGTGACCTAAAAAACATCAAGTAGGTATCTTATAGGTAGTGATTTTACCAAAGCGGAAGACACTTAATGGTTTAATAACATTGATTAAATATAAAAAAAATAATAAAATCTAATCAATGATGAGTAATAATATAATAAATTAAAATTATACTTTCATATTTAAATAACCCAATATGGCCATTGTCTGGCTATTTTCTGAGTATTTCAGTTTTCAATACTTCAACATTGTACTTTGAACAAGTACTATAAATAATAGGTTAAATTATAACTGTTATAACTTATAACCCAGCTTACAACTTATAAGTATTTTAACTTTAGACAAGCGGTGTGATGGTCTGAATGGACTAACATTTTGCAGGGTTTCCCCGTAGCTTGTGCCATTCCGCTCCGCAACGTAGGTTGTTTATACTTAACAATAAAGGTGTTTACATATTAATATAATATATTAGTATATTACATAATAGTATTGTGAACGAGTTATGATGAGTATTTATAAACTGTAAACTAATGTTCAGATATTCTTCATACGCATACTTCATAACCTAAAAATTATAATATTGTAAAAAACCAACGTATAAACAAGGATAATATTCATATCTTCAGACTTCAAGTTAAATGGGCCAATATTGATTTTGATATTAAAGCCAGCTACACAAAGTTGATTCTGCTTAACTCAAATGTTCAATGTTCTGTACGTCTGTTAGAAGGAGATAACACTTTCGAGTGACACAGCCACAGGACTTAAAATTCTCGGTTATTTTTGTTTTAATATACAAAACAATGTATTATTTATTATGTAACAATGTATTATTATTTATCTATTATTGGTTCGGTGATACCATTGAATATAGAATTATAGTCTATTCTATAATCAATGGTGATACCGAAATGCCAAATGCACTTAAAAAAATAAATACAACTGATGAAGTGAAGAAGTAATATTGATGACTATTGAGGAATATGTGCTGGCAAAACCATCTCGTTTTGTTCATTAACAAAACATTGATAATTGAACACTTTATCATAGAACGATAGAAAATCTAGGGACTTAAAATCCCTAAACCTGGAACTATTATAAAAGTTTAAAATCTTAAAAAAATAATTGCCTTAATACATACAAAATATCATACTTGTTCTTGCATGATTGCATGAAACAGATTTATTTATTTAGACCTTACAAATTACAATATATTGAGGCTATAGGGCATAGGCTATTGCAACAAATTGGATGGTAAAAAATACACGGACGACGTAAATACTAGTTGTACCTACTACATCCGAGGACCGAGGTTTATTATTACTCAGTATTCATATTATAGTCATTACTATTTACTTATTAATCATTACTAACTCTTATGAAAAAATTCTTAAGGAATTTATATTATTTCTAGGATATGATTATATGATCAAAAAGAATATGCAGTAAATTTTAGATTACAAATCTGAAAATATACAATTAACATGATTGTTTTTTAGGTAACATGCTAACACGCAAATTAGATCCAACATTTGTATTTGTTTTACTTTTAAGTTTTAATAGAATATTATTACGTGGTGGCAAACTGGCAACTGTATAAAACGTAATCTATCTTTTATAATACATAACTATAGAAGTAGGATTTAATAACTAAGAAAAATGACTACAATGTACAAATATTAAAAAAAACCTAGATATAATAATATGTATGTCACAAAAGTATGAAACAATTATGTTATAATATACTAAAAAAATTAAGATTAAAATGTATACATTTTGAACCAATCATGAAGCATGAATCAAATTTGTAGTTTGGTAACCATTGTATACATTATTTTATTAAGATTAAAGAAAAAAAATGCAAAAGTTATCAACATATTCTATCTCTATCCATAGCATATCAGTGGAAAGTATGACAGATAAATACCGAAGAAGGAAAAGGAATACGAATGGATTTTATTGTTAATTTAACAAAAGATTTCTTCTTAGTTAAATGAGTTAATTGTAAAATAAAATAAAATAAAATATGTGGCCTGTTGAGGCGCGGTCGTACGCTCAATATGCGGCAACGTTCTGAACGTACGTACCGGCCGTCGTTGCTAGCACTCGGATGGGTGACCATCCGGGTTTTAAGCAATACATCCTCGCCACACATACAATATACAAACGTGTTCCAACCAACTGCCCCCCCCCACACCCACACGGTGCCAGGCTATTTACCTTTGTAGTTGAAGAATAAATACAAAAAAACAACAAAAATAATATATATTATTAATTATTATATCCAGGTACTTCATCTACTGACTACTCATGGTCTATATAATTATAATACGCATGGAGCTATATAGCGATGAAACGAGACTACTTATTGTACACATACTGGATGCAAGCTGAAAGATTTTTGCTATGAATTTAGTAGCTGTGTCCAAATGACATGGACTTACTACTTAGGTATAATAGGTGCGGTGAGAGTATGGGAAATGGGACTTTATCTCAGACAGAACGAATCCAATATGACACTCGTGACACGTATGACGTATCAATGATATAAGTTATAAGTAGGTATAAGTATAACTAGCCGTTAAGCATACGTAATCATTGCAAATTTTAAGGACATACATTTTTAATATCAAAAAACCTTTTGAACTTGTAAGTCTAATGCAATTTGTCTTCAAGAAATTAAAAAAAAATACGGTTATAAGATATTGCAATTATTTCCAGCTGACGCTATAAAATCACCCAATTAGGTTCAATGAAAATTTTAAAGGACAGACAAAAAACTATCTACTACCCTAAATTACATACATAACGTCTCTACGTTTCTAAGTCTCAAGTCTCGTACATATATCTAATATCTATTATCTACGTTACGTCGTATATTATTATTTATTACTATACGTCATACGAATCACTTGAGTTTCATTCATTTTGTCTAAAAGTATAAATATTTAATAGTAATCTCAATTCATAAAAAGATCAATTTACTAAAGATAAATTTATTTTTTATTGTTGTCGTTTTTATGTATTTTACTTTTTTGAATGGCAGCATGTATTTTTATTTCTTATTTCAAAGCAAAGGACTAAACCTCATAATATGCACTAACAATTGTTTTTCAGACAGCGATAAATTAAAAAAATATTAATAGTTTAAAAATACTTAAAATAAGAACAACAATTACCCTCTGCACAATTTAATTATATGTTATTCCATGGCCATATAAATAAAAAACAACTTTCAGTCTTAATGAAAATTTTACTTATTGAATAACTACAAAAATAAAATAAAAGGCAAACAGAACGCGTACTGCCGCAGTTGACCGGTTAGAAACACCGAATGTGAATATGATAGGATAGGAATAACCTATATTAATTTTAATGTTTACTGTTATAGGTATGCATTCTGAAAATAGGCATCACATATATTGTTGGTACTAATTGTTTCGCACTATCGCACTATTTCAAGATTCTTTAATAGTGAATAGAGATTATCAAAACAACATGTATAAATTATAAAATATACTAATATTAGTAATATTTATACAAAACATGTGAGAGAATAAAATATAAGATATAAGTATAAATTTGCAAAATTCTTCAGAATTCTATTTATTAATTCTTATATACCTACCTAATGAAAAAAAATCACAACTTTAAGTAAGTTCTAAGTACTAAGTAGGTAGGTAACCTATATACTATGGCTACACTATTTAAAATTGTGGATATCGGAGAACCAGTAAGTTTGAATGAGGTACCTCCATATTAATTATTGTTATACAGCGTAGAAACTAGAAACCTAATTTGGAAAATAAATTGTATGTACGTAGTATTATAGAACAAGTATGTAACTAGTGACTACTACAAATTACAATATTATCTATGAAGGCAGTACACAATAGTAGGTATACTACTTCTACTTGACAGGTGGTTGTAGCCAAACGTTTTGAAGTCGTACGACTTTTCACTTACTAGTAGCGTGTCGTATACTCGTATGAAATTATAAGAATAGAAAATAATAAAAATCGTTCGTTAGTCGTATAGGTACCTACTAGATTACTAGAATAGTGTGTAGTATATAGTAAGCTGGTGCCGCTAGAGAATTTTATTGACTTCTCGTGATCTTCACGGCAACCAATGTGCCAAATACTTGTGCTATTATAGTATTATGCATATTGATAGGAAAAAAAATATTCTAGCAGGTATTTAATTCAGAATGTGCAAAAATTTTAGTCGTAATCATACAGCTAACGATCAATTATTTTTGTAGCAGCAAATGAAACATTCGAATGCATAGAAATCCCGGCGTTTAGCTACACGCATAAAATATGAGGAGAATGTAGGGATCAACATTTTGCATGGTTCATTAGTATCCCCTAAATTTCAAATGACAAATAAGTACCTAAAATATAACTAACTTTTCGTTCAATTTCGAATTTTCAAAAAGACATTTCTCAAGAATCTACCTATTCATATATGAGTTCGACCCAACTACTTATAATAAGTGGAAATAAAAACATTTTTAAATTGTATCTGGCAATTGATAATTATAGAACATGTAATTGGTTTATTTTAAGGGAGTTTATTATTCCTTAATAAGGGAAAAATATTTTTTTTGGCATCAAATAATATTCAATATTTATTCAAAATTAATATTTAGTAATTTCAAAAAAAAAGTTCATAGGTAGGTTAGGTACTTCAATAAATAATAATTATTTGACTTATGATTGGTTGCACTAAACATTTAATGAATCAATAGTGAGCTAATGGTCCTTTAAGAAGACGGAAGACGTCCCACCCGCATGTGTTATCTCCGGCTCACACACGAACGGCATAGCAAATTTTTATTCAATTTGTTTCAATATGTGTGCTGTTAGTTTTGATATAAGAGTGAATTGACCTATTACGCAATTTAAAGGTAAGATTTTTATCATATTTTAAAATGATTATAACTTACTTAAAAACAATAATATCAATAAAAGCCTACGTGGGGCCCTATAGATAATAATATTACCTTTATATTTTGTAATAGGTTTATCACCAATATCAAAATTAAGAGCACACTATTGAATCTGGTATACGAAAATTTGCTATATATCCTACGTGTGTAAGACGAAGAAAACACATGCGGATGCTACGTCCTCTTAAACAAGATTTAGTGGTAAATGAACTAAATTTAATCATTTTTTATGCAACACGCAGACCCTGGGGGGGGGAGGGGGGAGTAGAGGTCAACTGACCAACAGTTTTTTTCTCAGTAAAATCCTTAAAATGAACTACATAACTTTTATTTTTTTTATTTGAACTTAGCTACCATAGACATTTTTAACCCCTTTTACTTTTTGCACTTTGAGATTATTGGTTAAAATCTAAATCATCGCATTCAACTGAAAATTATCCAGTAGATAATTTTTCTGAAATTTTTGGAGTATCAAAAACAAAATTTGTACGACTAGTTTTTGAGTTCTACAGATAGAAGGTCCATAAAAGTAGTTTATAAGTTGTGGGGAGGAGGGGGGCTAATGGTGATATGAAATTGTAGCCATTAATATTAATCTATCAATATTAATAATTTGTAAAAATGGCCCAAGCATAATAAATACCTACTAGATACAATTTCCAATTTTAGATCTACCTATCTTATATTTATGTATTTTGTTTTAAGGACTATTATCCTCAATACAAACATTTTATTAACTATAAGAAACTAATCATTCAAATTTTGAATTATTATAATACATCAAAATTTTCAAAAAAATGATCCACTAATTAATTTAGAGTAAAAGAGGGGGTTGTCATTTGAAAAACAGTAGTATCACTACAGGACACTCTTTAAGTACTAATAAATAGTATAATAGTACTTCAAAATATGGTCTTTGAGTAGGTATATTTAAAAATTCCAAAAATATGAATTTTAATAAATTTATTATTAAAGGAAAAAATGGGGGTGAGCATGCTTGGCGAATCACCATGTACCAACATTTATAATAGTAATAATAATGATTAATGATGATGACAATTATAATATATTTTTCAAAAAATGGTGATACATTATCTACATAACTTATAGTATTATATACTTATAATTATTATTCATAAATTGCAGCATACCCCTATAAGCCAAGATTGTACATAAAATATATAAATATAATAATATTGTGGAATGTGGATGCACCTATAAAGTATGAATTTATTTATACTTAAGTAAAATCAAAACATACATAAGGTCCACCATGACCTAAAACAGATTTAGTCATTTGGCTATAGTAAACAAAGAAAGTTAAATAGGTATCTAATAATATAATTGATAATGAATAATGATATTTATATTTTAAAATATATTTATTAAAATTTGAAATGAATAGTAAAAGCAAAACAATAATTGTTAATTATTAACATTAAATAATATTGAATATTAGGTAATACTTTATTATTTGTTAAAGCACATGTATTAAGCAATTATAGGTATCATTCAATTCTAACAAAATAGAAAAAAAATTATATATTACTAATGAATAAATCTAGAACATTTCCCCCTTGATGCATTAGACATCCCCCCCAACAGGGCATTTCCTCCCCTAACAAAACATTATAAGTAAAAATATTAAGCAATAATATGCAATTCAAATCAATAAATGTATACATTAATAAATTAATAATTTAATTAAATAAATAAATAAAACATATTAATATAATTCAAAAATAGATTAAAGCACTATTGACAATACAAAAATCACTAATATAGATTTAAAAAAATATTAAACATTAAACCAAATACCAATTACAAATACAAATAAATAAATGTACTGTTTACGAGATTTTTCATTAAATATTCATACAAATTGATAAATTAATGTATAAATATAGTCCAATAATACTTTTACATAACTTTGGTTTATCAATCATTAACCATTAATTTGGGTAATAAATCCACAACGTGAATAATGATAGTTGATAAATGATCATATATTTTGGGTAAAACCAAAGAACCTATTTTCCAATCTATTATTATGTGTATAAAAATATATATTCATTCAGGGAGGAAATGCCTTAGTCAGGGAGGGAAGGAAGTCCAGTGCCACTAAAATCCTCGAGAGGGAAACGTCCAAATACCCTGATTAATATACAATATATGTACGAGCACGATGTTCCTACTTTAAACATTTTTGAATAAAAATAAATCTAGATTTATTAATTATAGATACTATCTACCTAGGTATTGTTAAACAATTTAATATTTTAATTAAAACTGAAATATTGTTTTGAAAACATTATATTGAGTTAACTGATTAAACATAATTAAATAACTAACAACGTAAAATAACAGCTATTGCAAATTAAGAGCTCACACACGAGTTCCCCCCTACCGTCCCAAAAAAACATACAATACAAACCATCAATAATACAAACCTACAATACTTACTAATAGCTAATGGCCACAGTTGCCGGGCTCAAGTTCAATAAAAAAAAAAAAAAAATTAAGAGCTAGGGAATGATAATGATTTAGAGTTAAGAACATATATCATTGATTAAATACATTTTTGAGTAATTAGGAGGTATTTAGGTCACTTCTTATTTAATGTTAATAATTCTAAAATTGTGTTTGAAGCATTTAAAAAAAAAGGAAAAATTACAAGCAAGCAGGATGTAACAGAAATAACTGACAAGTGTAATTAATTATGTAATAACTTTAGTCTTTTGTACTTATAAATATAAACATTTTTTTTTTTTAATATGTCAATAATTAAAAATAATCATAATTGAACTTCAAAAATATAAACTAGAATAAAATATATTATGTAGTTAGTTAATTAAATCTGTCAGCGCTATCTGTTACATGTATCTCAACCCTGTATATTATGAAAAAAACATTCTGTCTCATTGATTATAAAATAATGTTTCTATACGATGACGAAATCCGAGAACACAATTTTGTTCTGTCAATTTTGTAACCAAGTTATAAATCCACATGATGAAGACAATAAATAAAGTAGTAATAACAATGGTATCAGTATATAGTACTAGATCCAAATATATACTAAATATTATACAAATGATTGCAAATACAAGATACCATGATGATATTAATGGATTTATTACAGCTCTTTCATTACAGATATTCAGAGAAGTATTTAAAACGTTCCGAAATTCATTTTCAAATTTCAAGCCTGAAAATATAATATAAATGAAGTATAAATATTTTCCATAAAATATAAACGATTTTCTCACCAAAATTCTTAGAAATATTTCTTTCAATACTTATATTTGCTGATATTTCAAACACTGCTTCAATTGGTTCATGATCTGAGTAACTGAAATCTTGTCCAGGAACGCGATGTGGTAATGAATGTCTATGTTCATTTACAACCACCTAAATATTTTATACAACTTTTTATTAATCAAATCTATATATATATATATTTGTTTTTATTGTAGTATTTGTTCAGTTTCAGTACATTTTAATTTTTAATGATACCAATCATGTTAACATACTTGCATATTAGACATTTTATACCTATATTCAATCAAGTTGGTTCAAATGTGAAATAAGTAAAATCTTAACGATACAAAAGTTATAGAATGTTACACAGTATATTACATTACGTATAGTAGTTCCACAAGGATGTTGAAGGATTTTAATCTTCTACACTATGTTTTATCTTTGATATTTTCATATTCATAGGTACAAACGGATAATAAATAATAAATGAACTTACTAAATTCTTTTCATTAAATTTGTACAGTATAAAATCAATACGATCATTTATTTCATTAGCATCTTTGTATGAATTTTGAGGATGACTGTAAGTATACTCAATACTATTGTTTAAACACTAAAACATAATATAATATAATTATAATATAATTAATAAAAATTTAAAAAAGTAATAACTAATTGTTATTGACTTAAAAAAAAAATTATTAACGTAAAGTTAACACCCGATTATCTGTAGAAACTATAGATTTGAGTGCTGTTGCCAAAGTAGTTAAACCGAAAAAAATGCAAATCAATACTGAACACATGAATGTTATTCAACATTTTTAATGAATAGTATTGGACCCACACACAACTATGACTTAATAAACAAAATATTCAAGTAACTATAAGTTTTTATTATTTAATTAATATACAAGTTCATTAAAAATATCTTGTTTTTGCAACCAGACTAGACTAATTCATGAAACTAACTGTAGAAATGACATTTTCTGTTTAACTTTAAATCGGTTTGTACTGATCCATTTACATGCGTTCATTAATCAATGATATTTTTTTTTTTACATAATTCCTATAATTCTGTAGATAATCAAGAGTTTACCATAGTCCGTAGTTATAAATATTTTTTAAATATTATGCCACAGTAATTTCATATTGGATCTATAAATTCCTTTTTTTTTTAATTACCGCTGAATAAGAGTCCATCATGTTTGCACCCAAACATACTAATTTATAGCAAATGTCATTTGGACTAGAATTGAGATCACCAGCTAAAACTGCTAAATCAGAACCAGCAGATGTAATACGTATTAAATTTGCAGTTTCAAAAGCTTGTAGTATTCTGTGAATTGTGTATTTATCATTTGATGCATTATAACAAGCATGTAACTGAAATTAAGATAAAATTAAAAAATCATGCACATATTTATGATTTGAGTACCAAGTAGTACCATCCAACAGTACCGATTATGACATGCCAAACTTTTATGAAAGCTGAAATGAATGAATAAAATTTTATCACACAACCAGTTTTATGCTGTAGGGCATATTATTCAAACCATGATATTTGGTAGAAAATATTTTAAATTATGATTGTTAAGTATAGACTATATTATACATTTTAAATGTAAGCAATCCAACTAAAAAAATATTCTTAACAAAAAAGCTTTCGGCATGCCATAATTTGAATTGTTTTGATTTAGGTACTAAGATTATTGAAGTAAAGAAACCTTAAAAAGTTAAGTTTATTTAAGTTGAATATTAATTGTTGATAAAAAATCATAAAATTACATGTGTAGTGTATACATCTACAATAAAGCCTTTGACATTGAGACGGCACAGGCCAATGCCTTTTCCACCAAACCAATCTCCATGCCAAAACATATGTGAATAACCATTCAAAATAAACGAGTGGTAATGGTGATCAATTATTGGATAACGTGACATGATGCACATTCCTGATCCTAACATGCCACTTTAAAAAATAATAACAATAATATTAAATGTCAAATTAAACTTAAGATTTTTTATTTTATATGTGCTTTTATTTATAAACTATTATAGTACAACAAATTACAGTATATTGTTATTACCCATAATGTTCTAATAATAAATCATAAACATAAATATTTAAAAAATATTAAAATTAAAAAACCCGTCTTCATTATGAAGGAAATAACTAGAGGACTCGGAGGAGATTGTAATTTGGTAAGATGTACTAAGATGTGAGTGCAGGAAAGTGGGCAGTAAAAAGTGATATGCAGAAAGTTGCATGGATTTGGATTTTCTTTAAGTTGGTGGATGAGTTGAGGGAAAAAAGATAATGTGAAGAGGTAATAGGTATTAGCTGAATATAAGGCTTAGGTTTCTTGTTATGATAGTCTGTCTAGGACAAGGCTCAAAGAAACATTATATTTTTTTTGTTTTCTTGAGCTTAAGCAATAGCAAAAATGTTAGCATTAAAATATAGGGAACTAGTTATTTTAAAATCACATTTGTATGATGAATAGGTACTCTTCGTAGACAAGTTTTAAATATTTTTTATGATAGTTATCTCCATATTTAATTTTGAAAGAACTGTGAAAACTATGTTAATTATAATACACGCTATGGCGCATCTTGCAATAACTCAGAAAAGTAGGTTAATCAAATGACATCGGTGATCTGTTGATGAAATTCTGTAAAAACCTAATTGCATTATAATTTATCAAACTTTGATGGTAACACTTTGAGTGTCTTTTGTCTTCAGAAACAGTTTATAATATGTATTGTCTATTATAGTATACAGGGTGATCCATTTGAGGGTACACCAATTATCTCAAAAACTATTAACTTTAAAAAAAAATTTTTCGCCCTTTTTTACCTTTATTGGTGAAACCACAATCAACTTTTGATTTTCAAATGAGAACATATGATAAAAAGGTCATAAATAAATTAAACCATTTTATTTATGAATATTAGTATTAACATTTTTCATTATTTTATTAGCGAGATACAGTTCTTCAAAGTTTGCTAGTTTAAGGAGGTGTTGATTATACTATTTATTTATCTGTAAAGACCAGGAGCTATAAGTGATGAATTTGATACTGTTCAACCTAAGGTAATAATTAATAAGTGATAACTATTGTACTTTGAACCCTACACATTTATAGCCTATCAAGATAGGTTATTTTTATTCGTTAGGCCAAATTATAAAGAATGATTAGTATAAAACTGGTTATTTGAAGCACTAACAACTATACCACCTCCTTAAACCACCAAACTTTGAGGAACTGAATCTTGCAAACCAAATAACGAAAAATAAATATTTTAGTGTGAAAATGTATAAAAAAAAAAGTTTTATGAAACTTATGACCAAAATTCTATGTTACCATTTGAAAATCAAAAGTTGACACTGGTTTCAGCAATAAATATAAGGGTGAAAAAAATTTAAATAGTATACAGTTTGAGGAAAGCATAAATCTAAGTGTAGAAACAAAAATTCAAAAAAAGTTAATACTTTTTTGAATAATTAGTGTACCTTCTTAAATGGATCACCTTGTATACGGTGTTCAAAAAAAAAAATTTAAGGAGTTTATACCAAGCCAAATGGGACTGTTTGACTGTTTACCATCAGAGCTGTACCATTTGTCTTAATCATTAGTAGAAGCTGTTGATGAGCTTAATTGTAATATAATATATTTTAAATTAGGTATTCATTAATAGTTTAAGCATTTTATCTAACATAATACCTGTGGAAATAATGTATGTATTTAAATACATTGTCACAAGATGCTTTTAAGTATTTGTAATCATCTTCGCACCATAATTCCTGTAAGCACACAACATCATATCCATTGTTTGTTAAACTGTCAGCTAATGCTCGTACTCGAGCATTACGATCTTTGGCTGCAAATTTCAAACCCCTAAAATTATATTTGTCTCTGATCAAAATAATATAGTAAGTAAGTACTAAGTAATAAAGCAAAAATCAAAATAGCAAAATAGTAAATACCATATATTTAAAGTGAAAATACTGAGTTTCATTATACTTAGTAGTTAGGATAAATATTATATAAGATTAATGTTGAATATTGAATACACGTTTAAATAACTCAATAGAACCTAATACGTTTTGACAAAACTTGATTTCACAATTAGTTTCAGACTCTCAAAGTTTCAACATGATTCATTAATTAATAATTAGGTAAAGACTACAAGCCGGAAACAAACAGGCGGGTATCTTTCCTACTGCGGGAACTTGAAGTATAGGTCATAGATAAAAGATTAATAAGCCAGGTGATTAGGCTTTTTCGATCGTCTACTTTCGTATCCACTATTCCACTATCCAGTCCTTTCTATATTTCTATCTTAAAAAATAAAAAGTAAAATCGTGGTGATTGATTACTGACAACGTTATCATCATCATTCATATCACAATACTTCTATCAATTTTGTTGTTAATATTTATAATCTCACTCAGTTTTGTATAAATTGTTTATGAAATCCTTGAAAAAGTTACTTTATTCTCTCTCTCGCACGTCATGACTTCAAGCAATTAGCAAATACTATATACGATATCGTACCTATATAGTATTTGCTTCAACTTCAAGTCCTTCATAAACTCAGTTCAAGCCTGACAAGCCTTCCAGCGTCCGGCCGCGCCTGTCGGTGTGACGGATATAGTGTTATACATATACTTATACTATACTAGTATACTACGGAACAATAGTTATGCACAAAACGAGAACGAGTATAATGGCGCGCTGTCCATAACCAATTATTAATTTTTATTTTGTCTTGCCGGGGTCCATACAATATATTATTATATGCACAGAATATTCAATATACTATTTTAAATAGTTTCACCCATTCTGTATTTTTGTACTACATGCGTGTAAGTCCTTGTACTCCCCTCTAGAAGAAATTCACTATTCTTTAGTATCAGCATTTAGCCAATACTCGAACATTTTATTATAATACGTAAAATTGGTCTGACATGAGTAGGAACTAGGATTATACGGTAGGCGTAGGACCACGGGTGTCGGGTATTTATTATTTAAGGCTGTACCGCGGCTGTGGGAATCGACGTCCCGTGAACAAAGATTACCAGTGTTACCTTTCGTGGAGATATTTTCATAGTATTACTTATTAGGTATCCAATCTATCGGACATTTGGAACTAACTTCTTTCGAATTATAAAATTGAATAATATGAATTAATATGTATTTTAAACAAATTTAAAAATGTAAAAACACGTCTGCACGGCCTGACCAAATTTCTTATCCTGTTGGATTAACCAAACCGTATTATTGTGTGTAAGGGGCTTAAAATAGTAGAAATAAAGGTAAACAATTTGATATTAAGTTAACTAGGAATTTTAGTGAAACGAAAGGTGATCCGTATATTAATATTATCTATACTCATCATAGACTACTTAATCTATGGATAGGTCTATTGTACCCACAACTCTTAGTTCATACACATGGGCGAAACTACGGAATACAGGTCCCATGGCCTGACTTAACAGAATTGAAAATTAAAAATATATTTTTGTATACATAATTTGGACAGTCCTCATAATATTTTCTAGTTTCGATTATGCAGTTTTAACATAGACCTTATACTAAGAATACTTAACTTACCTAACCTATACTTAGTACACGGTCTATGAGTTGTATCGACAGTGATGGACATGAAATTAACATATTTTATGATTAAAAACCAGTTTCGCAAAATCTAATTTGTTTTTTTTTGCTGGCCACAATTCGAAAACAACAAAAAAGTAGACTGTAGACTAGAATTTTTCCAAAATATTTGGATTTCCCTTTTCTACACATGAAAAATTAAAAAAATATATTCTGACAGTTTTTGAGCTATTTTATATTTACATAAGAATTGTCATTCTAAGTTTAGGAAGACTTTAAACTTGGGGAAGATAACATTTTTGTTTGATAGTAGTATAAGAGTTTGAAAATTTAATTCTACGATCATCATAAGTTTTTCTTACAGTAATAAAAAATACAGTCACAGTTTTTTTATAAGTTTTTAATATCCCATTCGACAAAAATTATCAAAATTGCGAAAATTTGTTCACTATTTTGTTTTTAAAAATCATTTAATTTTTAATTTTTTTCCTATACTTATACACAATTTATAATCAATGACTAAGGTTTGAAAATTTGATGGAAGGTTTCTCAGAAGTTTTCTTTAAAAAAAAAAATATTCAACCTACTATATAACTAATAACTAGTGAAATATATTACTTAGATAGTAATATAAATAAAATATCATAATTCATTAAATATACTTAATAATTAAAGCTGTCACTCACCAAAGATTCGGGTCTTTGCTCAGAATCATTTTTTGTAAACAATGATTGATCATTAATTTAAATTTAAAACATACATTACAGTGACTAAGTGACTACACAGACCTTATGTACATAAGAGGCCAGAGTGGTTACCTACTTTCCCTTTAATTTTGTATTTCCCTATTATATTGATAAGTACTGAGAATCTTTAATTGTGATCAAACAAAAGCATCAACTAGTTCCAATATGCTATCAGAAACCATGATCAAAACGTTTTGTCTACTAAAGAAACATAACATGTAGACAGAAACAAAATAAACATTCATCACTATAAAATAATTAGTAATTACATTAACATCCGCTCAAAACTAAAATTATAACATTTCACCGTAAAAATATTGAAACACCATGTGCAAAGTAAGAGAGTAAAAGGCTCAATGGATCATTTAACTAGGCTTGGGTGCACTCAACACCAACTATACAACAGAGCATGGGCGGATAGGCCTACCGGGAAATGCCCGGTTTCTCGGTTGGCCCCCTCTTCGTATTTCGGTATTGGGGCCCTTTAATAAAATGCAATTGCCTATGATAGAAATAATTTTTTCATGTGTTTCATGTGTTTTTTTCAGGGGCCCCTTTGTAAAATTTCCCAGTAGGCCAAAATTGGCCTATCCGCCCATGCAACAGAGTGATTTTTTGTTTTATTTTTAAAGTTACGTTTAAGAAAATGTAAAAACTTAATTGAATACATATTATGGTAAATTTTAATTCATCCCCATGAAATATTAACAATATTATGCTTTATCGGTTCTTGTAAATATATTAAAATATTAATTTAACAAAATAACAATAAAATAAGAATTAAATTAAAAATAAAACAGCTATAATAAATCAATCAATTCACACACTCAATACTAAATACATTTCTGTACATATTCTCTTCTTGTTATTGCATATGATAAAAGTAATATATAATATTATAATGTATAATAATTAATAATAATATTTTCCACTCAACTAACACAGATCTCCAATATAATTTCATTGTTTGTCATAATAGATGAAAAAAAAAATTATCTTATGTGTGCGTATATAATATAATTTTATCATGTTTAATGTTAAGGTATATTTATTTTTTTGTAGTATAAAAACAATGAATAGATGTTTCACTTTAGTGCAGTGGATTTTGTCAGTCAAGTGGGAAACTTTAATTAAAATTTTAAGTTCTTAAATCTATGTGATTATAATGATTATCTGTGGAATAATGGAAGGGAATTTTAGATTGAGCGAGCTCAAAATTCTTGTAGAATGTATCGTCAAAATATCATATTATCACTGGGCTCCCATTGATGGAGGAGGTGGCGATGGTGGATCCTAAAAATAAAAATATTCTTATAAATATCTGAAGTATTCTTAATAAGTTTTAACGTAATCCATACATCTGATCCATTATTGTCAGATCCACCAAATGGTAATTTTTTTATAGTTTCCTCTTGTGCACGAGCCGGATTAGGACGCAGAAAGTACAAAGCCATAGCAATAACAACCCAAATTCCAGTTAATAAGATGAAATTAGTATCTTCACTATTTGATGCCAATGGACCATCCAATCTTTGCACTATAAAAATTAAACTTTATATTATAATTTATTAACATATAGTTATAAAATAATCATAAATATTATCAAATAGAATAAGTACAGCCTTATAGCCCAATATAGGTGTATTTCCCTACTGTAAAGGTACATAATAATTAAAAACAATTAAATTTGTTTCTACAGGAATACCAAATATTAAAAACGTCTTAAACATTTTCTCATTCAAATTAACTGGTATTAATACTGTAATAAAAAAAATTTTCATTTAATTGTTAAAATAAAAAATACATTTTTAGAAATAAATACATGATGTCAGCTATGTAGCTCAATAAAAAATAATGAAAATTAAAAATTAAAGACTTATTGTAATATTATCCAATGCAACAAAGATAAAAGTTTTTAGGGATTTACTATAAACATAAAATCTAAATTTACCTGGTTCCAAGCAATCAATATCTGTGCATGCCGACTGTGACTGACGTAGCTACAAACATTTTTTTTATTAATTGATTACATAGATATTTTTTAATTTAGGCCAATATCCCACTTGCGAAAAATCGACTCATGGATTTAGCAGATATCAAAACACATTTTTATATACATATAAATATACTATAGCGGAAAAAATATTTCACTTGTTTTGATATTGCAGAAATTCCACAAGTGTGACACTGACCTTAAACATATCTACATTAAATTAAATACTTATTTAATTATATTATAAAATTATAGTCAAAATTAAATTATCATGAAATGTAAGAATGGCTTTTTCTATTAACAGGTTAACAACCAATACAATACTTTATGGAATTTAAAATTGATGGTCACCATTATTAATTAGTTACTTAATTAATAACTTATCTTAGTAAAATATTATTTAAGTCTTCATTAGGTCACAATTTATTGTCTTGACTATTATTTACTTTATTTACACATATTTATGATAAATTGGGATATTCTATTGTTCTATTGATCTGATAGTATACTTAAAGTGGTGACAAATTTTTATAGAACTTTAAGTCTCAATTTGACAGTAAAATTAGAGAAATGTCTTGATGAAAACTAGTAGCTAGGGGATCAAGAGAAGAAAATATATCAATGACAGGCCATATTATGATGTTATTATAGATCACTGACAACAAAAATTATGTTGTACAGTTGTATTTAGATATTATGATTTAAATTGAACTCTCCAGCTGTGACCTCAATAATCATAACTAATTATACTGTGTCTCAAAAGAGAATAATAAGTCAGCTGACCGATTTATGTTTGTGTTGCGCACCTCCCACCTATGTCGAGTATTAAAGTGATCACATGGTACTCGATGTGCCAATCAAATTACCGACGATGCACAAAAAGTGATTTTTCTATTTTGAGACATAGTATAGGTAGGGTACCTATTTATATTTAACACTATTTGTGATAAAAGTTTTTTATTACTAATTTTACTAGGAATATCTACACTTAATCAAAAGTACAAGGAATTGTTAAAAAAAACAAGTTTTTATGTGTACTTAAATGAAGTACCTAATTAGAGCATAAATTATGTTGAGACCATAGTTTTAAGCATAGTGAGTCATGTTTTGTATTTAACATATAACAATACAACAATATGAAGTTGGAATTCATAGAGAAAGAGCATTACAGAAATGTGGTATATTGATTGAATTTTATATTTTTAATATTATAATATTAATTAATAGCTTAATTAATATATTTATTAGTTAATGTGAGATTAACTAAGTATTGAGGTATTAGGTACAATATGTTATCGGCCAATGTTTGTTTATTATACAAGAAGCACTTGAACAGATACACTTCAAAGTATTGTTTCAAAATAACAATATTATTTTTTACTTACCAGTGACAGCAGTCGTTGCATAGATAGCTCATGATTCCAAAAACATTCGCATGGGTCGTTATCGCTCATGGTAAAAATACAAACTTCAAAACCAACTTAATCTATAACAATGATGAAAGCATATTATAGAAATATTAGCTACCCTGGCCACTCACTGCGAAGTACTCATTTTCCAAATTCACTGACAACCCAAGTCGCAAATGTTGGGCAATGTTACGTGTATATTATTATAGATACATGACGTTACCTGTTGTATTGAAAATTGAAATAGCCCAAGTTATTGTAATTTGTAATTAGGATAACGGCTGCGACTACAACTAAACCAGTAGTCAAGTAATAATTACGTGTTTAATATTATGTATAATGCTCTTCAATAATTACAATAATAACTTATAATAAATGTCCAACTCAAATATTCAACAGTGCCACGACAGACTGGACTAATCACTAGATAATAGTTTTAAGGATATAATAATTAACGACGCCGTCGAACGAAGCCCGAATGTAAACACGACTTGTAGTGGACGGTGGTAAAAAAACTAGCACCAACAATATTATTATAGTAATAATATTATTATAGATATACTAAAGTGCTACAATTTGTTGCCAGTTGTAACAAAGATAACGATCATAATATTATTATCTTCAAAACCTGGTGAACTGTGCCACAACCAGCTGATAAAACATCGTCCGCGTATACACAATACGTTTATATAACATAAATATGGTAGGCAACATCGTATTTGACTTTATATCAATAAATAATAAATATTAAAATACCAATAATAAAATGCCAAAAAATAATAAAACCTCATACGTGTACACCGTTCACTTGCTATTACAATTTATTAATTTTGGAAGCCGGAAAGGGGAGGGGGTCAATGGTATTCCACAATTGGGACCATAATATTATTATTTATAGGTCTATGCTATACCTACATATATTATTGATTATAATTATAAATAGTATTAGTATTCATAATCAATGTATAATATATTATATTTTTAGTCATTAGAGAGTTTTTCGACAAATTGAATATCGACTCAGCGGGTTAAGTGCAGTTGGCCTATGTCTAAGAATTAAGACATTTTAAAGTTCATTAAAAAATGATTTAAATACATCCACAACTCAACTCATGTCTAACTTTCTGTCTGTCTAATATTATATAGGTTATTTTTAGCCTTTGTTCTTACTAAGTTACTAACTGATTATTACTATAGAGATTTAGGTATCTAATTATTACCTATTAGCTAGGTACTACCATACCATCACCATTCACCACAATACTACAAAAGATTAATACATATTTTAGATTCTAAACGGAGAGATCAAGATGGATATATTGAATTTACAATGATGTTTTTTGTTGAATATTGTGTTAATAGTAGTATAGTACAGACACTACCATAGAGTAATAGGTACTTTATGACGTACACGCGATTTATAGTAGAAAAAATGCTTAGATTTTCAACTTCTATATCTTTTCTGATAGGAAAGTGGATCAAATTGATATTTTGGGGATCAAAAAGAAAAAATTCACAGTGGAAGTACTTTCCTTTTAATAATTGGGAAAAACGAATAAAAAAATTAGGAAAAAACTGGCATTCTTAGAGTGCACTATTCCACGGTTGGGTGGTTTACTGGTATTAACTATAACATACTATTCTATTATAATCAAACATTAATATTATAATAAATGCAATGTATTCGAGGAAAAATAAACCAACCTACCTACCACAATACTAACGTCTAACACCAAAATAAACTATTTTATTAACAAAAAACATAATATCAAACATATTTATTAATATACCTATGCTACCAGGTACTCAGAATCGTTTTTGTATGCAATGATTTATTATTGAAATCAAATTTAGAACAATACAATTACAGTGCCTTACTTAATGACGAGGAACACTTGAAACCACGATTGAAGATATACAAGATATAATACGTCATATTATACTTAATCGTGCTTGAAACAGTAAAATACATACAGTGCAGCAAATTAAGATAATATTTTTTAAAGATCATAATTGTATTATTTCAAAAATATCATGTAATTTTCTGTTACTGACTTTTTTGTTCAAAGTGTTCTTTGTTCAGTGTTATTATTTTGTAATTAATTACTATGGATATTAAAATGATACCACACATTACTCACCGTAAGCCAACATTTTGATAAGGATATTCATTAGGTATTCATATTTCATACACATAAGAAACAACACATGTGGACAAAACATGACAAAACCCCATCAGATGGAATATGTGCCGTGGAAGTTTAGCTAAATACAACATTTTAGACTATTTTAAATTTTAATCCTATTTTGAGGCGAGTTCAAAATCATACATACTGCTCAGTGGCGCATACACGATGGGTGGCGTTAGATATTCACCCCTTTGATATTTTTTTACTATATGTATAGGTGTATAAAAATTAATAAAATTAAGAAAAACATTTTGATATATTTAACATATTAAAGGTTAAATGTAATTTTTTTATATAACCCCTCCCATTGCAAATATATGTGTGCGCCACTGACACTGCTTCTGAAGGCGCTGTCCTCCAAGCAACGTAAGTCTAAAATACCGAATGTTTCAAAAGAACTTGTTATAACATTAACATGCATATTAATTTACCCATAAGTAGTATAAATTAATGATAAATTAAGATTACGTTTATTAAACTTTAAGACGTATAACTAAACGTCTTTATGTATAATATGTCAAGTTATTTATTTCGGTAAATTAATGAGCTGTGAGCACTAGACAAACACTAGTTCAAAAAGCTATTAATAAAAAATAAAAATAAAAATATCTTCTATGTACGTAATTAATATAGCATTAGTACGATTCTTTAAATTATAATAAACATATTATTTCATTTTCGTACTATCAAAACATTGATCAGTCAGATGAGATTTAAATGTTGATTGTTGTTACTAACATCATTAAACGATTTAAACGTCTATTTCTATTATTCCGAGCTCGCTTGAAATTTATTTAAAATTATACTATATATAAGTTTTACAATGTGAGATTTTTCAATTTTCTTTTACTTGGACTCTATTTCCGGGATAGTATAAAAGCTCAAACAGTTACATCAATATTATATAGTTACCTACTACGTAGCATCTAGGTACCTACCTACTGTACCTACTGGCTAACACCTGCAACCTAAGTAGCTATTTATAATATAATATCATAGTGGACAGTGGACAGGGGACACATATATTATTACGTTTTCCCACACCACATCATTTTAAAAGTACAAATAAATACGTCACTGAATTAGATTGATTATTATACAGAAAATTCAACTATTCAATTAAATTGTAATTCTTGTGAAAATCACAGATTATTAATAATTGCTGACCAATTTTTTTGAAAAACCTGGCTTCTTCGTTAATTGAATGATGCAATTATTTTCCAACAATTTTATTTTCACCAGTTGAAAATACAATTTTAATATTTATGTAGGTTGGGTACTGACTAAATGATGTTAAGTTGGCTATTATGAAATAAATGAACACGTAGTTAGATTAGGCTATAAAGAATTGGCTTCTAATTTTATTTTACGGCTGAAATCTGTTTTATTAAGCATAATAATACAAAATCTTGAAGTTTTTATTTTTTATTTTTTAAGTTTAGGAATGTAGAGAGGTAGCTCTGTGGGCATAGGGCTTATTATTTTATTATAATTATTATAGCTTGTAGGCATAAGATGGGTACTTGAGGTAATAACTAATAAAGTAATAAGTAACTAATCATACAGAAGACAGATATTATGATTAAGAATTATTAATTAGTTGTAACAGTACTATTTATTTCTTAAAATAATTAAGATGATTTAATTTATTTGTATAATTTAAAATATTGTATGTACATCTATTAATTATTATATATACATAGTTTTACACTTAAGTTATAAAAACATAAAATATGTTTATAATTTTGTATTTATTATGAAGCTAATTGAACTAAAATATGTTTGAGTAGGTACCTATTACTCCATACCAAACTTTTTGATCCAACCAGAGTTTTTTAATTATTAAATAAAATATTACATAGCTGTATCCCATGGTACCTATACATATAATTGAAGAGAGGTTTACGTTTTTATTCAAATCACCAATATTGTTGATACATGTAAAGCAAGAAACAATATTATTAAGATTCAAATTCTAATAATGATAGTTATCTATAGGAAGTTATTAATTATTATTTATTAAATTTAGGTACTGTATAATATATCTAGAGATATAATATTATAATATATTATAAATACCTACTCAGTTTATATTTTTTTATTTAATATTGAAGTAAAATATAATAACGACAATAGCATTAGTATTATAACATAGACCTAGTTTATTCTAATATGATTAAAATGCTAAAAAAGAAAATTACCTTAAAATGGAAAAACTTGTCGAAAATTCAACAGACTTGTATTTTGTCGGAAAATATCGGAAAACTGAACGAATCCAATTCAATGTTATTATTTCTTAGTTAAAATTTATTTTTTGTATACGTGTAATTTTGCTTGTAAAAAAAAAAAAAAAACATCCCGCCAGTCTAAAATGTTAGCGAAACAACACGCAAGCGCCGCAAATGATACGGTTCCGATTGGTCGGCGCGTTGTGAAAATGCACGAAACTACCGACAATATTATTTTGTCAGATCGCGCGCCTTATTTAATCTTCACAAGCATACGACGTCCAATTTACGCGGGTGTGCTGATGCTTCGGGGCCGGGTATCCAACCAGCCGAAAGGCACCAGGTATAATATTTTACATTTATACGTACGTTAAAATTAAAGTTGATAGGTGCCTACTTTACTTATGGTTATACGTTTATTGTTCAAATGTAAACGACAATACAATTGATATTATGTACTTGCATGAATGCATGATAGTATTGTGAGATTGCTCGTTAATTTGTTTTTAACTTTAAGGAAACAGAATTATTTATATTAAGATACTAATATGATCAATTACTGTATCAGTTTTATTTATTATGTCAAAAGAAATTCTGGATGATGTTTAAAAATCAAAAATCTATTTTATATGATGAAAAATAATTTTATCTATTAATACAAAGTAAATTCTAAGTATTTTTATAAATTGTATATAAAATTATTTTATAAAAATCAACTGGAGTTATATATTTAATAATATTCTAAAATATGCTACTACTCTAAACACATCAATTAGTCCAATATTTTTTATATTTTTTTAAAGTAATTATTATAGTATGTTTTGATTATTATTCAACAAATAATTTATATCTTGTAATTTTTCAATAATTACAACTATTAGATAAAAATAATAAATGTAATAAAAAATACTAAGCTGTTAGCTGTTAGGTATAGCCAATAAGAGGTGAGTATTAGAGGGCTAAAACTTCAGCCAACATAAATAATATCTAAAGATATATTCTTGTTAAGTTTAATTTAATTTATTGAGATTGTATATATTTCAGTATTTGATGATACTTCTCTATTGTGAAAAATGTGATTTATTTTTTACTATTTAATTTCTCAAAAATGTTTAGGTACCTACCTAACAGTTTTTTCATGTTTTATTTAAAATTAATTAAAAGTACTTTAAAATTAACAATAATATTTGGGAATATGAACAAAATGTTAACCACTTTTTAGTGTATCGGGTTAAAATACTTTCAAAAGATTTTGAGTGGTATGTTTTACCTCTGTCTTTTACATTTTGTATATGTATGTAAACTTTATAACCATATTCTATTCATTTGTACAAATACATTTATAGAAGATCGGTTAAAAATGATATCAAAATTTCATATTATCGTCCTATTTAATTAAACTTGTGTTATCCCCTGTTTATTTAACTACTATTCGATAACATTTCATGGTTGTTTAATTAAAATATTTATAAGTTTCGAAATAGGTAATTAGTCAGTCACGGAGTATTACGTACATGTTCAACAATATTAAATGCCTAAATGGATGGAGCGTATCTGTTAGATTATTTGTGTAATTCAATTATAAACGCAATAAATTGGCGTTCAAGGCATCAATATTGCTCATATTTTCATTAATTTTCGCTTGGAAATGATATAAATTGGGAAACTATAATGATATTTTTGATTAAAATAATATGAGATAATGACTTCCTTACTCATGTGATGTGACATATTTTATAAGTCCAATTTAAATACAAAAAAATATCAGAACTTAAATTTAAAAAATATGCAGTTTACATGTTATAACTAATTTATATTGTGTTGCCAATGGCCATAGTTGCCGAGGCTTATTTAAAATTAAAATAAAAAAAATTTATATTGTAAATAAATACATTGATATAATATTTTCAATATTAGATCCAAAATTAAATTAGATTTGTTTTGCATTGTATTGCTTATTAGTTATTTAAAACTCACAGTATAATTATAATTTGAAACAGAAAAAATTATATTTATAACAATTGGCTTTATAGTCAATCAAAAATAGTAATAATACAACAATAGTTGATTTTACTTTAATTTCTTGTCCATGGAATATTATTAGAAAATGTATCGACTTTAAAAAAATGTTTAGTTCTCAAAATGTATATGTAATTTTCATAATAATTGTTGATATTATATCACGTTAAATGTTAATTTTGTTATTTGTGTTATAAGTGTTAGTTAAATTTGATTTTAATATTCATAGGTTTATCATGATATAATTTTAGTTGGTTCGATGTATTGCCGTACTGGAAATATTGTAATCTTAAACGTAACGTGTGCATCAGTGTATCAATAAGTAACATTATACAATTTTTGACAAAAGAATGCCTAACAGTATTTTTCAATCGCTCTTCTTCAATAGTTCTACTACGGTAACACGAACTTCGGATTTACTGAAGTAAAAATATTCTTCAGAAATCAGAGAAATATCTCTATACATGCATTTCATATTTTACCCTCAGGTTCCTTGTATTATTTATACAACTGTGTATATTTATATATTATATGCTACTTTAAAATGCATCGGTTCACTGATATAAAGTATTATGTAGATAATATTATAATATGTATAATCGTTCAGAGGCGGTCAATCCACAATTTTTACGTTCGATTAGCATGTTAATTTTTTTTTTGTGTGTCAATAAAACGCGTCGATGAACCACTCAATAACTGATTTAGTCAGATGCTCTCATATTACACACATATATATATATATACCATAATATACCATATTATATTATTATAATATTTTTCTGTTCGACGTATTAGGTAATAGATAGGTATAAGTGTAAAACAGCCACCACGTCGAACTTAATGAATGAAAACGAACAAACACAATATACGTTGTCCGCGTGTGTACAATAGGCTTTATGTTTTCCTACTTTGGCAACGGGCTTTGTTGTTTGATAATTGCTGGTTAATTAAATTGCAGTGAACGCGAGTACCGGGTCCAGTATACCTACTCATAATATAATGTGTCGACGACAGTTCAATCACGCTGCACGCTGGCTAAAGCCTTCATGTATCATCCCGCCACATCATATATTATTTATATTATTATTACAATCGTATACCCTCTCGTTATTGAAAAAAAACCGAATTATTATATTATAATGTGTAATATTTAATATTTTGTACATTTTTCAATTATTGCGGTGCCTTTCGCAATCGGTATTCGTCCATCAGCTTAGCAAATAAAAATCGATTGCCTGCAGCCTCTGGAGAATAATTTAAACATTCGCTTTCGTAGTTAATATATTGTCTGCAATATGATATACTGACAAATCAAAATTTATACTCCGCAGGAAAGCGGGCGGATAGTTCGGAGACCCAGTTTGGGGGGGACGATCGCTTGACATGGCCACGGACGACGAGGACGGTGGTGCCGGAGCCAACACGCCACCGCGGGCTGTCCCGCTGGAGCGGCGTAGGCGTCCGGGCAGGGAACAGTGGTCAAACAAAACGGATTTCTTGATGTCGGTCATAGGATTCGCAGTGGACTTGGCCAACGTATGGCGATTTCCATACCTGTGCTATAAGAACGGCGGAGGTGAGCTTCTAAAAACAAGCGTAATGCGTATATTAAACAGATGTATGCATATTGTATTTTGGTGTCTCTGACTATTTACCTTAATTTGTCTTGATGCACGTCCATATAATATTATGATACATGGTATTGTATATGCAAAAAGTTCTACAGTGAACACTAAACTTTAATGCCTGTTGTCGGCGAGCAGCAGAGGCGTATTCAAAGGAGGGGCTAACTAGGAGCCATGCCCCCCCCCGTTTATAAATATTATAACTGTTTATTTTTTTGTAATCTTAGTAATTTTTTCAAATGGATTGTATCTAGTTGAAGATTATGACTAACTGACAGCTACTTCTAGCTGATGTAAATTTTATAGGTGACGGGCACGATATAGCCTCCAACCCTATTAAAAACGTCTAAATGCTTTTCTGTTATTAATTTTTTTTTGGAAGGGTACTAATTTTTAAATTTTGTAATAATAAAATACACGTTTAAGAATGTAAGTAATACAAATTTATTTTTGGATACAAAATAATTATCAAAATCGGTTTGTCAATGAAAATAAGATAAATAGCACAGCACCAGAAATTAGAACTAATTAAACCTGACTAAATCATGGATAAGGTTACATTTTAAAATCTAAACGTTTTTTTTATAGAAGCAAATTAATTAATAATTTTTTCAATATTTATTTCAATGACACTAATGGATTTTATCTAATACAATTTCACAAATAAGTATATTTTGATACACTTCACATTTCGTTCAGCCTATAGAGAAGCTTCAGATACATTTTACTGTACAGGTTGTAATAGTTTAAATGTTGAGCGAAGAAATGTATGTATTGATTTTACAATGATATGCTTTTTTGGTTGAAGATACTTTTTGTATTAGAAAAAAAATGTATGTAATAGCAGTGATTGCAGTGAATTGAGTGTTGAATGTACTGGTAATTTTGTGCAATTTTATCTTTAAATAAGTAAATATATTTAAAATGCTATACCCTCAAAATATTATTCCTATTGTCGATTAATGACGAAACTATGTTACGTTTAATTTAAAGCTACCTATATGTATAGTTTCAATTTTGTATGCACATACGCCTTATTTATACATAATTTATAATATCAAATAATAATTAATTAGCAACCTATAAATAGTGTATACTATGGACAAAAACAATTGCATTTTAAGTAAGAAATAATAATGATGATTGCCCAAGTTCAATTAAATGTACGAGACTTCAATGAAATCATTAATCTTACCTAAATTATTCCAGTCGCTATAACTTAAGAGTTATTCTTAGATTTTCATTCCAAAATGCGGTGTTTTTTTTAATAGGTTCATTGTAAATTATATGAGAAAAACTGAAAATTTTTTTTCTGAAAAATAAGTTTGATTTCTAAATAAAAACAGAAAAAGTATAATCTTGTATTTGGAATATTTTGATTACAGTAACTTGGGTTATATTTAATATAATTCGAGTTTATTAAAATATGTAATAGGTAATAAATAATAATATCAATAATAATAATAATATAATAATATTTATAGTGAAAATAAAATATGTTTAGAAAAACACTATAATATTGTTATTTGCGTAATAATTAAAATTATCTTCTATTTCTAAATAATTACTAGAACTTAAATAAAACTGGACTATTTGGTAATGGCTGGTGTAATAACTTTTTTGTGAAATGAAAACTCAACAGAGATTGTACTTTTCGAACCCTTAGGAATTTACATTTAATCTTTGTATTTTGTAGAGTAAGTTATTTTAAAATGTACTTATATAAAATCAAGTTTTATAGACAGCTATTATGAAAAGTACAACTCTCGTTCCAACAAATGTTTAATTTATCAACAGATGCTATATGAATATGAAACATAATTTTGCTTGTTAAAATGGAATAATAAAAATTGAACGGAAACCCTTACTTTTGTGGCCTGGTTGAAAGGAGGGGCTCTTTATTGTAAGCTTCTTTCCAAGAATCTTGCAACGGTTAAGTATAAAATACTCGGAGAAGGGGAAGTAAAATCTGAACCGTTTAAGATGTAATACAAAATAAAAAGAAGAATGAATATCAGGAGGGCGAGTGCACCGGAACTGATGACAATTTTCTCTCTCGATCGCCTTCTCCAACACTTATTTCATTGACGGACGCATTTCAGTAAAAAGGTTTTGAAATGTTAAAATGTATTTACACTTCTTACAGTATTATTATTTATCAAGATGAAAAAGTTTATGCGATTGAGTATTTTCAAATAAAAAACCATTACCTTTTAGTTGTACAGACAAGAGAAAGGTAATATGTTTCATTAGTGAACTTATTCATTTATGAAATATGAAAAATTAGAAATTATGTACATTTTGATTTTCATTGATTTAGTTTGATTTTTTTTTGTTTAAACTAGGAAAGTAATTCTATATATTTCAATTAATTTTACTATAAAAGTGAAATCGTACCTATTCAGAAATGAAAATACTTTATATATAAGTTCGTTAATAATTTAAAACTGTATAGTGAGCCGTAAGTATTTAAAAATTTAAATGAGAATTTTAAATCTGTATTAGTTGTATTTGTGTAGGTCTATATCATGATTTTTGAAAACGAGCGAAGTGGTTAATTTGTTTTTTGAGACAAATATATGATTTATTACTTATTTGTTTTTATACACCCTGAGCAGCACCAGTGTACATCATTTTCCAATTAATCCGTCTACACATAGTCACTCTATCATAATTATTATTAAAACTGAAAACAATTTATTAGTTTATGCGAGTAATAGGCTTAACGAGCATTCTCTCTCCCTAAATAAAAAAAACATCAAGCTGACTATGGCATTGTATAAGCATACAATACCTACGTATATTTATTCGTCAGGTGTACATACCTACTAAGCGTATTCAAATAAGACGCTTTACATTCTATTTTATTGACATCAGTTCGATTTTTTATTCAAACCTAGATTGACGGTTTACTAATAAAACCCACCAAACGCTTGTACACATCACGTCATCACTCATCAATCGTCGTATATACTAACAGTTTTGATTTATTCGTATTAAATAAAAAACAAAACCAAACTCGTACATTAAACTGTTACATTAAACATTGTATAGAGGCGTATGAGGTTTAATTGACAATTGTTGACAATAGTTGCAGATTTTTTTTAAAAATATTATACTCATTTTAGTAATTAATGTTTGTTTGCTAAATTCATTCGTCATCGTACTTATAATTCGTATTTTCATTATCCATATAAACGTGTGTGTTTGTTAATTGTAATGTTTTTTATTTTATTGTTGTACCACCCAAAGTTATATATTTTGTACATTTGTGCGTGTTCAAGATAATCGTTTTAACGACACAATAATACATTATATATATATATATATATATATAGGATGTGTTTACAGCCTATTGTGTACAGTTTTGCCTATTTTGAACGTTAGGTATTGCTGGTAAATTCTAATCATCAATACTTGCACACACTACACGTCTGTTCTCGATTTATTCACGATATAATACATTTTATAATACATACCCATTTATGTATATATATTATATATTATATTACATATTCATCCGATTCACTCTTCTGATGACATGGTATTTCACGATAATATAATATTATAATGTAGCTTAACTTAACTTGAGATAGTTATAAGTCAAACTAACGTAAGTTAATAATTAACAAACAATATATAGGTAGACCTGACCATGGGTTTAAAGTTAATAAGAAGAAAACATAACCTTGACTCCGTCAATATGAAGTTCAATCTTTTTTTTTTAATCACCACCTGAGTCTCACATAGAGGGTTACGACTGTGTATCATTTCAATTATAAGTAAATATTTTGCTGCAAATGCATCTAATATTATTTTTTCTTATTGCACACTAGCAGATTTTTAGATAATCAGACATTTATGTCAACTATACATCATTAAATCAAGGCGTATTAAATAAATACATTGTATTTGTGTATAATTCATATGCATTTCAAATAGTTTCATTTGCTGTAATCAAACAAAAAAATATTAACTATAATTAGTTTTAACTGCATTTATAAATAATGTATACCTAAGCATGATTTTAACTCAACTTACCTGTTATGAAAGCTAACGATTAACTGAAAATAGCTAAGTTCTTACTATATGGATTATTTGTCTAGTTAAATTAGAAAATTAACTAACTATAGTAAAGGTTAAAAGTTTTAAAAAATATAACTTTTTGACTTAGCTTAAACTTGTAAACTAGTTAATGTCCATATGGCCATATTTGATAACATCTATAGTTTATATTTATGTGTATAGGTAGGCACTAGTATTTCACTGCAGTTAAATACTTAAATGGCGCAGGACGCAACGAGAGCATTATTACTCAGCACATTTTTATTTTTCATACGAATTTACGTAATTAGCCGTCACATCATTTTTATTTCCTCCGTCCAAAAACAGCTAATACTACAACCCGTGGTAGTGAGCATAAAGTGGGTAAGTATACCGGAGTATTTTAAAACAATAGGCTCCCTGAGTAATACATGTGACAAAAGTGATTTATGAACAGCGTGGTACATGACATATCCATAATATTGTGCTTGTCAGACCATGACTTTTGGTCCACTTTGTGCATTTCACTTGCACCAAAATTACGTAAAAGATACTACGTATGGGATTTTATTACACGAGTATAGAGCCGTAGAAACACTCTCCTGAAAATAATAATATAGTATAATCATCATTGATATTTTTAACCATGAGCACCCGCCGCCACCCGGGCACGATGTATACCCAAGTGTGGACGTATTTTATTCGTTTTATTTATCATACAAAGCATCGAACACGAAAAGTGGCAAATTATGCAAAGGGTTGCAATAAACGAAAACCCAGCAAAGTGATAATATTTTGTGATTATGTCCTTTCGAAAAATCGAAGAAAAATTTGGTGGCAGAGTATATGTAAATCATATGCAAAACTCTTGCAGCCAGTGATTCGTATACAGATCAGTAGTGGCTCGTATATAGCTGATCAAAGGGGACTTCCTACGGGAAATGAGAAAATTTTGTTACCGGCAGGAAATAATGTTCGAACACACGGAAATGGTTCATTACTGCAGATAAATCGCACAGTCTACGCGTATATATTATACACCTTTAGGCATATCGAGAATCAAAAGGTGTAAACTTAAATCATGGTCTTCAGATTATACAGATCTCGGTAAGCTCTACGGATACCCATATACCTGGCAGAGTTTAAAATTGTCCTTAATCTCTAAAGCGGTAAATTAGAACTTTTAAAATAAATTTAACATTTTTACATAGGTAATATTTACTGTGGTACTTACCTATACTTTTTACTTAATCGCATTAAAATGTTGATGATTTGTTGTGAATTTACTTGCGTTTCTTTCAGTTTTTTGTAGGACTATAATTTATTACTACATAGAAATTTAAAATTTTTTTTAATTCAAAAATACATTTATAGATTTTGTATAAGAGGTAAAAATGTAAAATACGGGTGAATTGAGATTAAAAAAATTTAGCAAAAAAGAAATTTTTAGCATATTCATTCGTTGTTAATATAGTATCAAGTGTAACTGTTTTAAAACGAGAATCATTATATAGACTCATTGGACTCATTGGACTCATTGGATACATATTTAATTTATTAACTTGATTTCAATTTTAGTCTTTGAAAAATAAATTAAATTTCCAGTAAAACGTGGGATTTCAGATTTCAGATTATAAGTTGTGGAAATAATGCGTTCATGATAAATGTCAATTCACCTAAAATACAGTATAATAAATAAAACTCTGAGTTTGATATCCGTCTCATTCTTCTTGGTAGGAAATGAAAAATAATCTATTGAACAATATTATTGTCCTTGCCTATATTCTGCACATAAGTGATTCTATTGACTTTCTTACACCGTGTAGGACCTTTAACAAGGTATAAGGTACTTTCAATATTATGATAAACCTCTTACCAGCGTAGAATTATTGTATTTATGAGATGAAATTCCAGCAGATAATACTTCTTTGTGGAACGTAATAGTCTTGGAAAATTAATTTGTACAAATCTGTACACATAATCTATAAACACATTTACTATAACATTTTATATTTATTAAATTTATTGTGATTTGATTATTACGGAAAGCCACTACACTATTACTTATCTTTATTCCTTATATAATTTCAGTATAATATTTCAATACATAATTTTTTGTTTTGTGTCGAGATATTTTAGATTTATGGTAGAAAACTAAACAAATTTTATCGATGCTTGAGGTGAATAAGGGAGAGGTGTAAAAAGAAAAATGTATCAATACTTTTCCAAACAATTTTGTTATTAATAAAAATGATTTAATATTTAATACAAGGTTTCTCATGCGTTTTTCTTATAGCAACTAAAAAAATACTGAAAATACGCTTTCAGAATTTTCATTTTAAGTTTATAATTGAAGACATGGGAGCATCAACAAAACATTCTCAGTTTTTTACAAACATCAGTTTAACATACCGTATTAGTGTATTACTAATACCGATATACACTTTTAATATATAGGATTGGAAATCATCTTTACAACACACGTTTTTAGTTTTTTCAATTTTTGATGATTTATCGTTGAATTCAAATTTAATACATTACAGTGAGCTACTCAACGACGAGCTACACTTGACATCAACTTTACAGTAGAGCGACTTTTCCGATTTTATATTTAATACATGACTTAATTTCACATAAACTATACATTAAATTCAGTTAGTTAATAAATTGATTTGACGAATTTTACTAGGTACTAAACCGGGTGATGATATTATTATAGCGTTTATAGTTATTAGTTTTAATGCAATATTCACACGTACTTTGTCATCTTCCATTTATCATTACTGATTTAACCTTAATTATTGCGAAGTTTCCTTTACTTCTATCACTCGTTTTACACCTAAAATGTCTTTAATAATAATGTATGATGTACTATATTGAATTTCAAACCACTTTGTCATACAGATCAAAGGGCTTTTACATTCTGGATTTATATTATCTATATAGATGAAGTATACAAATTAAATTATTTTTGGCACGTGTGATTTTACTTATTTATTTATCTGTAAGTAGGTATTGTAAACGAAAAAGCCCAAAGACCAATTATTATTAAACAAATATAATAGAATACAATTAATAGGTGCAGAAAAACCTGAAATGTATCGTTAAAATTAAATATTAATTTCATAAAAAAAATTACTTAAATTGTCTTATTCCTTAACTTCATATTTTTAAATATTATTCTGTTTATGTTATTCGAATTTATACAACTCTTGAAAAAAAAATAATTTTGCAAAAGATACAATTTGAACAAAATATTATAAGTATGGATAGGTAGGTATAGTAATAGTATAGCTGTAGCCTGTAGTAAGTGGTGACAGTATATTTATTTATGAAATATTTTTTGTTAATTATATTTATCATAATTGATTTCCGTTCTAATTCCATTGCATATATTAAATATATAAACGTATATGGTCTATATGCATACAAAATATTAATAGTTTTTGAATTTTAGTAGACAAAATGAGTATAAATATTTAAATCATAATAGGAAATGAATAATAATACAGATGAATGTGGCTCACCAAATAAATTTAGTATTTATCTGTCTACCTATTTTATACTATAATTATAGATGTATAGTCCTCATCACCACAATAATTGTCACGACTCACGAGTCACGGCATATAATAATACAATAGAATTAAAACTATCCATTTATTTTTTTTAAAATTTTTATAATATGTGTTCGTATTCTAAAAGGTGTGTAGAAATAATAATTTTGAAAGACACTGAGATAACGAGTACTGGAAAGCTTATATTGAAAATCAAATACGAGGTATAATATTATAATATTACTAACTTTATCATTGTAGTGTTTACTCATTAATCAATATTATACTTTAATTTTAAACCGTTAATTTTTTTTCTATAAATATTGAATTAATATGTTTACCATACATATATGTATATTGTATGTAGTAATATTGCTTGTTAAAACGCTTGTAAGCAAAAATAAATAAAATGAAAACACTCAAGTATTTTTATTATTGTTTTTTTTATATTCATGATATTTTTTCAAGGGGCGTTTTTAATACCTTATTGTACCATGTTGTTGGTTGGTGGAATTCCTTTGTTCTACATGGAATTGGCCCTCGGGCAATTTTACCAAACCGGGGCAATAACATGCTGGGGTAGGCTAGTTCCACTGTTCAAAGGTAAGTTATCATTTTTTTTACAGTTTATTGACCATTAACACTAATTTTCAATAATCCGAAATTAATTTACGAATAATTTAGGCATTGGTTACTCGGTCGTCTTGATCGCGTTTTATGTGGACTTCTATTACAACGTAATCATAGCATGGGCATTACGATTTTTTTTGGCTTCATTTACGAACATTTTACCTTGGACCACCTGTGACAACGACTGGAATACAGATTTCTGCCAACCGGTAAATTGTGTTTTATTTTTTTACATCTTTTGCGTATACCTATTTAAACACTCTTTTTTTTTGTTTTTTCTACTTCTGTAAAAAAATATTTAGTTAATTGTCACCAAATTTGTTTGTACCTGTTTTGTTTTTTTATAACTATTTCATTGGGAGCTTGTTAAATAATGATTATAAAAGATAAAAATTGAGCCACATTTTTATAAAGGCTAAATAAAAAAAATAAAAATAAAAGATAAAAATGAAAATATCGTTATATTAATGGTATATTAATTAATAATTAGTATTATTAAATATGTATAAATTATGTTTATGATTATTAAAAATTGTTTTGACTAACTTATGAATTTATAACAAACATCAGTTAACGATATGGTCAAATGATTCAAGTTTAAACTCAATAGACAACGTTACAGTATTAGCAAATGATTCCCGCTTAGCATCTGCTTCTTCGGAGTACTGGTTGTAAGTATCTAATTTATCTTAACACAATATGCAAAGTAAAAATGGTTTATTTTTCAGACGTAGAGTGCTCGAATTAAACCACAGCGAAGGTATTCATGATTTGGGATATATTAAATGGGATATGGCAGGATGTTTGTTTTTGGTTTACCTTATATGCTACTTCAGTTTATGGAAAGGAATATCTACTTCGGGAAAAGTTGGAAAATTTGCTTATTTTTATTGCTTATACATAATTACAGTACAATAATTCATTAAACAATATTTGTACCATAGGTTGTTTGGTTTACTGCTTTGTTTCCATACGTAGTATTAATTTTCTTACTCATCAGAGGAATCACTCTACCTGGTTCGGCACAAGGCGTTCGTTATTATTTGTATCCAAACTTTTCAATGATTGCTAAACCAGAGGTAAGATTGTTTATTTATTATAAATCTAAATGTAAAGTATAAAGTGTTATAAGTCTGTAAACAGTGTATAAAAAAAGGTTTAGTAGACTCGGTGTCTACGATGTCAAATTACAATAAAAATACAAGTAGTTCTGTACTGCGTAAGAACTAAGAAGTACAGGATACTTGTTAAATAATATTCAAACATCTAAGTATTATGAAAATAATATGCTTTTGAAATGAACTTGAAAATTTTAAAAATCAGAGTTGTGTAGTAAGTTAACAGATAAAAGGTATAATATATCGGCATTTAATCTAGATTCCTGATAGATTAGCCAGATAATAACAAACTGAAAACCAAATATTCGTTAAGTACCTAAAAACTATTACTATAATAAATTAAGTATCCGTTTTTGTTCATACAATTATCCTGCTTATTAGACTTTTAATTTTTAATTTTTTTACCTACATTAATATATTATAGTTATAATTGACTATATTAGATTTAATGTTGACAGTTGAACCTATTCAAATACTAAGTATGGTTTGTCAATCCAACTCTACCAACATCTTACTAGTTGATTCACGTTTGAAAAAATAAAAACAATTTCACATCAAAAACCTCCACATGACACATATTATACTAATAATATTATATTCACCGCATATTTTTATGATTGAAATTATACAGCTGTTTACGTATTCCGCTAACATTGCGCCGGATAAAGAAGTGTCCATTATGAACACCCCCATTGAGGAAATGGAATTGTCGTGTCAAAATGAGATTTCATTTTCTTGCTGAATCCTATATTGACCACTATAAGCAGTAGCCTATGTATACATGCATTATACGTACAGTAAACCTTTCGACAATTTGAAATGCGTACCTTACTTATACTAACTTACTGAATTTTATTATGAACCACTGACATCAAAATAAATCAGACACTTTAATGTATGTAGGTACACACACACCCACTCACGTACCAGATATATCACGATATTATATTATATTATTTTATATTTTATGTGTAATGTGTAAATATAGGCGTATTATACATAATAATATAATATAAATATAACACCGTACGTGTCGCATACAAGTAAATAGGTATGTATTATACAACTATACAAGTATGAAGTATAGCGTTTTTCCTCGAACGAACTCCAAAATTTAGTTGCTATAGTATAATATAGGTATATATTATAGTCCAGTTAAAAATAAATGAGTATAATAATGACTTAAACCATTTGTATTTTAGCCATGAACTAGAATTCTACCCAAAACATGTATATATTCGAGTGATTCATCAACTTATTTAATTGTATTGTTTAGACATTAAAAATTGAAAAATTATATAGGTACAATAATGTATTATATTATGTAGTGGCGTGATACACGTCGATTGTATGAAACGAGAGATTTATTTTATGGGAATTTAAAAAGTGACCAAAATAATTTAGTAGTTCATGACTTAATCTCTTTGCAAAACTTGTGTTTTAACCGTAGGCTTTTTAAATTCTACAATATTGTAGTTTTATTTTTGAAACTTATACATTTTTTATTATGATCAAAAATTCTTATATTAATATAATTGTACGTACCTGCATTAAAATTATTCGATACAATTCTTATAATTTAATTTGTCGTTGACAATGTTGATTACATTTTTTAATTGCATTCATTTTGTGTTAGGTTTGGGTTGATGCGGCTACCCAAGTATTTTTTTCACTAGGTCCTGGATTTGGAGTATTATTAGCATATGCTTCATATAACAAATATCATAACAACGTTTTAAGGTAAGTGTTAAAAAAATATAATAATAATAATAATAATAATATAATAATTTTTAACCTAACGTATTTTTATTTTTATAAATACTAAAATATATAACATTCGGAAAGATATTTTCCAATATTTAACTATAAATGTCCATTAATTGTCGAAGATGTTTGAAGGTAATAAAACTTAATCAAATTAAAACAATAATTTTATAAAATAACATTCTTTCAAAACTTTTAGTAATTAAAAAAATAATTTAACCTAGACAAGAGCTTATAAAATATTAGTTACGTTTTAATTGTCAACACGTTTATAGATTACCTAGTGATTATTATGTATGAAGGTAGGATATAATTATGTATCAGTAGGTACCATATTTGCAAAATATCAAAATTACGCTTCATAAAACTAAGACATAACGATTAATAAGTTATATTTATATATACATTTAGTATTAACTATTTAGGTATGAGGTATATAATCATAGTTTCTTTTAGTTTCAAGTTCTTTGCTTTTAAATGTTTCTAACTTAAGAACTTTAGAAGTATCACTATTTACTATGTATATTAGTAGTTTGTTAAATTTTAGTTTATGACTTTTAACATCATAAATTGAATTCATATTAGTTCATAAAATCTTCACAAATCATAATACTGTATCTGCTATTAACTATTAATAATTAACACACGTCATGTTGTTATTATCCAATTTAAAGTATACAACACTATTTAGTCTCAATAAATCTTACAACTCTACGTATCGCGGTTTTGTAGTGTTAAGAGTATTTACCTACTCTATATGGCGTACTTGAGCAAAATACAATAAAATATTGATCTTAATAATTATATAGGTACATATAATATGGTATAACTAGGGTGGCGATAGGCCGATATAGAGAGCCGCAAGCCCCACAGTAGATTTAATGAAAAATATGCAAGAGCTGAGATCAGGAAAAAAAGGTGTTCAATCATCATAAATAAGATAATTTATCAAATGTGAAAAAATGTGTAGAATGAGAAACAATATAACAACGTACAGTGATGAATAATTTCAGATTGAATTCTTTGTTAAATATTAATATATTAGGTAGGTAGTAAAAATATTTTGTGTCCTACGATAAGAAAGGAACCGTGGTTTGGCCACCCTGTACTATAGTATTATTATATCAGTGGCTTGGTGCGGTGCGGTGTCGACACTTGGATTCGTATAGTCGCTCTGGGTGTACTCGCCGGCCGGTGTTGCTAGCTCCCAGGTGGGTGACCGCTCGGGATTTTTAGCAACATGTCCTTGCCCGAACAAGTGTTACAACCCTACCTACACATAAACCCTAAAAAAACATAAAAAAATAAACAAACAAAACCGTTACCGTTCCACCCCACACCCAGTGGCTATAATAATGCAGCAGGTTATAACCTTAATAAAAGAGAACAATTATTTTGTCCACCATGTCCATGAATATTACTATATGCGTGTTTTATTTGTGTGGTTGTTTAGAGATGCGTATTTGGCGATTATGTGCAATTCAATCACGAGCTTTTTATCCGGTTTCGTTATTTTCACTGTACTGGGTTATATGTCTCATGTTTCTGGTCGACAAATTCAACATGTCGCAACCGAAGGACCTGGGCTTGTGTTTATCGTTTATCCCGCAGCCATAGCAGCCATGCCAGGATCAGTGTTTTGGGCTTTGATATTCTTCATGATGCTGCTCAACTTAGGTCTCGACAGTTCGGTACGAAAACAAATTGTAATAACAACAGTAGTAGGTGCTTAGATACTTTGCACGTCGTCGACAGTTACAGCAAATTGTACTAGCTGAATCAGTTAATGTTTAAGTATCAAAAATATTATTACAATTTATTATTGAAAGACATTTAATAATATATTATGTGTGTATATTATTCAAGCATAATTATTATTATGATCGGTTTTAGTTTGGAGGATCGGAAGCAATCATAACTGCGATGAGCGACGAATTTCCATTGATCAGACGTAATAGGGAAGTGTTCGTGGCGCTATTGTTTCTCCTCTATTTTGTGGTCGGTCTCGCATCGTGTGCTCAAGGAGGATTTTACTTCTTTAATTTACTCGATCGTTACGCAGCCGGTTACTCGATGCTCATCGCCGTGTTATTTGAAACTATAGCAGTATCGTGGATCTACGGTACGAACATATATTTTTAATACAGTATACTACTATGATAGCCGATAGGTTTATCTCTCGTTGTATTTCAGCCGTAAAGTAAATATTATTTAAACGTTAGTCGGCTTATTCACCAGAAAAAAAAACAAGCATTTTTACGAAAAGATTTACAAACCAGAATATAAAATAAAATATTTATGTTCAAACTAAGCTGTAGTCTTTTGGATGTACTTCAATTGGAACATCGATAAATCTTCTCATTGTTTGTTTTAACACTGTTAGGCGTGTGTATAGTGGGTAGTTTTGCGAGTTACACAATAGAGGGATAGAAACACGGATGAACAGTTTTCCAATTAGATTACATCTTATTGAGAGGCGAATTGACGGAACTATACTCAAGTACAATAGTAATGTTCAGCTGAGCTCACTGCATTCTTTGTACCGTTATTATTTTCAGATAGTTAAATACAGCCAATTATTATCATATTATATGAAAAATATTAAATATTAAATGCTATCATTACTAATCGTTACAAGATACCTTACCAAGAAAACGTATCAATAAGATCTCAATACCTTTTAGGTATAGGTGCAAATGTATTTTATATGTACCTAACAACTTCGATTTAAATTCTTCTCACCTCTAAGTTTTATAATGCTATGTTTAAAAATGAACTTCTGATCAGGGTTGAAAAAAGATATGTATTTTCGTCTATCTATTCATCACATACAGTTTTAAAATATATAAAATATACATAATTTTTTAGTGACTCATACACAAAGATTCGTGTCTTGTAGGTTGAGAATGCTGATAATTTATTGTAATGACATACTGTAGTACATACATAACACTTATAGGTATTATGTACTATGCGTACGAGAGTAACCAAATTTTTTACATATTATTATTTAATATGTATGAACACTTTATAGTAAATTGTATGGTTGTTTACAAAACAATAATATTTGATGTTCTAATGGCAAAAGTTTTAAAAAAATCAACGACATTTCAATAATATATTTGTTTCGAAATTGTAATCTATAGGAGTCGATAGATTTTGTGACGACATCAAAGACATGATGGGCCATCATCCTGGCGTTTACTGGAGATTTTGTTGGCGTTTTGCTGCTCCTCTGTTCTTAGTTGTGAGTAAAGTAAAACATTGCCGGGTTGCACAAACATTGAACAATCACTAAACGTTTAACGAATAACGAATCAATAGTGAACTAAATGTCCCTTAATCATTTCTAGTGGCCAGTGATCGGTCCATTGAATTTTAGCGAACCATACAATTAATCAATTTTTATGCAACCCGGCATAAACATTTCACATGGATATGCGATTGAAAATAAAATACGATTTCTTTGTTTTAATTGTTTTCGCAATAGTTTATTATAGTGTATGGACTGCTGGGATACGAACCGTTGACTTACGAAGGTTACGTGTATCCGGCTTGGGCAAATGTGCTCGGTTGGATAATCGCTGGCAGCAGTGTCGCAATGATTCCAGCAGTAGCGCTTTATCAATATTTCAACACTCCGGGAACGCATTTACAAGTAATTTTGTCAAATACTATCAGCGTCACTATTATTGCTTTATGTACATCGTACATGTACAACTTACCTATATGCTAATTGAACGCTAACGTTGAAATTAATGATTTATTCAGAGAATGAAAATTCTGACCACACCTTGGCGGGACGAACACGACGACGATCCGATTTCGATAAACGGACTGCACATACTCTCTGATCCAGCGCAAGTGAGATTGACCAGTCCTGTCGCGTCCGTAGACGTTTGAGATCCAACAGAAATGTCATAATAATATTATACTCGCTGAAATCCAATGGTTTCTTAACCTTAGTAAACAGCTCATACCGACTGTCGTCTGAACAATAGTATTTATATTAGTTAATTTAATTTAAAAGGTTGCATATTACGCCATTTCAATTCGCCTAATGAAACGAGTGCTGGCGTGCTAAAAATGCTTGTGTGTGAAAATCAAACAGCCATTTCGAAATTATTATGCTTTATTAGTTATAAAATACTTGTAGGTAACTATCGTAATAATACATTACACATAGAGTAGGTAATTAAAACTTTTATAATGTATCGATATTGTATGATAAGTACTTAATCGTTTTTAGATTTTAAGTGTAAAAATATTTAAACCACGTTGCAAAGTCGATAATTAGACTGAAGATACATTTGTTTTGTTTGGTCAATGACAACGACAACTCATATGAATATTATGGTTATATTCGCCTCGAATAAAATAATTGTAACAAATCGTCATTATTAATTTTTAATTTGATAATTAATAATAATCAATATAGCATTATAAGGTTTAGTATTGAAAGCAGTACATAATATTATAATGTAATTTATAATAATAAGAACCACGATAATCTACCGGTGTAGATAACCGTGTTAAGTTCCCATCATAATGTACACTACATATAATATAGGTACATGGTTTTTAAATAATTTTTTATTATTATTTATCATTGGAATAGTTTAATATAAAATGTTTAATTAGTGGCTATTTTTCAGGGGAGTAAAAGTCTTACAAAAATATTTAATCTGAAATTGAATGAACAGTTAATACCTAAGTATATTGTGTTATACGACCTATCAATATACTGCATTAGGTAGTTACTAGTTTGGTAGTTTGTTTTATGTTGATTATATTTAAACATACCTAAATAATACCAATGAAAACTTTATTGAATGTGGCGTATTATAATATTAAGGCTATAGCTTTATAGATATTACATATTATAAAAAATTAAGAGGTAAATTGCTTGGTTTGCGTTGACAGAATCAGAAGAAAAAATAAAACAATCTAGTTTTGCAGAAAACGTTTTTAATATGATTAAAGATATCTTTAATCGTGTTTCTTAACGGACAGTATATGCGTAGGTACCACAATAGACGTTTTACAATAGACACCTAATGCTTTTTGATAAATAATAAATGTACCAACTAGACTTTGGCTTAAGTGGCTTAGCTTGTAACTTAAATGTTATCTACCTAATAACTTTTGTTTTTATTATGTACAACATGTGCACAATGAATGTATTGAGTGTATTAAATACAAGCAATCAGTGGTATTCTTGTTTGAAAAATGACTTTTCATCTAAGTTTTTTGTTTTAGACTAATAGTATAACAATATTGTATATTCCTATTAATCCTATATCAAAGTTACTTTAGTGCGCTGTAAAAGTACAATACTAATAATTAGTGATTACATCGAAGATAGGTGCCTATTAAACACGCTAGTATAAGTATCTAATACCTAAATAAATGATATTCTAATCATTCTTAAATGCAACAAAAACACCCTTTCAATCCCTCAAAAGTTGTACATGAGTTTTCTCAACTTCTGTAGTTCTAAACGTAATTTAATACTCGAATGATAAATCGAATAGGTTGAAATCGGGGCCAAATAATTCGTTTTTATCGATTTTTTTTTTTTAAAAACACACCCATTGGAACAATCATGCATTTTTTGATCTGCGTAGGTAGGTAATAATTTAAAATATAACATTTTGATCACCGATCATTCTTAAATTCAGTAAGTAGGTACCTACGTCTTATATACCTATGGTTTTGCACAAACGTGATTCGAAATAGTACCTATACCGTTAATACCTTTTTTTACTCCTCTGCTGCATCCTTTAAATACCTAATACTTGGTTAGGTTAGGTTAGGTAACCTACCATAAGAAAAAATGATTTTCCAAAAATACATTTTGAAATTGGATAAAAACGTTTAGACAAATTTATGCCAGGTTGAAAAATATAATCAATTCTTTGATTGAAAATTTAAAAATAATTTGGAATTATGTTACATAAAGCGAATAGCGTTTTGTTAAGAATTTTGGCTGACACCAATCTTAATTGTATAACTTGTAGAAGGTAGTAAAACTTTTATAAACTTAATAATGTATGTAGTATGTTAGTAGTTACTAGTTACTAGTTAGTAGGTAGGTATATACCTATATATTTGTAGTAGTTAATTACTTAGGTATTAGTTAACGATAGTCAAATAAAAAAATTTAATATATTATGTCAAAGTGTAATGACAAAGTAGTTTGTTTAGTAATTTGATTTTATATAAATCGATGTATTATTAAGGTTTTATTCATGTACTACTTATTTGTACACTTTATAAATAATTATAAAACAGTCTGAATCAACAAAATGTTAATAATACGAGCATAAAAAAAATTGTGTATATATAATAATGTGAAATTAATATAATATAATTATATTATATACTATATAGGTACCTTATAATTAATATATTAAAATAGTTTGTAAGTCAAGTCTTATTATACATTATTTATATTATATTCAAAATGATTATCAATCAATTTTTAAAATATTATTAATATTTAGACTAGAAACAAATTGAACATTTTTAAATCCTAATAATTTATATTCGAAAATTAAAGTGATCAATCTACATCACTTCGTCATTAATCAAAGATGATTTTATAATAATAAAAAATATTTGCTTTTGTAGAATAAACTATTAGATGCTATATTATGACCTATTACATTTCATTGTAATAAAATTCAAATAATAACGAATAACCTAAACAAAATTAGACGTGTGTATGTTATTATATATATATATATATATCACGAATATAACATATACTTTCGGCGTTGACACTTTTATTTATTTGTTGTGACTATATATCAAGTAGGTATGTAAACACTACCACAGTGTCATTACTATTACTAAATACTATTACGACTACAGTACTACATAACTATATTTAGTGTAGTCATATGAGCTATAAGTATATATGGCCACATATGGATAGCATTATACCTACAGGGTTATTCAGAATTAATCGTCCGATACTTTGCACCTAGCTCCATAGGTCACTTGATCTTATGCCATGTGCAGACTTCGTATTTTGGGGATATTTAAATATGGTAAACTTACTCTGTGTACCTTGTGTACGTATGAGCATTACCATCAACCTCATTGAAGGACTAACAAATTTGAGGAGTCAATTAGAAAGGATAAGCATGGAATAAACTTGAGCTTCGACGATGTTTTTCGTGCGACCAAGCGAAGTCACATGGGACATTTATAGATACCATTAAATACATTTGAAACATTGTTCTTTTATTTAATGTCTCACAATATTATATTACCTACTATAAACCTAAGAAATAAAATATGTAAGAACTTTATTATAAATGAATCTTTTTTAATGATTCAGTATAACACAGTTGTGTTTACGTTAACAAATATGTACCACTAAATATTTCAGCTGGATAGACGTATCAAATGTTTAACCCTAGTGGCATGATTTACAGCTTAGGCATGACATTTTTTTCAAAATCTGAATCAGATACTATATTCTTTAAAACAATTTTCACACAAAAAGGTGAATGATCTAAACATAACAAAACATATCGTCAACTTTAATAGATTATTAATTTTTTTTTGTGTTATTATTTGTAATTGACATGCCATAATAAAATGTGTATTGAAGTCTGAAATTAACCTAACTTATTACTTAGCTATACGTATAAATAATTAAAAATATTATTTAGATATTATTTTAAAACAATAACTTTTTATTTTTTCCAGAAAAAAAAAACGATCACCTCATTACTTTGAATTGGCTTCTCTATGGATACTTCAGTAAAATATTTAATACCTATATCTAAGATATAAACTATGCTGAAATAGGTGTAAATACTAATAAATATGAGGTGTATAACGTATTTAAAATATTAAGACTATAACGCTGGCCTAAGAATGCCTTCAGGTGCGTTTAGAAGTAGTCCATAAACAGCATACTCAATATTACTGGAGAACAATCACTTAGTAGTTGGAGAAATCAACTTATGTTACAATAAGAACTGTTGCAGTAAGAACAGCATCTGACCCAAACAAACCAACTTATTTCACAGTCTTCAATAACCGATTCGAAAATACTTTTAACAACAACAACAACAACAACAAATTAATATAACCTATGTATAAAAAAAGAAAAGAAAAAGAGGGAGAACTAAAATTAGAAATAAATAATATATTGACAAGAGAAGTATTCGTAAAACCTCCATGGACAACAACAAAATACTCGTTTGATATGTCGATAGCAATTTACATCAAAAAAGAAACCACAAATCATACATACAAAAATGTATTCTACGAATTAATAAACACATTACCGGACTACATACATGTAACATATATTATATACAGACGCCTCAAAAACAGACAAAGGGGTGGTTGTTGTTGCAGTTATCCAACAAACCGAGATTTTTGAGAGGTTGTCGGATAATTGTAGCATTTGTAGCATATATACAGCCGAGGCACTAGCTATATATAAAGCCCTATCCAGGGGTCGAAGTAGAGTGGCGATACGTGGGATGGTATTCCTGCACTTTTTATAATTAGCATTTTCCATCCCTCCACTTATTTTGTACGACTGTTTAAGCAATATGTAAGAACTGTATAAATTATGAAGGCGTCTCTCCACTTATTTTGAGCCACTTCGACCATTGGCCCTATCTTATATAATAAGTGCCAACCTTGCATAATAATAAGTACATAATTTTAACAGACTCCGTAGTCCATGAGCATTTTATCTAGTCTTAGTAATATAATTAACGATAATGTTATATTTAATAAAATAATCAACTTGACTAATAAATTTAACAACAACTTGATCTTCTCATGGTTTCCCGGGCACTGCGGAATAACTGGTGAGAGCGGACATATACTTGCCAAGGAAAAGCCAATAACCCATAACAACTAACCCTATGGTCGGAATATAAAATCTGACAAAGATATAAAAAAAATTAGCTACAACCTAATCAAAAATAAATGGCGAAACGATTGGCCAAAAATAAACACTCAATTAAACGAAATAAAACACAATATGATGAATATAATGAATCATACACACCACACATATGGCCTAATGAATAAAGAGCCACCAAAAACATGCCTTACATGCGGATATACAACTTCAATCAAACATCCTACCAATGATATATATATCCTTACTAAATGTAGGGACACAAAAGAGGCCCGATAAAAAACACAACATATAGGAACACCTTCATGACGCACTGGGCCCCGACGAAGAATCCATCAAAAATATAATTTTATTTATGAAAGACGTTGAGTTGTACAATTTAACTTAAATTATTTAAGAACATATTATCATGTAAAAAACAAGCCAATGGTCACGCTATCGCTTTCTTATAAAAATAAAAAAAAATATTAAGATTGAGAATTAGTAATATCGTTTTAAAAACTTTGTGAAAACCGAAGTTGTTACCCGGCGCACAGTATAGGCAAAATTGGTACATCCGTATTAAACTCGGCGTTGTGAAATAAATAAGAAGGCGTTTGGATTGTTTGGGGTCGCATATTCTGACTTGAAACATACATTTTCGGAGTAAAAATGTATATTTCTAGTCCTCTGAAGCAAGTTCAATGAACAATGACTACTAAACTGCATAATATGTATAACTTATGTCTAAAACTAGTCGTCTCTATGATAATTTATTGATGTAATTGGAATCAGTGGATTTTAGGTAGAATAAAAACCACTTTACACTTCATTTAAAATGCATATTAGGTACTCATATAGGTAAAAGGCATATTTTTTTAAATTCTGTAGGTGAATATAATGAAGATTGATGATATTTGTTATATTACAACATATTAATTGTTCTCGTATTCAAATGTGTGTGGAATCTTTTGAATGTAAGTATTAACATTCTAAAACTACAATTTAACTATGCTTTGATAATAATATGTCAACTATATCTTCTGAACTAGTCAAAAATTTACATTTTTAACAATTTAACATCTTTGCATAATTTTTAAATTATAAACATTTCAAATATATTCTATATTTTAAATAAAATTCATCAAAGAATTCAAAACAATGAGTTAGGTACCATTAAATTTATTTTTATGTTATCAGAAAATACATTTATTCTAAAAATGTTATAGGTAGTGGGTACATAAATACTTCTTATCTATAAATAATGACATAAATTGTACTATGCAGCTAGTATGCAAGTATAGTCTTTTGACAAAATGAACTGTCAAATTATATACGCATTATTGCTCGCTTATAATAATTAATTTTACTTATTTAAATAATAACATTAAATATATCAATTAATTAGTAATATTAAAATAATATATAAAATTTAATTGAAAAAAAAAAATGTTGTAAATTATAAACACATGTTTTTAAAAACTTAACTTATTAAAAATACATAGAATTACTTTAATTTGTTCATAGATAATATTTTATCAATTAGAGACTGTATAGATTTTGCACATAATGAAGTTAGTCTAAATTAAAAATATTCCTACAATATTTTGAAAAAATCATTAATAACGACATAAATATCTTATTAAAAAAAATAATATGTATGCATCAATGAAATTCAACAATATAGAATATTTTTATGTTTGTAAAACTAACAAAAAAATAATAATTGAAAAATATTTCTATAGGATAAATATGAAAAATATAGGTAGTACAACCAATAAATATACTTGTCATGGGTTATCTAAAAAATCAATCATTAGGACCTTAGGTAAACGCTCTTTGGCCTAAGTAATGACACAAGTATATTAATTTGATTGTCAAATAATAATAAAAAATTTACAATTATCTGATAGCATAAATAAATAATTACAACTTCAGATTTCTATTAATTTAAAAATAATAGTTATGCACAAGCAATATTACAATAATAAAAAAAATATAATTGAACACTCAGTAAAAAATATCATTGATATTACTTTTATAAACACAAAATTAAATATCAATAAATATTATAATTATGTATAACATTTTTTTTTTTAGGTTTTTTTTATTATTTTTACATTTAAATTTATTACTTGTCGCAAGCACATTCATTAAGTATGCATTTAAACTTTTCCAAACTCAAATCGTCTTTAGTACAGTTTTCATCAATTGCAGTGTGTACCTGATATAACCAAGCTTCACGTGTTTCATGAAACCTCAAAATATTTTCATTGTAAAGATTTAACTTTTCGGTATTCTGTAGGGCACGATAAACTTCTACCAATCCTTGGAAATCATATAGTAATCCTGTATACTGGCGACCATACGTAGTTTCATCTATATTAAAATAATTTTCATTCTTATATAATTTGATACTTTTATACAATTATAAGATTTGGTTTAACTTATTTTAACTTACATATCGTTTTTGAACGCAAATAAAGTACTTCGGCCTCTTCATATTTTTTTAATTGATATGTGTATAAACTAGCCAAGTGACCTAAAGACAGAGCCACTTCTGGGTTGTCTTTACCTAAAATTGATTCTTTGATTTCAATAGCTGTTAAATGCATTTTTTCGGATTGCTGTAAACATTAACTATTTAAAATTCAGTAATTTAAAGAGAAAAAGAATTTAAATATTACCGTATATTTTTCCTGGCTTTGATAAAGTCTTCCTAGATTACAATACGACTTTGCAGTAAGCAGCGCTTTCACTCCAACTGCTTGTATAGAAACTGCTAACGCTTTTAAATGGAGAGCTTCAGCTTCATTTAACATGTTCTTCTTCATTCTTTCCAACAATCGCTTTATTCCATCAGCTTGTAAATCTGAAATAAAGTTACTTTACTTTTAAAACCATTAAAATCATAATAAAATTGCCCAAATAATGTTACATTAACTATTTAAATTTAAATTGAACATATAAAAAGTATTTTATTCAAAATGTGCATACTTTCTTGAGGTTTTTTAAAAATAATAAAAATTGAACAGGTTTTACTAATAAGTAATTGTTATAATAAATTAAACTCTGATAATTCAGCCACAATTGCTAGTTGCTGAGGATTTTTACTATTTATTTTCATTTCCAATGTGGTATAAACCAGTGGTTCTCATATTGTGAAACAGGGAAGACCAAGTGGTGGCAGTGAGGGAAGTAAATATTTAATATTTTTACTTATATGTTTGTAATGGAACTAATATTATTTTATATTTTGTGTAAATAGTTCTAATTTTTAGTCATTTGTCGTACACAACTGAACCATAATACACATGAGTGGTACAGAAAAAAAAGTTATGATGACTATGTGAGTACTTTTTAGTCATAACAAGTTTTTTTAAGCATTTCAAAAACAGCTTGTATTCTTTACAAGCTTTTATTAATTTGCACTGCAAAAATTAATTAATTAATGTGATTAATTGATAATTTAACATAAAATATAAAAAATTTAACTAAGTGAAGCACATTTTTTTATTAATTGAACTATTTTTCTATCTTTATCGAAAACAAAAAAAATATTTGCCTTTAAATCCAAACCCTAATAATAACCGATTGATTAATGAAAATGAGAATAAAGTGGAGATAAGAGAGCAACCCGTAATCGTATAAGCTAAGTGGTCATATTCCTTCAAAGAACATATTATAGGCATTTCTTAACTAAATTTATCATTAGCAAAATAATTATATAAATAGCTAATGTAAAATTTAACCCAAGACTCTGACAATAATCTACAGTAAATTATTTATGAGAAGTTGGTTGTAAAGTTTACAGTTTCTTAGTAATTCCAACACATTCTATAAGACAATTTGACACCATTCCTTAATTATCAACACATTAAAGAATTAGTACAACATTAAAATTAAATTGACTATCATAACTCACAAATTTAAGCACTAACAATCATTAAAAAATGCACGAAATAATTTTGATGTTGATTAACATAATATTCCAATGTGTTTTGTGAATATATATGCAAATGCATAATACAACCTTGATCTTTGGTAAGTTGATGGTAACTAATATCATTATGTTCAATTAATTTTTTTTATGTCAATAATTGCATTATTAAGATTTTAATAGAGACTTAATAAATATAGCTAAGACCAGTTATCCTTAGTCATCATACTTATCTAATCAATCCTTAGTTTTTAAACTGCACCCTAATATTTCTAAAGTAGTATTTATTAATTATTTGTAAATTGATGTAACTCATTTTTTTTAGTCATGCAAATATTAACTGTTTACTGATATGAAAATACATAAGTTAATTAGTTCTAGTAAATAATAACTATACCAATCAACTACAAGCAAAATTATACATTAAGTCCTTAATCTTAAATGAGTCTCAATGAGTATATTTTTCAACAGAAATACACAGAAATTTTTCAGTTTAATACTAATAAAATAAATATAATTTGGTACTTCAAACAGTATTTGTAGTTAAAGACCTAGGCATAAATTTGATATTTAATCTATCATTTAATGGCATATATGGCTTGCAGAATTTTTTATTTAAAAAGTTACTTTTGGGATTTTAACAATCGAATATATAATTTAAAAATGTTTAATTACTAAGAATTTATACATATTTTAGATTATGAGTCAGTGGTATCCATCTCAAAATATTTTTATAAACAGGTCAGATAAGATTCAGACTGTATTTTTAAAAGTTACAAGTACAGTTTCCCTACATCATCTATTACAGTGACCACCACTACCAGTCTGAGCAATGTCAGCGTCTAGACCACTGTCTACCAAGTTCCACGTCTAGATGCTCAACAGAAATCAAACATTTAAGTATTATATTTTAGTTCTATTTAAACTGATACTGAAAAAATATTTGCCTTTATTTTAGTGTTTGTGGGAATTTAATGGCCATCTTACAATGTTTGAGCTGACCAACAATATTTCATTTCACTTAAGATGTAATAATTATGCAATAAATAAGACCATTCATACCAAAACTGAAACCTAGTTAGTACTTCGACACATAGTAGTAATAAGGTCAACAATATCATCAATTAAACTTCAGCATTAATTATCTTAGTAAATAGAGAATATAATTTTAAGTGAAAATAATGTACCTAATAGTTAGTTATAAGTAACCATGTGGATAAGATTTTTTTCTACACATTTATAGATTTAGTGGTTTGTAATTCAGTTAAATATGGTTCATTTACTCTTCTGAGGATGTTATATAAATTAGTAATCAAACAAAAAATAAATAAATAATAAAATAATAAAAAATAAATGCACAGACCTCGTATACCATCATGAATGTAAATATCGATACCTCTGTCCATTATGTCCAATGCTTTTTCTTCTAGTATCAATGCCTTTATCCGTCCAGCATTTACTAATAACATATTATCATTTGGTAAACCAATTTTTTCCATAATAAATATGCCTTGTAATATGCTTCGCCTAAAAGTAACCATAATGATGGTTGTATAGAATTCAGATTTTTTATTAGATCAAAATAAAATTAATTATGTAAAAAAATTTATTATGTCTTACATAGCTTCATTAAAGTCAGTAGTTGAATAATCGCAAACATATCGAGCATATGCATAGTCAACAAATACGATTGCAGTATGTAAATTGTAATAACCAAATAAATTTCTTCTAGAGTCTAATGCAATCTAAATTTTAATAATGCTAACATAATTAATAGTATTCTTTTACCATAATTCCACCACAACCAAATCTTACATAGTAGCTATTAATGCTATCTTTTGCTAAATCAGCTTTTAATGAGTAACATGCTTCATTCAATAACATATCAACATGAATGTTCTGATCAATTTCTTTTTCGTAAGTGTGCAATTGGTTAAGTAATTTTTTTGCTGTACTCAATTTGTTTAAAACAGAACAAACTTTAATGGCATGACTTATAACCAACAGTTTTAAGATATCAGCACTTTTATCCCGAAGTTCATAGACAGCTTTAACCGCCCATGACCAAGCCTAAATAATCACATTCATTAAAAAAATATTAAAAAAATTAAATGATTGCAAAAAAAGTGACAAACCTCATTAAACTCCATTAATACATAGTAGTATTGTGAAACAGCCACATACGCATAAGCTATGCACAATGTTCTTCCTTCCATTTTTTCAATGATGTCAATAGTGTGTAGCATATGTTGTAATACTATTTTAGCTTCATCAAAATTATGGTAATTTGACACTACTAATAACCACCTAGAGAAAAAAATAATTTTTGTTAAATCAACTATTATTTAAAATTAAATAATTTGTAATTCAAGATTTTTTTAACTTGGTTAGACATTGAATAATTTTGACCAGTTCTAAGTTTCGATCAAGACACACCCATTTTGTAGTAATTATTTTGTACGTATGTGATAAAACTAGAGCACATTCACTGAACCAGCCAGCATCACCAAGAAAAATTCCTATTTTTCAACCACAATTTCAATAGATTTTCAACATTAAAAAAAAACTCATTTAACAAACCTAATTTGAGACCTTGATCAATATGATGAGCATTTATATCGTCACTGTCATCTTGTATTTCTATTTTTAACCATTCATCCGCCAAATTTTGGGGAAATTTAAAACCATTTATTTGTATACAAATCTAAAAGAAAAATATTATGATATAATATATTAAATGACTAGTATAATTTATACAACTGAAATTTTAAAAATTCTACTGCTAATTGTTTCAGTTTTGTTATTTTCATATATTACCTGGAAAATAGTGAACAGCTGACTTCGACAATTAGTAACATCCACCAATTTTGAAAACAAAGTTAAGTCAAAATATTTAGAAAAATTGAAACTATCAACAAATTTGGTCTAAAAAAACAATAAACAGTAAGAATATTACACTTTTAGTTCTAAAATTATTTATGAGTTATTACAACATTTTTAGTTAAATTAAAAGAGTAAAACACTTAAGGTTTATCTATAAATCATTTACATTTTTTAAATAAAGTTAAAAATGTCCAATATTCAATTATAAAAATAAAATTAATTAGTTTTTGACTTAAATATTACAAAGCTTACCAAAAAGCAATGAAAGTTTAGATATTTTATTTAAAAATAAATAATTGAAATTTGAAGAAATAAATCTTAATTTGAATAAAAAAATGAAAATTCATCAATTATAAGCAAAATTGGTATTCATTTTTACATATTGTAAGCACATGTTAACTATATATTTTAAGAATATGGTTAGATATTTCTTAGAAATAAAAATTATTTTATAACAAAATATTTTTGAATATTATTTTTTATTTTTCAGGTTAATAAGAAATAACTTTCATATTAAGACTTGAAATATTCAAACTATCGAGTCAATAACTCAACTCCAAATTATCAAGAAATAAGATTCATTAGGTTAGGTGACAAATGACAATCTCCAACTTTATTTTGTTTAATTTCCAGGAATCTACAGCGAGTATAAAACATCTATGATAAGGTGTAGGTAAGTACATGGAAATTTGCAGTTTTGGTAAAATATCCATGAATAATAGTACAAATATTAAAAGGTTCAACTACAATATATTATGTATGTAATAATTTATAAGTACTATTTTTATTGATTCTTTGAAACCTCTATTTGTGGACATTGGACATACCTCAATGTAAAAAACTTTAAAAATACCACTTAAATAAATACCTGTACAATATTATGCGAATATCAAAATTAGATTATATGTATTTTTTAATAAACTGAATTAGGAATACGAACACATGTGTTAATTTGATAGTATTTTAAATATTTATTTTTATAGCTATTCTTATTTTAGATATTGAATATTAATGCAAGAATACATACACATATCAAATCATTTTAGAAGATATTGCTACATTTTGGCTTTCACAATTAAATATTTTATTCATATTATTTTATTTTAAGTTCCAAATTAAGTTTCTACATAAATAAATATGTATTATTACTCAATATACAATACAGATGATTTTATTTCATTCATAACTGTAAATTGTATTAATGTAAATCATTAGTAACACCATATTAACAAATAACAATACATTATGAAAAAAAATTATCAAATGATAATTTAAAATAGTCAAGTTTTTCAAATACATTAGACATGCGATGTAGACAATTGGATGTGACCACAATATTATGGGTATTTAACTTGGGTTTTATTTTTCCCTTTGAATGATTTTATAAATTAACCTCTTATCATATTTAGTTAATTACTTATAATGACCTGATTAAAAGGTATGTTGAATCTTAAATATCTAGGTGTGAAAATAAATGCTTAATAGAAGATATTAATTAAATACGGTTTTTTTGACCACAGTGTGACTATCAATAGGGTAATAAGTAATGTTAAATAATTATTATTCATTGGATATGTTTTATCTAAATCTTATTTCTCAAATTAAAACTATGCACTTTTTATATTTGGCTAACACAAATATGTGTATCGTGTTGATATTTTTAATACTGAATATTCATTGATGGCTGATATATCATTATTTGTACTCTTGTTTCATTGATACTTACAAAGTATTATAATATACTGACCTAGTTTATGAGGAATAGAATAATACAACACTACAATAATTGGATAGGCGCTATAAAACAAAATATTAGTTACTTGTTGTATCGTGGCAAATCCTTCATGAGTTTCAGAACTCATCTGTCTATAAGAGACAGGCGCTGTATAGCCTGAATTATGTAATGACATTTGAGCAATTTCACGTCCTCGATTAATTGAAGAATGTTCACTATCTGGGAGCATATGATTATACTCAAACTTTTCACAACCATCGTTTACACGTAAGATCTATAAACAAATTTATTTATTTTTCAAAGTATAATTTTTTGTACAAAAGTATTTCTAACCTTCCATATCATTTGTAAACTGATTGGTGGTGGTAACCAGTTTAACACATTTTTCAGGATGTCTTCGTTCATGGAATCGCATAACTGATTTAATGACTTATTGTAAAGTGACTCAACATTAGGACTAGAGTTATTCATAATGATCTAGAGTATAAAAATATTTCAATAAAAGTATCTCTAATATATTAGTCTAGTGTGCACCACATTCAACTACTGACGGTGAAAAAACTAGTATATTATTACAAAATTATGTCAATTTGATAAAAACTTCATTTAAAAATTGGTTTGTTTATAATTTTCACTTAATTGCGACTAGACTACTACTTAGAACTAAGAATTAAAAGCAATTCGACATTAAAATATTTCCATCTGGAATTATTTAATTGTCTAATGTCTTTATGTCTTGAATCCTGTGCTATCAGCGTGACACTTTTATCAGTGACGCTGATAACGATGTATTCCTATGTTAAGTTATATTTTATAAATTTGTATTTTTTACAGTGTTCCTCCACAGCGTTGAACAAAGATCTCTTAGGTGTTAGGACAATGGACAATGTTAACAATTAACAATTGTAGCAGAGTAGTAGACGAGCAATATTTTGATAAACTATTTTGAGAACCGTCAGATGTCTACAGTTTTTTTTCTGAGTTATTGAAATTAAAAAATATTCGAGGACGTTTGCTTTAAAAGTAGTTGTATTTTACATTCATTGACTCAAGCTAGTAAATTATAATATCTGTCTGGTAGGACTGTAATTATTATTTATTTTGCAGTCTTCATTTAATTTACTGGTAAAAAGGTTTAGATATTAGATTGTTGACTTGTGAATATATAATAATATTTTTATATTAGTTCCTGTACCACTTTAATAATTAATAAGTAATAACAATAGAGCAGCATTCGGCTAGGTTCTAGGTACCTTAACGAACAAAACTGAAAGTTAATTTTTGTACTCTTCTTTAACGACGTTTTGAATGTTATAAATTAATATAAGTACATAACAAATTAATTAAATTAAATTTTGTATAATAACGTCTGAACACAAAGCAGTTTATATGTTGTGAAATCTTTATAATATGTTAGTTATACCTACCTGTCATCTAGTTAACTACCTATTATAGTTGCCAAATTGTTGATATGATCAGTAAAAATAAAAATATAATTTATACATATTATTAGATTTAAAAATCGTTTTTTTTTAAACAATTGGAACCTAATAATCACTGTTATCTAGACAGCTTACAGAACAAATAGATATTCAAGGATAAAATAAAGAAAAATTAGTGTACCTAAGTAAAAAGTGTATGTATCTAAACAAGGTGATTAAAAACAAAAGTAGAGCACATTGGATGTACAACATACATATCATAAGGGCATGGTAATTGGTGAGGAAGTAAAAATATTTCTATTTCAATTTTCGTTACAAACAAATTCAGTCATTGAGCACTTGGACACTAGGCACACTGTAGCAAGAGTGTTAGACCTTAAAAACAATCCATGAGCATCGAAAATCACTAAATATATTTAGAAACCATAAAAACAAATAATATTATAATATACTTTTGGTAGATATATAGAGGTAGGTACACCCATGAGGTGTAGGTATACACCATGAAAACGCAATAGGTATACATTAAACGTAAAACATAGACTTGTTATGAAAATTGCCAATACTCAATAGTATTATTATTTAATTATTAATGTGCACAGTAGTTGCCGGTTTATCAAACATCGATAAGGTTAAATATATTAAATATTAATATCAATTATTTATGTGGTTTGCACTTGACAGTTGTCAGTACATAATACGTATACGATATACCTATGTATAATAAACATAGGTACAGTACGTAGACACGTAGTATGTACCTATAAAGGTAGTGTACAAACTATAAACTACAATATTACTATACAGTTGCGGTTAAAATGTTACGTATGAATACCTAAAAAATATAAATATAGTATAGATAGCAACGGGCAACACAGACATAATAAACCTAATTCTACCACATAAAATATAAATTAAATTAATTTTAAATAGTAAGGCGAAGAAAAAAATAAATACTTATTATTGAATGCCATTGAATCGGCAAATAGAATAATTAGTTGTGCAAACACTGCAAATAATAATTATTGCATGTGTATATAAAGACTTAATATACAGCCAAGCGATATGCCAATGGGACAATACAATAAAATAACATATAGAGGTACATACATATTATTATGTAATATCTTAATATGGAATGGTTATATTTTAGTAGATATTATATTTATCTGGATAATGAAATCGCGCTATTATTACTTATGAGGTTTGATCATTTATGAGAAACAAATGATTTTAACTGTCAAAAATCAGAATGCTGATGGATTTATTTATATTTTATAGATGTATAGTAATTGTTACAAGTTTAATTTAATTACAGTTTATGAACCAATTATTATAGTTTCTATTCTTACAAAAATTAAATTTGCTCTACCTACTGATTTAAAATAATTTTTGTCCATACTTTTATAATAATCAACGACAAGAGAGTTGATATAGAAAAAAATATACATTCAACATTGAATATTGATTTATGTATAACTATAGGTACAAGGTCGTAACCAGAAATGTTTTCTGTGGGGAGTCCAAAACATGCATGTATATAAGTATATTGTAATTTTAGTCAATGCAGAATTTAGGTTTTGACATATGTTGGTTAAAAATAAAACAAAAACAGATTATATATTAAATTACAGTATAAAGTATAAAGTATAAAGTATAAAGTAGATGCTGATAATACATTTTTTGTTCTCATTTTAACGAATTTAGTAAGAAAACCATCTGAGTCGTAGTCTATTAGTCTGGTAGACTGTAAATTATTACAATCAATAAAAATATTTTAAATTTTGCAAAAATGTAATCTTGTTCTTGACTGTAGTAGTTGTTAATTGTAGCCGATCATCGACCGCCGACCGGCATCGATACTGGTCGCTGTCACTTGTCTATAAAAATATATATTACGTATAGTATTATTAGACTTTCATATTTTCATATGACTTGGTGTGGCGCAGTACCTATCTGGCTTCCGTCACAAAATGTAACCTGACTGCCAGCACCGACCGGTGCCTCTAGTTCCCGGATGGGTGACCACCCGTGTTCTAGTGACAAATCCTCGCCACATATACACACGTGTTCTTACCAACCGTAACCTCGCATAAAATTAAAAACAACCACTTATGGCTTATGTTGCCGCGAGTTAATTATTATTATATAAAAGTATAAATAGTTTTTAGTGGCCGCACATTTCTAATTCCTAGGGAGTTGTTTTTTTAATAATAATAACACAAAAGTTTTAAAATAATGTTGGAAAAAAGGCAGCAATTTGTTCAGTGCTTACAGATTACTGGTTTTCCAAATATTATCATATAATAATAATATTTAATAAGTAATAACTTCATCTGTTTCAGTTAATATTAATATAGGCCATTTAGGGTTATCATTATTTTAAGTGCAACTATTTTTTTTAAGAAATGAAAATACTTATTATTACATTGGCAAACTAATTACTAAAAATTTAAATATGCCTATTAATTATTATACATTTATACTTCAACGAGTCAAACGTTCTTAAACTATTATACTTACGATTGGGTAGTTGTTACTATAACACTAAAATGAATAATGATTTATAATCTTATTGGCAAGTTTTTAAGTTAAATTTTTAATTCACATTCATATATATATATATGTATATATATATTGCAAGTACCTAGGTATCTACAAGATTATATTATTAATCTAAAATACAAACTCAACAACACGTAAACACGCACCAGTCTTGAAGTCATATTCGAATATTTGTCAGTTTGTCACTAATATTTATATATACCTACATTGTTCATAAAAGAATAACAAAAAATATATTGCATGATTATTATTTTCAATTCATATGATTATTATAAGTACAAGATAGTACAAGATAAATAATTTAAGTTAATCTTGGGTTGTTGCTGTTGAAAAATATCTTCAGATATAAATTTAAATACATGATACATTGATATCTAAGGTACTTTTGATGAATAATTGAGATAATATTATAATGTTGTCACTTGTTCTGTCATTGACAATTTACATTAAGTTTAGGAGCTTAGAGATATATATACCTAAATATTGCATAGTATATGTTATGAATTATACTTATTTATACATATAGATACTGCTGTGCACACCTATAAATTATAATTCAATATAGATAGGTATACCGTATACACTATACAACATACTACATTCATATTACATAGCAAAGATTATAGATTTAGGTCACATATTATAATATCATATATATATATACGTTTGTCGTTTAATAACATTGATTAATAAATACATACCTACTACATAGCATTTATAATAAAATATATATAGCAATATATTTGTTTTGTTTAGTTACAACTTATGAGGCTTAAATGTTGTTATAATATATTACCTAGGTACATACTGCATAGGAGCCAAAGTAAGTGAGTATTATACCAGCAACTCATGGCCGTATCTAGATTTTTTTCTGAGAGGGGAGAGCGGACCCCATGGACTCTCAGATACGGATTTTATGGCTTGATCCAAATACGATCCAGCATGCCGGTTACGGGCAAAATAAGAAATCAGACATTGCTCACAAGGTAAAAGTTCTTATATTTTTCCTCAGGGGCGAGATTTCAATGAAAAATCTGGAAAAATTTTATTATTGTTAAATTTAATTTTTACTTATAGGTAGGTACCAATGTAATCACTATTATACAAATCATCACAATATTAGGTTATTAATTTTGTTCATACATACATATACGATATACATGAACCATTATTATAGCACTATTAACGTTTTCCGGAAAAAGTATTTTACATAATATGTTAGGAATTAACCGAGGAAAATGCCAGGATTTCCTACTTTGCCCAACAATAAATATTATTAAAGCTTTTCTTTCTATCTCCCACTACGTTTTAATATTGTTCTATGATTTTTTCTTTAAATTGTGTTGGTCTTTAAAGTATATCATGGTTCTTTTCTAAAATTGGAACTTGTAAAAATTGTACCACGCCATAGTCCTACCGCCGACCACCTCTTTTAATACATGATTTTTTTTCTTAACTAGAATATCACTCACAATGGTCAGCACTCAATCACATAGGTACGTTTGTAAGGCAAAAACTAATTCAACATCACAAATCGGAATGAGTAGGTACCGAAAAAATTACCAATTAGCGATAAGTGATGACAAAAATGTTCATGGGGAACAGGAAATGAATGAACATATTATCGTCATTTGTTTTTAGTGTTTTTACCAAGCCAGGAGAATAAAAAAAAAAAAAATAAACTTGATTATATTATTATTTTTCTACTAGAAATGTTTAGAGAAAGATAAAATGTTAACATTGTTAACATTAATTATTGAAGTTTGATTCCGGGACAATTTGCCGTCTCGAAACACTGTATTCAAAATTAGTACAGTCCTGGCCAAACATGGACGTATCACCATAGACATACAAATATATTTATACATTATATAATATGTTTGTTCTTTGGTATCACAGATTATATCAATTCTAATTTATATATATATATATTTATGTATAGATGAATAGTCATGGGATATAATTTGAAATTCAAAAAATGCACTAGATCAGTTATTAGTAAATATTGTACATTTGTATATCCGATATTAGTATTTATATGTATTTTATTTTGTGAATTTCTTATTGGTATTGTGTGTATATGACGGCGCTTTAGGTAGGCAATTTAAAGATAACTTTCCTGATTTCAATTTTAAAACAATATAAGTATTACAATACCGTCACAATGGCTTTTTTTTGTCACTATATTTTGGCATATTTCCTAACTCTGGACATAAGCCCAACGAAGCAGAGCTCAGCCTTTTAAATATTGAATATATCAGCTATGAAAAATGTTTTATTCAATGAGGTATAATATTGGATAAAAACAAGTTGGTATGAAGTCTATTTTTCAAATTCTTTGATTTGTTATAACATTTAAGAAGTGTCCAGTATTTTATATTGTAACTGTAAATTTCAGTCAGATAATTAAATATTTGTTTATTGTACATAAACTAATGTCATATAAGTTAACAATTTAATTGCTATATACAATACATTTTGGTCTTACCGTAATTTTTAACAAGCTCTTTAAATACACGTTTATTTAAGATTCTATCTATAATAGTTTTTAAAATAAATTCAAGTTTTAATAATAGGCTAGCATCTACTTTGATCTATTTTAAAACAGTAAAATATCAAATTACTTATTAATAGTATGTAATAATGTGTTCAATATTATATTAGTCTTTATTATATTTTAATTTCCAACCTAAAACTTTAATAATACTGTCTATCTACAGAGTATTACATACTTTAATTATAAATATTTATGTAGGTAGCTTACACACAATTTGACTTAACAAAACATCATTATAATCTATATACACATTTAATATTATGTTGCAAGCTACATTTATTATTATAAACTAGTTATAGTTAAAATAACTAATAAATATTATCAATGAACAGTTCCTACATTTCAATGTTTTTGATAGGTTAGGTACAGGTTAACTCTGTGTAATAAATTTTATAATATAAAGTAACGAGAAATAATGCATTATAACAATTAACAGCTGATTTAATGTTTACTTCAATGTTTTTTTAAGGTTTTTTGTATATTATGTAGATACAAAATGTAAAAAACTTTATTATTTTACCATTACATGTATGACTATTGAGTTTTTTTAACCTGGTAATTATGTTATTATAATTTATAAATTATAACCAAGTGTCATAACACAACAACTCACTAATCATTGAGTTATTTTTGTTTATGAATATTTTTGTATAAAAATTGTAAACATTATAATATAATTAGTACATAGAGTAGTTTGTAGGCACATAAATTAAACTTATTCTAAACAATAAGATTCAACGATATAATATAACTTTTCCTATTGTTCACTTGGGTTAACAATTTGGATACTATGTGGGAATTTATCACAGAAAGAACATTTTGCATTTGAACCATACTAGAATGGTAAAATGGCATAACAAAAACACGAAATTACACATATTAGTAGAACAAGTTAGGTTAACTGACTTTGACATAACAAGTTGTGGCGTTAGCATCGCAACCCTCATACTCATTGATATGCTTCAGTTCAGCTTTACTTAAGGTATCTAGTTGTACACATGCACAGCGCACAGACAATTTTCCATTTTCATCCAATGATTGTAATTTTCGAGGTACTCCAATCCAATTCCTTTTAATGCCACCACTATAAAAAAAAAATCAATGACCAACCTTTTTAATAATCAAAAATAATTAGACAATGTTTATATTTCTATCATACTTACCTCAATGCAGTACACCAGACTTTACTTTTTTGGTTTTCTTGAACATATTCTACATTACAACTTGGATATCGTATCATTTCTTCATTCTTAGCTACTTTAGCCTTTTTACTTGATTCTATTTTTTCAAACACCAATTTTCTGTAGTCAGTTTCTTTACCAGATGAATCATAATAACGTCCGATTAATTTTCCTAAAAAAATATATTGACATAATATACAAATAAATGTACAATAAAATTAAATAAATAGAACACGACTTAGGTGAGCTTAAAAATATAAAATGTAAGTACCAATTTCTTTGTATTTTTTCTTATAAGTATTGATCCACGTATCCAGTCCTATCAAATCATTTGGATCCATATCACTGACGTGATCAGTTAAGTTTTCTTCATCAAATAAGCCAGTTATAAATGAACGACTGGCATCACGACCTAAAAATATTTTGTTACACACAAAAAAGAAGGAATGTTTTATCTTTATATTTGGGTAAAACTAATATAAATAAAATATTTTTTGTATTAAACAAAATATAATGAATAAATTATTAAGACATATTTTTAATAGGGGCTTACTCCTCAAGTACTTACCGGAAAATCCACTATATGAACCACCTGGTCCATAGAATCTCCTACCCTCTGTCACGTCAAATACAAGACCAAGAATAGATAAATATATTTTGCCACCATCAACACCGTTGTACCGACTTAATCGAGTTGTATCGAAAAGAGAACATACTTTAGGCGTGTTGATTAAGAATCGTTCAAAAATCGCAAAGCTACACAGTAAGTTTTGAGCGGGCTCATAGAAAAATAGCATAGATAATATTAATACTACAATTGTTATACATGAGAAAAAAGTATTTTTTAAATTGAAACCCTCCATATTAACTTAAAATGAATATCGTTAGCCGTTATGCGTTTACAATGATTTATTTACAATACGACTGTAATAACTAATAATTAATAATAACTAATAACTAATAAGTAATAATTATTTATAAGTAACAACCATGCTATACACTATAGTACTATACAGTATACAGTTTTAACTTAGGACAGCCACTTTGTGATAACTGATAAGCATGCAGCAAGTAAGCAGCTACTTCCGGCGTGGCAATGATAGTAATTTTGTATCACTCCATATTATCAGCGGTTATCAGTTATAAGTTATAACCATATATATATATAATATATATATATATATATATATATATGTATAATAATATCATTATAATATTCAAATTTTAATTGTAGGGCAGCGTCGTGGATCCTCCAGGAAAGGATTTTTCTCGTGTAAAACAAACCATGAGAGAGACCAATGTGATGTACATTTTAATATAATAAGATAAACGATGCGTGGGCCTGGGGCTGAGTGGAAGCAATTTAATAGCAATCTTCACAGCTCACAAGGTCCCACGGTTCTAAGTACAAGTGACAATTCCATTCGGTTGCCTACCCAGTTGGGTAATTCAGTTGAATTCAAGAGCATCTGTTATAGTTTGCATTGAATTTCTTATCCAGTACGACTTCGGACGCAGCTGGAATAGTGTACGTTGGACTGCCTATCCAGTTCAAATCCAGGAGCAGTTCAAATTTATTGATTGAGTGGAACTCAACAGGTTCTTTAAACAAATATTTCGTTTCGTGTACAGATCATTTATCTTAGATTGTTTTGTTGTATATTTTTTAGGGAATGCAAAACTTACATAGGAGATTTTACACAAATGTCTGATATTGAAAGTTGAATTATAAAAGAAAATTAAATGTACATTAATATTCATATTTTTGATGAATTCGTCCGATATATCGATGATTTAATATTGTTTGAGGTCGGGTGTATACAATAATAATAATATGTGCATGTGTGTATGTGTTAACTGTTAATGCATATAGTTCGATCAGCAATGATCGGGTATGGCGGGCAAAATATATTGATTGAGTGCGTGTAATTTGGTGTGATTACGTGCTTTCAGTATTTGTGTATGCTTATACTAATACAAATAAATGAAACAAAGTTTTTGGTAATAATAGTTCGTCTGATAAGCGCTAGCTTTCTATTCGCATCGCTTTGCTATAAATAAATTAAATGTGTTTTGAAAATAAAGATCATCAGACAAAATGATAAACACATATTTTATGGAAAAGATTAACTTAAGTTCATGATTCTCAATCTCAATAGAATAATAATTATATACATAAATGGTCTGTTACGTCTAGTAAACGATATTTGAGCAAATTTGTCAACATACACACCCGAGTAAAATATTTTACTTAAGTCAGAAAGTGATAGGTATAATTGCCATCTTTTCGTTCTTTTTTTCCGCCGTATCAAACAAATTGGTAATACTAAGTTGATTTGTGGGTTTTACAGACTCGCTGCTCTTTTATAATAACTATATAAAACATATAAGATAAAGTTTCGATTACGAGCTTCATTTAGTGACTGGTCTACAATTTCTTAAATAAATTGAAACAGACTTAAAGATAGGTATTACAAAACTATATTTCCACAGGTGAGGAACAATACCATGAACAAGAGCCAAAGAACATACTAAATAAAGCAGGACAAGTAAGAGCATAACAACATTCAGATAAAACATAGGATGAATAGTTTAGCCGGTCTCTATAAGTACTACTAGGCTCATACTTGTTCAAAATCCTCATATCAGGTTCTAAAGGCTATGAACTAAGATCTACATTTAAAGATTTTGGTAACATTTTAGGAGACGAGTGGGCACTAAAAGATTGAGAATCAGAGTATACACAATACACTATACGCCAAAAAAAAATAATTTGTAAATCCATCAAATTTTGGAAATTACGATAAAACCACCTAGAAATTATACATTTTGATACTTTATAGTTTATATACCTATACACGTAAGTACATACATCATTCTAAATAACAATTTTTTTTAATTTTTTTATTCGCTCATGTACCTTATGAGATAAAGTATAATATTCTTATAATATCCAAAGTACTTGAAATCGAAATTCTTGACTATGAACTAAGGTTGGGTTATATCGTTATATTGTGTAAATGAAGACACAGCTTTTACTTTTCTTTATGGATATGTCTCATGAAATATAGATGAGAAGAGTTTCTGAGAATACAATTTTTTTTTATCGATGTGTTAAGTATAATAACTATTTTTTGATATTTTCGTCACTAGCACTAAATTATACTACTATAATCATAGTCTTTCAAGTTTTGCATTGTTACCCTAATGGGTTACTAGATGAGCCAGTAAATTATTTTTTTGAATAAGCATGGATAAAAGGCTAGTAAATTGTAACAGTTTCATATTTTTCTATAATATTACGCTCTTTGTTTAAAGCTAGTGATGCATTATAATTATACAATGTCAAGTTTAAAAACGAAAATAAATACATATTTTGTCAAGTTTAGAAAAAAAGTAAAGATTTCTTCATTTCTGTGCAGAATGTGCACATTTAATGTTTTCTAAAATATTGTTATTTTATTTTATGACATATATAATTTCAGTATACTTCTAAAATATTGAAAAAATATTTTTATATTTTATTTAAGGATACTGAACACGCTGACACTTTCCAAGTCAAGCTGGTCGAGCACAAATCAGTGGGATTATTATAGGTTCGTATAAAATCTGGTCTCCAACGCCAGATCGTGTGCGATGTGTGAATAGTTTAGGCTTCTCGGGCATATAGTAAAAATAATAAATATATAATATAATATATATTCTTTACACAATAGTCTTGTGTTCTAACTCCCGCTTCACTCATTATGCAATTTCCCATAATTGATTGGTCATTCAATACAAAACTTTTTCAAGTAAACGACAAAACACAAAATGGAAAACATGCAAATTATTAATATGCTAATATGGTATTATACATTGTGCAATAGGTATGGTCTGTATAGAGTTTGTAAACTGCATTTAATCCCCCCTTCATTTAAGCAGCTGCGTTGAGCAAAACCCTGCGATAATAATCATCTCCTTTTGTATAATATATCTATAGTTATTGTACAATGCCAGTGTATAGTCTCCAGGGCTATTACTACAGTATACTGATTTATCCATATTCTAATTTTATATAAATATTGTATAATTATACAGTGTGATTCGCTCAGCATGATCGCATTTTTTCATTTCATTTTTTTCATTTTATAAAGAATTAATTTAAATACTGATTTTTGGAATTTTTATATAGACTTAAGTTCCATATTTTCATATCTTAGATTTTTGTATTCTGTGGTGAAACAAATTTCTATTTTTCCAATGAGAAATATTTTGACTCTTTTTGATCTATTTATATACACTTGAAATTCTAAATTGTGGTTTGTTTTGTTTACTGTAAATTCCAATTTATTATAATTTTTAACTTGGTAAAATAGTTTGAAAAACGAATTTAAGGCTCTTTATAAGTTGATAATATCAGTTTAAAAATATTAAAAATATAAAGGTAAGATTTTTTTTTAGCATTAATAAATATGATGGTTTTTCATAAGACAGTATTTTATACTGTAACTAAAAATACTAAAAAATATAAGATCGTAGTTAAGTTCAAATTTAGACAAACTTAGATATTTCAACAAAGAATAACAGTTTTAATTATTTTGTTATAATTTAAAAATATTCTTCGTGGGCACTTGAAACTTTTATAGTAGAAACATACGTATATTATTATATTTTATACACACAATGACATTTTCAAATGTAATGATTTTGCAAAAGTCAATTCAATCAACCGTATTACTATTTAATATCAGTAAAAACATTACTTTAAGAGAAATGATATTAGAAAATATACTTAGGAATATGGGCAACCGTATTAATTTAGAATCGTTTTTCGTATACAATGATTTTACATCTTTGAATTCAAATTTGACATCCATTACAGTGACCTATTATTATTCGACACCTACTCAGGTGCGTTCCTGGATAGTTTTTAAGGGGGGAGGGAGATCAACTATAAATAACAATTTTGATCATTATTATTTTGTCGACAATGAGAGTAATTTTATACATTCAAAATTGTTATGGGGGTGAATGCTCCTGCACCTTTTAAACAGCAGAGTGATACCCACTTGCCCACCTTTTTTAGTTTTGGTTTCACCTTTGCTTTCTTCGGATAATCATCTACATTCATTTTTGATACCCCGCCAATAATTTATTGATTTCCTAAAGAGCCCCTTCAAAAATATAATCCGATGATTTTTGAATATAGGTAATACAAAGTATTATAAAGTAGGACTTAAGCAGATAGTTTAACCTTTATAATATTGATCTATGTGATCAGTAGGCAAGACGTTAAAAGTTTAATCATCCCAAAAATATTTACCGGGATACAAAGTTTACTCGATATTTTATTACATATTTTAATATGTTCACATCTGTTTCATAAGACTGATGAGTAGTAGAATCTTGAATTAATTTCGCTGCATGCCTTACTATAATAGCTATTTGCAGTCTTACGGAGACGGCGATTAACGGTAACGAGAATAATTTATTCAAATGGATATTTTCTTTTCCGTTCGCACGTGTATGAGTGCGGTGCATACATGAAATAACGCAAAGCTATAATAATGCTAATGTGTACTATTATTATTACACTTTATAATAGCTGCATTCATGTGTTCTCCCTCCCCCACGGCATTTATTATAATACAGTTCGCGATATGAGTACAGCAGAGTTTAAATAAGCGGTGTTCGATCGTAAACATAATAATAAATAAGATTTTGAACGTGGCACATCAAAATGGTCAACAGAATAATAATAATATCTATTCCGTACAGCTATAAGGTGCCCGTGTACAATGTTAATAAAGTTAGAAATTAAAATATTTCCGTTCTCTATTTATAACACTCATTTATTATAACCAGTTTCTACGGCTCAATGACTTACAAGTTATAAGTTTTAATATTATTATATTTCAGCCAATTTTCAGATATATTATATAGGTATACGGTCGTTAAATATATTTTTTTTGCCAAACCGAATCGCTTCCACGTACACTAACGTTGTGATAATATTGTAGCTATATCGTCTAAACTGTTTAGTCTATACGGCTGTACACTGCAGTGGTATTATATTCATGGTTATTGTTTTGGGTACCTATACGCTTAAATCGGGAAATATATGATCCGTGGATGGCTTTACCCCCACATCCTCCATCCTATGCATTCTAAAAATAATTATATTATAAGTTTGTGTTATTTATTTGTATTCCGGTATTCCGTGTGAACGCCGTGCAGCGTATTAGTAGGTATTGAATATTGATAATAGGCCTATACGAGACAGTATTGTTGAGTAATATTATGCGCTCACGAACTTGGCCCACCCACTTTACCCAGTCCACTCCAAAAGTATATGCAAAAAGTTAGCGCAAATAATTCGAAAACGTTATGATTTGTGTTATCTTTTATCAAAAAAAAATGTTACAAAATAATGGAGACAGCTAGTAGTGCAGTAGATACATAATATTTTAGTAGGATTAGAGTCCAGCTTCAGCTGAGAGTTTAGCAGGTGAAAAATCTGCATATGTTTGCACCTGCTGCACAATACCAGAGGGGGTGCATGCAGTAATAATAATAACTCCGTAATGATCATACCACTGCAGTTACTCGTCTCAAAGAGTCCGTTCGGTCCGTGGTCACGGCATATGATGCGAAACACGAATCGGTGCAGGATTATTTATATTTCGTTCGTGAACTGTACAACAATATGATCCGACCGGCACTATAGGTACCATATATAAGAGTGTATATACATATTAAATATAAAATATATGTGTAACATTGTAACCGACTTATAACACTGTACGGGACGTCTTTTGAAATCCGAATTAAACGTCGGTTTGTGCGTGCGATATATATATATATATATATATATACACGCATAAACATAATATATCTGCCGTCGTAGGCGTGCGCCATTGTACGAGCCTTAAAAAGTGTGTCCATTGTTAAGTCAATACTGCCAGTGGGTCGTCGCGGCTACGGCGGCTGTATGTGTGCGCGCGATTCTGCCGCGAAACGTTCACCTCGATGAACTCGTTTGGCGTCCGATATTATAAACGTATTATATATCATATTATACTATTATTATTATTATTAGTATTAGGAATACTATCGTCGTCGTATATGGCCGCGTGTGTGCACGAGTGTATCATACTATATGCGAGTGCAAGTCGAAGAAATTCGTGGGCTGAACAATTATTTTATTTTTGGACTTGACCTTTTGATTGTTTTTTTTATGTTTTTTACACGACCGGATAGTAGTACATAGTACGTAGATGGACTTGTGGGTGGGCACTAAAGGGGGCATTAGCCCTCCCCCAGACCCTTGATATTTGAATTAGACATCTTATAATCAGTTTTCGGTTAAACGACTTATTTGCTGTGAACCCTTTTGGCCTTATCATAAAAAAATTAAACCACCTAAAGACTCAAGAAGACCTTCGAAATTTGAAATTGACACTAAAAGGCCTGCTCAAGGGGCCTGTGGCTTATTCTGAATTGTAATAATCAAAAATTTTAGAATTTGGGACTTATAAACCTTTTGAAAATAAATTTAAAATCTATAGCCTATATCATTGTATTAATAGAATACAAAAGCTACTCAGCGGTAATAAGTATTAAGTATATTGTTACAGGTAGGTACAAAAGCAGGGTTTTTTTATTGCAATATATTTGTATGCATATATTATTGCGCTTAAGACTATTTTATACATATAAAACGTTATTCAGCATTCATTTATCACCCTCTCCCATGTTTTCCTTTGACATTTTTTAGAATTTTATGTATACTTAATACTTGAAGGCTATATTTTTAAATACTTAAATTTATATCAGGAGTGTCCTATAAAAATTTCTGTTTTTAAAATGAGAACCTTCCTTTTTTACAGAAAAATTGTAAAGTAGAAAATTATTTAAAAATGTTGATGTATTCAAAACTATTAGTTCGAATATTTGTTTTGATAGGTATACAAAAATTTTATTTTGTTAAATAATATACAGTAAAAAAGGGTGGTTCGAACAAAAAGTTAATTTTTGTCACACTATACTCCTTAAATAGTTTAAGAAATCTTAGTAATTAAGATAATCAATATTTTAGTAATTATTAGTAAAAATTCTAGAAATCAAAATTTGAATGAGTGCATTATTAAGTATTTTTTGTTGATACATTTGAGTAAAAATGTGTGGATGGTGAGCACTGAGCACTAAGAAGTCATGGTGGATGATAGTGAATCACCCTGAATAGATTAACATGTAATTATTATGATGTAAAGTAGGTACGTAGGTAACAACTAACATTATACAACATGTGTCGCAGTGTGCACGCCGCACGGAATGTTGACGGCGAAACAAATCCGGATCCACGGGCGATCGTCATTAATTGTCTTATATTTTATTTTTTAATTGAAACTGTAATGATTCAATGTAGTAATTTTTGATTACATTCTCACCGTGATATTTGTGCTTAAATAAATAATATTATCAGCAATATGTTATTACTAATTATACTTATAGAGTTAAAGCTAGTGTAAATTGTGAATATTAGAATATGTGATGAGGACATGACGCGACGTAGAGTTGTATTTTTTGTTATTATTCTTTTTTGTTAAAGGTTGCATTATTTCGGAATTCGTCTTCAGATAATAATCTCAAAAAGAAAATCCAAAAAAATAATTTAACATTAAAACGTTATTAAAAGGTCTAGGCATTTCATGAACTATCTACTCAACTAATATATTTCTTAATATCAGTCATCGTTCGATTTTAAAAGCTGAGATTTTAGGGCTTAGTATTATTATTATCGTGTTAATGTGAATATCAGAATATGTGATGGAGACATTTTATTTTGGAATTCGTCTTCAGATAAAAATTAAAAAAAGAAAAATCCAAAAAATAATTTAACATTAAAATGTTTTTAAACGTCTAGACATTCCACGAATTACTCAACTAATATCTTTATAATATTAGATGTCGTTCGATTCTAAGTTGGAATTTTAGGGCGTACTGTGTAATATTGTTATCGTTTTAATGTGGACATCAGAAAATGTAATGGAGACATGCATTAGTCTTATTTTTAGTTAATATTATTAAATTCTTTTCTGATGAATGTGGCATTATTTTGGAATTCATCTTCAGATAACAATCAAAAAAATAATTTAACATTAAAATGTTATTAAAACGTCTAGACATTCCACGAAATACTTAACTAATATCTTTATAATATCAGCCATCGTTCGATTATGGAATTTTAGGGCGAAGTTAATTGTTATCGTGTTAACCTAATGTGAATACCAGCTATCAAAATGGTAATTTTAATTGTACTTACAAAAACATCCAAATAGCATTTTACCATTAAAATTATATTCTCAACGTTGGATTTTTTTGAGAGTTTATTATTGTCGTTCAAAATTGAGAATTATAACTATGACAATTCATAAATATAAATAACGGTTGAAATATTTGAAAATGCTCATAACTTTGATTTAAAATTAAAATAATAACAAAGAACGTCTACGTAGTCCCAATCTTTACCATTAGTTTTAATAATCTAAAATTCTACACTAATATTAAAAATAACAGTGCAAACGGAATATTCTAGGTGTACAATTTGGTATGTTATGGGTGAGTGTCTTACAAGTTACAAAGGCAAGACATGAAGGTATGACAGCATAGTAGTGAAAAATGACCTTGTTTATAGGATTCATAAAACAGTTTGTATTTGGGGTCCATTATAAGCAATTTGCTAGCATATTTTGGGAGTTATATGTACTTCTTATAGTTACAGCAGGTAGTTTTTTTAGTGAATACCTTAATACCTACCCACTGCGTGCCACTGCCTCCAGTAATATACCTTAATTGTAGAAAACAAAACTTTTGATACATTAACCTCTTAAGTCTTTGCCATTCACCCCCTAAACTTAACATTTAAAATAATCGAGAAAAAAATTCAACTGAAACTTAATAGATAGTTAATAGTACACAATGACGTAAGACGTAGGTACTAGATAACTAGATAGGTACCTAGAGGACAATAGGTTCACAGTTTAAAAACCTCAACATTTGTTAAAATATTTTTAAAAATACATTGAACATAGCTAATAATAATCAACGTACTTAATGAAAAAGTTTCATACGACTAATAGTTTTTGAATAACAGCAAAACAACTAAAATCAATGTGTCGCATTAATATGCCCATTCACATAAATTTTTTTTGCTTTTCTAGATTATTTTTAAAAATACTGGAAATTTTTTACTTTTGAACCAATTTTCCACCAATTTTCCACCAGAAATCACTCTCAAAGTTGAAAGTTGAAATACTTTTACTAACTACCTACTTTAAAAGGCGATGGCCTCAAAAATAAAAATAATATATGGCAAAATGAATACATCCATCGCTCCACTTAAAATCAAAAAATTGTTGGTAAATCTGTACTCTGTAGTACAAGTATAGGTATCAATAATTTACCATTAATTAATTATTACACTAAGGACGCATTAGTAAGCAAAATAAACGCCCATTGCTGGGTGTTCATTAGACTTCAGTGTTTGTCAATTTAGACACAAAAAACAGAAAACCTCAAAAAATTGGCTGGATTATAGTATTGTAAGAGGCTTTTGATCGTAGAGATTTCTGAATTTAATGATTTTGTCGAATTCTATTATCTTATTGCAGATGGCAGTGTTGTGTATTGTAACATTATTAAAGACGACTGGACACCAGCAAGCTGGCACATGAGTAAATATATTATTTCAATAGCTTGCAAAACTCTAACCTCTATAATTGGCTGAGTGGCTACTTTTGCAGAGTGCACATCTGGCCGGATAATGCGAAACAGTAGTATGTATACATACTATACTTATACCTGTATACTAATATTTTTTCTGAAAACAATATTAGCTTTTTGAATTTATTGATAATTTAAACATTTATTCAACCCCGATGCTGTTGAAAAATATTTTATAACGAACATGATTTTATCTGAATTTTCTCATTAGTTGAATATTTTAAGAGTTATTTGTTTGATTTTATTGTTATAGGGTTAAATCACACAATTACACAAATCATCTATATTTATTCGTTTAATTTTAATAAGTGCAAAATAACATATTCAGGTGAATTTTTTCACTATAGGTTTTATTATTTTGGTGAACGGACGGGTTTTTAAAAAAAAATGTTCATATTTTATTATGGTTGAAAGATAGAAATAATTTGTAGATTTATTTATTAATGTATTTTATCTAGCACAGAACCGTATACTGACATGTTTAATGTTATTACGTACGATATTGAATATAGATAGGTTAGTTAACTACCATTTGGTGAATGGTTGTCACTCAACCAAAAACACGTATACATTTAAAATTATAATTTTTTCAAGAATAGAACTTTGGTTGTCATCAAAAGAATGATATTTCATTATTCAGTTCAGCGCACCGAGATTTATTGCAAGTAGTTCATAAAACCTGTCATCACAGATTTAAGCCTGCTCGTAAACATGGAGTGTACAGGAATTGATAGTGTATGATGGCCGAAGGGCCACTTAAAACTTAATATATGGTTCAACAAAACCAATATTCTATTATTATGTCATTCAACCCATTCAGGGGATAAAAATCATGACGTAATTTTCAAATCTCAACATAGGTGCCTTTTTATATTCTAGTTTATTCGTATAAATAAGTAGCATCATCTACTTATAAATAACAGTTTTGTTTTTATCATCTTTAATAAGTTGTTAAACGTTATATAAATACATAATAATCATTAAATTATGTATAATTAATAAAACTATCAATAATACAAATAACAGACATTTTTAAATTTTTAATAAAACGACTTATGATGAATCTTATGTTAAATTTTCAATACTTGGATATTAATATTGGAAATTAAATACATTTTTAACTACATAATAATTTGTTCATTTTAGTGATTTTGGTGAAATTCAAAAACAACGCTTATACTTAATAAGAAATGTGCCATGTATTTTTTTTATTTTAAATTGATAAATTTACATCTTCCGAGAAACAGTGTAATAGACTCTAAGACTAACTTAAAAATACATTTTTATAATAATTTATAGGTACATTAAAAAAATTGTAATCTCTATATATAGCTTAAAAAGAGTAAACATTAAATGATACAAAATATATATTTTATCAAGATTTGAAGTTACTTAAATAAATATTTTTATTTATAGTTGTAACGATTATTTTTATAAGTAGATACTTATCATTCTTTACTTTTGACACCAAGTACCAAATTGATCCATTTTTATACCAGAAACTACCATCAACTTTTACGATCCTAAAGTTGACGCTAGACACAAAAAATAAACACATTAATGTAAGACATACCTTCATGGTATTATATTGTTTGGTTTTATAGCCAATCTTTGGCAACAGTTATTAAACTTTACGTATAATTAATTTGTTTTAAAATATTTTAGATGTTTTTGAATATATTATAACAACAGGACATTAGCATCGTGTCCCACACGAAATGTCTCGTTACGCCTTAAAATGGCCTAATCAATTTTAACTGAATCACTTTTTGGTACAATTTAAAACAGCTAAACCATGAAAGTACATTAATATATTTTAAAATGAATTTATCAAAAAACTTGTTAATTATTCTTACTTTTAGATGTATTTCTCTTGTATAACATTATAAAATTAAGTTTTTTACTTATACTACTATATTATGAATAACTAGCATCAGTTATCACTGATTTATTTTCAAAAATAATCTAATTTACTTTTTTAATAACTTGAAATATTTCAAAATAGTTTTATTCGTGATCATACCACTAACTCCGGGGGAAATCGGTTGTCCTGTCATGTAGCCACGTTCCTTTGTTGAAATAACAAATTATATTATCTAAAATGTGTTGTCTTACTCGTTTTGTTCTATAATATGGAGGTTATATACTAATAAATTTTACCTGTGCATACGATACATATATTGTAACTACTGTCTACTCGTATATTATGGTTTTGTACAATACGTAAACAATTACGTAAACACCCAAGAGAAGAAATGTACAGAAGACAATTTATCGTAATTATTATTTTCATGTTGTCATAACTCATAGAATTCAAATGGTTCATACTCGTAAATCAAAATATGGTTAATAATTATCAAAAATAATACAAGGATTTTTAAGGGCATATAGGTAACAATAATATGATTTTCAGTACCTATAATATTTGAGGCCACAATGTAGGAGTATCAATAATAGTTATTTGAAATTAGTGTTACGATTGGATTAACTGCACTATCTGGTCGTCAAGGGAGATTGGTAATTTATACACTTCTTAAAGAATAGGAGATAGGTCCAGATTAATTTTGTACCCACAGAATTGAGTTTATACGGGCGCTCCAACTTGTAGGCAAATAATATATATCAAACTTTACACACACTAGTATTTATATTGTTTTGTATGGTACAAAAAAGTTAAATAGTGAAAAAACAATTTTTCCCTTTTCGTTTCAACCCCTACCACCACGCAGTATATTCCATCTTAGGCTTTTAGTGGTATTATTAGGACCTACATATTAAATTGATATACATACATACTGTGAATAATAAATTTAAATCATTTTGGTAAAATGGATTGGATTGTGCAAAGTCGATAACAAAAAATTAAACTATTATTTATTGTTCAAAAATTAAAAAAAAGTCAAAAAGACCCAGAATATGTATTTATTTTAAAACATTGCATTCTTGAATTAAAAATTATTCACGCATTATTATACAAGATCAGTAGTGACGTGGAATCCAACCTCAAGTGATATTATACATAGAGGGGACGGAAAATCCGCGGTACGCGTTCCCAATGTGGCACGCGAAACATTTAAATACTTATACTTATTATTTTTAATAATAAAATAATAATACCAACATTTTTTTCTTACTTATATATAGATATAGTATTCTTTTTAATTTAATGGCATGCAAGAAAAAAATCGGGTACCTAATTCTTGGCACGTAACGTTTGAAAAATTGACCATCACCACTGCAGTGGCGTAGTTAAACATTTTTTCCTGGGTAGGCCCAATATTCCAATGGAAGGATTACCAATAAATATTTTCATTAAACAAAAAATTAATAGAATACCGTTTATTACATTTATTATATTTTTTTTATTTTATATTTTTATTACATGCATGTATTTTAAATTGTACAAAACAATATTGATCAAAATATAATTTAACCATAAGACAAATAACATTTAAAAAATAAGTATGTTAGCTATACCAGTTTTTCAAAAAATATGTTTAAATCAAAAATTCCATTTTTTTTCATTAACGTATCACTCATCATTAACAGCAGAATATGGAGTATCTGTGAGAATGCACTGAGCCGTCTACTATTTTTGATTCACGATTGTAGTGTATATTAAGTAATTATTACTAATTTTATGGGTACATATGAGCATAAGAATAATAGATAAGCATAATCTTTATTCATCGGTCGTATTGGTGAAATGAAACAAATTAATTTGATTATATTATTTCCCTACGACAAAGCTCAATTCGATTTAAATTTTATTGTGTAATTACTAATTAGACTAAAAACTTAAATACAACTGATGAACTGAATGTATTTAACATGTTCAATATTCATTATTCATGTTCATGTTTAGTTCATAACTAATTAAAATTTTTAGCAATTTAAATACGTAACGAAATGAATTAAAGAAAAGAGTTTAAAGTAACCCGAATTTTAGAGGACAGGTGGGTAAAATTAAATATTTCTACTAATTCGAAAAGAAAATATTTTAGGAACCAATACAATAATGCAATAATATTTTATAAAGTATAAATCAATAATATTAGACTCTTCGGCTTTCAAACTAATTGCAGGGCATGCCTTGGCACGCTCTACATACACCCAATATTGACACTACATAGTTTTCAACCAGACCAATTGTGATCCAATTTTATTTATTTAATTTTTTTTTTTGGGGGGGGGGAGAGGGTTGCTACGATCTTTAAAATTAAAATCACGATATACTTTTAATATAAAAAAAAAAAATGAAGTAAATATGTAGGAACTTAATTCAATTGTACGAAGCAAATAAAATTAATATATTAATAATATTACCTAAAGGTAAATTAGTAAAAAAATGAGTCAATTTTTGTACGTCATATAAAATAGTATTTATCAGAAAGTTATAAGTGTACTTACAAATAATTTAAATAAAATTCATAACTCCAAAAATATTATAAATTATCGAACTATAAATGTCTGCCTTGGGTCTTCCTTTAGGTAATTTAAGTAAATAAGGATTTGAGATATAATGCGAAATTGTATTTGTCCTTTCGTTATTATACCTACTAATTAGTTATTACCATAAGATGTTTAAATGTTATAACTATGACCTACCTATATTAAAGATTTTATTTTAGTTTTCTCAACTAATTGACTTTGCAATTAAATTTAAAAAAATCATAGTATGTATTAACGTTGTCAGATTTATATTTCTCGAATGTTTCTTTACGACCGCTGTGGCCATGGTTATTAGTACCTAAATTGCTCAAACTCTCAACGTCCGTTGCCGGGCGGGAGTCTAGGAGTTATTAACATGTCGCGTGATGATGAGGTTCCGTATACATATATGTATTTACCTACACACAAAACACAAATAATGTGGGTATAAAAAAATCTCTTATCCTAAACTCCCATACACATGACGTTATTATGTAGGTACACTATAGCTGCAAAAATGATCGCGTAACCTCGTTGTCGTCCAATCTTGTTCCATTTTGTATTAAATGCGTTAATATATACTAATCTAATATCATAACAAGCCCCATAAACTCATTGAATTGCTCATTATTATCTCCAAGCTGTAATTACGTTCTGGTACGAATTTATATATTATGTCCCGATAAATGTTTTTTTTTTATTGTTATTGCTGAATTCCCGGTTCTCGGTGACTATGCGTTTTTTATAAGATTTAATTTTTTTTGCGTCCAATTACAGTACTCGAAACAGCCTATTAAAACAGAAATATAATAATATTTACATATTAACACAGGTTTTATTACTGCATTTATGTACTCGCAATTCTTGGTAAATGGTTTTTTTTTCCATTTATTTATTTTTAATCAGCAGAGACCTTTGTGAACCTAGTATACGTATAGAGCGAATAAATGCCCACGACTCCAAGAGGGTTCGTTAGTTTTGACGGCAGAGTATAAAATAAAAAATAATTATATTCAAGAGTTCGGACAAAAACCAAATTAGTTCGTGATTTAAAATTTTTTTTAGTTTCATTCTGAACAGCTATACAGAGTATTCGAGTGAGTTTTATTTATATATGTATATCCTATATTATTATATTATTATACCCGTGTATTATATATTATATTTGAACGATTTCTTATATACTCTCGTGGCCCTAACCGGTTAGGTATAAAGAAATATAACCTATAACTAATCACAGACCTAATTCTAGATTTGAAATCTACTTAATTTAATTCGACGATGGAAATGACTAGGAATAATAAGCATTATTATCACGTTTTATTGAAATGTAGGTACACTGCATCCAGTAGGTACTTATTTTTAATTAACACATAAACTGTAATCAAATATCGTGTGTTTCTAACTTTATTATAGTTAGCGTTGTATACATTTTGAATAAGATTTTTACTTATTATAAAATGTATTCATAGAGATTTTGGAAGAATATCCACCTTTTTAAAAATAATTTTTAGTTTTTACTGAATTTGTTTACCATTTTTATACTACCAAACTTTTAATTTATCAAGATATGAATTTAGTATTATAACGATTACTTAAAAATTATAATATTTCAAAATATTGCGTAAAAACTAGTTATGTATATGTTTTTGTACATTGCTCTTTGAGAATTGAATAAATAACATTTCAAATTGATTAAAGCTAATTTAAATTCTGTGTTTCTACATCATATAAACAAAACAACCATCTTGGATAAATGACAGTATTCTTGTACACAACATTAATAAAAATAAACAAAGTATGTCAAAAGTATATAATAGTATCAGGTATAACAGTACATTATAATAATAGTTGATACGCTTTTGTCAGAACTATTATCATATTTATTATTTTTACATGCGACTAAAAGTAATTGGTTATGCATATTACCTACATATTATACATATTATGTGTAGGTCTAAAGAATATAAGAGAAAATAGGTACCCACTATAAAAACAATAATTTTACTCGGGTCTTCAATCGAGTAGTCGTAGTGTGTGTACGAGTGTGTGCCGCGTGAATACTGAGTATGACTTTAGTGCGGGAAATATACGTACATTTTTGATTAGTTACCTATTTGAAACAAAAAGTACAGTAAAAAAAAATAAAAAATAAAATAGACGATATTCGATAGTAAATTACAGTTATTAGCATATAATAGTAAATAATGGTAATAAATCTAACATTAGTTTATTGATGTAAACATAAAAACGTAAGTGAATTTTTAACTTTCGCGAATCGCGTTCCTCGTTTATTGTTTCATTTTAATCACGACACAATATTATTCAAAGTTTTTAGTAGTATACCTATTATAGTTATATATATATGTAATACCTAGGTGTATAGTTTATACCTAATCGTTTTGACTTAACTTGCATCGTCGGCTTGTGTGTTTATAGGTATTCAAACAAAACATCTGTACTAGTGGTAGCGCATGGTTCTTAAACAAAAAACTAAAATAATTTACGTCAATATGCCACTTTCAGCAATAACAATAGAGTATGCGTGTGATGAATCCTTATAATTTAAAAATCTATTAATTATTTAATAATATAATCGGTCAATTGAATAAAATTACTGTCTGAATCGAAATATTGTTTGAAACTGAATAGGCTAATCGTTTTTTACAATTTTACATATTATCGTTTTACAGGGGTTACTTTATGAATTTATTAAATTTTCGGGGCCCGTCATTCAAACTATAATGTAGGATACTTACATGGATGGAAGGTATGGTGTGGTATGGACGTATGGTATGGTTTATCCGAATAAAGTGAAGGTATATAATATATATATTAAATATTGTAAATCAGTGTCATCATTACGGTGTGATATGTTCAATATTTAGTCTCGAAGACCGTGAAACAACTTAAACTGATATAGGTTTTCACAAGTTCCTTTTGACTATCATCAAATTCGACACAAAGTTCCACCAGAGGTCAAAGACCACACAGCGTCCACCCCAAAAATATGATAGACTAAACGTAAAGTAGAGTGCTGATAATCGGCAGTAAAAGTGACGGCCATATAAACACACACGCGCACACCGCAGTCTTTGTGTCGTATCTGCCTAGTGTATACCAACCAATGGTCTATACATGAGTACAGTATATACTATTATTAAATTGGACCGTCAGCTGGTCGTTATGCTGACCTAGAAATCAAAAACGGTATACCGTCCGCTCCCCCCTTCCTCACCGCTATTCCTCGTTGAACGGGTTTGAATGTCAGCGCGGCGCGGCCTAGTAATGCCGGTTCTCGGAATCGATTTTCGGAAATCATTTTTTTCGATTGGAATAAAAAAATCGAAAAAGCGCATCGGCTAGAAAATGGAAAGACCGCGGCCGTAACACTATTATAGTGCACACATTGACGGATATACATTGAATCGATGGTCTATCGTGTGGCGGTCTTCGTGGGACTATACGACGATACGAGTGAAATATGAAAAAAAAATTTGAAAAAATCGAAACAAAATATAAGTCGTCCGAGAGAGTAGCACAGTGGCTCGTGACGCGATGGCGTGTGAGGTTGTTCACCTTTCACCCTGGACGGGCACACGATGTTGACCCAGTCAGACGTCCCCTCTCTCTCCTTTATACGTACGCCATACATGCAACTTCTCTTATTCCATTACGAAGCGTATATAGTAGTAGTAGTAATAATAGTAATAGTAGTAGTAGTAGTAGTAGTAGTAGTAGTAGTAGTAGTGCAAAGCATAGGCAGTTCTCCCCCGGTTCGACGATACCAAGATAAAAAAAAAAAAAAAGTAGTAGTAGTAGTAGTTGTAGTAGTAGTAGTAGTAGTAGTAGTAGTAGTAGTAGTAATAATAGTAATAGTACCTATAGTTGTAGTAATTATAGTAACATCAGTATATCACCTAGTTGTAGCAGTAGTAGTAATAGTAGGCACCTAGTTGCAAAGGTAGAATAGTGTATAATATATGGGTACTCAATCATAATATTAATAATGATAATAATAATAGGTAATTCGGAAACAATGTATTGCGCAACGGCTTAGAGGGACACCATACGATTTGTCAAATGAGCTCACCCAAATCGTTTTAAAACGCCCAATTATCCATATTAAATGTATTTAAAACGTTTTATTACTATTTTAAAGTTAAAAATTTACCTATTGTTGTACATTATGCCACTTAAAAATTATCTCTTTCAATATCCGGAACTGCTCCGTGTTTAATCGATGAATCGGACGTGACTATGACGGGTGCCGAGACGAACAAAGAACGAGACATCTCTTGTGATGGTTTTCAATTTTTAAACGGAACTAAAACGGAACTGTCGTGTGTTTATCCGATGGTGCAGGCACGGAGACGATCCTTTAACAACAAAGTCACGAATGACGATATGATAAATAATGTTCTATATTATATTATTAATATTATGTCTTTTTAATTCAACATGTAAATACCATTGATTGCCACAGTCGCGAGTACAGTTTATCGGAGTAGAAAATGTGTTGATTTATTTCGTTCTATAATATTATTCTATATAATATATGATCGTATTATAAAAATCAAAAGTGAAAGAGGTTGGAAAATTTACGAAAATGAACGGTAGAAGTCGTAGAGATAAACATTACGTTAACACGTAAAAAATTATTATTACTTCATACTTTGTGTGTAGCTCAAAGAGTATAGTGAGACCAGTATGGTTCTCAACTTTCACATTCTATTTTTCGCAAAAAAAACATATTTAACATGTATTTATTTAGATTTTAGATAAACTAGTAGAGATAATACAATTATAAATTATTTATCATTAGAATAATATTCATCAGGCAATAATTTTTTTTGTTTTGTTTAAGATAAGATAAAATATGATTAATAATAGGTATCTATCTAAATAACTCTCAACACTAATTATTAACATAGTGGAATTGAGAAACGAAGTATATTGCGCCGATCAAATGAGAAGAGGACAAGCGAGATCAAAGTAATATATTAATATCAAACGATTGCGCTTATTTAGGTAGGTCTATTAGGTAATAGTTGTATCTTGTATATATTAATTTAACAGACGGTCGTGATGCTAGCGGTATACCACGTGATGCCACTCATGTCGGCTATATATATTATATACGTGTACGCACAACGCACCCATCAGTGCGCGGATCTATGACGATAATAGGTATATATACCTAGGTACCGTGTAAAAAAATAATATTACGTAAATCGGCGCTGTGCGGGGTCGAGTAAAAGTCTATGCCCCGCATAATCATAATATTCCGACTAATGCTTATAACACGAGGATACTATATATAAGACGACAATTCTCACGCATAGCAGATTCACAATGTTAAATTCTAGAACCCCATCTTTTTTATTACCCCCCCCCCCCACTATATAGGTCAGCTGATGGTTGATGGGCGTGAGTGGACCATCATTCAATATAAAAATGCTCATTGATTGTAGTGGGAGGAGGGCCTATAGGGGTGTAAACTGTGTGTAATATACTAATATTTATATATATGTGCATTTGTATACTTGGTGTGATTTAGTTTGACCAAAATGATAGAGGAAGAGGGTTCTCGATACGAGTCAAAGTGTCAGGTTAGAGCTCTTATTTATAATGTGCATACATTATAAAGCCGTTGAAAGCCAAACGCTTCTAGAGTGGCGTCTACGCGAACGTCTAATATATCTTACGATGTGCATATTGTATATTCTACAATCAAAATAGGAAAAAGTCTACGTCAGAGAACACAATTATTAGATGAATATTTTTCATTTATTCGTAATTGAATCACTAGTATAGCACTATTTGGGTAATTTTTAAATTGTAATGCATAGGTATTACATTTTTTGTAAAAAAACCTACCTTCCATAATAAGTTAGAAATTACGATCAAACTAACAGTACACATTGTTCGATTACCTATCGTTTATTAGTTCTTAAATAAATCTGTTATGTTTTGTATTGTGTTGAATACAAGTTAATTATTTAAAGAAAAGGCTTTCAATAATAATGGATTTGTAAAATGATGATAACTTTCGCATAACCATATTGTCCAAAATGTTTAGGCATTAATTCGTCTATGAAAATCGTCCGAAAGGTTTAAGACCTTAATTTGTAAGTATTTGATCAGCGTGAATCTAGTGAAGGGGATTGTAAACTCCGCCAAAATATCAGTTGTAAAAAGATAATGAAAATGTCTAATGTACGAAGTCCGCCAGTTTTATTTTCTTACCTGTAATTGGCTTAACATATGGAAAATCCACCAGCGTAATACTTATTTCCACGTTAAATATTATGTTGACGACCGTTGCGACTTGCGATGACGTAACTATACGTCAAAATTGCTAAAATTGCTATCAGTTGAATGCGTCGAATCGTTTCATTTATATTATTGCTATTTAAAAATAATTTATCTCCGTAGTATCTGAAAACAGTTTAACAGAATAATATAATAAAGTAGGTACCTATATATTTTGATGAACATATAATTTTAAATTATTATCGTGATAGTATGCTTAATTTATTATGTAATATTTAATTTGTGGACAATTAATATTTATTATTATAGAAAAAATTAAATTTTTTTTTTATTATAGTATTTAATTACAATTTTACGTAAGTATTATTGTTACCTAATTTGATGTCTTGGTGAAGTTTATGAACCCAATTTTACCCGAATTTTTTCATGGTGGAGTTGACACTAAAAAATAGGTAGTTATTTGTGGCAGACTTTATATGCTTCGGATTGAGTACCTACGATTAAAATCATAAGCCTTAAGGTCTAGTCGACAGTGGCCTACGACATGACTCGAATATATATTAAGTATATAATATATTATTTTCCTACGTGTATTTGCGTGGGAATCGTGTTTTGGTTTTTCGCTTTACAATGATTTGGTCTAATTTTTCGTCTGTATGTATGTATATAATATTACACTTACTCGAAACCGAGTCGTTCGGCGTTACTAATTTTCGGTTCTCTTAAAAACCGCCTAGCCGCCTAAGCACCACTTATGTATATAATATTATGGTGTTGTGATGTGTTATTTCTTCTCTATATTATACACTCCAGTCAGCAAAGATCGTTTTCGATATGTTTTTTTTATACTAGAATTTATTCTCAAAAAAAAATCACGGTTGTATGTTATATACGTAGTAGGTACGTTATAATAGTCAATTATACTATTATTATATATTTATATTATGTATATAAACTTACGACCGTCGTGTGTATTATTAATTATTTCCTGTGTGCGCTTTTAAGATAGCTATTGGTTAATAATAATACGTTATATATAACTCGTTATAGGTACCATCATTTAGAAAACGTGACACTTTATTCCTAAATCCTAAAACTATCGGTGCCGAAAAAAAATGGAAAACGTGTTCGAATAAAATAACGATTGTACAAGTATTATTCGTTACGTTAACAGACATGTACTTTTTATAATTACCTACCATATCAGTATTTTGTGTAATGCAAGAAAATCATTCTCTTGTTTATTATTGTTAGGTAGAGGTGTTTTTTATTTAACGAATAATCGTGAGAATTTGATATCGCGTTTTTACAATTGAATTACGCGTTACGTAGCGAGTGTAGGTAGTCTCTATAACGATTAAATTATTATTATAAATTTTAATATATAATAATATAATATGCATTACACATATTATAATGCAATGTTTTAATTTATTCAGAAGTTATCTAATAGCACGATAATTAGCACGATTTATCGACAAATAATTGAACTTCGCAACACACAATAAAAATTACTTTTACACGTCATTATCAATGTGATAAATTTTAATAATATGTACGGTTTTGAATGTTTTATTTGGCTGAAAGAAATCTGCGTAGGAATCAAACCAAGTTTTTCAAAAATATTAACTATATCATGGATTGGTCTGTTTCTGAAATATCACGTTAGACTAGACATTAGAAACAATATATATATAATATGCAAGTAAACAATAATAAAAAAAAAACAGAATTATTGGAATAAAAATGTGTATAATTTATGACCTTAAATAGAAGAGAGTAACTATAGGTATGTATAGCTGTGTGAGTGACTATAATATAATATGTATTATACGTATCAAGTGTTTATAACTGATTTATATTAATTTGCATTTGCCCTACTTATAAATTCGTTAAATACATTTGAAACAATTCTATATAGGTATAAAAAACGACGAAGAGTCATTCATACTTCGTTTCCGATTCCCATTGGCGATTGGCCAATAATTGTGTAGTTGTAACACGAACATAATAGTGTCCCATATAGTATAGTAATATCGCCATAGTACACATAATATTTATTTTGAATTTAAAAACTCTATGTAGATAATTTGAAAACATCGGTTAGAGATATTTTTTTTTAAACTGATATCGTGAGTGTCTAGTTGGAAAATAATCAGCTGTTTAGGAGATATGTTGTACTATACCTTATGCATAAAACTAAAGTTTTTGCATTATGTAGTGGACTTAAATAATAAATACATATAGGATATATCTGTCTGGCATACAAAAAATATATAATATTTTTATATAATATACTCGTGTGTATGGGCGGTGACGATGATTCGTATCTCAAGTGCAACACACCGTAACACAATATATGTTTTAATCGCGTACTATATTGCTACTATTTCACCTCAATTATACGACATAATATAAAAAACTCGTAATCGCGCCGGAAAAAACGGTGGAAGCGGTGCGAGTGCGCTCGCGTAGAGTGTAGGCCAACAACGGGGACCTAGGTATTGCATTTGCATAATATATATATCATATACCGGGCGATTCAATTTACTTAAGATATTTTTTATTTAAATTTCCTTTTATTAAAATGCACGACCTGTAAACGATTTTTTAACGATAATAGTGTATTTGAGGATTGTACGGTTAACATGAATTAGCTGATAAAAGAAGCCAATTTAGATGACTAAACTATTGACATTTTCAGCGATCACTCTACGGTTTTTCAAATTTTCATGGGAATTCGCGTAGTTTTAACTTCTCTTTGATTCGTCGTAATTGAGTTAACATTGGTCTCAGAGCTATGGTTAAACCGTCTACTACTTAAAACAATTTGGTCTATCCAAAGATGGTATTTCAAGAGTATTTTAAGATCGGTTTACACGTAACCATTAAAAAAATTGCAATTTCTGTTGCGAATGCACCCAATGAAAGGGCTAAACATTTGAAAATGGTCAAAAAATGTAAATTACCGTATTCCTTATCTCTTCCCGAAAACTCCGTTTAAAGTAGATGTCGCTCTGGACAGAAATATTTCGTGTTACCTTTAAAAGAAAACACACTGTATAATTTATTATGTATATGAAATACAATATATTGTGTGTTGTGGGTTTCGTCGTCGGCAATGGCCGTGGCCGCCGTGGGTGTGGGTTCGATGTCCCGTTATGCTTTTATCCCGCCGTGACTGTGCACCATCGTCAGTGGCGGCGAAATAGTCTGCCGGCGGGCCCCACAGCTATATACTGTGCGTACAACGCGCGACGTCGTGTTATTTTGCGTATTTTTTTACTCGTAATATACCTATGGTACCGCCAGTGGATGATATTATAGGTATTATTATTATTATTATTATTTTTATTATTGCATTGTGACATGATCGAAGAACCGCAAATTCTGACGATCCTGCAGCACCGATTCAATGTATATAATCTGCATCTATAGGTGTACCGCTCAGTTATTTATATTATACTATTATGCAGTGACCGAATGGATTTCGCTCTTGGCACCTTCTTATTGTCATAATGTCCTACAGTTAAAACACTTAAACATGTCATCGTAATTACTATAATATATTGCAATTTGCTGCGGTCCAGTGCTATACCCTTATTTTGATACCATAAATTATAGAATTATAGCTATTTGTTATCTAATTCTACGACCTCTCCTCCCCACAAGAGGTTCTCGTCCATCACCCATCACACTATTTGGCTTTTAACTATTGTTGTACCCACCTACTTGCATGTAAATATATTATGTGTGTATAATATGGGCATATAAAATATATCATATTATAATTTATCATCTCGCTGGACGATGTAAATAGTATGAGGACTAAAGTTCCAGCGCGTTATATTATAATAGGCATGTTCGCCTTTATGCATCTGCGATGCTTAGCGGGGCGGTTATAGGGGCGTTGATGTGGTACGAGTACGGTCCGACGGAGTTGGCGATTCCACATCGCAGTCACAATAAACAAGCAATTATCTGGCTCGTCATCCCCGTGACAAGTTCAATTGTAAAACCTTACACTGTACCGGCTCGGCATATAACGCATCGATGGTGTTTGTATTGTTTTAGTTCCGTTTCTCTCTCTTATCATGTGACTCCTTGATCTTTACACTTAAATTGCAATAAAAAAATAATACCGCCCTGAAAAATGTATTAAAAAGTAGTGTTATAGTTTATAAATACTATTTGTATAATCACGTATTAATATTATATTTTCAAAATCGTAAAATTCGTCCAAGAAAGTTAGTGCATCTATCGTTAAATGAATCATCTTGAATTACATTTTTATATAAATGTATGTATGTTATGTAGTATCTATATATGTGTAATAACTACCTACGATGGGAAACAGGTGAGAAAAAATACGTCCAATGTGCTAGTAAAAATCTGCAGCGGAAACACTTGCAAACAATGAAAAACAGCAAAGTCGCATTATTATTATGTTATATACACGGGCACCGATGTTTATTATTTTTTTCAATGTTTTTTTAAGATATCCCCGTCGAAGGTATTTGAAAGTTATTAGTGTTTTTTTTTGTTTTGTCAAACTTCAATCATTTTTCTCCAGAGTATTATTATTACATACTATATTATATTATAGATACATTTTTTTTTAAAGTTTAAGTTGAAGCGTCGATAACAGGGCCATGGTCCAATATGCATTGGCTATAGTATTAAACATGCTTAAATTACTTTAACTAAATTGTACCATTTAATATCTTTCATAAATAATAACATTTTTTTAATGGAATCTTCGTTGGTGCCCAATGCGTCGTGAATATGCTCGGTATGTTGAATTTTTGTGGGGCCACTTGTGTGTCTCTGCATTCTGTGATAATGTGTTTGATTGAAGTTGGTTAGCCGCATGTTCGGCATGTTCTTGGTGGCCATTTTCTCGTAAGATGGGCATGTGTGTAGTGTGTATGACCTATCCCGAGGCGATGTACCTACTACAACTTCGTCTCTTAATTTTAGAGACATTGGATTATTCCATTTTTCTGTTAATCTTTTTTATGTAACATTTTATTTGATATTGACCATAGTTTTACTAATACGCGATGTATACCCTTAAGTACTTAATTCAATTTATTATAAGTAATGAAATTAATATAATTTATTATGCTGTGTGAGTTTTATAAAAGAACGCCTAGCAAGTTCCGATCGAACGATAAAATTTGCTAACAAAATTAAATATAATTTATAGGCACTAGGCTGATCCCTTGTTCAAGACTTGGATAAGACTTATGATAAATAAACAGGGTGATTTACCATTCATGCTCACTCCAATTCTTTATCATTTAATAATGAATTTATTCAAATTATAATTTTTGGAATTCTTAAATATCCATTTAGACCATTTTTCAAATTATTGAGATGTTTTTGTATTATTTACTTAGTTTTTATCCTGCGAAGATTAAAATTAAAAACTTCTGTTTTTCAAACGGGAACTCCTTTTCTACTATAAATTATTTAATCGATAATTTTCTGAATTTTTGAGATATCAAAAACAAAAATAATTCGACGATTTTAGTTTTTGAGATATTTAACTTTGTGTATTGAGGATAATTTGTCTATAATAATAAGTTAGGAAGATAGGGGCTATAGTGATTTGAATATTGTAATAATTTATATCAAACCATCAACATTATTTTATAGCTTGTAAAAATGGTCCAAGTATACTAATTACTAAATACTAGATCCAATATTCCATAGATTTTATATTTTTGTAAAATAATTTTAAAGGACCATTATTTTAGTTTAAACATTTTAATAACAGATAAACTACTCTTTCGAATATTGTATTAAGTACATAATAATTTTCATAAAAGTAATCCCCTAAATAATTTACAGTGTAAAGGGGAGTTTTCATTTTAAAATTATAAATTTGTACTACAACATGAGTACACGCCACTGCAAATAATGAGTATAGTACAAAAATAACTCAAGAATTTGAAAATAAATACGAGTATCATCTTAAAAATACCAAAAATCCAAATATTTGAAGAAGTACGTTATAACAAAAAAATTGGGTTGATCATTCGTGGTTAATCGCCCATTCACTCTATATATAGTATTTCCACGTATTATTGCAGTTAATATAAAAGTAACATAATATGCATATACCTATTACCTAGTACCTACACTCTGTTTATGGAAAACATGGTATGAAGCATAATATAACAATCGCTTTTAAATACCGTATAGCGATGTTTTGTGTTGCAAACTTACAAATTAAACGATAGTAGCTGAATGTATTATCTGAAAAGTTTTAAGTTTGGTCAAGACTACCCCGCAGTGCACAGACGATAGCAACTATAGCGGAATACACTTATTATACTTTAGAATGCGATAATTGTCATTTGTCATCACGTCAGTAACTTTGAATGCGAATCATTAACTACAGAAGGAAACTATATTTAACAATAACGTTTCTGAGAGCCGTGGTTTATCGTGTGGATCTAGAAACTAGACAATCATCGTAATAGATGTTTAGTGAGATCGAATTCCTCACATTTCATTTTCAACATAACAATACACAACCTATAGCGTCTAAGGTTTATCGCTGAACACTATTATAGTTATAACAAATATCAAATCATTTTTGTAAACAGTGACTGCAGAAGAAGTACCAATTATATCAGACGAAGCTTAGGAGGAGGAAAAAAGGAGCCTATAGTTGAAAACATAAAAAAACACATTTCACATTACATATAAGTACTCTAAAACGTCTATTTTTGGTTTCAGCAAAAATATCTAAAATATCCACTTCATGGAGGTAAAATATCATGTTTATGATTAATATATTTATCAAGTTATACTTCTTTATTATAGGTAAGCCCTCGGGCCCAAGGTTGCCCTCCTCCTCTGAAGCCTCGAAAGTCATATCGTGGGCTAAAAAATACCAGCATTGCAGTCGTAAATAGTATTTGTCTTACTTCGTTTTGTTTATTCATTATTTATTTATTAAGAATTAATAACTACAGTACTATAAAATATCCATATTAATTTATTATAGAATGTATTCTATAACTTTGAAATAAGTCTTTGTATTGGCTTATAGTTTTTTTTAGTGAATTTCAAGTAATTTTCAACCATGAATGGTAAATCATATACATAGTATCTTAACGAGTAACGACATATGAACGGTATTCATAAAAGTAGTCACATTAAAATTACGTTATTTTTAATTATGAAAGGAATGTACCTAAAGGTTTTTTTTTTCATGATACAATTTCATTTTCATATTACATCGTACAAAATGAAGATTTTGGAACAGTTAATATCGTACTGTAAAAAGTTTCAAAGATAATTTATTTGATGACGAACGGAGTAAATTCTAAAATTAAAAACAAGAAATGATGTATCATACTTTTCTATAAACCGTATGAGTGTTAAAGTACCACACAAAATAGTTTATGAAAATATTTATAGCTGTTGTCTGTTGTTATAAAAAAATATTCCAAACTTCCAATTATTTCGCATCATTTACAAACAATATTCGCTACATATTTATACCTAAACATATTATATTATTGGTGTATGGGTTATTATCTTGTGAGAAAAAAGAGGCATTGGAAGTGAAAACTAAAAATTAACGGCTGGGGTTCGTGAAATATCCGAAAATATTTCATCAGATCGGTGTTTTAGCAGAAAACTATTTTGCCCAAACCTTATTTAATCTGAAAAATAGTGGGTAAAACAGAATTTCAGAATCGTTTTTGTCCGAATAATATTATGTTACGATACACGCCATACACCAAAAACCACAGAAAATATTTCATCTGACATTCTATAAGCATTTTACAATACATCTATTGTAAGTTCTAAAAATAAATTTTGGGTTTAAATAGATTTATCAATTTGTGTTTAAATTTTTTAATTGCTTTAATCAAATATTTTACAAATTATTCGTCTGTTTAGATTATACATAATACACAGGATTGCCATTAGATACTAAAATAATTTAATTTTACACATAACAAAGGGCTATTATTTTATAATATATAATATGAACATGAAAATTTAATAATATTTTCATCACAACTCACGGGTGCCTTATCTATGTGACTATATTATGTCTATATGATATTAATTAATTTTACGTCTGATTATTATTACGTTCTTTTTTCTTCCTGTCGACCTGTTCTATTATTAACAGGTGACGGCTGGGGAACACCTCTGTGATTTAATCTGTTTTACTAATTTATTTTTGCAGTATAATGAAAACATCAATTCTCAGAATACACGTTTCACCGTGTGCAATTTTAACCATTGCCTATTACATTACATTATTATAATTTAGAATGCATAGTGTATATTTTAAACCCACCGGCCACCAGTTGCTGCTGCATATCTCGGTATTTGTCATTTGGCTAACCGCAATCGGCGGTATGCCCAATCCCAAAGTCTGTTTGTAACGGCCAGTTGTAAACTTGTTGCCATAGGTTAAATTTGAATGTGTTATTACTAGTTTATGATGGTAGTATGCATTGCACAGTAGTCAGTGAAACGTTTTTTGGTTCACAAGTCACCTCAGTTTATCGCTCAATATTATAAGACATATTTTAAACGGTTTATGCGTATACCGATTATCGCCTTACAGTACCTATACCTAAACTATAGATAGATAGACTTTATAGATTAGCTAAGGTTATCGATAATCGATATTTGTATTTTGTATGTCTAAGTGCCTCACTACCATCAAAGAATTTTGAACATTTTCACGTACCATCACGTACCACCTTTAAGTAACCTATACAGGCTATAATAATATAACCTTTATTTTTTTTTTTGATTGTCATAAAATGCGTAAGTACATTATTATGTGTATTTATTTACTATTTCTTGTTAGTAACATTTTTCTACTAATCTACTGTCCTACGCCTATTTAGGGGGGGGGATACATGGTGTATTATATTAAAAAATGACTTCTTTTGAATAATTCTAAGCCCTTATACAATTGATTTTGATAACTATTTTTTTTATCTATTTTTAATTCCTACAGAACTCATTGAGCTCCGTTTTTTTATTTTATTTCAAATAATTGTATAAAATAATTTGTAAATAACTTTTAAATTGGCTTATACTTATCTTTAAAGACATGTAAAGGTTATGATTCCAAATTGAAAAACGAATTTTAATGCGGATTGTTAAAAATTACCCTCTATTAGTTTACAGAAATGTATTAAATTTGGATGATTTTACAAGACAGGATGATTATTTCTATAGGGCGTATTTTTGAGGACCAAATGACATTCGCCAGCCTTAAATTTAAATTAATTCTACAATGATGATTTTGGTGTTATTTTGAATGAACAATATTGTAGGATCCTTAACGAATTTTTTTCGTTTTGAATTTTTTAGCTCATTTGGTTAGGTATATTATAAAGTTTTACATTTAACACTGGTGGAGTTTTCATGTACCCATTGCAGGTAAGAAAATACAACTGGCGGAGTTTATAACCATCCCTGTTGGCTATGATCTTTTTGCTTTGAGATACAAATGAGAGCTACTGTCTACTGTTATAGATTAAAATATAGTACAGTAATAATATACGAAACAATAAAAGTACTATTTCTGATACTATCCATGGTTTTACAATAATATAAAACATACCTACCAAGTTCTGAAGTACTAACTGGAATATTACTCAGAATATCAGTAAAATTAATACATATAACTGCCAAACAAATAAAATACGAAACAGTTTTAATTCCAGTTTTCCAATCTGGATAACTTCTCATTCATTACAAATGGTGGCTTTGTAATTCTGTTATATTTTGAACTTTGTTTTTAAACAATTGTAAAACTAATTCGTAGAGGAGTCAAATTGATATTCAAAAACTCAACAAAAATAAAATAAAATAAAAATAAATTGTTTTTGTTTACTTCTGCAGCGATTAAATTACAATTGTTAGTCATTAAATGAAAAACAAAAATTATGAAGTTATGATAATTGTTTGTAAAATATAAATATTTTGAGATAAATTAATTTCTAGTTTGTGCTTGTACAACTTGATGTAGTATTTAAAAATCACTTTACTTGACAAATGAAAATAATATTATATTTAATGTTATACTTACTTAAAGAGGTTGCAGAATTAATAAAAACTTCAATTTTATATGAAAGTTCCAAATTCTAAACACAAATAGTCTTTTAACTTTTTAACTATTTTACGTAATTCTTATGGATAATAATAATATGTTTTTGCACAAGATATTATTTGATAGAAATATCAAAAGGGTCCATGTATCAGTAATCAATATTACCTACCTATATAATATATGATATGCGTATATTATTGTAATTCATAATACATATAAAACAAATTACCTTAATACCTTCTACGACATTTTATTATTTGTGTTTAATATATCTATTTGATATTTGTGATGTACTTTGTGTCCTGGTTAATCATTGGCGATATAATAATTAGCAAATAAGTAAATTTTAATACTCGATTAAAAATAACATCAATGAGACGTTTCACTGTCCAACAAATATGGTCATGATTAGATACAGACATCTATATAATAAATTTATATTTCGAAGATAAAAATGATATTATCATGATAAAATGAATAAACACTTTTTGAAATTGTTATAACACAAAATAATAATACATATATACATATTACATATACATGTAGTACAACACAAACAAATATAATATTCTCAAAGTTATAAATTAAATATTTGTAAAGATAATTTGAAGTACTGTAGAAAGTGCATATAACATTATAATGACCTTGGAAAGTTATTTTTTAAAACCCTTGTTTTTATCACCTATGATATCGTTGTAGCTTGTAGATACGTATATTAAATTATTATAAACCATCTGATTCAACTTAATTTTTCATTGCAAAAAAGTAAAATTTGTAAAATTTACATAAAAATATGATATTACAATGATTGTAACATTTTTACAAAATTTATATCGTAATGAAAAGTATACACAATTACAATAATAAAATATAAAGTTATGTAATGATGTATGAAAGTAAACATCGTATTCATTATTATAATAATGATTCAATTTTTAGTCAACAATGCATATTAAAGTTTAATTTTCATCTTTATTTTCAGAGTGTATAAAATATGGTTTAACAAACGGGTATGATTCGTTGTATTTTAAATTTTATATGAATCATACAATATATTTTACTATATATAATTTCGTAGACATATTTTAAGTAAATTTAGAATCGGATTATGTACGGAACCAAAATATTTGACGTTTTTTGGTCGTTATAATTTCCATACGATTTCTATCTTATTTGCATTATGGTCAAAAGCCGTTATATCGGTTAGGTCCTAAAAAAACGAATAATTGTTACGATGGTTTTTCGATTTCTCTTACATATGTTTTAAATGTTTTAATGTTAATTTATCCTCATTAGAAAAAGGTGCTATAGTAGGTACCTTCCTATATTATAGGAACTGACATTATCCGCATTAAATTAAAATAGTAAGAAGTATTATCGTATGTCTATGTTACCGGCAATTTGGAGAATCGCGGGGTATTTTACAAAATACCTAGGAATTATATAAATGCCAAAAATCACTAGGAAAAATTGGTAATTTACATAACGCCTAGGTATTCCATAAAATACCTATAGGTTATACATAAAATAATATTGAAAATCATATGTTTTATTTACATTACCTAAAATGGGTCGGCAGTATACATAATGCCTAGGCATTTTTCAAAATACCTGAATTATTCATATTGCCGGTGACATCTATATATCTATCTGTATTATATGTTTATAATAGGACTATCAAACTTTTTGTTTATAAATTATAATGCGTATAATGTCATACTATACGCTAATACTAATAAATAATAATGTTGATTTACATTCTGAATATTTATTTAATTATTAACATTTTGTTATAATATATTAATATTATCTTCCTCGGTATTTAACTATCGTCAATGAGTACAACTACAAAGTACAAACTTAACTTAAATCAATAAATTAAAAGATTTTTCAGTTAATTCTTAAAAGTATCTATTATACTATTAAATACATAAATATTAGGATAAGCCCCTTAGAATTTATATTTGAAGTTGATAAAATGTATCATAGGTCTTAACTTATTAAATTTGTTTTGGCGATTGTTAAGAAATAGCAATGGATAGGTCATTAATCATGATAACCTGCACAATGGACTAAAGCATTATTAATTGCATGATAAAAACATGCATATCTATATAATAATGAATTTGAAGAAATGCATGGTTTAACAATTTATAAATAGTCATTTTTTGTCATAGTATGGAATCTTCTCAGTTCTCACATAGTTCTCAAATATTGCTTGTGCATATATTTTTCTATTATAGTAATTTAATTATGAGTAGTTATTCGAGTTATTGTGTTTTCAGTTTCGAGTATAATATCCCCAGACGAAATCATTTTTCAGTAAATAATACTATATTTTATTATTTTTCTTTGTTTTCTGTAATACGTTTAATGTTTATTGTTTATTTATTTGTGTAGATATAATGTGCAGCTTATATTCTTAACATTATATCTACAATATAACAATAAATATTTTGAATACCTAGTTAATAATACTGTATAAATAATATACGATTTTAAGTTTCTGAATTTATTCTTGTAACACATTTTATTATTTAAAAAACAATAATAATTCATACACACGTACCTATAAAAAAAATACAATTTTACTGCTATCTCTGCGTCATTCTACATTTACGTTGACTATAGTCATATATAAGAATGTATATAAATGTTTATACTACTATGTTGTTTTTTGAATATTTTAAAAACATATTTTGGAGGTAAATATAAATAATTTTTGATATACACTTTATCAATTACAATTTTTTCCAAAAGGTATAGTATATCATAAACATATTTTGTAATCCTTATAACACAAAATTAAAGCAAAAGATGGATGATCTGGAGGTTGGGGGAAGGTAACTATCGAACTTCAAAACTGTAAAGAACTCCAAAGAATGAAAAATAAATAAATATTGATAAAATATCACTTTTTCATCAAGATGTATAATTGGGATTTATATGGAGATTTTTATTCGCGTCTTTTTTACTAAAAATGTTGCATTAAAGTTTTTTTTTAAATGAGTCGTATTTGGAAGTCTTATACTCTTAAATGGAAAATTGACACGTAGACAACGTAGACAAATGGTTTATTATTAATTTGTGAAAAAATGTGAAGTAATTTCTGCATGATATATTTATAAATAGATCTCGTAAAAGATTCGGGAATATTTACTGACTACAATTAAATTAATTAGAAAATAATGTCTCTAAATTGCCTTAAGATAAATATTATTTAAATTTTGTCTACACCACTGCAGTATACATTTGCTTACAGTGCAAACAGTCGACGAACATGTACCATTCTTCTTGATTTATGGGGATTCTAGTGGCTCCAATGGCTCCAAATTTGTCAGACCTCTCCAACGCCCATATAATATACTAGAATACTAGACATAGATATAGTTAAATTGAATTGATATGATGCTGATACAGATTACAGATGTAGCAGTGTAAGGTAGAGAACTGCGTTTTTTAATATGATTATTGTTATGATGGTAGACGATAATAAAATATAATAATTGTAGCTGTCCACGAATAAACACTTTAAATATTTTTTTATTAGTTAATCAGTTAGTGTAATATATCCCAACCTGCAGGGAGCATAAACTAACTAATGTCATTCAAACTCTATTAAGAATTATGGTTCGAAGTCGCCGGGACGGGTATTTCACCAATACCGAGCAATCGGTGCCAAATTTGTTAGACCTCTACATCGCACCATTACGATTATCACACCTCTGCACAGGTTATCCGGTACCTATATAATAAAATATAAATTAAAACATTTAGAGACCTGTAAAATGACATAATATTATATATTGTAGGTATAGGTATTCAATAAATAATATATTTAACCGATATAATTTGCGAATATTTTGTCCGTATTGGTAATGGTACCTACAAGATAATTTATTAATGTCGTCAGTTAAATCATTTAGTTACAATTAATATTGATACTAATAGGAAGTTTGATTTGGCATCACATCATATTTTTTTTTTTACCTAATTATATGTCCCGGACTTTTTCACCACAGAATTGTTAAGCCTCGGACCTTTTAACCACAGACTTTTTTACTCTGACTTTTTTTCCTAGGACTTTTTGGTAGCATACCATCGGTTGCATGTATAAAATATAACTTGAGTATTTTATTTTATATATAGAAGAATATTTGTTTTTCTCATATATTAATAGGTACGATTAAAAGGTATTTATAGGTCTATAATCAGGGATAGGCAACTCAAACTAACTTAAGGTTCAGATGAGATTTTCTTTTTGTTAATTTCCTTGAAAAATTATTTAATTTTTAATTGTAACTTGGAACAGATAAAAAGAGTATGGATATCCACTACTGTTTTACCCAATTTTTCTTTTATATTCCTATATATTGAAATATATAAATATTGTTTTATTTTAAGGCTGTGTTCTGTAAAAATCTTATAAAAAGTTAAGTGTTTCGTCCTTCGAAAAAGGTTAAGAACCACTGCATAATAGGTGCAATAATATACTATTACGTATACCTTATATAATATAAGTGATACGACGAAACGATGCATATATTATATATTTTGTATTGACACTTTCGATGCTCGATTATCACTAATTATTGGCACACGGCCGTTTAGTCCATCTTATTTGATTTCGGTCGTTTCACAGAATTCAATATTTGATAGTATCAAATATCGCTCGGGACTTCTGCCACCATTCCACCGGAAAAATATAGTAATAAATAATAACCATTGCTTGCGAAAAATCTTTTCGCGCTTACAATAAACGACGGCGTCGTTTGGCACTCGAAAAACGTTGAACCCAGACGAGGTATTTATATATATCCAAGTACCTAACATGTACACACCACCTCATCGCCGCCCTTATGAATTATTATATTATATTTTTACCTGCGACGTCGCCGCGTTGGCGCCCGGCGGGTGGCTGGACGGACCGCGGCCGTGTACAATGCGTACCCGGCGCCGCCGTCGCCGCCATCGTTTGCACCGCTTTGGCGCGGGGCTGGAGGAAAACGAAACACACAGTCACCCGCCGCCCCTTACCCACCCGAAGACGAACCAGTTGCCTGACCGTGTTGGATAGTATTAAAAAAAAAACTTACCTACGCAAACACGTACACTGGAGATGATAATAAACGATCCGACCGGGACGTCATCGCGTCGCCGTCCAAAGACGTCCAAAGTAGTCGTCCGTCCGTCCGTCCGTCCGTCGTTGCGCGCCTCGGCCGCAGTGCGTGCGTGCAATTCGGTACCGCGTCGTGTGCGTGCGTGCGTGCGTGCGCATACGGGGGAGAGAGCGGCGGCCGTCTCATTCCAGAGGCGGCAAACGCAGTCAACAAGTAGGTAGTGCCGCGCGACGTGACCGCCGACCGGTAGTTTTTAGTAGTGACTTGTACGCGCGCGCGTGATCACGACGTGTGTTCTACGCTACGTCGTCCGATTTGTTTATTGTGCGTCGTGATAATAATAATAATAATACGAAAATCGTTTTAGACGTATTATACACCCCCATATAAGTATAGTGTGCTGCAGTGTCCCCTCGATCATAATTCGGAATCATAATAATTATACACCGTCTCCGCGATTGTCGTTCGATTTCGGTCCGTTTTCTCCGACTTAAGCCGCAAATAATTTTTCGGTCTGCGCGCGTGTGACTGTGCGCGACCGCTCGCCCTTTACCCCGCCGCCGACGCGGGCTTTCCCGGGAACGTGCGGCCCGTTGTGATGTTCTGAACCGATCGCGCCCGCACCACTTTGAACTCGCGCGCGGGGCGATGGTGACCCGACGAACGCCGGGCACGGTGGCGGCGGCGGTGACGTTGCGCTCGGCGCACGTCTTGGCCGCCACCGCGGCGGTACTCTTGCTGGCGGCTGCGGGATATGGTCGAGACGCGGGTGAGTTCTAGAACTTTTTCTAAAGCATGATTTATTATTATCGAGTGTAAGGCGTATTGTGTTGTCACATAATATAAAATTAATGAAAGGCGTTATGGGTGTACACGTTGAAACGGTTACCGGCCAGGTGAATACCGATAGTGGAAAACGAAATAGGACTAGGAAACCAATAAACGGATCGTGTTGTCGCGTAGGTACGTGATCGTTGTAATGGGTATATTTTGTATGTCTGGCGTGGATAATAAACGCGCGCGAGTTTGTCGTCGAACGCCGCGTAGGGATCTGTTGATTCTGATACAATTACATCAATCAACCGCCCGCGGGGTCTCTCTTATACTGCAGTATAATACTATAGTGTTATATATTATAATATTATTATGAGGAGACGGGTTTTTTTTATTTTTTATTATTATTTATTATTATTATCATCATCATCGTAACTTCGGTGCCGCTACCGCCCGCTACTCCGTGGATCGTTTACTACACGGTTGCCGGCCGGCCGACGATTTGAATACGTCCCGACAACAATGTAACGCGTTACGACTGTGATATTATCCTTGTATTGTGTGTGTGTACCTAACGGAAATCCCGCCGGCGGCACTGTGACGTTGTATGCGATCCACCGAAATACTGGATTTACTGATTCATTTTTTCGTTGTTATACCACATTAATATATTATATGGGTCACGTTTCACTGTTTCAGTCGCAGGATTTTTATAGTAGAAATACGAAACAGAAATTGGATATTGATATTAAGTAGCAGGATAAAAAATGTCGCACTCAATACCATCCTGTGATGATCTTTAAACATTTTATCAGGCCACGTAAACATATTGATATGTATTCAACTGATGTTAACTTTTTAAACCGGCTTCATTGTTCTGTCTTTGGGAGGGACAAACCTACGGCCGAGGTTAGAGTTTACCGATGTTCGCCTGAAAAAGAATAGTTTGAATAAGTCCCCTGCGCCCACTCCTATAAGCCCTCCCCGCGGTAGGTCGTCCGGTTGTAAATTATTATGTATGTGTGCACGTCGGTCGTCAGTGCTGGTTGTGCAGGTGTACGGTTTGTGTATTATAATAATATTAATATGAGAAAAAAATTGCACCGTTGCGTCGCGATAATTGATAGGTATACCTGCCTCTATAAACACGTTATTCGTCGATACGGGAAACTCACCGGTTGAACTTCGAAGTTCACTGATGATTATCTCTTATTATAGATTACCTAATGTATAGGTAATATAATAATATGTCTATATATATGTATATGTCTATACTAGTAAGTTTGTTTAGGTTTTCTGTAATGATTTATTACACATAATATAATAGTCTTCTATTCAATTTATCGTCGGCATTTATATGTCACAACAACATCACGAACCAACGTAATGAATTTAGAAATACAATGATACGACCAAAGAATATTCAGTATGTTTGTTAGGCGATGAGTTTGATGAATATGGAATATAATAAGTAATAAGTATTTCTATATTTATAAGTTGAAAAAATCACTCGACAACTTATAATCACAATTTATTATTATGTATTACTAGTTATACAGATAGTAGTTATTAATTGTAATGTTATAAAAAATAAAATGCTCAAAGCAACCAAGTGTAAAATAAGTCACTATAAAAGTTAAATAACTCATCAAAAAGATCTTGTTTAAAGTTCAATATACATTTGTGTATGGATGCGTAGGTATTGAGATATACGTTATTTATAGCTATGTTTAGTCATACTATAAAATAGTAAATTGTTTCTCCCGACAAAATTTCATTTTCCTCACAAGAGGCTATTTCACACTAAGTGACGAATTATCGTATTTGATTTGAAAGTTGCGGGTTGTTGGCATGTCACTATTTATACTAAAACAATAATAAAGGGTAAATAATATTAAAGGATTAAACATTTCGCGGTTTTTTCCTACTAGCTTTTGTAGATAACACTAATCAAAGTTTTTTTTAGAAAATCACACAAATCATATGTAATCATAAAAATCACTGACGAAGGGATTTGAAAGAGGTGAACTATAGATAAAAAAGTTGGTTTTTAGAAGTTTCAACAACTAAAAACAACCATTTTTACCGAATATACTTTCTCACGTGCAAATAATATTGTGTTATTATCTTTTAAGTAGCTGGTATGTTGGGACTATATTATTTGCTGACTATTATGTTATTACACCGGTATCGCAGGTTTTCTACTTAATAGTATTGTGCAAATACCTAATTTAGTTATTTACGTTTTACTCGTTATTATAGCATTCAACGTTTTTTCACAATAGAACGAAAATTAAATAATGAATTTCGTTTTAATTGTTCATGTTTTGTCTGTATTTTTCTATATTTTTTCCTTTCATTACTATTTTACGGTTCGACCGTTGACTAGAAATCGACTCGCAAACTAGTGGACTGTTTTTTGAATATCAAGTTTCGTTTGAAATTGATTTTGAATCGAACATATAGACGACGGTGAAAAGTTTTACATACGCCGCGGTTTCCTGCATTTGTATAACTATTATCAGTTTTCACGTTATTATAAAACTGAGATTGTTTTATTAAATAATACATGTCAGACGATTGTAAATTTTTAACCTCCGTGATTGCGGGTAATTGGCGTATTGTGCACTATAGGTTAGACTTGAATTGTGGTTAGAAACGTGACCGTTCGGAATTCTCTGCTTTGTTGTCATCGCTACTGCTAAACCGGATGAAAACTTAAAAATTCAATCTATATTTTCCTCATATGTATATTTTTATAATATGGATACGATCCTCTATTCCAGTGCACGCGGTACCGTGGTTGTCTGAAATCATCTGTTTTCATCTGTGTATAATGTATATTTTACTATTTTACCTGTGATGACTAGGAGGGAAGGTCACACGGTGAAGAGTGCCGTAGCGAATGAAGACGGCGACAACGCCTGCTCCCCTCCACTCATCCTGAATAATGCTAACCATGTCTTGGATCGCCCCCGTAAAGAGACTTCATCACTTCTCATGCTGTTTACGAGTGTGCGATGTACACAATGATAGGTAATTAATATATGGTTCTTTGGGTCTTTCCTACTCAAGAACAGTGCGAATTTAAATGACGATTAAAAAACCGGTCACTACCGTTACTCGAGTACCTATTGGCCGTCAATATTATACGAGCTTAGGTGCAATGAGCAAGGAATGAAAGAAAACAAATCAACAATACACAATAATTTTACGAGGAAAACTGTAGTTTTTAAAAATTTAATTCATAGTTTCTGCTTATTCCACTTAGTATAGTTTTACATCCTAATTCTGAGCAAACAGGTACCAACTACCTATTCTGAACATAATAGTTGTCCGTCTCCGTAATGCGTTACAACAACGATGAATTAGAATAACACGTATACACTATTCTGTATACCGTTATAAAATATTAAATTTAACTTAATGCCGTAATTGACTACTTAAATACAATACGTTTTTTTGAGTATCATTTAACTATGCTAAATAATTTTCACTGATCATAAAATATTTTTTCAAGTTTTTGTGATTTCCAAATTGATATGATTAAAACGATTATATGAAAACAACAGGATAAACACAGGATCTTTATTTAATTTAACCCTCGACTAATGTTATAATAACAATTGATAAGTTATAGATTAGGATTTAGAAAGCACATAACTAGTACAATAATATGTCGATAATTATACCTTTATATATATTCTTTATTTTTTATTTCTTTTAAGTGATAAGCCTCTGACATGATGACCGTTTCAATAATAATAAAGTTGTCATACTACCAAAAAACCCGCTGTAATACAGTTGTTTGGTGAAAAATAAACATGGTGCTGATAACGAGTACCTCTAATCAGCCGCGATGGACTATGCAATTGGATTTCTTTCTCGGAACGGGTTCCCGGGACAACCGGTTTTTCGCTAGCAAATATAATAACGCCACCACATCAGCACATATCCGACGTGCTTTTCCCCGCGAGTCTTATTGCGCATGCGCGTGCACACGTATTGCGTATTCGAAAAAACCTATTGCACTTACGGCGCGAATACCATGACATTTTTTTTCCACTTAACCATCAGATTTGACGTCTTGGAAAGGGCAAGGTAAACCGGCTATTTATGTTTTTTTTTCCATTGTGACGCCCCGGCGTTGATTTCGTTTGGTTTTTTTCTTCCACAGTATCAAATGTATTATTTCACGTGCTAACGACAATAACACAAGGCACACCGAGCAGGGTTGTGTAGGGGTGTTCGAACAGGTCATAAACAACAAAATATATATTACCATAATATTACGTTTATTGTACGTATTGTATCCCGAGGATTTGACATTTTCTTATGTAATTTGTACGTTAAATCTTCGTAGACACCACCTTGTACTCTGCTGACACACACACACATACACACACGTTCGTATACAAACTGGTATTAAGTCTCTGAGGTTTACGGACTGTTGTTTTTACGTATACGCTTCCTTTAAGAAGGTTCTTGTTGTAATAATGTAGCAAAGTCTTAAGCAAAGAAGGGCGTCGGTTACCTGGGACGGGAGCGGCCGTCTCGGCGTGGCGTGGCAAACTCTGCTACAGTATAGAGGACAGTTTTTCTGGTATAGGTTCTAGCAATTCATTCGGCGATTGACTTCAATCGGTGAATAGTGATAATTTTTTCAAAGGTAAAATCTGCGATGTTCGAACGAAAAACAAATTGTTTATTATGCATCACGTACGATTGTGTTATCCATAATATTATAATATATTTGAATAAAACAATATTTCTAAACAACCGCGAAGTCAGTTTCAAACGACTATAACCGTATAATAGGTATAACTATTTAAAAAAAACGTTTTATACATACACGATATTCTTGTCATAGTTTTGACTATTGACGGTATACGTAAAAAATATATGCTTCTACTATAAGTAGTAAGTAGTAACAATGGGTGTTATCTTTATACTATATAGTTAATTTTACCGAATACTACTTATATTATGACGTTGTATAAACGTCCGTTAATGTTCGGCGGGGAATATTGCGAGAAACGATTCCGTTTTTTTGTACTTTTGCATGACCATTAAAATACATTTCACCGATATGAGTTAGTCGTTTTATTGGTAGGAAATCGAGGAATACATTTTTTTTTTACAGTTCGTGCGACTATAACGCGTGGTAGGTACCGTAGCCATTCTGATATAATGTGTGTGGAACAAACGGAAAATATGTATGAACAGTCGATCGTGAGATCTGTGGTTATACGTTTATCATATACGCGTAGATACGCGACTTCTATTCACTATTGGGGAACACATGCGATTTATAGATAGGTAATATTATGGATAATGAAACCGCATCATAAATACATGTAATATATTATATAGCGTTTCTTGCATGCCGTTATATAGTTATAAATTATAAAGCTATGTATGAATCGGATTGCACAACGTTGCTTATAATATTATCATTTTTTTGTAATAATTAAAACCTAACGCCGGTATAGGTAGGTATTATAATTATACGAATCGAACGCTTGTTTGTGACTGTGGATAATAATTTGAGACAAAACGTGGTATATTACGACATTTTTAGCGACGAATAATGCGAGCGTGCGTTTGCAAGTATTATTATACATACGCTGTGGCATTTGCGGTATGCACGTGCATATAGCGCCTATATATTATTATCAGAATAAACCACCGAATTTTGCACGAATAAAATAATATTAAGACCTCCGCTTATACCGTATAGTTGTTTTTTTATAACATAGATCTTGTTCAGTATTAGACAATAGCGTTTGTTGATGTGTTGGTTTCTTAGCGACAGACTTAACGTTTTGTTGATCGATCGATCCCACCCCATCCCATCCCTCCCACACAGCTTGTATAATATGCGAAAACTGCACAACGATTAAAATAGTACATTTATTTTCTTCGTCAGTACCCCCACTGTCGATTTACGACAACAATGGATATCAATATGCTACCACTAAAAAGTCTAGTGGTGATATACTTCCTATTATGTTATTATACATCACGTGATCCGCATAGACAATCGAATAACGAAATAAATATAGAAAAAATATATATATTCATCACACATTGTTTCATTGTTTCCGGTTATATTTAAGGATTTTGGGTAAACATATATTTACACCATTATAATTGACTCACTCCTTTTTGTAACAATGTACGAGATGAACTCGAATATATTGGTTATTAATTGGGTAGGTACTCGATGTGCCTTTTTGTATATTCTCTCTCTGACATTGGTTTATTATTCGGTATAGTAGGTCCATAGACCATAAATATTATGTAACTACTTACTAAAATGGGTAAAAAATAAAAATAAACTGTTTTACCTATAGTTCATATACGTATATATTAACGATTTGTATATTTCAAGGTGATCTTGTTTCCCTCGCCGATTTATAACTCGATGTTTACAACAAAAAATTTTTTTTTTTGATTTTTCTGCCGTTTTTAAAATTTAACCACGATACGGTGAAAGATTTTCGTCCGTCGACGTTTTAAATTTTCATTTTACAGATACGAATTGTGGTCATCTCCTATAAGTATCACATTACTTCTTGAGAATGCATAAATGACTCAATGCAGTCATGGTCAACGAAAATATGACCGGCGAAAAAGAGTGAAGGGAGAAGGAAAATGAATACCAGTACATACCATTAATTATTAATACTCTATTATAATCTATATAATGTGTAAAATAGGTATGTGACTTTAATGCACACGTTAAATGATATATGCTTAGCTATTGTAAATAGTCGAGTTATTATAATATATTGTCTCGACTAATTTAATGTCTATTGATTACAATTTACATGCAATACCAATTAAAATCGATACAAGAATTCATAGTACTTTCCTACTACCTGTACTATGTTATTATTTGTCATTAGGATACCTGTAATTCTTACTATTTTTGTGTTCAATATAAAAATTCAACAATATAAATTGTAGATTGATACAATTGAAGAGTACAAATAACTCAATATACAGACAGTAGATTTGGACAAATCAATAAAATTAGAATTCTAAATAGTTAAAATAATACTAAACAAAACCAAAATAAAATACATTTTAGGTACCTAATTAAACCTAACCTATAAATTGTCAATGAATTCGAGAATTATAGTTGAGATGACCCTCGGAAGAAATAGCGTCGGTTAGAAATTGATGAATTTGCTTCAAACATTCTTACATTCTTACACCGATGTTCGAATACCTAAAGTTTGTTTGTTGGGACCAAAATTTAATTTATAATACTTAATCGGTTCATATTTTTTTAAATTTCAGACCTGTAGGTTTATTTTGGTATTTAATATAGAATGGTGTAGGTAATAGGTATATAATTCGTTTTGTAAATAACGTATTTAAAAGCTTTTAGAATTGTCCGTTGAAAAATGAGAACGTTTTGAAATTGTTTGCTGTTGCCCGTTCGTATGTACTCAATAGTAGTACGTACCTCTCGTGTTTAGAAAAAAACATGTATATTGTATTACTATAGGTAGGTACATCAGTACCTACATGAGTTTAGCTTTACACACCTCTGCAATACACTAAGTGCGATTACTCGTCGATTTTTCGTTTCTGTATATCACAAACTGTTTGTTACATACAATGTATAGACGTATAGTGATGTTAACCTGAGTATTGATGTTATTGAAAAACGACACTCGGACATTTATTTATTTCCTATGCCATAGACGCGACACTGTATGTGATAATAATCGACCGATGACACACTTACAGTGGCGTCGGGTTTACAAAACAATTCAATTTTACCACTCGGTATATGAAGTATACAAGAAGAGAAGTCTACAAGTGTGTCACGCGGACTAAATTATTATTATTATTATAATATATAAAATAATGTCATTATATACTGTGGTGACGTCTGAAATGTGCTTGAAAAAATAAAAATGTCCGTGTAAACATGTATTTTTAGGAGATTAAAAAAAAGTTAATGTTCAAAATTACAATGCGGATTGCATTTAGGTTTTTTCATTATTATATTTTTATTTGAGCGGTAGTTGTTGTGACGAAAAACTATTTAAAATTTATACCTATTCAATTTTTTTTCACTATTGTTATTAGGGTAGAAAAATAGCGTTTTTACTATTTTATTTTCGAAACCGTTGTACAATCGGATATCCGGTCGGTCGGTCGGTTTGAACGTTCGATGTGTGTCAGTGGCGACCGTGAAAATCGGACTTGTCCACAACGAGCGTGGGTCGTCGGGGAAGGGGTGACCCAGTTACTGGCCATGAAGAGATCACCAAAGCTTAACGATAAATACAATTATAAATAGTATACATATTGTACATTAGTACGTATTAATAACACAGTAGTATGCAGGTATTATTAGGTGTATACAAGTACAAAAAAAACAATGTGTTAACATAATTTATGGATAGTATTGGTCTCCACCAATACTATCTATAAATTATTATACAATATGCACCTGATATTGTTGCATATTTTTTTACGATTATATATTTTTACCGAAAATGTTGTGTTCTCAAGAGTATTCAACCTTCTTTTAAACAAATGCATACGGTATATGTCGGTTTTGAATTATGATCTAAAAATATATTAAAACAGTTCGCTTTGTTGGCTCTGTTTTCTTAAACACATGGTTTAAAACTGTGACGATTTGTATGAAAGACTCAGAAATTATTCTTATACGACATGCGATTATACTTAAATATTTAGTGATATTATACGATAGAAGTAGTGAAATAAATTAATCTAAACTACATTATAGGTATTTATACCATTGAGTATCTATATGTTCCTTTATCAAGTAGAAAATAATCTGGTTTTTAAATGAAAAATATTAAAATGCAACATTTTTTATTACTAATTTTTATTTTCTTATGATTTTCACCAGGGTGTAAATAACTATAGTATCTAATTATTACAATAGCTCTAAATTTAGACAATATATTATTAATATAATCATTACCTTGTTTCCAATAGTAATTTTCGGTATCCTTGGATATTTTTACTCTCAAGTATTTTAGTTTTTCATTGTTTATTATAAATTGAATAATTATTTGTGTTATTAAATAATATTTTTATATCAAAATTGTAGTGGGTAATTTAATACAATTGAATATGTGAATTAAGTAACTTATATACATTTTTTTTATATTATATTGCACTTTATTAATATAATGCTTAATCAGACAAACAAGTAGACAAATATTATGCTGATACTTTCACTATATAAGTTGACTAATTATTCCAAATAAAGCTAAATATTTATAAATTTATTATAAACATACAGATAAAGACAGATGAAGTATTAGTAAAAACCAATTGTTTTATACGGGTTTATATAAAATAAGCAAAATTATTAAATTACAATAAATATAGTAAAAAAATAATGTATATAATTTATCTAAATATTTTTCAAGGTTATAAATCACTTTAATGTTGAAATTGTTGAAAAATAAAGATAATGCTGTTACCTTTAAATTTGATAACAAATCAATTTTATTATTATTGCTATGATAGTTGTTATCATCATTATATTGTAATTTATTTTTTTGTCAATTTATAAATTTGTAAAACTAAATACGCATTATTATACCCATTAATTTGTTTTTATTATTTATATTATGCAAAATGGACTTATATTTTGGTAAAAAAAGAATAATAGTATAATATGTTATAATATTAAAACTTTGACTTATTTATAGTCTACTACGGAATATTACAACTAATGAAACTAAACGTGAACTGCTGATGTAAATTTGCTGTTTTGCTTTTATAAGACGTAGTAAAAATGCGAGTGTGGTATTTTAGCTTTAAAAAAATGATTATAAAAAAATGATCAATTAAAAATTATTATTTTCTATAACTTTTATTATTTAAAAAATATCAAATTTCTATAGAAATTACAAATTTATTTTCTATCCTGGTAGTTCGGCATATTCTAACGAAGGTAATTCAATGCACCAAAGTAACATCATATTATAATAATTTATAGTGTTAAAATTAATCTGATGGTATGTTTGAAAATGGTCGTTTGAGTATATTTTACAGTTTTTCTTTTTAAAACAGTTTGTATAAGTACTCTATATAGTCTATATACAGCATAAAAAAATCCTAGTTGTGCCACATCAGTGTATTTTGCTTTATAGTTTTTATTTGCAACATAGAAAGTATTTACTTAATCATTATTTTCCTATTTTATAATAAGTGAAGAATAGCTTGATCAGTTTTATCTTTTTTCTCGAAAATCATAAGTAGGGTTCGGGACTTATTGCACACAAATTATAGAAAATATGCATGCACATATGCATTTAAAATAATCGAAATATGCTCGAAAATATGTAACTGGATAATTTTTTAATGGCAAATTAAAAATTTGATTTGTTCATTTTAATTTACTCAATTTTTTTTATTGGTATTTTTTTGACATCATTAACACCATAAACGATAAGTCGATAACCGATATTATACGCAAGAACAATTAAATATTTTCGTGGTTGCCCTGTCCTGACTCGTTCTATGATTCGGTATATTGACCGACGCATGAAAGTAAAAAAATATAACCTACAAAATAAATTTACTTAAAATAAAGCGAAAACTGCGTATATATGCTATGAATAACAATTAAATTACCAAAATTTGTCAAATATGCGTTTTGTTGGGAAAACTGTGAAATATGCGAGAATATGCAATTAAAATTTTTGTTCATCAATCCGTCATGACTTTAAATAAATTTATATCTTACTGAGACTATTTTGCAGTCATTATTAAACAATATGCAAAAGCAACAAGTCCCGAACCCTAATCATAAGAGACTTATGACAGCAAATAAATTGTATTTATTGTATAACTCTAGTCTCTAGAATACTACTATTTTAGCCGAGATTTTAGCATACAAACTAATAATAATTTTTTTACGAGCACAGTACAAAATGATAATCACAAGTATTATGAGATTCAATTTTGTTTGGTCATAGTATAATATGTGATTGATTGTGCGATGTGTCATCATTTTAACTATTCGTCCTGCTTCTTTTTATACATACCTACATACATGTATTTTATGTAGTGGGTGTAACAGAAATATGTGGCAAATAAAATAGCTTGTGTTCTAAATTCTAATCAATATTTAAGATTTTTTTCATTTAATTAATAGATGATTGTACTATATACGTAATAATTACCTACCGTTATCTATAAATTATGAAAATTTAAAATTAAAAAAATATTGATTAAAACACAAGCTATTTAATTTGCATTTTTCTGTTGCACCCACCCTGTATATACATTACATAAAATCCTATTAAGTTATTATTTTCCGTGCAAACAGATTACGGTACATCTCATATTTTATTATATTCATATACGATATACTCGTATCTATAATCTTTTGTGCATGCTTTTGCGTTGTTTTTCTTGTCTATTTTTTTTAACGGTGACCTCCTTTCAACGATAGGTAATTGTTAATAGTTAATACTGCAAAAAACGGCAATGACTATAATATTCGATGAATAATTTACAAGAAATCATTCAGATAAACAAATACTCAAGGTATTTGTTGTACATGTAGGTACGATTTTGCTCTGTACTCTTTGGTTTGTATGTGTTAATAGTGTTATCATTAATCAATAATCATACACATTTTCCAAAAGCTATTAAATGGAATAGGTTACAAAATAAATAAATTAGAAATGGTATTACAAAAAGAAATAAAAATATAATAATAATTGTTAGATTAAATATATTAATTTAGAACCATTTTTAAAACATCACAATTAGTTGAATCTTGAATGTTGTTAGTTAATTTTTATTCTGCAAGAGGAAATATTGAAAAACTCGAGAAATAACTGTTTATAATAACATTTAAGTATATCCATATAATAATCACATGTATGATGTATTGGCTAAATGTGCAAAATGAATTAAGTTTCCTTAAAGGATTTCATGTGTGCAATATGCCCAGAACGATTTGAAAACATATTAAATGTTTATAGAAGAAAATGTTTTCAGAACAACATTACTAAAATACAATATTTGTTGTTGTTTAACAATCCTATAGTGACTTTTGTTTTAGATACCTATACGGAAATTACAAAGTATAATAAGGTAATCTTAAATATTATCATACCAGTTTGATTTCAAATTTAACATTAAAATCAAGATTAGAATCAAGTGTTTCACACGCAGGTGCACCTTTTTAATACTACATTACTAAAAAAGTGAGAGGATTTTTTTTTTCAAGTAAAATTTTTCGGGTAGGCACTTGGTATATTATTTGATCTATTCGATGAGAGTTAGTTTACTCGATGCAGTGTGAATTTCAACAGTAATTGGACGAAGAACGGTGGAGTCGTTAATTTTTCACATTCGTGTTAAAATACCACTTATTACGTTTTGAGGAGAAAATAATTATGTGGAAAAAAAGGGTTAACTGAAAAATTTCGAAAGTCATTATTTTATCATGTTTGAGTAATAATATTTTATCAAAAAACGTTTCTGCTTATGAACACCAAAAATGTGTTATAAATTATAATAATCGATATTGATTCTGCTTGCTCGGCGTAATGACTACAGTGAATAAAAGTGGATGTTGTATGGTAGGCATAGGTATAATATTTCGTAAGTACGCGATGAGGAGTTGGACAAACGAGAAAGTAACTTTAACTAATACAATGGTGTTAATTATACATATAGAACGATGTTCGGCGGCGACAGTGACGGTGTAAGTGAGTTATGAGCTGCAGGTTGTATAAATGTACAAGACGTATTATACAGGTGTATGATGGTATAATCATATCGTCGCGAAGCATCGAATTTTCGTCCCTTTTTAATTGAACTACATATTATTATTATTGTATTATACTGAAATTGAATTCCCCTCCGGGGAACCGTGTTTCCAATTAATTACGCTATAAAAAGTCTGTATAATTATTCGGGTTGGTGAACCCTTTTCGGATGGTGTGCGATCGCCTCGTCAAGGTCGAAACCGCGGGGTACACGCATCGCATACTTTCGTACATCGTACTCGGTGCGTATATTATGTACATTGTGCGTACGTACATAATAGACGCAAGTCGACGGCTCCTTTGTACGATTATTATTATTATATAAAATACACCTGTGTGAGTGTGAGCGTGTAGACGATGACGTAGACAACACACACACACACACCACCTTACTCGGACCCTTCTCATTGACGATGAGATTGCCTTTGACTGAAAAGAATGCGCGTAAGCAATTTATTTATACACATAAATGCGATACAAAAAAACGTACAAGCAAGAAATGAAAAAAAAATAATATTAATTCACGTATACAGAGTGATTCGCCAATTGTATTTATTGTTCACCCCTCCGTTTTTACTTTAACAATGTATATTTTATTTAAATTATGATTTTTCTAATTTTGATGTATTTTAAATTATAAAATACCTATCTAGCATATTTTCAAATTCTTAAAATTGTTATGTTATTAAAACCGTTAAAGGAGTGTCTTGTGGGATACAAACTTTCTATTGAAAATCACCCTATTATATCGTTAGTTATTTTGGAGATGTTTTTTTGTTGGAAATGTTTATGACTAAATTGAAATTTGAATGGGTAGTTTCCGAGTTATTAAATATTATGTATAAGGACAATATAGTTCATTATAAATGGGTTTAAAGATACGCAAATTGTTGTAATTATAATATTAGTAAGTAGGTATATTAATATTTAACTATTTGTAAAAATGATCTGAGTACCTTTAGTAAATACTTAATTAAATATTATACCTATTATGATAGATCAACATTTTCAAAACAAAATATTATTCAAAACTAAAAAAAGAAGCTTCTTTTTTTGAAAAACTGAAATTCATATCTTCGCAAGAAATTCCTCAAATGGTTAAAAAAATATAAGTATTAAAAAATATTGTGGTCTTTAAGTAAGTTTTGAATATTAAAAATAAACATAATTTGAATAACTGTATTATTAATTGGAAAAAAGGGGGGTTGAAGTAAGCAAGCTTGGTGGATCACCCTGTATAACATATCACGTCGATTTTTGTTAGCGGCGTCTGGACCACATAAATCATCACAGCATCTCGGAACCATCGATTTATTATAATTATATATTATGCCACTATATATTATATAGGATACGCTGAGTATTAGGTGTAAGTAGGGTATGTTTTTTAATATTGTGTTGTACTACAATTGTTATTGCATATATTGTATGGATGCACACACGCTATTTCTGCGAATAAGTGATGTTGGTAATGAATAATGATATCCCTTCGATTGACAATTGATCGCCGTAGCGATTCTGCCGTGGCTCGTCGCCAAAGAGGAGACATTCAAAGAATTTTCCCCATCGCGACTTGGAGAAAAGCTAGCAGAAACGAGAAAAATCAGATAACCCGACAATAATCGAATTAATTATGTCGTACTGTAAATGCGAATCTTGACAAATCTATAACATATCGTCGCCAAGTTTCTGATCGGTAAATTCTTTTAAGCCTGTTAATATATATACATGCGTGTGTGTGTATTGACAAGACGTTGGCCACGTGCCTCGTAGTGACAATTTTCAACGCAAACTGTTTTAAATCACGGTTGTGGCATTTTTTAACACTCTATAATACGATTATTGCGTTTTGCGTAGGTATGCAGCTTGGAATAATATAATATAGACATTGGTCCGTAGCATTGTAACACGCACGTTCTAAATCATTTGTACTGTAATTTTGCTTCTAATTATATTATATAAGTACGGATTTATTCGAAGACTTCGGAATGAACCGATTTCGCAGTGTACTAATATTGTGTTAGAGTATTATATAAAATATATAATAACTGCCCGTTTCCGTTAGTAAAGGTTATTTTTATAGTAATAGTCAACTCGTTGTTCCATTAATTGCTCACCTATATAGTAATAATATATACAATAAATAATAACTGCAATGTAAGAAAAAAAAATCCACGTGATCTATAGACTTTAATACAATATGCATTATTTTGATTGCGCAATGTTGGGTCAGTCTGACGTATAATTTGCGGTAGCCGTGGCGGATAGGAACCGCAATTTCGCCCGGAAGAATGTGTTTTAAATGTAACAAGTAACAACTTTAAGCGAAACGAAAACGCCTTTCATACTTTTGTGGCGCTCTCGTATTTTTGTCCGGCATTTTCATCCGAGCGCGAGCGGCTAGATTATGATGGTTCCGTGGCACGTCAATTATTATTTTCGGTAGCCCTTTCCGCGCGCGTTTATAACATAATATTATAACATCCACAATATGACACAGCCTTTTCTTCGTAACAATAATAATCATATTAATAACACGCCGACCTATAAATGTTAACAACCGCTGGACCGGTGGTGTGTGCGTATCACTTAACTCTATAAAAAGAAGTGTCTAAACTAATTCTTCCGGCCAATTTGGTGGTCATCGCTCGTGTGCGCTTGCCCCCAGGTCTTACAATAATAATAACGTGTGCGTTTGTATAATAATAATCGTTGACTCCCTCCGGTGGCTGGAAAAAAATACACTTCGTTTGAACGGCTGTGTCACGTCGTATGGCCGCCGTTTAAATAATAATATTATTAAATTATTTTTCTTAATTTCAGCTATTATATTTTACTCCAATGATCAAACCTCCGTTTGGAAACATTTCGCCACTGCAAATGCGCGCTCAACAAACACGGCCGTTGTGAACGCCTACTGTGTTGCGGCTATTGGAACCATTCGGGGTCCTTAAATAAAATAAAAATAATTACGATTGAATCATTTATGTAGGCAACACCATGTGGTACTAGCATAATTCGAAATTGGCTGAACCTCTGAAAAACTGCCCTCGGTACTTGGGCACAACGTCATATTTCGACCTATGTCCAGGGGTAAACCTAGTTGTGTCCAACATTATTTGTGCAAAACCATATAGGTTACATTTGAATATTTCACAGTATTATAAAATATAAATAATAAATACTTCAAAAATATATTTTTATTATAAAATGTAGATAACGTTCTCTACTATTTTATATTATCAATTTATTCAATAATAATGATTTGTTTGTGAATTTCTTTATGATTTTTTTAAAAAATTGTTGGAATTAACATTGCATTAGGACACTATACCATGACTATAGTATAATATTTATTTTATCGTTATGTTTATGTAATATGAAAAAAACATTGTAAATATTTATTATGATTTGTGAAATATTCTATATAGTTTTTATGGTTTTGCCTAAATTATGTTGGTCACAACTAGGTTTCCTTGAACAATTTTGGGTTTTTCTCTGATATTTCTGAGATTTGATCGATTTCGATTTTTACTCGTAATAACGTATTGTACCTACAATAATAATATAATATCTCGTCAATGTAACGTTTATGAAAGCCCAAGCGCGTCTTTTTATTGCGCTGACCACGGTTACGAGCCGTCGTCGTCTTAACCGAAAACTAAAAAATTCGCTGATCGTCATGTCCGATCGAGACGCTCCTCCGAAATTACGAAACTCATGGTGTGTGTCGTATAGAAACCATAATTATGGTTTAAAAGCACGTTGTATATCAAAATAAGATTGTATAAAATATAATACTAACGTATTCACTACCACAATTATCGTAACGTGATTTGTTTAAATGTATTCGTAATCTATGAACATGTGCATTATTAGCACCCGGAAAGCTTTAAACTTGAAACGGGTGGTCGAACCACCGGAACGTTGCTGCGCGGGTATGATCCATTTAATATGGAGTCGTTTGAAATTGGATATTATAGTCATCTATAGAAATATTTAAATTGCAACTTGTCAAACGACGACATGTTATAGATATCGCAAAAAGCAAACGATCGACGAAATTTATCACTTCTTGTCGTTTTGATTATAATCGTTTTGCATGTCCGTCTTACCAAGCTGCGAAGGACCACAAATCAATGTCGTGTTATACATTATATTAACGTCTTTGGAACGAGCCTACTTATTCGTATTCATTAGCTGGTACCTTCTAGTGCAGTGGATCTCAATGTTTTATAAACGTGACTATACAATATTACAATTTAAACATTTATTTTTTCGTGACCTTAAAAAAAATCATACTTTTTGAGAACATAAATTCTCATTATAATATAAAATAATAAAATATATGCAAAAATACAAATTACATATACTCGTATACCAATTATTTATAATGTTCATAACGATTATTTCTTCCTCAATCTTTTTTTGTTATCAACGAATTCCTCAATTGTTGTAGGTACTTAATTAAAAAACGATTAACCATACTACCGTAGATACTTAAAATTTTTACCAAACGTTTAAATTTATAAAATAGTATTTTCTATAAATGGATGTATTTTCAAAATATGTTCCTTATTTTATTTTAGCTATTTATAAACATTTTAAATTAAAATTTTTTAAATCTTTTTTTCTATCGTTAAAAAACTCTTCGCTCAGTCAAAATGTTTGAAAATGTAATACAAAGTTCCCCATAAGTTGTAGTAACGGCAGTTCAAGAATATTAAAGATGTATAGGCATGATTTTTTTATAAGTATTGATAGTTCAAATCATAACAAAATTCATCAAATTTGTGTAAATTTGCAAATTATTTTGTCGTTGAAAATGTATAAAATGTTCAATTTTCATAGGTAATGGATGAAAATTTAAATCAAGGTTTCTCATAAGTAGTTCATATGTAATATGTAACCAAAAATCTAAAAAATATATAAATACAAAATACAGTTTTTTATTATAGATATTTTAGGTTCAAATGTATGCGAAATTAGATGTTTAAACAAACAATAACAAATTTAGTTATTTTGATGTTCTTTAAAAATATTTTTATTGGTTACTTGAAACTTTTAAAGTACAAATATTATTATATTTTATACACAATGAAATTTTAAAGTGCAATATGTTTTCGGCTTAATTTAACAGCAATAAATGCCAATAATATCATAGAATATAATATACTTTGTCATAGAAGGTGACTCCGAGAATCGTTGTTCGTATACCTACAGTGATTTTATATCATTGAATTAAAATTGTACACAACTATTACAGTGACCATCTACGGCAACTGATTTACAGTAGAACGGTACCCACACTTGCTCGTCTTTTTTTAAATCACAATTTTACAGGGTTCCGGTGAAATCGTGTCCGGCTTCATTTTGCCATCACCACTATTCCATTACAGCTACCGCTGCAGTTTGTGGATTTTAATGCTGTAATTAGAAACATTCAATTTTATTTAAGTAATATTACCTATGTTTGGTAAAAAGTGAATATTTTTTCAGATCAATATTATTTATACACTATACGTTCACATTTTAGTATTTTACTGATTATAAGTTATAGTCGTTAAAATATGAGCTTATATAATTGTACATATTACTATCATAATTAAATTAAACACATAAAAAATGCATTTTTATATTATTAGGTTTTATGATGGTATTTTGATGCACGCAACAGAAATGAAAATAAAATAAATTTTACTTAAGTAGATGCATTAATAATTAGTAGTGAGTGGTTAACCTTTGACTATCGAAACTTGTATAGTTCATGTCAATTATTTTGTTTTTTTCCAATTATATTGAAGTGAATTAATTTTTATGATGACATATAAATATTTAATTCTTCTCTGATTCATATATTATTATAAAACAAATGCTATTTCCCTAAGTCAATTAACCGAAAAAGATAATGTAATAATAATTATTAATTAATATAACTCAAGTTCCTTTCGAGGAGTATTTTTTAACAGTCAAAAAATATTCATAATACCATTAGGTAAGTTGTAATGTATTGTTATAAAAAATAATGTGCAACCAGATAATCGCTAATATAAATGTATACAATTTCTGATTATTTTCGTAATTTATTAGTTACGCTTACGGGAATGTTCGCATTGCTTATTTTGCAGCTTTGCATATTACACTGAGGAGTCATGAATTATTATGATGTTTCATACTTCAACAGCGAATTTTGTAACATTCAAATAAGTTGAGAATAGATAACAGTTTAGGCATTTTTTTTGTATATGTTCATTGTTGAATTAATAGAAATATTCATATGTAAGAACAATCTTAAAAAGTTATTTTGTTAAAATCTATACAAACAATTTTCATTTTTCTATTATCTATACCTCCTTATAATATATCCCCTCTTATCAATCATACACTAATAATTCTGGTACAAAATATATTCGATCATTTAGTCGTTTTAATAGTTAAATAGTTTAAAATTCTATTGAAAAATAGGATTTCAAATTGATTAGAATAATATAAATTATTGTCTTGAATTTCAAGCTCATGTAAAAAATGAATATTTGGATACAATCCCAATATACCGACTTATAGTTTATTTTAAAAATAAAAAAAATCCTACATGACCTACCTTGGTCCAAAAATCAATAATTCTCCTTAAGTTTTGATCCTAATTTTCTATTTAATCAATTTTGAACAACTTAAAAAAAAATTTAAATAATGTATTCCTAAATGGCGTCACACCTGCATAGGTTATTTCTAGCTTACTCAATATGAACAACAGCAAATTTGAATTCAGCAGTGTTCCAGTTTTGTGTTGTGGGATTTATTATTGGAATTTAATTTTTTATCACGAATTAAAATACACAGGATACGGAACGACATCTCGCTATCAGTGTTAATTTGAAGTTGGAATGTTCTAAATTTCCAAAATGACTACTAGCACTCTCACAGTTTTCTATTGGTCAATAATCACTCATATATATCAAACGTGAAGAATATATATTACGTATATTATATCCATCTTATAATTCATGAAAAGTGCAAAAACTGTCCACCATCCTTTATAATCGCTATGAGTGAAATTTGAAAACTAGTAAGTTCTGTCAGCAACTGAGAAGGTTTCGTTCCGTATCCTGTATATCCTTAATTTGTGTCTATTTTCAAACTTAAAGATTGGAACATTTACTGTGTTGTTTTATTGGTTTTTAAAGTATTTAATTTTTAAGTGAGTTATAAATAAGATATAATTTTGTCGCTTATCTAAGTTATAATTATCTAAACATAACAATACATTTATATTTAAGTATTATGCTTTTTTTTCTTTGATTTATTATATGCAATTAGTAACGAGTAATTTGTTATTAAAAATGTATATTGTAATAGCTTCCTATATTTAAAATTTTGTTCGTTATAATAATATAAATAGTATAAACTTGATATATTTTCACTAATTTTCAAATTTTTCAAATTAACATGGACTGCTATATAGTGTAGTAACATACATGCATCAACAAGGCCAGGTTAAGGCGTAAGCACAAGCCTTAGGCGCCAATAACAGCTTAATGAAAGATGATCAAATATTATAATATATCTTAAATCATAATATTTCTACATAGATTATTATACGGTAAAATAGTGTGTAATAAAGTAAAATTAATTTTTGATTTACACAAATGAAAATTACTTGCACTTTATTTTTATGCAGAATAATTAAAACATATTTATTCTGTTTCTCATCGTATTGGCAATGTTCGTAGTGCATGTATATATAATATTTATAGGTATCTGACAAATAAGTAATAATCATAATGCAGGTATCGGTGTCAAATTGAATATTACGTTAAAACGGAAAAAAATGAAATGCGCCATTAAAGGCCTGATGCCTCGTGTGTATATGTATAATAATTTAACTATCACAAAACTACAAAAGAAGGCTGTATACCATAAACCGTAATTGACCGGAGCGACTACCGGTTGGTAGTGTAGGTTAGGTCGTTAGGAGGTATGTACCTTTTTACCTAATATTCATCGGACTCGGTAATAAATAATAATTTAATAAATGACTACGTCAACGATGATCATATAATAGTAATAATATACTAATATAGATGGTCTATAGTGTCTATACAATATACGACCGGAATGTACAATATCGATGAAAGAAAGTGGCTCATTAACGATGGTATTATTATTTTAATAACTGCAGGACGCGCTTTCTGTACATATATCATATATATACAGCGTGTTTCAACGTGTTTGTTCCCGTCAACACTTTTTTTCAAAACAATGTTTTTGAAATATTATTTTGGATGATTATTACTGCGTCATGGAAAAAACCAATCGTTACATTATTTACTTCCTTGGGGACTTAGCATAAAATAAAAATAAACTAAATGTATTGGTTTTCGTGTTCTGTAAATTCCCGAGATAGTCAACTTGTATATGGTTATAATTTATGTCAACACTGAAAACTTATTAATTCCATACATATTATTGAATAATGCGTAGTACCTAAAAAATGTTGAACAAACACGGCGAGTGTGGTATGACATTCTGTATAATATGTATATAGCTTAGGTTTATATGCAATAAATATTTATTTGCATAACAACATAATCACATATTTCACCAATTTTTGTGAAATCTATGGTGAACGATGACTATGACAGGTACCTATATGATATTACATAGTTTTGCTTGAGGTCTCCAAGACGGTAGCGGACAGTGCCTGTGCTGCCGCTCTGGCGGCAGGACGATTTATTCTGCGTCGCACTTGCGTCAATAACGATGGACCAAGGACGTCCGATATCGATCCACGTACGACGTACACAATATAATATTATAATAATATTATACACCGTATATATAGCTGCAATTACCGAGTGTGCAAAGCACACATTCGCGCACGCGCTCTTGAAGTATTAACGATTTTTTTTTTTATAGTCACATGGATGTTTTCTTTTTTCCTACATCTTCTTATTATTATTTCTCGCCTCTCGCCATGTAATGGCGTCGTCGGCCTACGATGACAATGCGAATTTCGGACGTTTTCACGTACATACCTACTACCTACCGTACCTATATACCTGTCGCCGGACGACTAATCTCGCAGGGCAATTATTCACATTGTTGAACACACGTCGTGTACGTCGTCACACAACGACGGTGCATCCGTGCAGGAATATGACCTCGTCATTATAATAATAATTTATAAGCTTATAAATGCATCTTATACATTATATTAGCGAGTGCGCGATAAAGTTGCCACCGTATAGCAGTTGCAACAATAACTGCGTAGTCTGCAGTGCCGTCTTCCCGTTGAATTTCCGTCCAGGTTGAGTCCATATGAAATGTCATATTAGATGAGTATCAGTGCAACACTTTATTATGAAGCTTTAAGTTTCACTTCAACGTTCTCACGCCCCAGTGAGACTTTGCCAGACCGGCTAGTCTCTAAAAACCCTCAATATGTTATAGGGTCGACTAGAATCATGCGAGATTTAATTTGTTACCGTCGTACAACAATAACAATAATAAGTGTAACAATAATGTCGGCGAATAGACTATTTATATGATATTATATAAGGTATTATATTATTAAAATATTAACGATATATGACCAGGTACGTATAGGTACCCGTTGAGATTTTATATTGTACATAGGCGACGAGGTCGTGCGTCATGCGTGCAGCTGCAGACGTCCTGTGGCGACAGCTACAGTTTGTTTACATAGAACGCGAGTCCTTGACAAGCGATCGAAGCGCGTAGCGTCCGCACCAAATTTATATCGAAGTTCAAAGCATTGTGTCTGTGTCGTTGCAACTGGTCACAGTCGTCAAGAGCGGATGTTGGTATAACTGTCATCTATAAGAGCCTCATTTAGGGGAGTTTGAAAGGTATAATTGCCCTAGGTGCAACATTTTTGGGGGTGGAAATATTTTCATTAGATGCAGTGTAACAATTTTTATTATATTACGAGTGATGTTTTTTCAAATATAAATTTTACAACTTTGCACATGTTGAGTTATTATTTTTGATCAATTTGTTTCAGAATCGTTCTGCGTACATTGTATACTCGTAACAAAACTTAGATCAAATGACCAAGAATTGAAAGCTTCGGTGATATTAAATTCAAATATTTGTATTTTATGTTTTACTGTTGGAGCGATCGTTGTCCGTCCAGCATGTACATTTTTTTCAATGGAACTAGGGAGGCGCGTGTATATTATATTGTTGGACCAATCTATAATCAAAATGTCTAGTTTGACCTATATATGCTCGCGATAATATCACTGTCGTGTATATAATATAGGAGGAGCGCTCACGCTACATGAACATAATTACGAAACATGCGGAATTCATAATGCCGTGTCTATTATGCGTCTATGATAGCCAATTGAAGAACGTAAATGTGCGATTGCGTACCAAATCGTAACTATAACGTAGGCAGGCACATACGTATACACACGCCCGAATAGATGCAGATCCTACATTATAATTTAGTATATTGTATTATAAGCTCAGCAGTTCTTCCGCACCTTTTCATTTAACTCGGCAACGTGATACTATTATTATTATTAAGCTCCTTAGGCGCAACGCCAGTCGATTCGTTTCGATATAATAACTTTTACTATGATTTCGTGTAAAGAAGAAAATCGCCTGTGCGCCCTGCACGACCGGTGCATTCAATGCATGCCGCGCAGACGTACAGTTTAAGTGCATATACTCGTATAAAGAAACACGAATAGTTATAATATTATAGTTGTGGAATAACTATTATACGCATATTACGTTGCGTATATAATAAATACTTAGACTTTATACTTAATTTCGATACTTGCAGCGCGGTTTGTGTTCGTAGTATATTGCATATTATTACTCAACAGTAATTTAAACAAACTTAACGACAATAGTACGTGTAAATAAATAATATAATAATATGATATGTGTCTGGCGGTCGTAACACGCCGTCGTCGTCTCTCGTCGTCGGTGCAGCGATCGTGTCCCGAAAACGTTTTTGAACAAATAATCGCTCGAATGCAACAATTATTATCGTATATATAGGCACACTCTTCCGGTGTTTTTGCTCGGAAAATATAATATATGTATATATGTTAGCTTGGAATAGACTTGGTCTCGCGTGACGGACTTGTGCATTGCATATCAAAGTACCGTACCGTTTGTGAAAAACTGCTTCAGTGGGATTATAAATACGATCGTGCGCGTACACTCATAAAATGACTATAGCAATATTTTTGTGTACGTTGTACGAAAACGTTATTCATCGCAGTCGTTATTTTTTTCGCGACTTTCAACGCACACTCGGTCTCTTGCGGGCCTATTATATATGATTCAAAATTAGAAACCTTCTGTTATTTAAGGCTGCAACTACTGTGTGCGGTTCACATACATTCACACACATACACGGCGTTTTCCTCGAGTTCTCGACAAATGCGAGAGAATGGGAGTAAAAAAAACTCACCGTATCACGAACGATTATTAATATCCCTCGCTTTTTGATTTTCGCTGACCAGGAGTGCGACCTAATAACACGCTCGTTCGAAAATCAATAATAATCGAGGCGCTTCGATTGCGTCACACCATTATTGATCATTAGGGGGAAAGCGCTGTAAATAATAGTAGTCGGTTTATAGATATTATATATAGGTACCTACTTTATAAAATATATTTATGTACCTATGTTTTTTCCATCTTAAAGCGTAAATGGGCGACACACAATCGGCGGCATCACGTGTAATATTATAATTATATAAGATATAATAATAATGACTCGGGATCGCGTATTGTACATAGGCATGTATTATTTTGTTTGTGGTTTTAAGTATGTGTCTTGCCATATATTATGGTACGCACACTGAAACAGGTGGACCGCAAAACCCATGTGCAATTTACATGAGTAAACGTTATAATGTACACATGACCAGAAAATGTATGTATTTAAATGGACGGGTTTTGTGCAAGAGAGATTTGATTTTTAAGTCATTTATCTTTATAAAATAATATCAGCTATATATGTTTTAAACAGAGTACGAAAACCGTGAAATTCGACACGACTTCTCGATATACGTATATCTATAATAGGTATATACTAAGTGCGATTGGTGCGTATATAGAATCTATGCTGTAGATCACTGCTGTAAGTTTCAACAAACATCGCCGTTTGTCGATGATTCTCACGAGTGTATAATAATATAATATTAATATATTATATATTATATCACTATATAATATTGTCTCTGGCCGCTGGCGTTTAAGTCACCGGTGTGTTGTTGATAACCGATTTCGTTGAACTGAAGCTTAACTGCAGCTGCAAACACGCATTAATTACAAACTAAGTTTACCAGTTTGTAGAGATAATTGGTTTAGAGTCAATGGGACATGGGTCATCTTTTACCATGCATGGTTATAGTGGAAATTGCTCTTGATAACTTTGATGAATTATGGAATAAAAATCCCAGGAATACAATATTACCTACACAGCATTTTTAAACTAATGTCCTTAAAAACTCAATACTACATGTAATAATAATACTATAAGTCCACAAGCATATAAGTAAGTTATTTATGATATCTTTACTTATGAATATCTATGTTTATGAATATTTCATATTAAAATATTGTATTGTGGTTCAACAATTATTAAAAATTAATACCCACGCAAGTATCTTTAAATTTAAAAACCAAGTTATATTTAATGTTACAAATATTGAATACAATTTAATTTACTTTTACACTTGTATTATTATTTTCATTTTTGTTTTGGGATTTTTTTCTTGGGTTTTTTTATTCCAATTAGCACCTTATTTGATACGGATCATTCCGTATCAAAATTTCTAAAAAAAGATTATTACAAAATAACATGGATAAAGTTCGCTGATTATTTGCGACAAGGGCACTATAACTTATATTATACCTCAGGTTCAATTTCGGTTGTCATTTGTCAGTTTACACTTCACGCGTATGCCGAGAGACCGAGGCAACCGAATTTACTGTTGCGCCCTTTCGAGGCGAGTTTTTTTACCGTTATATGCATTGGATTTTCGGTTTATACAACATTAAGGAAGCGGCATGGAAAACAGAAACCATCTACGTCATCACACACTCCCCGTATCTTACATTCTTACATATTATATATAACGCAGTAGGTAATATTATTATTTTAAATACGAGTCGTATCTATATCGTTGCGTTTACAGCAATGCGCTGCCTTATCTCCGAAACCTCTACATTATATGATATCGTAATCATATGACGTGTGTCGACTTCGTGATTGAGATTCGTGCGTTCGCGGAAACAATCGAACTTATAATAGTTTATCATTTAATGGTTTTGTTGTTTTTTGAAAAATTCTCACCGCTCGCACTGGCCGGTGATATCAAATGCAACCGACTGGGTTCGCGGCACCTAAATGTACCTATATACCACCCGCTCTCGACCGCGTTAATGGCGTTTTAACGATAAACACACGTATAAAGATATTATTGTATACCTATACGTGCTTCTAGGCTTGTGTGAGCGTGTGCGTACACGACTCGGCGGCGGCGCAGCGTCGTGTACCCGAAGTCATAGTCCCCCCTTCCCGTAGCGTTTGTTCTCCCTGCCGGGTACGAAACCAGTTAGAGGTCGGCTCCGCGCAGATGGGTGTGACCCGGGGAGCCGGGTGAACGAACTCCTGGCCGCTCTCGGGCTGGATGCAGGTCATGTGTGTGTGTTGTGTATATCTACGAGAAAAGAAACCAAAAGTACAGAAAAATTGACTAAAAATATATGTCATAATGAAGTTGGGAATCGGTTGATGGTTGATACTTCGGGACAACCCGATGGGTCTTTAATAGTTTTTTTTATACGTCGATAACTTTTTAAAAATATTTTGCATTATTTTATACATAAATATTTTCGATTATTTTTGTAGGTCCATTTTTTTTACTCGCGAGTGATGTATTAATACGAATATAACGATAACATTAACCGTACTTTTTATGTGTGGCGGCGCCGCCGTCCTTCGATATCCGCGCGGGCGCACTATTGTCGATGGAACGCGCGCCGCGAGTTCGCGTGTGTGTGAGCTGCGTTTCCTGCAATTACCGTGTTTGGTGGCCCTTCAACGACGTTAATGCACTCTGTAAAACTGTTTTTCGTTCGTTCGTCGACAACTCGACAATATTGCAAACCAGCAAACCTTCCACATTCCGATATGATACGTAGATTAGATTTGTATTGACCATATTATACCATTATACTGCACTGCAGTTATTGTTGTTGTTATTATTATTTATCCGATGACAATATATTGGCGTGGATAAGAGGACTCTACCTGCATGACCCATCTAATCGGTAGTTCACATAATACGTCATTGGAATATGCCAGCTAAGCAGCTATGTGACATAATAATCATTGTGATCGACAAGAAATGGATAGGCCATTTTAATATGAATAAAGTAAAAGGTCGTGGGTCCTGGTCGCAGGTTGCTGTTATATAGTGCTCTCAAACCAACAATAAGGTGTTTATCATTCATTTTATTTGTTACAGAATTGATAAGACCCCCGAAACTTCAAAGTATAAAAATCTTCATACTCGCGTTATAAATAATTTTGGTGACCTATCCATTCTTATAGCTATTATTTACGAGTGAGATATTTTACATTCATTTTTTCGATTCTGGGGGCTAATAAGAACAACAATTTTAACACAGAGTACGGTAAAGAAACAACGGAAATTGACTACAATATATTCTTTACAATAAATTCGGGCTGTCAGTGTAGCTATTTAAAAGTTGATTTAAAAAAATATATCAATACAATTGCGCCTAGATTTCAATGAGTTCATTTATAAGCTCACTACTATGCTATATGCTAAGTGTCATATGAAGGGCTCATACGCTCATCGCTAATGTATAACTTCTTCGCGGATTATTATAATATCCGCGTAGTTATAAAACAATAAGTAGTCGTATAGAATTAATTCGAAAAAGTGTGTTTTGATGTTCTATAATTACATTTTTACCATACGAAAAAAATTGAACGAAATGATAAATATCTCATCGTTTTAGGTGTTCTGCACACCTTATGTTTCTGCGGTTCGAGATGTTTCACCAGAAGTGGTATAGTGCATTATAATACAGTGTACTTATATATTATACTAATCTCAAGATTTTCTAGAAATTCTATCATTGCCGTCAAATGTTTTGATAATGTACTTGCTTTACATTATATTTTTATGTGCATTAGTCACTCCACTAGTCGGATGCCTAATGATTCGAGCCTAATGGCCTATAATGTTCGGTTAATACATTCTCTAGCGCTTGCATGAAATCGGTGACATTGATATTTCGAAACGTTTCGTATTTTACTGTAATAATAATAAATGTTTTATATTGACGTTTTAACATTTATGTAGGTATAATTTATGTTATAAAACGATATTTAATAATATCGTGTTTAATCATGAAATAGAAAATATACATGCGAAATTTGCTTGTTGATTGTTGAGTAATGTGTAATGTGGAGGCCTGTTAAAAACAAAAAAATATACCAATAATAATACCAGTTTGAAAATGACGTCACGTTCGGAAAATCCACTATTCAGGTCGTTAGAAAAGAAGACGAAAAAAATAACGCCAATTATTATGGTCTCATATTCGACGAGTATAGGTGATTATTATATTATATTATTTATATACATAGGTATATATTATATATATATATATATATATATATATATATATATATATTAGCGTTATGGATTTGTTTTTTCTACTGCTGTGTATAGTATATTATACATTAAATACCTATCAGGTTTTCTCTTTTGCGAAGACGAAAACAGCGTCTGTGAAAACCATTATAATCGAATTTTTTTGGACATTTTTTTGCGTTTTTCCACTATTATTGCATTACACGTGCAATTTCTCAAGTTAACCTATATCGTTATTACACTTACACGTATGTATATACATGTATGTCTATTTATGTATATATATATAGCAGCATGGATACGTGTACTGGAAAAAATTACGAATCGTTACATTGTTGTGGTAAATTTGCTTTCACTTCGGATGACACCGAAGAGAGGTGAATGTTCTTTTTTTCTTTTTCGTTTTATATTATTGTAAAACCGCGACGGCCGCGCGGAAAAAGTACCTTCAACCTTCGCCGCTCGTCACGATTATACGTGTTGTATGTACTGCATGTGTGTTTATGTGTGAGTGTGTGTGAGTATGCAAATATTATAAGAATCATTTTGATAGGTATTTCCGACAGAGAGCACGCACGAAGGGGTGCTATGGACGGACGAGGAGGATGAGTAGAAAGAGAGAAGGAGAAGGAGAAGGATTTTTTAATTTTATTTTTAAGATATGCAAGATGCCGAAAGATACGGACACTATTGTATTTGGTGATTGATTAATCTTATCATATTGTTTATAAGACTCATTGTTTGTGCGCGAGAGGTTTTTGGCCGTCTTGGTGCACGATTCGTCGATCATATTACCCATATTATACTCGTACTTGTGTTATGTTAGTCAACTGCTGAAACACCAGCTTAAAATTTTTAATTTGGATACCTAATCGTAACCGTATAATAACTGTAAGTACTGTACAGTAACGGTGAATCATTAGAATTTTTTTAATGTTCTGTAAGAAATTCAAAACCCCGCAAAATGTGGTTATATATTGTTGTGTAATTTTACCGCAAAAATAAAAAAGACAACTGCACACTCAAACATTTTAAATTGCTAAACGACATGACGTAGGTACCTATATGTATAGAGTTACGGAACATTATATCATCAAATTTCTGTTTATCTTTATTGTTATGTTATTACACTACCGATCAAATCGTGCTTGGTCGGTTGGAAATTAATCTGTTATCATCACTTTGGCAATGTTTTATTATTTTAAACTTGTATTGTATTCAGTGTTTTTTATGATTTAAAATCATAATTTATTTATGAAAAAAGTTACAATATAATGGGGTATGATGTACCAATCTGTCATCGTTCTTCGCATGAATATTCAATTCAGTCATTATTGATTTTTATTATTTATAGGAACCTATTAATTTTTTTCCTCATAAAAATATTGTGATAAACTTATATTTATATTTTTAGTTTATAAGTGTATATTGTTATTTCAACAATTGGTAGTATTTTTTATGAGAATAATTTGAAAAACGATCAGCATGAGGTTTAAACTACGCTTGAGTTATATTTCTAATGCTTCTTCTTTTATGGTTTTTTTCTTCATCGGACGTACGTACGTAATAATTATGCATTTATTGGAATATCGCATATGGTTAATGCATTAATCAGATTAAATATCAACATTATCATATTGTGTAAGTGTTAATTTTAAGTACTATCAAATAACCCAATATTAATTTTTTTTATATAGCTGTATATAGTATTATTATAGCTTCTTGAATTCTGTATAATTTGTATGTCACGCAAGTAGATAACTTGATATCATGCCTGTGGAACGTTTAAACGATGTCATGTGTGCATCCCGTGATCATTAGGTATAATAATTAATGTAAATAATAATTTCCAATACGCAAGTCGGAAAAAATATAGTTTTACGCGCTGCTGATCTGCCGTTGTATCATTTTGTGTACAAGGTCGACACATTTTTAACGCAAGGCCAATTATTAGATGAATAATAATTTTAAAAAAAAATTGCCCAACATAAGTTAAAAAAAAATTTGTAAAATTGAAAATAACACCAATATATTGTCAATATAGTTATACGTACGCTTATATAACTATTCGTCGATATTTTTTACGGTAATGCAAACCGCGAGTTCGTTATTTTTCATATATTTTAATAAATAAAATTCTATATATAAATTGACCGTCGAATATAAATTTTATACAGTACAAGGTGATCAGGGTTGACAATATTATTTATAGGTACATCTAGTCCATTCTAGATAGAAATACATTTTACGGTACCCTTTAGCATGACAAGGCCGCGTATAATAAATTAGGACTAGTATAATTATATTACATATTATATATTTTTTTTTTGATAAAGATTAAAATAATAATTCAACATCATTATACTCGAATACTATTATATATTAGCTTTAATGTTGCCAGTGTATAGGTGCTAGAGATAAATAAAATAATTAGTTACAGTGAGTATAATATGATGGATGATATGTAGAACATAATGCTGTTGTTGTTGATGTATGTAAGATAATAATATTTTATTTTTTAATCACCATATTCTTTAGGGATTTTATTTCGCACGACGACAGCATGACATGGACAATTTTGCACTGTAACTTAATAAATAATAATATGTAGTTATGTTAAATTATATATTTCGTATTCCAACGGGGTAAATAATATTAAGTTGATATTTTATACTGTTATTTCTAAACTTCGAAAAATACGTCGACACATTTGAAAAAAATCTAATCACATGCAGTAAATACAATATATACGCATAGATATTATTTTATGTTGTGAATATACATGCCATATTGTATTTGAAATGTATAGATATTGTAATTCAACTTTAAATTCTATATCGTATTATATATTATACTTATATTATAATGTTAGGCAAGTTTATAATATATTTTAACCTAGTAAAGTTCTTATTTTCTATTGTAAAAAATCAGCTTTTTAAATACTACAAATACCATAGATAATTATGCTTATAAATTATAATTTATTTGGAACAAAACGTGCAAATTGTGTTAAATAATTTTCTCTGACCACATCCAATGAATAAACGAGTGCTATTATTATGAACTTATATACTATATATTTACAGACCGCATATTACCTAGGTACGATAATAATTATTTTAGTCATACTTAGTATATATTATTTTATTCGTTAAAGTTGAGTACAAGCACGGTTCATGATAACCCCCAAAATTTGTATTCAATGGTAACCTATAATGTTGGTTATTTGTCTGCAGGTTGATTTGGTGTTAAACTTTGTGACTATTCTATATATTTTATTGAGCTAGCAAAAAGTTAGGTTGTTAGAACTGACAATACTGTCCTGAACTTAGCGAGTGGCGTGCAGTATACAGGTAGAAAGCTGTAGCCTGTTGGCTAGTTGAGACCTCCCTCTCGTAAACCTATTTCAATGATCTCTCATCGAATGATGTTAATCTCATCACCGAGGATAGTGTAGATCGCAGTCACGACACATGCATTTGTTTGTGTTAATTAATATAATTTATAATATTATGTTTGCCCGTACACGCGAGTGCTTACGATATATTATGATGTATGGTGTATATTATATTGGGTTAACGTAAGCATGTTCGTGTCAAAGGCAGCATTAAATTGTATACATAGGCCGTGTATAATTTACGCATGTCAGTGGTGTCTGATGAGTGGGATGGGTGGCACAGAGATAACATTATATTTGCGTTAAAGCTCTTTATAATTAATTTTTGTTTTTAGAAACAATGTCAATAGTGCTTACCTTAAAAGTGTAACGAAATAATTTTGAAAAGAGCTAAACGTTGTTGTATTTATAAAGGGTGCAACCATGCAGGTATTATAAGGTGAGCAAAATAGAAGTTTTTCTATAGCGATAAATCTTTAGAACATTTTATCAAGTTTTGAACAAGCCTTTGCCCTCTCCCCTCCAAAAAATTGAGTTCTCGATCCATTATATTGTATTGTTCCTAAATAGATAATAGAGTATACATGTTATTAAATAAAATAAATTATGTAGGAGAAAGTCTTCGTAGACGACTTCACAACGGCCGCGTGGCAAGAAAATGGTAGATATAGGTAGTAGGTACTATATTATTACACGCACTGCGACATCGTGAAAACGTTATTTGATTGTTCCTATAGGATAAGTAATAAAAATATATGTATTTGTAATACACATGAATATTTAAAGAATTTTATTATTTTATATATTACGTATTTATGCATATTATATATTATAACTTCCACTAACAGGCTGTATAATAAATATACAATATATATACATAAGGTAAACTTTATACATATTATGTGTGTTCAATTTTCAACGCCACAATGTATGGTGTAGGGGGAGCTAGGAAACTTTATATAGTTTTTTTTTACGACAGGGTGTCGGATTCGGATAAGAAAAAAGAGTAATTTGAGAAGTGTATAATATCGCAGTTGTCGCTTCGATACCTACCATATTATACAAGATTATAACTTATAAGTTATAACAATACCACGGCAGAGAGATACGTATATTCTTATATATATAGTATAATATGCTCATAATAATTACATATCTATGACACGTATAATGATATATATTAGTTATTTGTATTTATAGGTATTAAATACGATCGCGACGGAATGATTGATACGCTTGTAGTGTTTTCAAAAAGTATATCATATAATATACACTTGCACAACTTGTATTTTCTCAGCCACTATATTGAACATTTATAAATTCTGATTTTCACATATTGAATATTGATGCCCTCCTCATTTAACGTGTGGTGGGCTATCATCACTTATAAATAGTCCCAATAATATTTTTATTTTTTTAATATCAACTGTTATTTTATATATTTTATTCTATCAAAGAAATAGTAAAAGAAAATTAAAGTAGAATTTTGATATACTCATACATAAAAATAAAAAACCTATTATGATGAATTTACCCATAAAATTGTAGTGGAACAAAAATATTCCTAAGTCAAGTATAATATTAGTATCTGTGTTCATATTTTTTATAACGCCATGACGAGTGGAATGACGTCATATTATTTATACACAATTTATATAATCGAACTTTTCGCTCGCTCGATCCTCAATAATATTTCAGTAGTGTGGGTTAATTCGCAAACGACCTGATTTCGCGGGTGCCCGTAAAATGCGGGCCAATATAACAATAACACAGTACAAATAATTAAAATATAATAAACACTCATGAAACAAAATTTTTTTATTGATGTCCAATTACAGTAAAAAAATAATCGTATTTTTCCCCCTTCAAACAATACTAGCACACGCACCGCACTCATGACGGTGGCGGTGACTTCGTCCCATATACAAATAATATTTATGTATGTGTATATATAGTTCATACAATATACATAATATAGGTACACGTCTAATGTATATAAATACGTTTATTGTGACCGTGTCGGGTGTCCCCTGCCGCTGCCGCGATCCAGTCGATTCATTGGTTCATAAACCCACGAAAATCGCACATTGCAAATGTGTGCACTGTGCATACAGAATATTAAATTAAAAATTAGTTGCATTTTCTGAGATATTCCTACCAGGTTCACAGTAAAATAATTTGTTATACCATGTTTAACCTACCTTATTATGTGTGACCTATGTACCTTTATAATTATTATTTGTACACATCATAAAATATAGGATGTCGTTAATATATGTATGTATACAGAGGAATGAGCAGTCTTTGGTTTAAGGTACATCATACATCAATAATCAATAAATTATGTATTGTGAGATCAGTCCCCGGTCTTTTTTAACCAACCAGAAACTTAATTTAATTGTCATCCTGATCAGGCGACGAAATCAAATTCTTGTACTTTATACAGAACAATACTATTATAACTTAATATTATAGCTTTTGAACATATCATTTTATTTAACATTCAATATTAATTTTATCTACGACATTATATTATACATATCTAAAAACCGTTTAATTATAATAGTTATAACTAGGTACATAATTCTAATAAACGATACGATAACATAATTTTATGTTTCGTGTATACGAATATCTATCGATGTCTTTTATTTTTTCATACTATTATAACTGTTGCTCTTGCTATTATTAATATTAGATGATAATCGTCATAAATACAAGAACCCATGTGATGTAAAAGTGATTTATTTTTAATATTATAAATAGGTTTCAAACCATTTCATTTGTTAAATCTTAAGTTTTTGTACATACGACTGTTGAGTTAAGTTATGGTTGGTTAACACTCGCTAGTTTTTAGCACCACCCAAAATTCATAGTCAAACATAATTATATTTTTCAATGTTTATATTTTCAAGTTATAAACTTCTGAAACTATCTGAAATCCCTTATAAATAGTCATCGCCAAAAATTCGATCGTGTCCGACCGTAAGTCTATAGACCATGTTGTCTATTACGAATGTTTGTCATAAACTTTATGTATCTACTCCCGAGAACGTCACCACCAATGGGTCTACTAAAAGTAAATGTCACGCTTATATTTTGTATACAGTTCTACTGCCTACATCAACGCATATTCCTCTATAGTCTACGGAATACATATCATACATATTAAAATAATCGTGTCCTTAATGTATAAACTGTATAATATTTATGTAAAAAAAATACACACTCTTATATATATATGGGTTCCTCTCGCGTGTGGGCGTAAGTGAGACGGACGCGTCTGGTTCGATTATTATTGCTATTATTACTATTATAATTATTATCTGTGGACGACGTCGACTACTGACATCGACGGTGCGAGGTATTACCTACGTGTCGTACATACATAATAATAATATATAGTATTATAGTAATATATATATAAGTAGACGAACCAGTGATATATTTTATTACTTACCTGTAAAATATGTATATTACCGTATAGCCAGTATTAGGTACACATATTATAATAATACCTATATATGTATACGTTTCTGGCGTCCGTCCGTCTGAGAGGTGTGCTCGAAACACAATGCACTCTTGTACAATATAATTTATACACCTATATTAGATGTTATATCGCCGTGTGTCGTTTATTGTGGACTCGGCGCAGGAGTGCCCAAAGTGTGCATGCCCGTGTCGGACGGCGACCAGCTTTTGTTTTCGGGTGTTTAAATTTTACGACCGTGTGTGTTAATCGTTTTGTTCCCGTTTTTGTGTTACAGTGGCCGCCGAAACGACGACTGGCACTCCGGCGATGACAACATGCGGCCCGGGCATGTTTCGATGCTCGGACGGCAAGTGCATAACTTCCGATTTGCTGTGCAACATGCAAAAAGACTGCGACCGGGGAGAGGACGAGTTCCAGAGTTGCCGTGAGTGACAATAATAATAGTTGTAATAGTAATAATGACTCAGTAGAGTGCGGTTCACGATTTTTAAGATTAGATTTTTTTCTATCTCCACCCGTGTAAATACTCTTAACCACTAATGCAGTCTTATTGGTGGACTTTTGATTTTATATTTTAAAAGGTTTTAGTCTCGTGTAACTTAAAAATAGAACTCGATATGTGAGAGGTGTGAGATCTAAGAGTAAATTTTTTGACCAAAAGCGATCAAGAAAGCTAATTTACAATTCACATGCCTCGAGGGGAGGGGGGTATCTTTTTGTGTCTACCGCTAAGTTTGCCATTATCACTAGCTTGGTGGGTATGAAATGTATGATGTGTATGGATTTCAGAACCGTATAACAAAAATAGCTTAAGATTATTATTGTGTAATTGCTTTTTAAATTGCCTATACAAAATATACGAGTTAAATGTCATTAAAAAACAAAATGGGATTATAAGATAAACAAATAACATATTTTTATTAAAACTTTTAACGCTCAACCTGTACAATTTTTATTGTGCCGTCTTTGCTCATGAATTTGTTATGAAGAATGAGCGATACATGAACAAACCAAATCGAAAAAAAAATTTTTATAAAGATACTACTTTAATAATTTGAGAAGTTCAAAATTAATATAATCTTGGCTCAGAAAAAAAATTGTAGCATACAATTGTTGTCTATAATTTATTATTGCAAATCTAATCATTGTATTTAATTTTCAATTAGTTAATGGCTTTTGGTTATTATTATTTAATTGTATGACTTTTATATTCTGAACTACCTATAATTTAACAAGAAATAACAAAAGATTAAAAAAATTGGACGGTTTAAACTTTCATATGGTTAGGTATTGGTTGGTTCTCATTTGGACTTACATTCTTCTACTTAGGTAACCCTCTCGCCCAGTAAATAGCTTATTTAATGGTGATTTTATGCTAAGGTAGAGTTGTTTTAGTTTCGTGGTTAATGTTGGTGACACATAATGTATACTGTATAATTATATTACATATAATATAGGCGCACTGACCCCGCGCGGTGCGTCGTTTTTGACACGCTGTGTATTAAACAGACTGGTCAGTGACGGAGAAAAAAACAAATAATAATTTCGTATCCTGTTTGATTTTCCATTAGCTCCGCCCGAGTGCGAACCCACGCTGTTGCCATGCCGTCAGTACCATTGGAACAAGACGTACTGTTACCCTCCTCATTATCGGTGCGATGTTACCGTTGACTGTGTGGACGGCTCTGACGAGGCCGATTGCAGTGAGTATACTACTTAACCCAAACTTTTACTGTGCCTAACTAAATTATACCTACCAATGATTTGAATAGTAGTATTTAATACAAATATCGAGTCCACGATCGTAATATGTTGCTATTGGTCGTCGTTTGTACAATACGTACATTTATGTGCACATTATATAATGCATCGATTCGTCCGCATTGTACGCAGTGACTGCATTATGGTCATAGCGCAACTAGCTACAATTTTCCTGGGGGAGGGGGGCTGGAATTGTATCAACAGCACTAGTCCTGATGATTAATATTTTAAATTTAAAAACCGGGAGGGATTAAGCGCCCCCCTCAAGCCTCCTCTAATTGCGCCAATGACTATAGCAGGGCTCACACGCTTAAACATGTCCATCTCCGAATGAGACCGTCAACGGTTAGAACTAATAATTGTGATTTTAGAAAAATCCAACGAGGTACGCAGGCGAATTAGTATTATTATTTTCGCTTCCTCTCGCAGGTACTTCATCTTCAAATATTATTCGAGTGCCTGTGTATACGCCACGTGTTACAGTTCTATAATGGTGGTCTGTCGGGTGAAAAAAATAATTTAACGATGTAGTGCCTCGCAAGAGCATTCGCCGCTTACGATTCGTTTACAAATTAGTCTGTTCGATAATTATAGTGTTTAAGTAGGTACCTAGGTATATATACACATGTAATGTTATCGTCATTCACGTAGTACGGTCGGTGTAATAACATCGTTGTATTGAAAAAACTCAACGATCCTCGGCAATGAGGTTTTTTCCACCATAAAAAACGCGATTTTGACTGCGAATGTATGGTGGCTGCAAAGAGGGGAGGGTCTATATTAAACGACCTATAGTGGTAAATAACGAGTTTGCAGAGAATTTTCAATGATTCTAATCTAAAAGTCGATTAATGCGTGCAGCGTGCATATATAATAAACACAGCTATAATATTATACTCATTTTCACAAAAAAAAAAAACGAGAATCATCACACGGGTCTTAATCGTTTCATCACGTCTGCCGTACGAAAACAATTTGCGGAAACGGGACGAGACCACCGGCCATCAATGGTCGTCGTTTTTATTTTACCTCGTGTGTCGAAACTCGCTTATCTGTCGTGTATCGCGAAGTGTTTCGATCTCCCCGTGCTGCTGTCCTGTCAATCACGGCTCGTGATTTCTTTTTTACTTCGCACTCGCATCGATCCCGGGCCGTCGTGATTTATTTCTAAAAGCACATTATTATATATTGTTATGATGTACATTACGTGTAATTTATTGCTTAGCGTACCGAAAATGCCAGACTGAAGACTTCCGCTGCGAGGTGAACGGTCCGGGCAGCGGTCCATGTCTGCCCAAGCCTAAGCGGTGCGACGGTTATTTCGACTGCCGCAACCACAAGGACGAGGAGAACTGCGGGTCGGCCATGAATATGTCGTGTCCACTAGACAAATTTCGATGTCTAAATGGGCAAAAGTGCATCGACCCGAAACTGAAATGTGACCATCAAAACAATTGCGGTGACAACAGCGACGAAGAAAACTGCAGTGAGTATTTAATATTATATACATCGACACATGGAGGTGGTGGATATTTTTTACGTTTCTTCTATCGATGTCGATTAAATGTTTGTTTTTCCAAAAGATTTCGCGGCTTGCCACGTCGGCCAGTTCCGGTGCGGCAACGGGCTCTGCATCCCGCTCAACTACCAGTGCGATGGGTACGCTGACTGTCACGACGGCACTGACGAGTTGAATTGCACCGCGCTGGCTTGCCCCGGAAAATACTTGTGTCCCCAGGGTGGACCGAACAAACGGCCCAAGTGCATAAACAAGTCGCAACTGTGTGACGGGCATAAGGACTGCGATGATAACGCCGACGAAGAGGCAGCGTGCTGTAAGTGTTAAAATAAATAAATAAATCGTTTTTCACTCTCATTCTATATTATAATTACGTGTCTTGTTCACAGCAACGCTCAGTTGTCCATCTCTGGGCTGCGAGTACAAGTGTCAGGCATCACCCACCGGTGGCTCATGTTATTGTCCGGAAGGAAGAAAAATCGCAAACGATTCGAAAACGTGTATAGGTTAGTATACACCTAGTCAGGTCATAAAGTGAAACTTACAAGTCACTATAATTTATTACACTGACGATTGCGATGACAACGATAAAATCTAATTACGTTTGTCTGTGAACAGCAAAACTTCTTTATAGTTGGATGTCACTTGCACAAAATAACGTCTTATAAAAAAATGTATTTTTGCGATATTTTAATTTCAAATTTCATTATTCTTTAGTCTATATAGATAAATTTGTTTCAACCAATAATCCGAATAAAATATTTTCTGGTCCCTATCGAATTTTTAACACCTCGACGTGCCTCTACTAACCACCCGTTAGGCTAGGTAATTTAGGTTATCGAAATATTACCTATATAATTATATTACCTAACTAAACAATTTCCTAAAAAAAATTATAGTAACTTTGTTCGCAATCGATGATTTTTTGTCGAAAAACAGTGATGAACGACTATTGATTCATGTTTAACTCATATTATGACGTGACTGTCGTTAACGTGCGTGTAATAATATGTTCGTTATACCTATACTTTCAGATCGTGATGAGTGCTCCGAATGGGGATTCTGCGAACAGATGTGCAAGAACTCTGAAGGATCGTACACGTGTAGCTGTTATCCAGGGTACGTGCTGATGGATCGGAAGAAGTGCGTGGCCAACAACCGGACGCAACCTTTCCAAGTGTACTTCGCCCAGGACAAAAATATCATGAAAATGGATTCCAAGTACCAGAACCAGGTGGTAGTGGCCAACGCGACGTCAGCCAGCGGCATGGACTACCATTACGCGTTCAACACCCTGTACTGGTCCGACGTGAAGCTGAAGAAGGTCAAGTCGGCGAGGCTGCTAGACGCGGACAAGTTCGTTCGGGACGGCAACGCCATGCCACCTGAGATCACGTTGCCCGGCATGTGGGAGCCAATATCGGTGGCGGTGGACTGGGTCGGCAACAAGTTGTACGTGGTGGACGGAGTGGGTCAGAAGGTGGACGTGTTCGAGCTGAACGGCCGGTGGCACGCGATCGTGCTGAGCAGCAACCTAACCAACCCGTCGGACATCGCGCTTGACCCCACACAAGGGTACATGTTCATAGCGGACGGCAACCAGCTGATCCGTGCCAACATGGACGGCAGCGACACTAAGGCCATAGTCACCGACGCCGTGTACAAAGCGTCCGGCGTGTCGGCTGACATTCTTGACAAACGGCTTTACTGGTGCGACTCGCTGCTGGACTACGTCGAGACGGTCGACTACGATGGAAATGACAGACACCTCATACTCAGGGGGCCTCAGGTGCCGTCGCCGTCTCGACTGGCGGTGTTCGAGAACCGCGTATACTGGTCAGATGGCACTAAGCAGGGCATAATGAGCGTAAACAAATACGACCCGACCAGCGTTTCGTCTGTGTACAAGAACCGTGACATCAAAGACCCGAAATCGGTGAAAATCGTCCATTCGCTGGTCCAGAGAGAAGGTAAGAGCAATTACCGTGGTAATTACAAATATATGTACGCAATAGACAGCTGGGGTAAGATAGGTATCAGGTTTCCAAAGTAATTTTCCAGTGCTTGCAATAAAATACGCGGTTGTTTTATAGCCGGTGCTTGACTTGCAACAGAAATAGTGGGGGTACTCTGATGACACAGACAGTTTGAGTCCCTAGCTAATTATTATACCTAATATAAGCGTGAGGCTACACTTTTTATAACACCTTAATTTTTTTATTTATCTTTATTTAAGCTCCAATTAAATTGTTTTTCATTTATTTCATTGCCTTCTATTGTTTTTTGGGACAAATGTTCTTAGATCTCTCGTATTTTATCGCTTGTGGTTACTTATTAATTATTACTTATTATAATACCCACAGTCTACATATTAAATGTAATTATTACATACTTATCACTCGTCAGATATCAATAGCTAAAAACATCTTGCAAATTATTGTTTTTTTCATAAAAAAAAATATATTTACTGTAATTTTGTAGATAATCCCAAATAAAGGTAGTGTCTTATATCACTCTTATGTGTCCTAATAAGAAAAAAAATTTAGAGCTGACCAAAAATATAAGAGCATTTAGTTGATGTACTCAGTCTCTCTCCACCAGTCGAGTGCTAACTGTAATAGTATAAAATATAATATTTACTGTTGGTATTTTCTGTTCACAGTATCGTCACCTTGCAGCAAAAACAACGCCGGTTGTCAGCACATGTGTATTGTGACTAGAGGCAGCGACAGTTTGTTAGCGCATAGGTGCGCCTGTAATATGGGATATCAACTTGCGCAAGACATGCACAATTGCGTTTGTGAGTATTTAAAACATTTGTCAGTCTGTTTGTTGTGAATATTAACGTGTACTTGATGTTTTTCGTTTTTATTTTAGTGGTCGACGAGTTTTTGTTATACTCACAACAAAGGTTCATAAAAGGTAAAGTCTTGAACAGAGTTTCGCAAGGGTTTACTGACGCCATACTGCCGGTGTCGTCGAGGAGAGCCAGGTTCGTGGGTCTAGATTTCGATGCTCGTGACAATTACATTTATTATTCGGACGTTCTTCAGGATGTTATCTATAGGATACACAGAAACGGGACGGGTAAGCGTTTACACACATTTTTCTCTCTCTTCGTTGTCGTTATGTAATAAATACGTATTTGTGAAGAGACCATTGAATATCAGTGAATGACCATGAAATATTTGCAGGTAGAGAAATTGTATTAGCATCACAGAACGAGGGTGTGGAAGGTCTTGCCGTCGATTGGGTGGCCAAGAATTTGTACTATATCGATAGTAGAAAAGGTACGTTGAACGTGTTAAGCACTCGCAACGTAACCAACAAAAGAGTGTTATTGAAGAACATGAAAAGACCCAGAGCAATTGTTGTCCACCCTAATAAGGGGTAAGTGTTTTATATAAGAAGACAACATAATAGTTAACGACTACGTTAGTCTGATATTCCTGTAGGTATAAAGATTTTGAGGGTACCTTTATATTTACTACAATGTTTCATAATTTGGGTCCAGTGAAAATTACGTTTTACTTTTAATACTGATCTAAATAATTACTAACGTAAAGTTTGATATAAGATGGATTTAGTTTGTACAAACATAGTAGTAAACTGTTTTTATTTTTTATTCAATAGGATACCATTTTCCCGAAAATAATTATTTTAAATTCGAAAAATTAAGATTTATGGTGAATGTTAAAATTATTTATTTTTGTAAGGTTATGTACTGTTGTATACTTTCATTATGAATTTGAATTATATAATATAATTACTGTAGTGTGGTAAATCGTATTTAAAATCTAAAATGTATCATCTTAAAGCCTTAAGTAACGATGCGCTGTGTTTCTAATCAGAATTTTGTTAAAGCATATTTAAAGACTGCGTATAATATAATATTGCGGATTTTAGGTACATATTCTTTTCTGAATGGGACCGACCGGCCAACATTAGCCGAGCGTTCACGGATGGTTCGAATCTGATCGTTTTCCGCAATATCACGCTGGGATGGCCGAATGGTTTGGCTGTGGATTTCGCTACAGATCGACTGTACTGGTGCGACGCACTACTGGATCACGTCCAGCACGCCAATTTGGATGGGACAGACGTGAGAACTATCAACTCGACGTTGATACGACATCCGTTCTCGATAGTCACACATTACGGTATGATTGCAGGCGATTTATTTTGTTTCGGCAGGGCCGTATTTAATAATTTTAAATAATTCCCCAAACCCTCTCCCCAATGACGTTCCGATTTCCCAGTGCCGATAAAATTTTTTCCTTGATTTTAATTGTATAATAACTATTTTTAATATGAAATCTTTAAATTATAATATATATACCAGTCATCTATATAAAAGGAAGGTGGGTCAGTTAATGAAAATAATTAACTGTTTAGTTAAGTAAACACAAGATCGTTTAGTAATAGAACCCTGAAGTTAGTTATTACTTATTAACATATACCTACCTAATGAACTTGTTGAGTTTAAAGTTATGTATTAACTAACTAACTAAAATTCCAAAAAAAGTCAATCTACTTTTTTAAATAGTGCGTTGATCACGTAAAGAGTATTTTATAGACCCCCCCCCAATCCGGAATTTGTGTAGTGTGCTTAATCGGCATTATGGTATTCCTGCATATAGATTGGATGTACATCACCGATTGGCGCCTGGACGCCATAATCAAGATACACAAGCTGACCGGCGTCGTTTCCAACATCGAAGTCCGGGAGCCTCAGAACAACCGGCTGTACGGAGTAAAGATTTACAGCGAACACGAACAGCTGGTGGACTACTCTCACCCGTGCTCGGTCACGTCCGATTACGGTGGTTGTCAGAAGCTGTGTTTCGCGGTGCCTTCCAACAAGTCGTCTACGTCGTCACTTCAAGCTCAGTGCGGGTGTCCGTATGGCGAGAAGGTCGACTCCGACGGCAAGACATGTGTGGCCGATCCGAACGCAGAACCACCGGTAACGGCTTGCCCGAATACGTGGGACTTTACGTGCAACAACATGCGGTGCATACCCAAAGCTTGGGTGTGCGATGGCGACGACGATTGTCTTGACAACTCCGACGAGGAACAAAACTGTACCAGTAAGTTTATTTCAAAGAAAATAGTTTAATATTTCCCCCCGCGCATGCATGGCCAAGTGACTCATTTTGGTGAACTCGTTTAATGCGCACCGCGTAACCACCAACAAAGCAAGGGCAAGTTGGTGTTATTTTTTTTCGACTAGTTAATGTAAAATTACATTTATATACAAACTAATGAAGTTAGTATACATGTTAGTTTCTGAACTTAATCAAATTTCCAACATGGTTGTTGAAAATAAAATCCAACAATTTACAGAAGCTACTAAGCTAGTTGGCAGTTTTTTATATAGTGTCATTCAAATGTATTATAATGTATGTATTACTATTAATATATATATTATATTGTATTATATTATATAAGATTTCATGCAAAATATTTGAGTGTAGCTAATACCGATACGTATCTATAAAAAATCGGGCTTTTAAGAAGATTATGTGTGTGATTTACAAAGTTTAAATCTCATCTGTTATTATCCATTTTCAGAACCTACCTGCGCCCCGGGCGAATGGCAGTGTGGTTCTGGCCGTTGCGTACCGGGCACGTTCCGATGTGACGGTGAAAACGACTGCGGAGATTACAGCGACGAAACTGGGTGCACGAACGTCACGTGCTCTTCGACTCAATTCTTGTGCGAAAATGGCCGCTGCGTACCGGCCACGTGGAAATGTGACTCCGAAAACGACTGTGGCGACGGTTCAGACGAAGGCGACTTTTGCGCAGAAAAGACTTGCGCCTATTTCCAAGTAGGTTAAGTGCCGACCGGATTGGTCGCGAACGTTGACGATTTTTAATAACAGTGATAATTGATGGAAAATCGTCGTTTGTTTTCAGTTCACCTGTCCTCGGTCCGGCCACTGTATACCGCAGACGTGGGTGTGTGACGGTGACAACGACTGTTTCGACAACCAAGACGAAGAAGGTTGCCCGCCGATCACATGTTCATCGACACAGTTCAAATGCGCCGACCTCAGGCAGTGCATACAAGAGACGTACAAGTGCGATGGAATATTGGACTGTAACGACGGCAGTGACGAGCTCGGTTGTCGTAAGTGCGAATGTCGTTTACTATTTAGTTGAAAACATGTCTAGAAAGTATATCACGGGTAGCGACAGAGCTCTTTTAAAAATACTTTTTCCAAATTATAAGCAGATAAATTATTTCTGTTTCAATTTTTTTTCATTTAAATACATTTTGGAGCTGTCCAAAGGTCTTGACTGATTATATAAATATTAATAGATATGTGATAAATTATTATGTAAACGTTCTATACCTATTGAAATAAAAACAACAACAAATGATATAAATACTAATTCATTTTTTTTATTTATTTTAGCTACATTGGCCCCTAACCAATGTGACACAGAAAAACAATTTCGCTGTGAAAAGTCTGGTATTTGTATACCGAAAACGTGGTACTGTGACGGTACCGCTGACTGCGATGACGATTCAGATGAACCGAAAACCTGTGGACAAGTTTCTTGCCAGTCAAACTATTTCAAATGTAACAATTCACAATGTATTTTCAAGGCATATATCTGTGATGGCAGAGACGATTGCGGTGATGGTTCCGATGAAGACTATAGGCTCGCTTGTGGAGCACCTCCATTCAAGTTAGTATATTTGCAATTTTTTATTCAGTGTGAAGTAAAGTCTTTGCTATGAAGTATATTATTTTTGTAGATGTATGTCAGGTGAATGGCAATGTCCCAATGCAACAAACCGCTGTGTTAACATAACAAACGTTTGTGACGGAATACCTCATTGTCCAAATGGTGCTGATGAAGGACCAAATTGTGATCTTCCTGAATGCGACAAAGAGGGCAGTTATTGCTCGAACGGATGTAAACAAACACCAGTAGTAAGTTAGTTTAGATTGAATGTCTAATAAAATGTTGTACTGATTTCTAGTTTATATTAAAATAACACAAAATTATAGGGACCACTGTGCACATGTCCTCATGGTGAAGTCTTAAACACTACATATGAATGCATGGATCTCAATGAGTGTGATCCACCGGGTCTTTGCTCACAACATTGCATAAATACTAAAGGAAGTTATTTCTGTTCTTGTGCTCCTGGTTATGTTTTAGAATCTGATAAACACACGTGCAAAGCTTTAAGTAAGATGAAACTTTGTTTGAAATAATTATTGAATATTTTGGTTTTGTACATTTTGCTAATGATGATTTTTATTTTATTTTTTTTTAGATCACAGTGCAGCGTTTTTAATAATATCTAATCGTCATTCTATATTGGTTGCTGATCTCAAGGAACAAGGCCTAGAACGAGTTCCCATCATTGTGGAAAATGTTGTAGCGACGGCATCAAACATGCATACAGGAACTATATTCTGGTCAGATATGAAACTGAAAAAGATATCCAGACTGGACAAGAGCAGCGAGCCTAAAGATGTTAGTATATATTAAAATATAAATCATAATATTACCAGGGACAGTGTGGCTCCAAAATTATTATTTCTGAAAAACAGATAATTTCAGGCACTATTTAATTTTAATAGTGATCACATTATTCTATGCAGCAAACTTCAGCCACTACCTGTTTTAAGGAATAATTATCATTAAAAATACGAATAAATATTATACCAATTTTTTTTAGTTTTTGTAATGAACAGTACCAGCATAAGGGTGTTAAAAGTTTAAAATAGCTGACAAATAAAAAATTTACCATTTTGTTTTATATAGAAAAAATTATAATTCATAGTTAATTTTTTAAAAGTATGCAAAAAAATTATGTACTGAAATATTAATTTTATTGATTAGCTTGCTGATAGTCATACTTATATTAAATTATTATACTACCTATCATAATAAATTATGGATGTAATTATATCAAATCCATAAAAATTTATTTTTCACTAGACCTCAATTTATATGCTTCTAGAATATTATTTGTAATATTAAGTCTCTCAATCTATTCTTTGCATATACTTCAGAGAAAAAAAGGATCTTTCAAAGATTTATACGTTGGGGCTAATTCACTAGGATTACATAATTATCAACTAATATATGTAGCAACAATGTTGCAACATAATATTATTCACATTTAATCATCACATGTTTTAAATATCATATTATATATTTATATTATAAGGCTTGTTAAAGGCTTTCAGAGTCCACCTCACCTTTATCTTTTTAATTTTCTTAGGCAAAAAAAAATATATCTTTTATTTATAATATAATTTAATAATATTAATACAATTTGTTGATATTTTATTTAGATAATTACTTCTGGATTAGATTTAGTTGAAGGTTTAGCCTATGATTGGATTGGAGGACATATTTATTGGCTAGATTCTCGATTAAATACTGTTGAAGTGGCAAATGAAAATGGAACTAATCGTATTATTTTGCTAAAAGAAAATATTACTCAACCAAGAGGAATGATGTTAGATCCAAGTCCGGGGTAAGTTACTTAAACTTTATTTGCGTCAGCGAGATAAAATTATTATAAAAAAAAACACTGAATATTTTTTAGAGCTCGATGGCTATTTTGGACAGATTGGGGAGAAAATCCAAGAATTGAGCGTGTTGGTATGGATGGCACAAACCGTTCCGTAATTATTAGTTCAAAGATCTATTGGCCTAATGGTTTAACACTAGACATTGTTAATCAACGAGTATATTTTGCCGATTCCAAACTTGACTTCATAGACTTCTGTTACTATAATGGAACTGGTCGTCAACAAGTTATCGCTGGAAGTCATTATCTACTACATCCTCATTCACTTACTCTATTCGAAGATACACTTTACTGGACTGATAGACAGTTGAATAGGGTAACATTTATTATTAATCAGATAATCACAATGTTTGTTGTCTATATATTTTTTATTTTACTCACAGGTATTATCTGCTCATAAATTTAAAGGAAAAAATCAAACTGTTGTTTCCCATTTAATTTCACAACCACTAAGTATTCATGTACATCATCCGTCCTTACAACCAATTACACCAAATCCATGTGAAAATGCTACATGTGAACAACTCTGTTTGTTGTCACCTTCAACACCCAATGGTTATACTTGTAAATGTAAACCAGGATACAGAGTAGATGGTGGCCAATGCATTGAAAGTAATGGACAATATGAAAAATGTATTTTTTTAAATGTTCTAATAATAATTTTTCTCCTAGATGAATCTCCATTTTTATTGGTCATGCGAGGTTACCAGATAATCGACGTCAGTTTGACACCCGGAGATAAGACAACTGGACATATTGTTCCAATTGTTGGTATCGAAGGAGGTACACAAGTTGATTACGATACTGAAACTAAATCTTTATTTTGGGTTGAAGGATTAAAAGTGAATGAAGAAGACGAAAGTGTCAACAGTGTCAATGTAAGTAGAGTTATTATTTTTCTAATATAATTATTTTTTGTTAATATTTTCGTGACTATTTAGTGTACTTTAATGATGTCTCCATATCACGGAGGAAACAAATCATCATTGTTAGGAGAACTCACTGGTTTTGTGGGTGCCCCATATGTCATCGCTTTTGATTGGAATGGTCGAAACTTGTATATTGGAAATAGAGAATCTTCCAGCTTAGAAGTAGTTAAAGTAGATGGTATTAATAAGTACAGAATGGTATTATTATCAAACAACGGAAAGGACATATCTGTGGCAACACCAACCGGCATCGTATTGGATCCTAATGAAGGGTGAGTTATCAAATGTTTTCTACATTTATGTACTCAATAATTAAAACAAGACTTTTTATACTATTACAGAAAACTTTATTGGGCCGATCAAGGAGGCTTTGGTGTACCTCCTAAGATAGGAAAAATCAACATGGATGGATCCAATCCTCAAGTGTTAATTAACGACGGTCATACACCTGAAGCAATCGCAATTGATCTTGAACAGAAAAATATTTATTATAGTACACAATATCCTAGCAATGTAAATTATATTAACATACTTTACTAGTATTTTATACTCACAAAAGTTAAGTTTCTTATTAAATAATTTAATATTATTTCTCCAGATAAAAGTCATGAGTGTAAGTGGTATGAATCACCGAACTTTAATGAGCGACTATAATAGTATTGCTTTTCCAAAATCAATGGGAATCTACGATCGGTTTCTATATTTCATTGACTCTAGATATGATCACCTTGTAAGAGTCAATGCCGAAGATGGTTCTAACATGGAAAAAATTTTAGATAATGACCCAGATCTTAAATCATTGACAGTGTTTTCGAAAAAAACCAGTGAGTTTCTATATTATATTTATATCTAAATAACATAAAACAATCTTACAAATTCATTTTTTTAGATGTAAATCATCCATGTGCTGTGACAAAAAATGGAGGATGTCAACAGTTTTGTATTCCGAGTGAAAATAGTAACAGAGTTTGTGCTTGTTCTGTGGGATACAAGAAGGAATTGGATATAAAGTGTACACCGCATTCTTCTTTTGCGGTTGTTTCTCAAGTAGATTTAGTCAGAGGATATGGTCTTACTGACACGCTTGATGCTATTGTTCCAATATCAGGACCAGGTAAATAAAATGTGATATAACGTGAAATGTTTAAATACAGGTACCATTTTAATATTAGTTGTCTCTCTTTTTACTCATTTCTAAACGGCTGTTATCAGTAATGCTTTTTAGCCAATTTAAAAAAAAATTAAATAGACATTGTTTATAACAAAACTGTTTAAGAAAATGTCAAACTAATGCCCTACAAAAGCTTTATTTGGAGTTTAAATTATTGAAAAAACTTACTAATTTATTGTGCTAAACTTAAATTGGTTATAGAATTTTTTTTTTGACCAACTGTAATTGAATTGGTGTCCAATGTTTAAATTAATTTTCCATCCATATCTCTGTGATCCTCAGTAAGCTTCATTAATTTAGTGTAATGTCTATACATGCATTTTTTTTCAAATGAGATGCGTATAAATGTATTGATCATACTGGCTGTTTTTGTCTTTTAATTTAATCTTCTATTTTAGTGTGATGCGATCCTCCATTTCATATAATGTGTACCATCATATCCCATCATACCCCAAGCAGTGGTGGCCCGGGCATACTTTATTTGATTGGCTGAATAAAAATGAGTCTTTCTATTTAGGTAAAATTAGGAAGACGTGGGGACTTGAACATATTTTTGGTCATTTTTAGAAAGGGAGGGCCCTGTTGGCAATCTGGCCTGGCCGCCACTGCTACCAATTGAGTATCATATTCTGTTTCTGATACGAGTTATATTATGTCACCTGCATTTAAAAAGTTAAAATATCAAAAAAACTCTTATGTAAAGGATTAAATTAACTACTTATTATCAAAATTAGTAAAATGTTGGATAGAGAGAACAAAACTTCTTTAAAAAAATGTTTGTGCTAGATTATTGTAAAAGGTGTTTTATTAAAAATCAGATGAAAAAAAAAACTTTTTTAGTACATTTCAGTACAATGGAAATAAATGTATTATTTAATTGACCAGACACAGCATCATGTCTTAACCAAAAGTTGTTCGCTTCATGCCTTCATACAATGGTCTATTTATCTACCTTAAAATTGTATCTTACATTTATCATCTGATGAGTATTTTTGTTCTAATTTTGAGGCAGTAATAATATTTTAATATAGTAGTTAGTTAATATTTAGTGTTTAATCGTGCTTACACTTAAGTACTTTTGTGTATTCGTTCTCTACTTTAGTTAGTCTACGACATGACTAATGCAATCCCGAAATTATATTATCTCAAAAATTGCCGTTGTATATTTTATTTTTTAAACTTGCTGAAAAAATTCTGGCTGAACGTTCGTTTTCAGCACAAAAATAAATATCAGATTATAAATAAAAAATTGAAAATCTAACTTTAGGAGTTACGTACATCATGTGTTTATGGTTTCCCTCCATCTACGTTACACAGTTCTTTTTCATCTGGTCATAACTCATTAAATAATGTAAATTGAAAAGTGACGTCAGTACCATACATCTTAAAATTTAACGTACTTTAATACTAAAACAACTTATTTTTCATGTTGGGTTTCCTCATAGACTTGTTTAAATTGACTTGAACAAAAATATTTTATAGGACATCATATCTTACACGTGGACGTTCACGTTTCTCAAAACTGGATATACTGGGTGGAGTTCAACCGAGGTATATGGAACGGTATATACAGAATACGGCCAAATGGTACTGAACTTCAGCATATAATCAAAGACGGCATTGGTTCCAACGGTATACGGGGCTTGACGATCGATTGGATTGCTGGAAACATGTATTTCACTAATGTGTTCCCACACGAAAATTATGTCGAGGTGTGCTGGCTGGACGGTTCCATGCGTAAAGTGCTCGTTAAGACGACAACAGACGCTCCGAAAGAGCTGGCGGTAAATCCGATTAAACGATTGTTGTATTGGATCGATTATGGTCAATATCCGAAAATCGGCAAAGCGTATTTGGATGGATCTAATTGGATGCCTATCGTGACAACAGGAATAAGTCAGCCTAGAGATTTAACTGTCGATATGGTCACTCACGACGTATACTGGGTGGATGCCAGATTAGATTTAATTCAGAAAGTATCGTCTAGTGGAGGTGAAAGACAAGTGAGTCTCGAAAACCTTTTTCATACCCTAGTCATGCTCATTAAACATGTTATTTACAGTATCAATATTATTTTCAAAATTATTTTTCCAGGTTGTGCGTCGAAATATTCCAAATCCGATGGGAATCGCTATACATTTGAGTGATATGTATTGGGTCGATAGAAATTTGAAGACTATATTTAAGGCTTCAAAACTGCCAGGAAACAATTCCATGCCCACTCCGATTAGAACTGGACTCCCTAGATTGCGTGATATTGCTATATTTGACGTGAACACCCAACCTCCGGATGAGTCCAACTCTTGTTCACGATTCGGTAATGGGGGGTGCGATCAATTGTGTTTTTCGTTTCCACCCTCTTACTCGATAAATAAGTTCTTGTTCCGCTGCGACTGTGCCACTGGAGTTATAGCAGCTGGCACGGGCACTAAATGTGACACTGTATCCGAATACTTAGTGTTTGCCACAAGGACTGAAATTCGATCGGCAAGTTTGGACCCTTTGTCGACCACACTGCCATTCAAACCAGTAGTACGTATTTCAGTTGGTTCACAGTTACAGTTATAATTTAAATTGACTATTTATAACCGTTATTTATCCAGGGCAATCTATCGAATGTGGTTGGTCTGGACTTCGATTATGCAGACAACAAGTTATTCTTCACTCAAATACGACCAATGTCTCAGATATCTTCTGTATCTAGTAATTCGCCCAGTAACAGTCAAATAAAGATGATATTGGGGCGTCGAATAAATCCAGAAGGAATTTCATACGATTGGACTCAGAAAAAGATATACTGGACAGACTCATCAAACAATTCAATTTATGCCATGAATATAGACGGCTCAGAAGTAGTAATGATTGCTAGAGTTGAAAGGCCCAGAGCAATCGTGGTCGACCCATGCAATGGGTTAGTAGAAAAGTTTATAATTATCAAATATTTCGTTTTTATTTACTAAAATGCATTTTTTTATATATTAGAACTTTATATTTCACCGATTGGGGACGTTTCGGTACTGCTGGAAAGATCTTTAGAACTACAATGGCAGGTTCTCTGAAGAAAGCTATTATCGACAAAGACTTGTCACAGCCCAGTGGTTTGACGATTGATTTCGATGATCAAATGTTGTACTGGTCAGATGCCGTGAGGGAAAAAATAGAAAGATCTACTCTAGATGGCGGTAATCGTGAAGTATTGATAACCGCTACTATCTATCCGTTTGCTTTGACTGTCCACGGGAATTATATATACTGGACAGATCTTCAGCTGAGAGGTGTATATAGAGCAGAAAAGCACACCGGTGCCAACATGATAGAGATAATCAAAAGGCTAGATGATTCGCCCAGGGATATAGCTATTTACTCAAAAGATAGACAAAAGTGTTCGGTAAATCCTTGCTCGATTAGCAACGGTGGATGCACCCAGAGCTGTCATCCTGGACCCAATTCTACAGCTGAATGCAAGTGTGATGATAATTCGAAACTTGTAAATGAAGGACGTATGTGCGTAAACAAGAACATCACTTGTGAGAGTAACAAGTTCCATTGCCGTAACGGCAAATGTATATCACGGATGTGGTCTTGCGACGGCGACGACGATTGCGGCGATAATAGTGACGAAGACGTTAAATACTGCGGTAAGTGTTAAAGTGTATATAATTATAGACATGATTTTCTAAAATTCTAGCAGTGTTTTAAATGTTATTTAATAGTATTATTAATGGCGAATCTATAGCTATGACTTAGTTACTGTATTACACTAGTCATGAGGCAGGCACGCCCTCAGAGATGTAGCTCACTAGGTGCAAAATATTTTTAATATCAATATAAGATGTGGGGGGCTTTGCCCCTCACACCCCCTAACACTTATTACATGACATATATTATTTATCATCAATAATGTGTATAACAAAATATATTTAAAACATAACTCATTTTATTTATTACTTCTTATAAAATATAAAAATTAGATAGAATTTTAGATGTATAACACACACATACACGCATATATATATATATAAATAATAGTGTACCACAGAATAGATGTCAGATAACGAAATTCATAATAATATTATTAATGACCAAAATAAATGTATTAATAATAGACGCGTGGTTAGATGTGACTGTACACAGTACTAAAATGCGGCAGACGGTGGTATCTCAGAATAGTCAGATGCCTGAATAGCTAATAAGTATTTAATATTTACTATATTGGGAATATTCATGGGCATAAATTAAAAATTTACAGAGAAGGAATTTTTATATTTTATTATTTATTTGAAAAATCCAAATTATTAAAATTCTCAGGTGGTGCATTTGCCACCACCTGCCCCCCCCCTCCGGGCGTGCCTGTCATGAGGTGATTTAGTTGGAAAACAAATCGGAGTTTTAATAAAACCACCTGTTTGTATTCTTATAGCATACCATTCATGTAGTACTAACGAGTTCCGATGTGCCAATGGTCGGTGTATATTTAAAACTTGGAAATGTGACCATGAAAATGACTGTAAAGATGGATCTGACGAAGTTGGGTGTGTTTATCCACCATGTGCGGACGGAGAATTTACTTGTGCAAACTTCAGATGTATTGCCATGTCACAAGTAAGTAAAATATATTATTTAAATTAATACTGGATGTTAATATCATGTTTATTTATACATTTTATTTTTTCTAATAAAATGAAAATGAACATTACTTGCCCATTCCTCGGTAATTAAATAGGTTGATATATTAATTAAAAGTTACATTAACATAAGTAATCTTGAAAATAAATTACAACACTTTTTATGTCGTGCAATATCATGATAGAGTATCTATGTTTAATTTGGTTGATGAGACTGTTGATCAAACATTCTATGTAGGCACTAATTGTAGTTCTAAATGTATATATTATTTACACATTTTACGACCGTAAGATATTTGTCTGTATTTCCTTATATTCTTGGTTTGTTGTTTTTAGTCTTATTGATTTTTGAAACTTTTATATGACTTTTACTTTATATATAGCAACGATAAATCGATAAAATCGAGCTAGAGCTGTAGATTTTTGTATATCACTATATTATAGTTTCTTTTAATTGAACATTTTTGAACCACGCATAGATGGAAATGTAAAATTGTTTTCAATTTTCAGGTGTGCAATGGCGTGAATGACTGCAAGGACAACGCGACTTCGGATGAAACCCACGACCGGTGCCCAAAGAACATAACGTGCCCGGCCAACCATCTGAAGTGCGAGAAGACGAACATATGTGTGGAACCGTACTGGCTGTGCGATGGTGACAACGACTGTGGCGATAACAGTGACGAGGACTCTGTGCATTGCTCTCAGAGGACCTGCCCAACGAACAGCTTCCGGTGTCCCAACCACAGGTGCATACCGGCCACGTGGTATTGCGACGGCGACGACGACTGCGGAGACGGGTCGGATGAACCACCAGAGTACTGTAAGTCGGAGGGCCGTACGTGTTTCGGCGATTTATTCACGTGTGACAACGGCAATTGCATACCGAGGATTTACATCTGCGATGGCGATAATGATTGTTTGGACAATTCCGACGAGGACATAAGACACCAGTGCAGTGAGTTTACTTATGGCATATTCATAGACTCATAGTATATAGCAATGGTCTGTATTTAGGATGATGGCGGGGCAGGTGGTTTTCGACCTGGGTGGCAAATTTTTTAAATTTTCATTGTTGTAAATTTCTCAGAACAACATTGACTTGTTTCCTACTCTAAATATTTTATTTGTAGTTTGTTACCTACCATAGCTGTTGATTATATATGCATAAACATATATTTAATCAAACTTATAATAATATGGTCTAATATTGTCACATTAGTATAAATGCCATACAGTACCAAATATTGAAAGTGATGTTACTACCACCATTAATTATAATAATAAAATTAAAGAATATTATGAGTTCAAATCCAAGAATACAATTAAGAAATATTATAGTTGCTTTTTATTGAAACATATACATTTATTTTATTACATAAATTCTTTTTTAAAGGTAACGGATTTTTGTTTGTTTAATTTTGTGGTTTTTGGTTGCCCTTACATGACGGATATTTATATATGAACAGATAATTCCTATGTACGGCTTTGATGTACAATATCGCGCAACCTAGTTAGATCCCTTCGAGTTATTCGGTGTTAGGTCATAGCTCCTATCCTCCATATAGGTTAAAACTACTTTAAGTGTTTCAAAATAATCGCAGGTTCTCATTTCCATTGGTTTAGCGATCAATTGTGCAATATTGTTTGGTCGATGTTTTGTAGTGTTTTTTACTATCAAATGTTTACAAAAAATAATTAAAAATGTTCAATCGTCACTGGATAGTCCTCAACTCATTAAAAGTCTTGAAAAATCAAAATATGTTCAACTTGACTGTTCTTTAAAAGTATACTTAAAAATGACAAAAATCTAAAAACTTCGTCTCGTACCTACTGAATAAAATTATATTGTCGAAAACTGTGGTTTTTGGTAAACGCACTTATAGTGTTTGAGAGAGAGAGATGAAGTCTCCACACGTTATTAACTCTTTTGTTTTGTTTCCTCGCAGATAACCGTAAATGTGATGAGTCGACCGAGTTCACGTGTCTGGCGAACAAGGCGTGGAACAGGGCACAGTGCATACCGAAAAAGTGGCTGTGCGACGGCGATCCTGACTGCGTTGACGGGGCGGACGAGAACGCAGCGGTGCTCAACTGCACTACGGTAGCAAACTGCAGCGCGGATCAATTCACTTGCGGCAACGGGCGGTGCATCAACCGTGGCTGGGTGTGCGACCACGACAACGACTGCGGCGACGGCACGGACGAAGGCAAGGACTGCCATGCGCAGTACAAGACTTGCTCACCTCGCGAGTTCTCTTGCCAAAACTTCAAGTGTATCCGGAACACGTATCGGTGTGATGGTGAGGACGACTGCGGCGACAACTCGGACGAATACGGATGTCCGGCGGGTGGCCGGAACGGAACGGCGGCTGCGTGTGGCGCTGACCACTTCCGATGTACCAGCGGGCAGTGTATCAACGCCACGTTGGTATGCAACAAGGTGTCAGACTGCGCGGACGACAGTGATGAGCCGGCCCACTGCAATGTGGACGAGTGCGCTAAGGTCGAGCTCAACCAGTGCGCCCATCGGTGTGTCGACACCCCTACCGGGTTCACATGCGAATGCAATGAGGGATACAAGTCAGTCTAATTTACCATACTTTACCATTTTTATCCATGTACCCATTTCCGATGAACATCTACTAGTTGCCTATAATTCCTGTCCACCATTTTTAGGGCACATAATTTTTATTGTGGCCCATATTTTTTGATCGTACAAACGAATTGCGGCCGTTCAAAGTGAAACTCTTTACAGAATGAATAAAAAAAAATGTGACTGTTACACTCCGGTCGGGCAAACCATCTTTTTGTATCTTTTTTTATATACAAAACAAACCATACAAATGTGTGTGTTGTGACGGTTTCTCTTTTTGTAACCCCTATAAAGAATTTTCACTTCATCTACGTGTACTCGCAAAGCCCACCTTTTTTTATTAAGGGAGTGTACCTACATATTATTTCAAAATATAAAAATGAATAATATATACTATGATTTATGACATATTAACTTCATTTTTCTTCCCCTATTTAACACAGACTGTAGCATCGTATGTTAAAAATATTATTTTGCCATTATCATTTAAATTGTTGTCATTGTTTTTTTTAATATAAATTTGAATTTTTTAATTTTTAACTCATTAATAAATAGTTAACGATTGTATAATATTATAAGCAGCCTAAAATGGTAAATATTAATCGGCACACAACTAAATAAGTACAAAAACCCGGGCCACACATTCGGATTATTTCTTTTTTTATAGTTAAATTTAAGACTGTTATGAAGCATACACAGCTAACTGACCGAAATACTTATCTTTTGCTTGCTATTTTTCCTTAGTAATGCTTCATAACTGACGCATACAAACAGATTTTCAGTGTATGATGTGTTTGTTTTTCTTTAGACTCATGGAAGATGGTAAAGCGTGTGATGATATTAACGAGTGTGTGGAAGTGCCTGGAGCATGTTCACAGTATTGTCTAAACACTCCAGGATCATTTTACTGTAAATGCGACGAAACCTATTACGACCGGACGTCCGACGAACGGACATGTAAGCGACGTGACAGGAACAAACCTTGGCTGATATTCACCAACAAATATTACGTGCGGAACATGTCGCTGGACGCGTCCGAGTACTCGCTTAACCATCAGGACTTACTGAACGTGGTTGCGTTGGATTTCGATTATGCGGAAGAAAAATTGTACTTCTGCGACGTGAGCGCGAAAACCATTTACCGGACTAAAGTGGGGAGCACGGAACGCGAGAAAATCATCAGGCATGACAGTCATGGTCTGGAAGGTATCGCCGTGGACTGGGTCGGTAGGAAGCTGTACTGGTTGGACCGACACAGCAAACATCTAGAGGTGGCCGAGCTGAACGGCACCAACAGAAGAACGCTCAAGGCCGGCATTCAAGACCCAAGAGCAATAGCTGTGCACCCAGGAACCGGTTACTTGTACTTCACAAGTTGGCATCTTCAGGTACGCTATAAACATTACGTTTTTCTTCACATGATATTCAGTATATTTAAATATTACACTGGGTTTTTCGTTAAACTGCTTTTGCTAATTTCCTTAACGATTTTCATAATTTCATAATAAAGTTCTTATATAATATTTATTTTTAACACAAGACTTTGAATTTTTAAAAAACAAAATATTTTGTACATTTATTATTTATTATATGTTTAAAACAGTTGTAAATTTATATTTTGTATAATGGGAAGGAATGAATCAATGCGTATAGTTTTTCTGGTCAAGCATTTGTTGGATGAACTTATAAATATTTTAAATATTCGCATTGTATTTGCAGGCTTATATTGGAAAAATCGGCATGGATGGGAGCAATTTTACTCAAATATTGACACACGAAAACGACATCGCTTGGCCGAACGCCTTAACCATCGATTACTTCACAGAGCGCATTTATTGGGCTGACGCTCATTTAGACTACATAGCTTCAGCTGATCTGGAAGGCAGACACAAACACATTGTACTCTCAGGTGAACGCGTGCCACACGTATTTGCACTCACATTGTTCGACGACGAGTTGTTCTGGACAGATTGGAACTTGAAAGCGATCGTCAAGTCGAATAAGTTTACAGGTGGGAAATATACTAATAACCTATGCTCATCCTGTTTTAGTGTATCTATTAAAAGATACTTAAAGCCTATAATTAACTCTGAAAATTACTTCAAATATTTCTTAACAATATTTTAGTATTAGGTACATTTTACTTGGCCTGTCTAGATTGTATTTGATCATTGCGTATATTTTCAAAGTATTCTTAACAACATTAGTGGAGTCAATGTATTTGATATCGTAACTAACATAATATTGAAAACTCGTTTTTCCAGGGCACAATTACCGAGTACTCAGGAATACCACACATCGGCCATACGATTTACACGTCTATCACAATTTGAGGCAAATTCCGTTTGCCAATCCGTGTGGCGGCGACAACGGTGGTTGTTCACATTTGTGCCTCTTGCGACCCGTTCCCGGAGTTGATACGTCTCCCGACGGTTATCTAGATGCCAAGAGTCCGGTGGCGTTCACGTGCGCTTGTCCTAACCAGTTTTACCTGAATCCACACGACAACAAGACATGCATATCCAACTGCACTGTGGGCCAGCACGAATGTAAGGAGAACGACCAAAAGTGTATCCCGTGGTTTTGGAAGTACGTTTGAACAGAGAGAGGTTTTCCTCGTTTATACAGTGTTTGTGCTGAAAATCAAAACTAATATTTATATAAATCACGTTTCAGGTGCGACGGTGAGAGAGACTGCGCCGACGGAACGGACGAGATCCAAAGCCAGTGCCCCACGAGATATTGCAGAGGTGGAGCTTTCCAGTGCGCCAACCGGAACTGTACGCCGTCAGCCACGATTTGTGATGGCGTCGACGACTGCGGGGACGGTTCTGACGAGAAAAACTGCGAATTACCGTGCCCGAGCATCGAGTTCAAATGCCGTTCAAACGGAAGATGCATATTGGATTCGTGGAAGTGCGATGGCGAGCCGGACTGTAAAGACGGTAGTGACGAAGACCCTGCGATGTGCCGTAAGTGCTTTTGAAAGTTAATTCAATCATACAGATTTTTACAATATATTTTGTACCATTGGCGTTTTACAACTAAATGTCTGTGTTAAAAATATAGTTTGATGCATTTATAAATCTTAAATTTTAAATAAGTACTACGTTATCGTGAAAAATCTAATATTTACATAAATATGTTTTTAGGCTGGGTAAAATTTTTCTTTAAAGAATCGTTATGAATCTTGGGTAAGGTGTTTTTCTGACTAAATTTGCCTTACAGTACCTAGCAACTGAAGTATAATATAATTTTCTCACCTGTTTCGAGTTACAGTAAATAGGTGGCTCCTAAAAAGTAGAAACTGATGCATAATATAATTATATTATCTATTTAAGCTCGTTCGTACATTTTTTAACCATATGATTAAATTTTACTTGTTCGATTTTTTTACGTTAGATGAGTAATAGTTAAATTAGAACTCGCCTTTATGAATAAAATTGTTTGAAAGTTGTTACTATAACATAATTAAAAACATATCTATGATTTATATAGAATTTCCATACAGTTTAGAAAATATCAAGTTGCATATTACTTTTCACACTTCGTAATTTGTTTTCCCATTTTCTTTATCTTTGTGATTTCTTTGGTTTTTAATTTCAAAATGGAAATAGAAAATTTTTCTAAAAACTTAAACCTATTAATATACAATTTTGAACAAACTGTTTTAATTTAAAATCACTTAAATTTTAAAGTTTAAATATTTGGAGTAGTGGACCACAACTTCTTCCGCATATCTTTTGCCATATTTTACTCTTTATACCTTAACTTTGAATGTTTAACTTAAAATGTTTTAATATAAAATTTTTTTTTGATGTAACATATAATAATGATGATGCATAAAAAAGTATTTTGCTTCTGGTTGTAACAAATCTAAATGTTTAGGTTGCCACTAAAATAAATTTAAAAAAGGATTTTGAGCTATGCAAAAAATACTAAGATTGCCTTCAATAAAATCTGTTCAACTCATTAAATCATTTTATAGTTGCAAAACTTCTCGGAGTTGACAAATACTTATCAATTTAAGTATTGTATCAAACAATTTCAATGACACATGTGCAGCACAATATTAAATGATCTTCGAATTTTAATTTTGAATTTCGTACGTTGTAGATAATAGACAGTGTGACCCGAAGTCAGAATTCTCGTGTAAGAATGGTCGGTGTATACCGAAGTTGTGGGTTTGTGATTTCGACAACGATTGTGGCGATGACTCTGATGAACCGGCCTACATGTGTCGACAACGGAACTGCACGACTGGATGGCAGAGGTGTCCGGGAAAGACCAATTACCGCTGCATACCAAAATGGTTGTTCTGCGACGGTAAGGATGATTGCCGCGACGGTTCGGATGAGCTGCCGGAGAACTGTCCGAAGTGCCAAGCAGCCACGGACTATCAGTGCAAGAACAACAGGTGCATACCTAAGAGGTGGTTGTGTGACTTCGAGAACGACTGTGGTGACAACTCGGACGAGTCGGAAGACCTGTGCAAAGGACTGTACCGCCAGTGTTCGGAGTCTGAGTTCCAGTGTTCCAACGGCAAATGCATACCAGGCCAGTGGAGGTGTGACCACGATGACGATTGCGGTGATAACTCGGATGAACTCAACTGCGGTGGGTTCCAGTGCAAGAATGGCACGTTCCAGTGCAAGAGTGGCCATTGCATAGCGTCGTACTTCCGGTGCGACGGTGATAGAGACTGTCGGGACTTCAGTGATGAAATTGGTTGCCCTCCCAGGTACCCCGAAGGCCGGTACTGTCCTAAGTCTAAGTTTGAGTGCAAGACCACCAAGCTGTGCGTTTTCAACTCCGAAATCTGTGATGGCGAAGACGACTGCGGCGATGGCTCTGACGAAGCATCTGAACTCTGCTGTGAGTGGTGTTTGACTTTATAATAACAAAATATAATTAGTTCATAAGTACTTATCGATTGTAATGTTAACTATTTATTACAGCCAACATGAGTTGTACACTTGACAACCGTTTCTCTTGCGACAACAAACACTGCATCCCTATGTACCAGCGTTGTGACGGCGTGGACAATTGTGGAGACGGTTCTGACGAAAACGACCTGAGCGTTTGTGGTATGATGCACAATATCAGACAGTGTGATCATTACACAGAATTCACGTGTGCTAATCGCGAATGTGTCAACAAGTCAAAACTATGCAATCTCCAGTACGACTGCGAAGATCTGTCCGACGAAAAAGGATGCCGTAAGTCAATACATGCAATAAGATTGTTTTACCTGGTTTTGTGACACCTTTGGCGTTTTGTTGTTTCAGACTATTCTGGTACGTGCTTAGAATCCACAAAAGGTGGTTGTGAACACTACTGTTTGAACGTGACTTCAGGAAAAGGATTCAGCTGTGCTTGTTATGCTGGGTACCAGATCGGAGAGAACAGCAAACAATGCGAAGGTAAGGTCAAATGACAATAATGTATCGTAAAAAATCTTTAAATATATAAATGTTATACAAATTTCTCAAATATGTTGTAGATTTGGACGAATGTAAGTTGGGACTTCACCATTGTTCCCAAGACTGTACTAATATAAACGGCTCGTTTATTTGTTCATGTCGCGAGGGTTTTGTGTTGAGCGATTTATTTAGCGGTGTATGTAAGGCTGTTGATCCAAAGTTGACCATAGTATATACCAATGGTCCTGAATTACGTGGATACGAATCAAATGAGAGAAAACACTTGTCGATCCTCAGCAACGAAAAACGTATACGAGCTATTGATTTTGATCCGAAATCCGAAATACTTTATTGGGCTGATTCGTACGACCAGTCGATAAAACGTTCATACATGGTGGACGCCAAGAGCGGACAAGTCAAAGTGGGATACCCACAAGATCTGGATATCAAAGGACCGTTTAAGCCTGTGGCAGTCGCCATAGACTGGATGGGTGACAATCTCTATTGGGCTGAAGTCGACCTATCGAAAGAGGATAAGCCAGCAGGTCGAATAATGGTCGCCAAACAAGACGGAAGATACAGAAGATCGGTTGTTAGCAGTGGTATGTATATATATATATATATCAACAAATAAAGCTATGTAAATAAAATTTGGTTGCATTGTGTTATTAAACACCTGTTTGCCTTCTTTAGAATTGGACACTCCTTCCTCTCTGGTTTTGGATCCCGATATGGGTAAAATGTTCTGGGCGGACGTTGGTGAAACCCCAAAAATTGAAACGTCTTGGATGGATGGATCTAGAAAAATGTCATTAGTAACGACTAGACTGCACTACCCCACAGGATTGACCGTCGATACAGCTATGGACCATTCTTTGTATTGGGTGGATACCAAGCTCAATGTCATCGAGTCAATTAAATACGACCAAACGAACAGAGTTGTAGTTATACGTGGAGGTGAGTTGTCGACTGTCGATATTGTCGTAAACTCGTAACTCGTTAAGGAATTTCTTAGTTATTTATTATATTTATCGTTTTGTGTACAGAACATCTGCATCACCCTATATCGCTGGATCTGTTCGAAAATCAACTCTACTGGTTATCTAGGGAAACCGGTGAATTAATTAAGCAAGATAAGTTCGGTCGTGGTGTTCCAGTCACCATTGCTAAGGACTTGGTGAATCCGACTGGTGTCAAAGGTTAGTTACTCTCAAAAATCATGATTTTTTCTTTAAACAAATTACTCTATAAAATTATTAATTTGCTATAGTTTACCATCGGCAAAGATATAATTATACAATGCCGAATATGTGTCAATCGGCCGGATGTTCTCATCTTTGTTTATTAGTACCCGCGGGTGTATATTGCGCATGCCCAGACCATACTCATGTACAGCAAGGTGTCAGCGAAAAAATTTGCGACGCCGGTAATTATAATTTTATATGTTATAAACTTATATATTTACACGAATGTGAAATACACGGTAGATTGAAAAATAAACTTATGCTTTATCAATTACAGCCGAAGAACCGCCGAAACCAGCACCGCGAATTTGTCGCTGTCAAAACGGTGGTGTTTGCACAGAAGATTCACCGGATGGCGAACTCAATTGCTTGTGTCAACCTGACTTTAGCGGTCGCGTATGTGACATCACTTCTAAACGGATCAGGCGACAGGGTATTTTCAGTTCCATGCTTATCATTCCATTGACTGGGCTATTGTTACTATTAGTCGCTGGTGCGATTTTTATTTTCATTCGCAAGAGACCATTGTATGTATTATTTTTATGAATAATTTCCATAAACAATTATTTATGTTAATTTGTTCGTTACAGTGGTAAAGGAGCAGTACTTGGTAGCTTGACCAACTCTCAGAGCGTGTCATTCAGACAAGGGACGAATGTCGAGTTCGGTCCCAACGCATTCAACAACGGTCCAGGAGGAGGGGTAAATAATAAAACAGAGATGAGGTAAAATTGTCTTTCGATTTTAACGTTGCTGTTATGTGTTAACAGGAGCCATTGGACGTGGAGTACAATATGACAGACATAAGTGGCAAAAACCGTGACTTCAGCAACCCGATGTACGATGCTCTCGGCAACATGGAATCTGACGCCGGTAGTGGTATATACGAGGTGCCTCTGGATGTTACCAAGACCAAGGGTCTAGTACAAGAGCCTGCTTCAGCCATACTAGCACCGTCCAGTATTATACAGAAAGCGTCGCCACAAATACAGAGGAGACATAGAGAATTAGAACCGGCCACAACAGACACGGGAAAAGATACCCAGATGTTAGTTGAAGAGACCGACGACTAAAAATACAATATTATTTTACGAACGCAATATAATTTCTTCCCCCCTCCCACCCCCCTGATGGAAGAACCTATCTGGTGCGTGTTTTAATTTATTCAACTTTGAATCCCCTAAAATGATACGAGAGTTAAAAGTATTGTTTTGATAAGTTTATATTATTATTATTATTATTATTATTATTATTATATTTTTTTTTTTGTATAATATTTTCATGTTTGCCAGTGTTTAACATCGTCTTTGTTTTACTTCTAGTTTTTGTTTTACTAGTAGCGACTGACCAATACCATGGTGTAAGTGTATAATAATAATAAAAAAAAACATAAGCATTATTTTTGTTTACACCATGACCAAAACGCGTTAATCGTTTGAACTTGTGATATCGATTATATATCATACTTTAAAACATAATATTTTTGTTAAGTGTATTATAATATTTAAATTACTATATATTTTTGTTTATGTACATTTTTTTTTATTACTACTAGTGACAACATGTGTAATTTAACAGCAAAATTAAGACAATAAAATTTTATGAAATTTGTTGATACCTATAATGGTTCTTTATTAAGAGAAAAAAATAATACTAAACATTATAAAACAAATAAAATCTTCACGAAGGGTGGTAATGGATATACAATAATAATATTATGGTAACAATACAAAATTAAAATTAATAAAAATACGCATCAATCGACCTCCAATTTTCTGAATGATCCGGTTAGTTCTTTTTGCATATCGTCGAATTCGCTAATTATTTTTCCTTTTCCGTTGACGTTGATTTTCATGTCGTCAAGAGCCATTAACATTTCACGTTTGGCGCGGAGTTTCTTTTTCAGCTCGACTGTGATAAAAAAATTACAAAACGCATCAGTGATTGCATGAAAGTTATCGACGTACAATTATACAGTATATAGTACTATCATTATTGTACTTTTAATCGAACTGTGATCTGAATGGATTTAACAGACACATTATAAATTAAAATGCCGAGTAAAATATATTAAATCGAGATAATAAAAATCTAAAACTCTTCTATCGTCTTTATGTAGATTCGTTTGTGGAAAACGTTACACACCTATCATCGTCGCCAAAGGTATTTCACCGCCGTACTCCTTCGGTAGGTATTTGGGATCGATGAACTTCTGTATGTCTTTTTGACCGCTGAAGAACTGAAAATAACGCAACAAACGCACGATTAATAAAAGTCCCGCCAACAGGAACTTAATACTGTGGGTTGGGGGAAAGTAACATGGTGGTTACATTGAGTTTATTACAAAAGAAACATGGACAATAATATACATATTTTTTTAATTTTTCTAACTACATTTTAGTTTTCTATATACTCAATATACCTATAATAATTTATAACGAAAGGTAGTTATATTTTTCTTGGTTTCGCGTTATTTTGTAAATACATAATATATAGTTTATACATTTTTCATATTGCAAAGGATGGGGTTGAACCCCTCATCCATCCATCCACCCCGTGTTAACTGCCCTTATTAATAATTCTATCGATTGCAGATTTCAATTAATATCGAATATACGCATAGGCATATTCGTAATAAACAAAGGTAGGTGTACCTTAACTCGGCTCTTGAGCTTGGAGTTTAAAAACGAAACTGTGGCCGTGAAAAACTTGTCCGCGAAATTTGGAACGTTTATGAAGTACGTGGACTTGTGTCTCATCGGCGTCGAACTCTGCATGAACAAAAAAAAGAGATACGAGTTAGACGAGTCAGGTAAGTCTTATTCACCGCTTTTATTGGGCAATGTAAAAAATAAAAAAACTCCGTACTTGCAAACACCGTATGATGCGTTTTAAGTCGGAGAACGACCACAGCGTCATGTGTCCCATCAGCAATCCGGACTCGTCGTTGACATAACTGTACCCTGTAAGAGAAAATTATTTGTATTAATAGCTTATTATTAATTATTACAAAAGGCCGGCGGTGGCATCCTCGCGGATATATAATGCTCATATTTTATGTACCGACCTTTGATCTGATTTTCGGGGTCGTCCATAAGGCTCTCGCCGATTAGAGCATGCACACGGGCCATGTCCGCTGATGTGTACTTGTACGGGTCGAAACGTCCGGCGCACGAGAACATTACGCACCTACCGAATTCATCTCGGCCTGGCAACGGAACTAGGTATCTGTCGATAATAAAACATGATATGCGTTTAATTTATGTCAATGCATTACATCCTTATTGCATTGAAGTTGTTCCTGTATGATATCTTTAAGTTCAATTTCTTTTTTTTTGTTATAATTTTTAATTTTCAAAAACAATTAGATACACAAATAATTCATGTCTTTAGAAAAATGTATTAATTATTTTACCATGTCTTTTTTAAATTTCAAATTAAAGTTATTTATTGTGTCCTAAGTAAAGTAATATTTATAAGATCTTTGGGTCACTCACCCGCTGTCCAGTATGTCGGATATGACCGGATCGTCGACGTCCAGTTTGGAGAACCACTGTGGGTACAATTGTCTGATGACTAGGTACCGTTCCAGCATGTCTTGAGCCATGGGAACGCTGAATTTCTTAGTTCTTAAAAATCTCAACAGGAATGGTGCGTCTGGAATACGACAAAAACAAAGCAATTAATAACGGCAATCCATTAAGGTGTTTTTTCAAATACCCTTTATACATTGCTACTAATAATATCTTTATACAATAATTAATAACTTATTATGTATAAACTAATACCTCTGGTTGCGTTTGCTGAAATTCTAATTAAAACAATGTCAAGGGAAATTTATTTTTAAATTATGATTGTTGATAGTGAATCAATCGAGGTTTTCATTTTTATTTAGTTTTATGATTTTATCTATATTTTTTGACGAACACATAGCTCCCCAAAATTTGCATAAATTATTCCTTAAGCGGCCCCCAAAAATATTAATTTTCCCCTCACGCTGTGTTCAGTTGCCATTGTTACCTGTGCGGCAGTTGACGATGTCCGGGTGTTTCCTGATCCAGTTTCGCATTGCTCTCAGTGAGTGTGTCCTGATGATGTCATCCTCCCTCAATTCCTGTTTGGCCACCAGTCGCAGGCCGTCAGCCAGGGGACACTCTTCTACGGTGTTATCGTCGCTATCGTAGCCCACACCCATCGCGATATGTTTGTGGGTTTATCCTGCGTCCGAAAGACTGTACTTATCGGAAATGGCCGCGGCGCTCGTCCTGATAGGTGTCTATTATTATAGACCTAAAATGAATTAAAAATATCAGCAATTACAAAAAAAACTCATTAATTATTGAAATATTAAAATATTAGAACAAAATGAATAGAAGAAAATGTACAAAATGCATTTAGAAAAGTATTTATTGACATTACAACTAAACTATTTGAAATTGTATTGCTTGAAATAATATTCTAAACACCGATCTCAATGCAAACGGAAATAATTGTACCTATTGAAAACGCTCAATTTATTATGTTTACGGAGCGGTGTAATGTGTAATACGTAGGTATGTACCTATAATGTAGTGTAATTCGTGGCCCATTTGTATTCTAATAATTAGAATTTCAAGTTCCCACCTAAAACATATGTTCGCTAACTAGCAACTATACAACTTATATATCTACTGTTATAGAGTACTCGTATATTATTCCACCGAGGACTGAGTAAACGCGAATTACAATAAATTATGTAAACTCCGCAACGCATAATATTATACGAGAAAAATATAGCTGGTAGTAGCAGCTACCATATATTATATTACATAATATTATATGGAAATGGTTATTACTCGTTCAAGCGGGTCTACTGGTGACGATTTTTGTAGCATTCAAATAGAATATTATAACACTCTGTCACCAGACCACCCAGTATCATACCGCTCCATAACTACCGAATAGGATTTTCAAACGACGTGTGTTGCCGGTCACAATAATATTATACACCCAAATCATCGAACTTTTTTTTTTTTCGCTTCGAAAACACACTCGCACGCATCACTAATAGACGCAGGTCCATCGCAAATCGCGCACCCCAACGGACTTTTCGGTGTATTCATACTTGGCTGTTGAGCTGTAAAAGAGTTTTGCGCACAAGACTTCTCGCTACGGGCGCGCGATGACGAGACGTTGTGCCAAACCGAATTCAAAACACGACGGACGTAATCATATCATTTTAACGTACGTCCAGTACGTCGCGTTGGCTCTGGTCCGAGTCGCTATAATATAATAGACATATATGCTCGTGTATATTATAATGTGCGAGTGTGCAGCGCATACCCGTCTACACACCATTATGCACAGAATTCAACGCATGCGTATATCTGTAGACAGTCGACGCCGCGATTCGCTTCCTGGTCCGGAAGGATTAACCCATCGCGGTTGCGCAACACGCACTACCGGTTTCGACCACAGCTGCACCGGTGACCGCGTAATCGTTTTATTCGTTTACGACGACGGTAAAAACGCGATCAACGGCTGCGGTAATAATAATATTATCTCCGACAACGTCGTCGTGTGCATAATATACACATATTATATATATAGGTGACGTGTTATTTCGCGGATATAAATCGTAATATATAACGGTTATTAAGAGTCGGTCGTAACCGATCTCTTTTGAAAAAAAAGTCAACTTTCATTAACGATACATCGTAGAACAAAATATATGGGTGAATTCCGAACACGTATAATATGTATTATATTTTATACACAGCAATACGTGTGTATGTCAGCATGGAACGGTGCTAATAATATTATGTTATGTATAATACGCGAGGTGTGTGTGTGTGTGTGTGTGTGTGACAGCGTGTCTGTCGTTTGTATAAAAAAAACCAAAATTTCTATAACCATGCGCCTGACTATATCGGCGTTTTCATCAAAATATTCCGATTAGGATCGTGCAATTGAAAATCTAGAAGGTACATCCAATAACCCGGACGATTTGGAAGACATTTTGATTTGACTGTTGTATGTTTTCTGTATTTTACTCTGAACCCCATAATATAGGCGATTTTTTTTCTCTCCATTAGGTAACTCTCGTCTTCTATACCGACAATTTAAAGATCCATTTCGTATAACATAATATTTACTATACGCACCCTCGTAGACTATGGTCTACAATGGCATACTACACATAAAAAGGTACCTACTCAATTTGTTTCGTTAACGAACGTGACATTGCGCATTCGTTGCCCGTCTGACGACCTGTCACAGAATTCGAGATGTGAGACCTTCGTCGCCTTCCTGTGTTTATTGTCGCTCTACAATAAACCGCGGTCGCGATTAGCTGTGCAATCGTCCTTTTCGTCCAACAATATTATGATATCATTTAAACGTAAATTTGTAGTCCACGGGTCACAATAGTATATTTCACGGTCGTTTTCAATAATTTAGTCTTTCGGCCGACAATAATGCCATAGCCCTCGATATAATGCAATAAAGTAGGTAACAAGTATTAAACTATTATGCTGCGTTTACGTTTACCCGAAGATGGATGAAAAAACTAAACTAAGTTAAGTTAAGTTAGTTTAACACAACTTTTTTAAATCGACTGAAAAAAAAATTAAGTCATTCAAACTAGTTGATTTTTCAGTTAGTCAGAAAATTAACCAACTAGGTGCAGTTAACTAGCTAATGAGTATTCTTGACGTGTCTTATATTTTAACATTATTTACACTGTTCCGTGTTGTATCGTGGCGAGGTCGAGTCGTTCGTTTCCGGGACGGCGTGATTGACAAAAGAGGCGATCGTCGACAATCGACGGCGGAAAATCTCCAACCGTATATTGGAAAGCGCGAAACGGAAAACCTCCTCCAAGACTTCGGATGGCGGTCGTTGCGGGTTACGTGTCACACAGCGGGTACCATTATTGTAGTTGAAAAAATATAATCGTTACATCACCGTCAGCGTACTTTCACCAGACCCGAGACGACAATAATGTAACAATAATAATATTATGTAGGTACATACCGATAAAACGTTCTTGTCGGTGCGCCCAAAGCGAATGAAAAGAAAAAAACCGGAAACGCTCCATATATGTACATAACAATATAATACGACAAATAGGTACAAGTATTGAGTTTTGGAAAAACATGGGGGGCTTGGTGGGACTGGAGCCCCCAGAGCCCACTCACATTTCTTTGGGTAACTGTGTATAAATAGGTAGGTAGGTACATGGTTAACTTTGTTTTTGCTATACAAATTTAAAAATACCTACCAATAATATGTTTGACTTACACCAACACGAAAAATATTTAATAACGTTTATTATTATGTAAGAGTGGCTCTGTCCCCATACCTTAATTCGCTGTCGAAAAATGACTGGACTCCATCTCCACATCTCCCGAACTTAGAAGTCTATAATATGTATTATGCGTATTACAGGTGTGACGCGTAGCCAACTGTTTTTCTATACGAAGTAAATTTTAGATTTGTGATCTCATATGGTGTTTGGGAGGGGGAGACGTAAGAATGTAGGAGACTACATATTTTAATTCCAAACAAGTGTTTTTTATTCATATTTAGCCATTTCAAAGACTTTTACGGAGGTTAGTAAATCTTCACTCCAACTAACCGATTTGCTTTCAAAAATAGTATCCGACTACCAACAAACTTTACCAAACATATATGATATATATCGTACATATTACTTTATAATTATATCGCGTATGTATTGGATTTTCCGATGCACAAATCGGGATAGTCGACGGTAGACGAACAATCGGAAAGTACCTAATGTAATAATAATAATAAATTATTGTACGCGGAGTACAATCTTTCACCGGATCACGTCCAGAAATGTTTTTTTTTTCCACCGGCACATTCGCGTTGGGGACGAGTGCAGGAAAAGCAAATACGCATGCGTACCTACCTACCTACGTGGTTTTATTACACATTCGATTTATGGGCGGTAAAAAATACGTCGAAACGAAAGCGACGGTGAACTCTGGAAAGATTGCATAACCGCACACGTAAACCGGTTGTTCCGGGCCGTATACCGGTGGGCGGCGGCGGCGGCACCGGACGCGTCGGAACGCCGAAAACGGACACGCGCGTAATTCGTCGTCGTGTGACGCAATAATATTGTCTATGCGATAATAACGATAATAATAGTAATAGTGGAGAGTAAAAAAGCGGTCCGGTGTTGTAATAGATTGTACGATCGTCAATGACCAGCGATTGTCGCCATCGTCGTCACTACAGCCTGCTGGCAGGGTGAAATGATTGTATCGATATTCGTAAACATTTCAGCCGATTCGCCAACAGTCGGACGGGGAAGTACCAGGAAGACTAATAAGGGCGCTGCAACATGGAAACGATCGATTTCGTTGTCCCGAGAAACGTTTCAACATGTCGTAAGCCGCTTGTACCAAAGCACAAGTAAGGGAGGTTTTGTCCTACTCAGGGGAGATCTTGTCTGCCTATATGCCCCCGTGAACAAAAATGGAGGATTTTCGTCCGAGGATGTTATGTCCTAGATCCACAAATTCGTGTGTGCGGTAACGATCGATTCGGCGTTTCTGTGTCATAACAATAATATTATATCTGTTTGTCGTTTTTCGAATCGTTCAAAAACCACTACTCTAACGATAATCGATACCAATCGTATCTATATAATTTATAGCACACGGTTTGTAAGTTAATCGAATTTCTCGAGCTCATCCCGATGGATGAATATGCGTATTTAATGAGAGCCAATGACAATAATTACCGCAGCCTGTCTGCGTAATTTCCCAATCAGATTTTCGCAATTTTTTCCGTCGCATCCCAACACCCGAGATAAGCGCACGAAATCAACGGTTCTCGCCAATCAATCACATCGAATCGCGGACATCCCGCTCGGTCGTCAAACACAATATGTCACCCGAAGTTTCACAACATCTTTTTACCTCCATCACTTGTTATCTCCGATGATATTATTTTGGTATATCATATACACTGTTGTGCTTGCGGTTTGTTTAACGCCACCGTGTCGAAAACTCCGCCATTACCTGCGCGTTCAGAAATAATGACAACAGCGACAGCAACAACCACAAAAACCGAACGAAAGCCACTTTCCTTCCGATAATAATACAACTCTGAGCGTTCGATGTATATTATTTGCATATAATACCGTGTACAAGTAGGTTCGTATGTAATAAATATTATCTTATGATAGTGTATCAGTATATTAAGAAGGATATTATAATTTAACATGTATAGTGAAACCCTATTTATATCTCCGAATAGTATAGGCATTTGGTTGGAAACAAATTACAAACTTTCTACAAACTGAACCCTTTGAAAAATATTAGCGACCGAGAGTGTTCGGTACTTAGAGATCTTACTGTACCTCATACTTATTTTCGCTATGTATTATATATATTATTTAATATATTATTTAGATATATGATGCACACGGCGCACAGTTTAGTCACTTTCTATGAGACTTGTGAGTGTGGGATCTCAAGGCAGTTTCCACGTGAAAAAAGTTTAATGTAATGTACTCTATTATAAGTTATAACTCCTCCCATGCCACTGTCGACATCTAACGTTGATAAACCTAATCATTTCGTCAGTTTTCTAGAGCCGCCGGACTAGACCGTGAGATCAATCTCCCCCTTCCCCTCCCCATCCGAAATAGCATCGTTATACCTGTAGCTGTTACATAATCCCGCACAATTCGTGTTGTTAAAATAATATTATGATGATTATTTTTTCCTGACTTTAATAATTCTAATCGCTCGACCTGTTTAATTTAGGCTTGTAAATAATATGAACGCGCACACGATACTGTAGGTATTATATATTATGAAACAAAACCTCGGTGACCTACGAAATTACCAAACTCGCGTTTTGTCCACTTAAAAACTACAAAGAATACAAATATTTGAATACGAATTGCTTAGAAGAACTGATAAAACTCAGTACACCTGCTAAGCGTGTCAGGAAGTCGGGAGGGTCACATATAGGTATAATAATAAATTATTCTGTACCGATGTCCAAAACAAAAAGTTGCGCTATTGTCACAAAAATGTTTTTATAAATAATTAAGTTCGGGATTCGTAACTAATGACATCGTAATGTATATCATATGCGATACACACACTCTTATAAAAGTTCGAATAAAGGACATAATTTCACGTAATACATAATATTATTTTCATCTCTCTAGCCTCACGTTTTATATGAACCGAGACGATAATTAATATCTAACAATGCCATAAAAACAAACTCTATGACTTTATACAATTATACCTATACACACATAATGATGTAGTATATTGTGCAACCGTATAAGTCGCACCTCAAAATTCCCCTCAACGACGGTAACTTTTTCGTTTTAGCCTCTGTACTCGTTGTGATGACTTGCGCTTATAACTTATATATGTCGACCCTATGTACATAATATTATGTATGAATTGACACGTGAAAGCCTTTTCCTTAGAAATCTTCTGAAAGATTATTGTGGTTTGTGTAAAAACTAAAAATACTTTTGCACGCGGTACATCTCGAAAATTGTTATAGTGTTATCCACGAACGTAAACGACCTTCGGGGCGCGTTTTTCTTTCTCCACACACACTTTTACCTTTGTAAGTCGGCAACGTTCAATTCATAACACAGACACACGACGGCGATAGACGGCGGCCTCCACCTCGTTTTCAAACTCACACCATCCATATACATAATAATATATATATATATATATAATAATAATATAATTTTTTTTTTTACTTCGTCCTATCTTGCGCCCACGTCGAACGACCTAAATTTTATTCGCACAGTCCAATCTCAAATCCGAAGGACGGTATTAAAATAACACAGAACTCTATATACCATGTGCCTGTATACTTGACGACGGTCAGTGAACCTAAATTTATCGCGATCGCATTGATGTTATTAATACCGTCGAAATATAGTAGTTATGTTACAATTTTTCGGCGATCGCGCAAGAACGAAAATGGTAAAACGGAGAGGCGCGTAAGAGATATTTCTCGTCATAGTTGGTTTATTTTTGATTTTGTATTTACCTGCGAGCTCGTAGTGGATGCGGTGACTCCGAACTGGACGGCTGCTGGTCTGGAAGTACTAGAAGACAACGGACGGACCAGGTCGGTCGAGGATCCTCTCTCCCTTTCTCCCGGCGGCGCCCGGTCGTTCCCTCCACACGACGCAGTGTCACAATAACGATATACGTATTATATATATTATCTATATAGGTATACCTACTTACTATAGCACGTACTGTGTATTAATGTATTATATACAATGCCGTTGTTGTTACATGCGAATATCGCACAATAATATTTATTGGTACCTATACGCTGCCACCTGCAGTTGTGTGCTGTAAGACTTACATAGGTGGAGAGTTTAAGAGGGGGGCTATTCCAACACTAGCCGTTAAAATATTTTAGGTACGATTCAGAGTTTTGTAATAATATTTATAATATGCATTCATAATCACCATTGTTGTTATTAGTTTGTAAAACTATGTATCATATTATCATTTAATGGATTATTGATGTATTATTGTAATTATATTATTATGTGAGTACATATAGATACAGGTTGATTTCCTAATCACGCCCGCTCCTTTTTGTCCATTTTTCCTGCAATTATTCGTCTATTTAAATTCTGATTTTTGGAATTTTCCGGTATACTCAAAACCATAAATTTAAACACTTAGATTTTTGTACCATATCCGCAATATATTCTGTGGTGAATGGTGATACAAACTTTTGTTTTTCAAATGAAATACTCCCATTTTACAGCAAATTGTAAAGAAAATAATATTTTCAAAATATTGAAAATAAAATTTAAACTCGTTGTTTCTGGGATATTAAAATGTTTGTACTGAGATCTAAGGATACTTACTGGGACACCCCACTGGGTGAGCTTCTTATACGCCTAATCATCCCGTTTAATGTTTATCATCAGTTAATGTTCAACAGAATTGTCAGATAATTGTGTGTAGCTACCATAGTAGGTACCTACTGTATAGGGCTGCCACAATAATAGATAGGAAATGTGGGGAAAAGCACTCCGATTTATAATTTCACTGTAAATCTTATTAGACACGAGCCTCTAGGGTTCTCGGAATTCATATATAATATATATGTATGTGTATTGCGTTTACCTGTGTTATATCTTCGTTGGGTGGTTAGGTTTGTAATCAACCTAACACTTCTATACTTATTGGGAGGAGCAAAATGCATGTGGCTATTAAACCCCTTTAACCTAAACTATAAGTAAGTACATCCTTAATAGATAATATAATAACTTTTCAAAATTTCTCATGAATACAAACTCAAACAAAAATGTTGTTCTTATTATATGGTATATATGTCTTAAGCATATGGTCAAAGAATTCAATTTCTATATGATTTCACTATTCGCCTAGACATTTAGTTGAAATCCTATTTAAACTGTAAAGTCAATAAAAATAAAACATTTTGTTTGAAAGTTCAACTATATTTTCTAATAATTATTTATTGCTAATTTACATAAAAAAACTATGTATTATTTATTAATATGTAAAACACGTAGGTATACAAAATGTGTTTAATTTTGTGTCCATCGGCACTATTGGTTTAAAACTTAAATTACAAATATACATCGGTAATTAGACAATATTTTTTTATAAAACATCTCATGTTAATACCGGCAAAATCATAATAATTATTTTATATTGCGAATTACTTATAAATTTGAAACAATAGTGCCGATGGACACGAAATTATACACATTTTATTGTGCTTATTTGTTGATTTCCGTTTCTACAGCAATAAACAAAGAGTTACGGTACCATACATAATATGACGTATATAATAAAATGTTCGAAAGTCGTACATGTATTATAACATCGGGTGCCGTAAAAACGACTTGTTATAAAATAAAAAATTTATCATTTCGTTTGAATGTACAGAGAGCAGAAGGTAACAAATGTTGAATTCAGAGACGGATCGAGAATAATTTATTTAAGCGCCGTGTTTAATATTACTATAATAGTACTGTGATATGTTAAATAATTTCAAAATTATACACAATAAATGCGTGCGGACAAAATCAAAACGACCAACGCGGTTGATAAAAAAGTTTAATACGAATAATGGCGAATAAGATGTCCCAAACCACGGTTTACAAAATTTAAAAACAATTATTTAATACCTATACGGCTATATACCAACATAATATTTATCGGGATGCGCGCAATATGGACGCCCGAAGGAACCGGCCAAGGCCGATGACATCGTCTCTTTATAGAGTTAGTCGTTTGTACATAGTAATAACAATAATTATTATAATATTATGTTGTTGTTACCTACTTATTATTGTTATTAATTTTTATTATCATTTTTCATAAACCAATTAGATTTTCGACTCCTTGTCTACTGGACTGTTATAACCGTGAGTTTGAAAACGGTACGAAACTTACATTCGTTTACATTTTTAAATAATTATTTACAAGATTATTACGTATATCTATGTTGCGTATACCATAATGTTATATAGGCATTGTTAATTGTTATATTATGCAGATCTATTTGACTACTTGCACTTATACCGTACATCGTATAAAAACTATGTGCGTGACATCGTTAAACCTAAAACTGTGCAAACAAAAAAAAAACAAAATTGGAAACATGTTTCACTGTTAACGAAAAAACAAAAACAGCAGAGTTTTCAAGACTACGTTATCGACAATTTCGTTAAAACTGTGATTATTTAAGACTATTAATATTATTCTGTTTCGGCTAAATTAATATACATATAATAGATAAATGCACCGAGTTAATTGATATTATATTATACTGTATTGTATTCGACCGAATTCATCGTCGACTTCAGTACTAAAACACATACCAGATATCTATAGTCTTATGTATAAAATGTTGATGTTATATGAAATATCACAATAACAATATTGTTTCTGGCTTTGTGTCAGGGTGTCACTTTTGGGGGTGTTGATAGTAACAGTATTTACCTTTTTATATTTTTATATGAGCTGGTAAAAATGTTGATGTTTGCTGAATGAAGTTGTGGCTCATTACATTAGTAAACCGTTGTCACTTGTAGGAAGAATATTATGAAAGCGACTCAACAGTAGCTGATTGGAATGTTTATATTTGTTTCCATCATGATTCTAGTATACGTCCTTTAAGAGCTTAGAAAAAATTGCTTATTTTTTTATTATAACAGCTGGGATTTTCACGACCCTGTATTATATATTATGTTGTACTCGTGTATCGTGTTATTCCTGTAAGATATGTTATTGTACTAAAAAAGCACCAGCTCTGGCGGCCTTATAAATAAAATGTTCGTATTATAATTTATAACTGTTGATCAGTTATATTATAACTAATGAGAAGGCGTAATCGAAATAACAAATAGTTTTGTTTTTTAAAAGCCACTGAAGCTAAAAAGAATCAGGATACCCCAAAAACACCTGTACGTCAAAAATATCGTTTCCGATTTCAGTTTCGGTTCTATTTATATTTCCATGTCTGCAGCAGATAGCTACACAGACACTTTGATGCATAACATATATATTGTGGACGGTATGGTAACACATTTCAAATTACATTTTATTGCAGTGTTGTAACACTGTACAGCAGTACAACTGCGGACTGTAACTCGTGCTTCTTTTTACGTCTACAAATGATAATTAATAATTATGATAGTTATTATATACCTATTTATTATAAACCGTGTAAACAATCAATATATTCGTATGCGCGCGAATTAAAGCAAATTAAAAAATATGCTGGGTGACGCAATCACTGCAGCACCGGTCGATTATACGCATTTATGTATACATAATTTTATTAGAAACGGTAGTCGGCGCAAAACAATCGCCTCTCGAGTGGAGTAATATATACCTATACAGGTAATACGTACATATTATAGTCGATGCATAATATCGTAATAGTTGGACGTCATATGTATAGAAAGGCGACGCGATTCCGGTACAAGATTTGGTGGTTCTACACGGTGTGATAAAAAAAAAAAATCACATTTTATTATTCTCAACAACGGAAACCGTAGTATATATTAATACGAATATTGCAGTATTTTTACCGTCTGCCTTTATATTGTATTCATAATAATATTATGCAGGGGAACGGCGCACTGACTGTCACGACGCGTTACATGAACACCATAATATTGTATATAGGTACTATTACTTCAGGATGAATTTTTCCGCGATTTATTTTCAATGATTTTATATCGACCTCGGGCGTCTTACGAATTTATATACATTTGACTTCGGTAGACATTATTTTGATTTTTTTTTAACAATTTCAATACGATTATGTGGCTTATTATTAGTTAGAAATACAGAAAACATATATTTTCATAATAATCCGGATGAGTAATGATATAAATATCACCATATATAAATGACTACTACGAATTTCACATTCATGCAAAGTTGGACCATCCGAACACCAACTACAATTTTTCATAAATTCATGCCATTATTTTGCAAGTTATATATTGTCACATAGACATTACATATTTGTACATTATTTGTAAAATTTCTGTTTTTTTTTTAAACATTTCGTAAATGTTGTCAATTTCCCACATAATGAAAATTAGTGGTTTAGCAGTATTATAAATTTGTAGTTAGATAATAGTGCTCGTGAAAATTGTTAAGTATGTATAAGTATATAGCATGAAACTTGAAAGTATCAGTTAAGTATAAATAACTTGACTTATAATTTATCTTATCTGTTTCTGTTTGACAGCCAACCTTAATGATCTTGGATTATACTCGGCTATTATGTTCCAACAATTATTTGACAAAATATATTTACGAATTTTCAACAGTATCAATACTTACTTAAGACCAAATCGGGGTAGTTTTAGTTTTGAAAATTTGAGACACCATTGCACAAGGCAAAGTTATTTTACTTTTCATATTAAGAATATATTTAATATTATTGTGATTTCGTTTCACGAATTTTTATAATATGTAATTTATATACGATAATATTCCTGCACTGAAGCTATTGTTATATCATTTTCAGCGTATCCACTGTGTAGGCAGATGTTTATATGGATTTCGATTCCGAATATAGGACGTACTGGACGATGTGTAGACGTGTTGTAAATATCGGACTTTCGTTGATGGTCGCTAGATTTCGAACGAACCTGCAAGTAGTAAACTCGTATAAATTATCTACTAATTACCTAGCATAAAGTGTAAATTATGCTATATTACCTATACAATAATATTATAATTATTCTAAAAAATCGATCATGACCCACAACGGCTACAAAATATAAATGTCTAGCTTGTGTCTATGTGATATACATGGGTACCGCTGTTATATTACGACCATCATTGGTCGTACTCTCCGTGTCCTATAACTTGTCCTTCCGATTTTATTCGACAATATTATTATTTACATTTTTATCTCGGGATCAAAGTATGGACAAACGCTGCCGAAGAGTTCACGGATACGCGTCCTCACGATAAACACGTTTTCTATCCTCGACACCGTTATAAATTATTATACTAATATTACTATCGTATCGCACACGAGACACTACTTAGTACTTCCCCATAAGTGCAACTATAATATGTATGTAAAAATATCTGCACACCAAAAAAAGGCGCTGATATACTTAAGATAATATTATGCGGGTTTAAATTTTTATACATTGACAAAAAAAAAGTTCGTTGGGTGGCTATCGGTGTGTGTGCAATAATAACATGGTTTAATGGAAAAGTTTTTAATATATTATGCGTATGTCATATTTTTTGTGATCTTTAATTATCATTATTTGTTTCATAAATTAGATTTATTATCTTCCACACGCGCACACACTCACACTCACCGATATTGGCTGTAAGATGCGTTTAATTAATATGCATTATTGATCGAACACAAAACGTTATTGGTATAGCCTCTTATATGTATATAATAATATTTTTAATTAATTTTAGTACGTCTTAATTTAAAATTTAAAATTGTGCATTATGTTTTTAGTATCCAAGTGTGATGTTCAATCATATAAAGAGAAGAGGTTACCTACTCTTTTTTTATCTAACAATTACATTTTAATCAAACATACGTATGTTGGTATAGGCGTAAAGAATTCAACATACTAATCATAGGTAACTAAACCTTAAAAATAATATATATAAATTGGTGTGAAACCGATCATTTATATTTTCCACTACACTCTACAGATTTGAATACATAATAATTGCACACTTATATAAGCACTATATGTCCGTATAAATTCAATCAGTTAAAAAAACTCCATGTAATTAAAAAAAAATTAACACTGAGAATATCGTTAAAAATTGTAATTTAATAAAATCAATATCATATCTCATAGGTATCGTATTATAAGTGCACATATGAACGACGTATATTAACGTGTAAAATTATTGACAATTAATGATAACACAACTATATTATAATACTAAGTGTTTATTTTGCGTTCAAAGAAATAATTTTGTACAGAACTGGTAATTTTCTACCGTATTAACATCAGTCGACCCGGGAACACGTGTTTTTTCACTTATAAGTTACAGTTACCATTGCATTACATATGTGTGATGTGACGAATTTCAGTAATGTTTTCTCAATTAAATATTATAATACGTTTACCGCAAATTTCACACATACTTTCAGTACAGGTAAAGACCATATTATACGACGTTAATATAACACGATAAATACTTATACTCAGAATATTTAGTAAACGTGTTATTATTGATTGATAGGTGGTATAATATGTCCTTGTAGCTATTACAAGTTATGAGATTATCAAGACAGAACGAGAATTCTGTGGCCAGTCAAAAGTATTAACAGTTCAACGGATTTTTTGAAATAAATCTTCAAACGGTGTACTCATTAGAGCTGACAATTTTAATGTCGAATGGCTTAATCGCTGTTCGTCACGCGTATACTAACTGAAATTTATATTTAAAGAAAATTATTAAGATCTCATCGCAAGACTTTGACGCTTGCACTCGACGTTCAAAAGACCAAAAATATTACACTAGTTTTGTAGTGAATAGTACTACCACTATCATCATATTGTATACAATCCTTAGACGTGATGGTGATTGACAACCGGAAGTAGCAATTTGCAGACTATAGAACGCTATCGTACAGCGTGTTTATGGTTCAAAGGGGAAACGCAGAAACGAATTATTTATAATGCGAACGATTGAAAACGCTATTCATCGAACGATTGAGATCATTTAAAATGTACAAAGAACTCACCGTTTAAACAAAAAAATCAATACTATTGATAATTCATTTGAGCGGAACGTTGTCAAATCATATGATTGGCTATGGAACAATTCAGCATGTTCGAATTTCTTTAAACTGAATATTTAAGTGTGAAGAAAAAAAATAATTAGTATTATGTATTGTTAAATAAGTTATGATAAATGGTATACAAATGAATAAAATGTGTGATAAAAATGTTCAAAGTCATAGTCATAAAGGTTATAATAATTATAATCTTATAAAAAATATGGCAAAACATGGCTGCATAAATAATAGGTAAATAAATAATAAATTGTAATGAGTTACCCACGGCCTACGCTACAATCGTTCCTCTTCCCGGCAAAATGGTTGTTCGCAACAAAAAAAACTGTCGTTTTCCCTTATCCCCACTTGGTGTTCTGTTTTACGTATGGAAATCTGCAATGTGTATATCATTATTCCGCGTACACACAGCGAGTATTATATAGTTGCTGGCAATACGTAACACGGTTAAAAAAAAATTATTATCGACCACAATGGTGTTTATCGTCAATTTTTGTTTATAATTATACGTTTTGTGTTTCAGTTTGATTGTTCCGAGTTGCATGATGATGGCCATAATATACTGTTTGGTGCTATATTGTTGTTTTACGGTTTCTCGTAATTATATTCTATTTTCATTGTTGTTGTTGTTGTTTTTTAGGCGCAATTTTAAATACGTCTATGAAACAATAGTATTGCGGCAGTATGAAACATAGCCCGTTATAGGTGCACATATAATAATATAATATACGATACTAATTACTAATAGTGAGTACAACGTAAGAAACATCGTTCTAATAATGTTTCCAATTTTTTTTCTATTATCATAATATGTTCAATGTGACATTAGTTCAATACTATATATTTAATATTATATTTCATTATTACCTGATCGTCGGACGTAATTTATATAGATGAAGGGAATTTCTCAGAAAAAAATTTACTAATAATTTTTATATGTTCATTTAAGCATTTCTCATCTCTCTGCAAAGAATATTTCACATAAGTGTTGTTGCCGTAATTGTTATTTAATAGTTAAAGCCAATAGTCCTCAAAGTGAGTGACTCACATGTGAAACAAGACTTAGAGAAAAAACATTGAATGTTTAGTTTTATTGATAAAAATTAAAAGCTTATCGGAGTTGTATTATAGATGAGAATAAAATCTGCTCTGATTTGCAAAACTGTTATTTTATGATTTCCCCACAAGCATTGGCCACCAAATCGAGCTTAAGATTTCAAAATTTGTTCTTATTGATTTTGAATTTAGACTAAAGGTTAGATCAACATAATAAATTGCTCCCCACATGTATGTATATATATGTATCAACAATATCTTTTCTCTTTGGGACTGTTTTTACCGCACAATGATGTATTTTAAGATACGATGCTTTATTAATACACTTATCGACCCGACAATGTTTTGGCATATTCTATGAATTTAAAATAATTACGTCAAAATAACATAGCAAAGGTAAGTGTTTAAAAGTATTTTTCTCATAATGGCTCAATAAATGAGCATTTTAAAATTTAAAAACAATTAAAAATTTTATTGTGCGTTTAACTTGATTTAAAATTAAAACATAAAAAAAAGCCTGAGTGATGTGTCCGATATCGTTGATATTTCATGTTTGTTTTTGTGAGTATAATTTGGATATGGAGGATTCGGGGAGGTATCAATAATAATAAATTTAATATAAAATACATTTTGTTCTGCCTACATATACTACTAGGAGCCCATACTCACTATATTTATTGAGATAATTGTTTAATTATTTTATTGTTTTGTTGTTATATAACCGGAAATGGTACAGTTTAATACTATATAATGTCACTGTCGCTGTTGAAGTTTTCATCTAGTCTCGTAGTGAATCGAATTAGTTTACGGTTTCTCTCTGCACTCGCAGACCGTTTATTTAAGGCAAATTCGATTCTTATCATTTTTATTTTCAGTGAAATATATTTTGAGCTGCAGGTTTATCTATCTGACAGTGATATCACCGGATAGATGAAATTATATCACGATGTTCGAACGCCGTGATCCGCATTTTATTATTTTTTTTCTTCCGAAAGTGTGTAATTAGCGAAACGCTTGAAAGAATATTAATTTCATTCGTTATCTGAGTCCATAGTATTATATCATAAGAATTACAAGTTCATACGCATTTTGGAATATAACTTCAATTGTTTTGCATCGATTCCGATCTCTCAGTAGTTCATCTTCATTGTCATTGTTTTTTTTTTTAATTTTAAAACATAAGAATATCGACTCTTGAGTTTTAGTATACCTATATCCGATAATACCATTAATTATATATTATTTTTCACTGAGTCAAGTTCGACTAACTATTTGTTGAAGTCGATTAACAATTAGTGAATATCTGTTTATACAGACATATAGGTACACGGTTTGGGAATTATTAGTTCTATGAGATTGTGGAAATGTATGAATTGATTCTTATTAGGACCAATTATTATTTCGGTGACTATATATGGAGTATTGTTTGGCCGAGTTGAAATTAAACTGTTCGAAAAAGATATGAAAAAAATAAAATCGTGAAAGGAATGACATTGGTACGTATACACTCCACCATTAATGTGTAATACACATAATATATAATATAATATAAGTATATATTATTGTGTGTGCTTAATATTTACGTATTGGCGTATTATAATAATTACTATGTGAATAAAATACTGCAGTGCACAATAATATATCAACCTCGACAGACACGTGGGGAATGTATTTAGTGAAAAGAATTCACGATTCACGAATATATTGACGAATAGTACACATAATATATAGTATAGTAATACTAACTAGATTCTAGTAAAAATATGTATTCGTTAAAGTGGAAAGTGACATTGAACGATATAATATAAAGTTATTATAAAGTATACAGCACGTACGTATATCCAGAGCGTGGCGTGCATTTAAGATCAAATCATAATTTATTATATTATATTATATTATTACTAGTATTATTATTATTGTTGTTATTAATCATAACTATCATTATTACTGAATAGGTGTTTTGTAGTTTGTGCCATTATAATAAACATTAGGTATAGATGTACCTATACAATTGTTAAATATAGGTATGTCACACATTATTATATTAAATAAATATATTATATCGTGTGGTATTTCGTGTGTATAATTTTCAGTTATGGTAATTTTAATTTTTTTTCTCACAGTAAGGTGAATCGAAATTATGATCAATATCGTAGACCAAATATATTGCTACTTAATGCTATAATTATTTTAGTCATAAAAATAAATTCATTATGTTAACTAAAAATGAATGTTAATAATATGTAAAATATGTACCTATATAAATTATAAATTGGTAGGTACATAATATTATATTTTTATTCATGTATCGTATACTCGATGCACATATTACGATGAAAAGAAAGTACTATATAGTATACACACAATTTTTAAGCTATTAAGTCACACAAGTAAATTCAAATTATTTTAAATCAATAACTAATATATAACTCATAATATTATGCTTTAATATGTACCTTATCTATTTAAAACTCGGAAGTTGTAACTTCTATGTAAACGAATTATTATGGTCTATGTTATAATATGTGGTAGGTAATTAAGTAATTTACCTACATAGATTTTAACCTATTATGGCACTATTTGCGACTGCATAAATGCCTGTATATATTGCACATTTGTACCTGATAAATATTATATACTTGTGCAACTAAAAAAATAATAATTATTTATTTTATAATAGACTTTGTTTTTATGCAGATGAAAGTCGATCAAAAATAACACTTCGACGTTTTAAGTTGTGAGTTAATGACGTGACTGCTTGTTTGTATATAATATTAGAAAAATACATAAATAATTACGATTATAAGATGAGTTGTATAACATAAAAACAAACTCATAATAATATAACAGTTTATATAACTTAAACTGCCTACTAATTTTGTCCATTAAAATAATTTAAGAAAGAATAGAGAATCCTCTAATTTTTGAGTCGTGTCAATTAAATATTTAAATTTTACACCCATGCGATATAAATCTTCAATCAAACTCTGTAATAGTGTAATGTCCGAGTAGAAGCACTTACATATAATATTTTTTTGTGAAATACGTAATACTAATTATTAACCTGGCCTTTCTTCCTGTACTTACCTCTTTTTTCTCGTGGTATCGACGACGTTACCGGAACTTTTTGCGAATCACTTCCGCTGAGTTTGACGTCCTCTCTGTACCCCTATACTACAATCGGTTAGTGAACAGAATATTATAGATATTAATGTCATTAATATAAGAAGTTTTGACCCTACACATAATGATATCCGCATTATCCACTGATAGGACTTTTGTATTTTTTACTTAAAGGACAATTGACACCGACGTATTTTTATTTATTTGGCCGAGGAAACGTAGCAATTCTATCTCACAGTTCGGTGCAATGTATTGATGCTTTCTCCTCTTAAATTACTGGATCAATCAAACTTTTGTCCAATGACAGACCTAGTAAAATATTGTTGGATGTATAAGATGCAATAATAATAATATCAATATACATATAATACAAATTTTATTGTATTACACTACCTATTAAGTATGATGATTACATTCGAGGACTCAGTTTGTTATCTTTGTTCGGTACGGTTAAATATATTTCAAATTTTAGACATAAAATCCAGGATCGACTTGGGAACTTTAAATGATAAATTGTATAAATCTTTGTAAATTTAACTTTCAGTTCTAAATTCTTATTTTATTTGACATTTGGCAGTGGTTATGTGATATGTTACTTTTGATATATTGAGATCTCATCCTCTCCTTTCCCAAAATAACGAACCAGACGTCTGCTAATATAATACATAATAATATCATGTCGTATACGGTTCCGGAAGTATTATTTATCAATTATTATAATAATCCGCACGCCGTCCACACAAATAATTATTGCGAATATGGATGACAATCGTCATTGATCAATCGCAGACGTTCTGCGTCAATAACGTACAACACGTATTAAAAATAATAATTTTTTTTACTGCTTTTTAATACCTTATTAAAATTACCTACAACGTGACATAAATGATATTGTGCTGCAGTTACCTGACATTGATTTTGCATGTACGATCGTAGGTCATCGAGTGCTGTCATCTAAGCAAAGTTGGGCATTGTATTGTAAGTATCGATCTATTTATCTAAATTTTAAAAGATTAACAATGGTTAGACGGATAACGGATTTGTAGGTAGATTAATCATGATTTTGATTTTACTATCGGTTTTGTGAGATACTGGTTGATTAGATCAATTTAGATTTCAGACCAGATAGACCGAAAAAATAAAAATAAACATTAATACGATGAAATCATAAAAACACGCAATTATATGCCTTAACCCATGAAATATGCTAAAATATGCAAAATATGATTTCGCGTTTGAATTATAAATAAGCCAGAGCAAAAAAACATACCAATGTATTTAATGCACCGCCCTGGAAATAACTATAATAAGTAAATGGAACTATGAGGATTAGAGTAAAGAAAATTAAAAAAATTACCCCCTCCTAAATGCAGTAATGACATTTCAAGAAAATATATATTTATTTTTTTAATTATACCTTTCACATCGTATTCAATTTAATATTACCCATGACACGATTTTTTCTGGTTTAAAACGAACCAAAAATTGTTTCAAATTTTTTTTAATACAACCGTCGAATAATATCTTAATAATAATATACATAAAATATTATATACATATGATAAAAAATATTATAAAAGTTTTGTTAGAAAATGCTGCTGTTGATAAAAACTCACCTATTATAATATAGTCATTGAAAATTTTTTTGCTGAAAAACATTTAAATACCCATTATCTACATATTTGTATCGTCTAGTACACTAGGGTGATCCATTTAATTTAGGAAACCCATTTTTTTAGAAGATATTAACCTATTTTTCAATATTTCTTTCACATAATATGTCACATAAATCATTGCAAAAAAAAATGATATTTTTTAATGTTTTCTTACATTTTGAATGACAGCATACATTTTTAAATTAAAAATACTAAAATAGAACATTATATTAACATTTCAATCGATGAAAAGTTAGGACTAGTATTTGATAAGAAATACCTAAATGTTTAAAGTTTAGATGAGTGGAATAGTGGACACTCCACTATACTTGAAATACTTATAGAGTCATAACTTATAACCTACTCATATAATCTTCAAATTACTCATCCAAAATTAAATTTGTATACATTGAAAAAATAAAAAAAATATTCAGTTTTATATAAAGAAATTAAAAATGCTCGTTGTTATAAAAAAAGTGAACAAATTTAAAAACGATAACGATAAAAAATAGTAAAAATATTTATTATATTCTAGAAAAATTTTGTTTTTTAAAGACTTAAAATTAATAACTATGTGTAAAAAATGTTTTCAAAAAATAGTTTTCAAATTAATATAAAGAGTCTTATGTTTAACGGATCATCTGACGACCGCCAAAGTTATACCTACCTACCTGAATTAACGTAACTGGGTATTAATTTATCGATGAACTAATAAGTAGCAATGTACAGCAGTGATTTTAAATACACGCTCCCTTTATCAATTACAAGCTGATAACAAGGCGGATTCATTAAATAATTATTGTATTTTTACGATAAACGCCGCGGTATGTTTCACCGATTTTCACTCAACCGCGGAATGCGAATACATAGGTACCTACTTCTGAGTTTTGACTACCGCGAGTGGACTAAAATGCAACTCTTAATATTGTATGGTGATTTACTAATCTGATTTACGTGTGCTGCAGAGGAGTGCAGACCAACCTAATGTTATGTAATTAAACATTCGGAACACGGTCTATAGCTACCATGAAATGTATTGACACACACTAACGCCGTCATTGTAAGACCGATCGCTTCCTCGATCCGTTCAGAATATAAAACAAGCGGACAAACAATTCAAATTGCCTGTATAGCAATAACGCGTTATCCTAATAAATAATGAACATCGATTTGGTGGCCCCGAAACGGTAGTTGTAATATTATAAATAAATATATGTATATTATATACAGTGGTGGCGCCAAGGGCGGTTAAGAGTTGGCCATTGGCGACCCTCTGGTCCATCCACTGCAGGTGTCATTGGTTTGGCATGCATATGATATAATAGTTTAATATCTCAAACTCTAATCATAAGAAAATTTAAAAATGCAATAAATGAGATCGTTTATTAAGTATAATGATATGAATATAATAACGGATTTTTAATTTAAAAATACAAGAAAATACGATATAGTATTCGATTGATACGAAAGTTACCCATTAATGTCTAATGTCTATACTAATATCTATATTATCTAATAATGACCTGGGTGTTAATAAATTAACGATGAAACTTATAATTAATATTGTGCTAGTAACGGGTAATGTTTAGTCATTATTATGCACACATAATATCATGTGTTCAGTGTTCAATTGTCTAATTTTCCTACACATTAATATTTCAACACTGGCAGTAAGCTGTGTGTACAATATGTATTCTCACAACAACTCTTGATCGTGATGATTTAGACTAGTGTTATAATACAGTTTCTTAAAATAATTTTTGTTATTTTGAAATGAGCATTTTATTATTATATTATAATATTATAAAATACAAGGCTGGGATAGTTAAGTTATTTGTTTAACTCATTAAAGTGTAACTCGGAAAAATTAGATGAACATCTTGAACAAGTTAAATTACAAATGATGACTAATTCATTTCTAAATCACTTTTTCTGTAGTGGATATTTACAATCCACGGCGACGTAAAATATCGAATTTCGTTGGAAGTTAATGTACAAATGTAACAAATACTTTTAATTTATATTAAGGAAATTTCTGATTAGTTGATTACTTAAGAAACAAAACACCAATGTCTATATTTTAAACATCAAACTGGGTTGTCTGGTAATATTCTGTGTTGTTGTACAGAGATTTGAAATTAATGTGTTTGGGTGAGATAGTGACTTTGTCAATGGGAATTTATTTGAAGTTGTATTTGTAGGGGAATCAGACTTCTTACTAGGTATAGTATAAAACTATAATATAAAATAAATGTATTATGTAATAAAGCAATATGAAGTTGAAAGAATAATAATATATAATAATAACCTTATATATGACAGACTTTTGGAGCCATAATTCTTTTTAGTAATTTTTTTACGATAATCAACAAAACACGACCATGGGAACATTATTTTTAACGCATTGTATTGGACTACGAACTTACAAAACACAATATGAACAAATCAAAGTATTATGCAAATAAAGCAATAGGTACTACAATAAAAATTAATTACAATTTAACTGCATATAATTGCAAAAATTTAACTCGTTATGTTAAAATTACTTTTAATAAAATTAACTCGTGTCACTTAACTTTAACTTTTTTATTCGTTAATGCCCAGTTTTGTTCAAATACATTTATTGTATTAAGAGAACTAATCAATGATGTATTATTGATTTTGAAATGAACCTTAACTTTTTAATTTTCTGTTTATTTGTTTGACTATATTTTACTACTGTAAAATCTACACATGTATCATACAAATTTAATTTTTAAGATAAGATAGAACATTATTTTGTGTATACTGTGTACCATATAGGTTAAGGAAAAGGGCGATACTGTGGTCACAATTAGTTCGATATTAGCTCTGTAAAATTCTGTTTGACTTAATTTTTTTGATATTTTTCCCCTTTCATCTAGTTTTAACTGTTTGTTTGTTTGGTTATTATCAATATTAGGCCTTTTTTCCCACTCATATTAAACTCTGACAATTGACTAGGATGAATATGCTACAATTGTTAAAAAATAAATTATTATTATTTTTATCTATTAAGTATACTATACGTACTTTACTTTTTAGTAGGTTCTCTATAAAATTATTAACTAAATAATAATTATAAATCTACTCACTTTGATATGGCTTCTTAAATTTGAATTAGAATTTGTCAAGGTAGAGATCATTTTTACTTTACTAATACATAGCAGGCATTGAAATTTGAAATGTAATGTTTTTATTACTGTTGCCTGTTGCCATTAGCACTATCTAAGGCAGTGTTTCTCAAAAGGTGGTCCGTGGGTCAGTCATAGGTGGTCCGCTGTACCTTTCTTAGTTTTCTATTAAAAATTATTTTTTTTTTTTAAACAGCGAAAAATATTTTATTATTGAAAAACTGGTCAAAGAAATGCAGCCACAAAAATCACACTAAGTAAATTATTAGTAAAGTTTAATAATTATATATAATAGTACAGTAAAATAATAAAAAAATTTCAATAAATTTCGTGTATTCTTGTTAATGAGCAAAAAAAAAGGTCTTCCTAGTTTTCATTTCTAGTTTTCAATTGATGGTGGTCCGCGACCTACAAAATATTGTTAAAGTGGTCCGTGGTGGTAAAAAGGTTGGGAAACACTGATCTGAGGTTTCTTTAAAATATTTTTTTAAATGGTCCCATTTTGAACTTAAATCAGTTGAATCCATATTTGTATAAGCTTATATTAATAACTATAATACAAGTTATAATACACGGCACACAGGTCACATGAAGCGAACAAAATAAAATGGACGAATAATTATAATATTGTTGTCGACACAACGCAACGAAAAATTTTGAAAAAAAAAAATAATTTTAAAAAAATTTAAAAAATTTAAAAAAAATTTGAATAAAAAAAAAATAATTTCAAAAAAAATTCGAAAAAAAATCTATTGTGCATATAACATAATATACAATAAGATTTCAATATATTGTTTTGTTGGAAGTTTAGCAAATTATCGGTGATACCCTGATCAATTAAGATAACTATTGAGGTATACGCGTATCTTGATCGCTGTATGGTATATTGTCTATATCCTATACTTATGTACCAAATGGCAATAATGTTAGTGAGCAGTGTACATGCCGATGAGCGGCTATTGGTGGCACTCAGCTGACAGCCATATTGTTAGGAAATGTACTAATATATATATATATAGATGTACAATATATGTACGTAAAATATTAATTATTACCGATTTCAAATTTTCAACCCTCCCAAATCAAAATTTTGAAAAATCCTTCCTCAGTGAAACTCGACATTAGAATATGATTAATATTCATTATTATGGATTATATATTATGGATTACATACTCAATATTTCAATTTGATAACTCAAATAGGTTCGGCTATGCGTTGATTATTGCTAAAGTAACTTTCCTTTATATATAGAGATTATATTATGTGATTGATAGTTGTCAAATATTTTTATTTTTTGCTTTTCTTTAAGTCAATGGTTTACAATAAAGTATTAATCAATTCCAAGCCTATACTTAACCATTCTTTATGCTAACTTACTATCAAAACACAGCCCAATACCTCTCAGAGTCGCAGACATGTGTACACGGTTATCACATTATGTAGTCATATTCATATATATACTAAATGCTGCTGGTTGTATTTATTCATGGTTAAATAATATTACACGTATATTATTATTATTTAGTGTCTCGGTCGAGTACTTGACGTGTTACTCAAATCGTTTGACATTGTTTGTTTCGTTTCGAATTTTTTCCTCTCGAGTACACTCGACCAGACGTAGCCGTCAGAAATATAAAGCTAAACACTAATGTATACATTAAAATGACATTCACAAAGGGACACTGTTAGGCGTCGCGTGACGAACTGTGTCATTGCAATGGTGACAATGCGCAATTGGCAACAGATGAAATGAAAAGTAACATCGTCTGCTGACGGTTTTTTTTTTGTTGCCAAAAGACGTATAAAATTAATTTTTAACATTTTAAGATTTTGATTTTGACCTTAAAAAAATATAATTTTTATTCTCGTTAATCATTCAACGTTTAGTTATATAGATATTTTTGCTTTTCGTTCTAAAATATCCGTAAAAGTAGGTATTTATTTAAATTTTAATAAATTAATGTATTATTATAGCTTTTTATTTGTTATGTTTTTAATTTTGTACTTATTATTTGGTACTTTAAATAATAATAGGTACATGTTTTGGTTAAAGCATTCATGTTTGTTGGAGGTTGAAGCAAAAGGAGTTAGGTTCGGTAAATTAATAGTTGCTTATGGATGTCAGCGCTCTATTCGTTTTATCCACATTTAACATAGCTAGTCTATACCTTCAACAGAATCAGTCTCGTTTTGTTAATTTCAATATTCGACTGAAATGTCCTATTACCAAACTCAAAGTTAATAACAATTATCTGTGTTTGTGTTGGTTGTTTACTTTATTTCAATTTTTAATCACGTTATGTAACTTATGTAAAATATTATAGTTTTAAAATGCTCATATAATTATCACAGATAAGTTTAAATATTGTAATAATTTAACTGTTATAATAAACCTAACAACATGCGATTGGTTCAGCTGAACGCAAATTTTCACTTGGGTCAAAGAGAGAAAATAAATAGTGCGAGGACATACTCTTAATATTATCATAGTATGCATGTCAATAATTCAGCTGTATTGTACTGCTTGTATATGTAAGATGTAACTGTATCCACCAAGTAAAACTATTATGTTTTAAATACCCGAAGGGTTGCGGGGAAGAACGATAAAAGTCAAAAAATAATAATAATCTTATATACCGAACTACTTGATGACTGGAGGAATATCTTTCTACAGAGCCGTCAAAAATCAACATGTTTTGACGTTATTGACTGTGCCATTTAAGTCGAGTTCAAGACGTGGACAAATTATTTCTCAGATTTATACCCAACGAAAAACCCGATTCCAACGAGACCCATTCGAGTGCTACTTATTGAGGAAAGTAAACATCGATTTATAAACCATAAGTCCACATATCATTTGCCTTACTTATCAGCTGTCATCACTCGCGCCACTAATAAAAGGAATCGAAAAAATAAAATAAATACTACTCTTCGTCCTTTATATGATGGTCCCTACCAATAAAAAAAAAGCAAAACTTAATGACCTATTACACCTAAGGCAATTTTTAACCAACTCGGATGCACAACAATTCTATGCTGCACTCAAGTCACATGGAACAGATAGAGATGACGTAGATGTAGAGTATGCAGATAATATACCAATCGACGAAAATGAAGATGCATAACAGGAAGAAAAGATAAATGTCAATATTTTTTTTAAATTTTTTTTTTTTCTAAAATTTAAAAAGTAAATTTAATATTTTTTTTATTCGTTATATGTAAATTTAGTTGTATAACTACAATACATTTTTTTGAAATATTTCGTTCTTTATTTCTTGAGCTTTTGAGTTCTGAAACTTTAAAATTGCAATACTGAAAATTTTAGGAATATTGACTTATATCGTTTTTCCCCGCAGCCCTTATTAGGTGCTAATAATTTTCCTAAAATTATTATTATTTCTATTTGTTGTTACTCGTGCACAAGTTTATTCTCATTTACATTTTCTTAAATTTTAAAAATGATTTTATTTTAACGGACTCTCTCTGTTTAGCACAATATTTGCTTTTAAAAAGAAAACCAAAGCTTAATTTATTTTATCTTATCGTCGCCTGTACTCGTATTATCTATCTAAAATTTGTAATTTGGTGTGAAATAATTATTATTATTATTTATTATTATTATTAATTTATTCAGATCAATGGACCATGATATTTTTGTTATTACTATTATTGACACACGTGCGTGTAATACAATAATAATACAATCGTCGACAACGATCTGAGCACAGTGTCGATTATACTATAGTAATCGTTATTCATTATAGCGCAATAATAGCAATAAAGATATTATAATAATATTACGAATTACAATTTGCAATGATATTGTTACTATTATTATTGTTACTGTACCAGAGTTGAATAACATTCTATTAAAATAATAACACAACGACATGCAATATAATAGGATATGATATATTATAATATTATCCGAAACATGTTTCCACACATCGTTGTTGTGCATTAATTCAGCACCGCACAACTACAATACACTGCACCTATGCCTATAACGGTTTTCGTGCACAGTCGCAACGTGCATTATCGTAATCTTTGGTTTAATATTGCCACACGACCATACAATAATTGAATTGTGTCGTCGTCGCAACGGACGCGATTAATATCCGATTGGGCAATGAAGACTCGTACAGCGTGTATACTGCTTTCGGATATCATTACGATTTGTATTCGATTTGTTTGAGTAAAAAAATGTAAATATTTTTTCCGTTTTTAAGTAAATTATTCGTTTGCCCTCGAAGCGAAACGATGCTTAAAAGTGAAGGCCCGCTGAGAGACAAAAATGTAAAAATCTCACCCTCCGTAGGCCATTATTGTACTAAATGATCGTGTATCATAGTTGTTTATCTTATTCTTTTTATTTTTTAAATATATTTAATAATGATTGTGCGTACCTTGTTAGTACTCTCTTATCTCTATAATCTCAGTAACTACTTATCCAATTGGCTTCAACATTTTCACACGCGGAAGGATCTTTTAGTAAAATCTATGGCTTATATGCTCAAAAACTATTCGTCCGATTTTAATTAAAATTTCAGAGATTGTTTTTAGAGATATTAGAAAAGTTTTAAAGAGTATTTTGAACTACCCTCAAAAATATACCAATTACTACATAAAATCTGACACAAGCTGATGCGGTTATCGGTCGAACTAGTAAACAAAGCGAGGTACACCGACATCAATTTTCCTGTGAACTGAAGTGCACTATAAAACCGAGATACATCTACTTACACAGCACAGTATTGTATATTTATTCTTGTTTTTTTTTTTGGGGGGGGGGGGGAGTTGGATTATACAACTAATTGTTCCATACCAATTGAAAATCATTAATTATAATGTTATATGATGCCAGTATACGACACGTACTACATAAACCTAAGCATTATATTAAAAATATGTTAAGAAGCTGTTATTTGGGCTTCATAAAATACATTTATACATTTTAACAACTTTTTCTAAAATTATTAAATTAAAATTTCAATGTATCGATTTTCATACTCCTTGTCTCAGTGCTTATGTAAAAAATGTTTTACGGCGTTTTGGATAGGCAATTTAGGGACACCCGTGTGTTGGATGCACGTATTGTTATTTACATACAATTTTTGAAATAATAAAATATATTGTAAAATATAATTATGAAACTCCTAATTCCGGTACTTCTGCTACATTGCACGGTCTAAAGGTAAATACATATCGTTTCCATGGATTCCCGTCCATAACAATTAGCCAGTGGCCAAATTAAATAAAAAAGGTGGCTTAATTTTAACCAAAGCCATTTTTTCTAAATAATTTCTTAAAACAATTATTGTTAATACGCAAAAAAAATAGTCTTCCTAGTTTTCATTTCTAGTTTTCAATTGATGGTGGTTCGCGACCTATAAAATATTGTCGAAATGGTCCGTGTTGGTAAAACGGTTGGGAAACACTGGTATGTACCTTTCCGCGATAATGTACGTATTGTTATACCCGAAGTGAAGGTATTCAAGCACATACCTGTACTTATAACACCATTATGTGCATTGTAAAAATGTCAATAATGTCTGCAAATAATATGTCGAGTTACGTCCAACCGAACCGTCAAAAACCATCCCGACTCACCTTTCTCATATTATAATAACACCATACTACAAAGTATCCCATTCAGCTGCAAGCAGCTGCAGCGTACCTATAAAAATAATTGAATAATAATAATAATATTATGATTTATATACCTACCTACACGCTATCCCTGCACCCGCTTACTACAGGTCAGCTATTTGCTTAGTGCTCTTCGGGGTAAAGAATTCGTATTTCGTATGATTTCGGATGATTAAGTAGATTTATTGATGACTTGTTTAATCGAAAATTCCGACCCCTGTTATTGAACATTTTATACATTTTTACTAAAAAATCATTTTCAATTTTTATTTGATAAATATTGTCAACATTTTTACTTTAAATGCTTATAAAAAAAATCATGCCTATGTATTTTTAATATTTTTCAACTGTTTTTGTAACAATTGATCAAGGTCTTGTATTACATTTTCATGCTTTTTGACTCAACCAATAAAATTTTATTGACATTTATAGAAAAAAAAAATGAAAAAAAATGAAAATTGAAAATGTACGTCAACAGCTTAAAACGAGTCAAAATATTTTGAAAAATTTATCAAGTATACGAATTAATAAAATAAACAAATGGTGAAAATTTTTAGTATCTGAAGACATTTTTTTTTGTATTACAACAAAATAGAAAATCACTACAAGAGAAATCGAGTGAACATCCAATGTTGTAAAAATTTCAACTTCAAACGCTCATAAAAATATAATTTCAATTTCGGGTAAAAATTTTATTTTGATAAAGGTAGACAAACTTATTAGGAATCTTGTAGGTATTACATTTTTAAATCTTAGATATAAAAAGAAAATTTCTTATGAATTTCTAACTAAATATAATTGGCTAATTTTCCTGATTTTTACGAATTTTGAAAAAAATTAAGCTTAAACGCTCATAAAAATTATTGTGTATTTACGCTCAAATTTTTTTTTTAATTTGCATAAATAACAACTTATGGGGAACCTTGTATTAAATTTACAAGCTTTTTGACTTATGAAAACATTTTTTATCGACATTAGTTTTAAAAAAAACCAATAATAATCGAAAATGTCATATGCCTATAAATAGTTGAACGCAATAGTTGATGTCAAAATATTTTTTAAATTGTATGGTGTATAGAAAATGTTAACACCAATGTTCAGTGAAAATATCATGTATACTACAGTCATTAGAGTTACACTAAAAACCAAAATCGATGTTTTCGAAAACTGGTTTTGAGTAAAAATCCCCGCTTTTTCTTAATTTTTTGTTTGTTTTTCCTGTTGCTTTTGAAAATTATTGGGAATTTCAAATTTTAACCTCCCGAATGCACCAACTAGATTCATTTTAATACCAGAAAATTTGCTCTTGAAGAAAATTGAAGCACTTTTACTGCAAGAAAATGCGATGACGGACAAAAAAATAAATAAATAAATATAAAAACACACATTGTAAAATCATTAATCAATACATTCATCGCTCCAATCAGACTCAAAAAACGTTAAAACCATTGATCTAAATATTATTACTGTCAACATTTTCCTAGGATTTTCGTACCCTCCAGCATAAAAATTCTGAGAAGTATTGTTATGGCCTTATGGGAGTAAGAATTTACTAGGAATTTATTACCGGGGATTAAATTTTCATAGGATTTTAGTACCCCTTTAATAGTAATTAATATTTAATATTCTAGAAAATGTTTACCGCGGGTACTAATAACCTGGGAAAATCATACACCCGGTGGGTATGAATATCCGGGGGTATGATCCACCTGTTATATGGCCTTACAAAAATTATGGCCCTTAAGCATAGTTATACAATAGTTTTAATAATATAAGTAAAATACCTTTTACGAATGATACGAAATAAATTTAGTAGATATTTAGCTCTTTGATATTTCTGTGTCACCCTTCAGTTATTTGACGATATCCCGGTGGTATACACGATTGTGGTGTAATAAATGGTATCATATTATAATCGTGTGCACAATTAAAATAAAAGGAGCTACCACCTATACATATAATATATTATAGAAACGCGTAGTAAAAAAAACGTCCCGAATTCGATCCGCTCATAGGTTATTTACTGCTACCGCGGTGTATGTAGAAAAACGATTGTGGAGGAACCCTATGAGATGATTTTTTTCTCATACCTACCTTTTATTTAGGCGCTGTCGAAGTATCATATTATTTTATTGTACTAACCCAAAATTATGTTTGCGGGTTTGTAATATTATACATTTATACAGTAGGTAGGTACTAGGAAAGCATATTATTATAAATAACATAATAATAATAATTATTATTGTTCGACGATCGTCGTGTTACGATTGCGTTCTCGGATTACAAAGAGGCTCCGAACCGCGACACGATCGTATTATGTTTTTAGCGGTCATTTTATAGGTACTCTATGCGTTTAATAATATTATTATTATAGCGATGACAGGCCGATTTAATAATAATTGTATTGTTAAACGTTTTCGAGCAGTTTACCTATTGCGATCGTCATCGTGGAGAGGGAGTGTCCGTGGTGTAAATATATATTATTTATATAGGTACTAGGTATAATACTAGGTATAAAATATTACATAACACTGTATACATACTCAGCAGGTGTCGGAGCACGTTTTCGTAAGTGGTTTTTTTCAAAAACAATTTTCATAAAAGTCATATAATAATATTGTAGAGTGTGATTCACCGAGTATGATCACCGCCCAATTTTTAGAATTTATAGACTATAGTAAAATACTAAAGAATGTTTTATACCTAAATGAAAAATACTAAATACTAAGTACTAATATATAATATCTGATATGTTCTGACCACTGACCAACTGCAAGTATGAATATATTAATTTTAAAATTTTGAAAATAATTTACAAATAATACATATTCCATTATTCAGTAATAAATTACTATCAATATTCTTCATAATATCACAGATTATATAAAACCAGATGGTATACTCTAATACCTTACACAAGGATTCATGGCCATAGTTTCTGAGCTTAAAAATAAGATCAATTAAAAAAAGGTTAAATAATTGTAGTTATTACTCATTATAGAAATGTAGTTCATGTTATTAAAATTAAAACTGTTATTTTTTTTTTAACTAGATCAATAAAGTGATATCTTTTATATTTATCTAGATGATTTAGCAATTAACAATATTTTATCTGTATCTAGATAAATATTTAGTTATCTTTGCACAACGCTGGTGTGGGGGGGGGGGAGTTGAATTAAAGTTTTGAAATACCATGAGCATATTGAGGTTATGTTGTGTTCTTTTAACACAAAATCAAATTTTAAATATTATGTCATCTGCAATAATTATTGTGTCTGATATCGCTTTAATGAGTAAATAATAAATGCAAAATCAAGTGTCAACTATAAATTTACCCATAAACTTTTCAAAAATAAAAAGTGAACTTATAGACTTAAAATAATAACTATAGTTACAGACTACGGACTTATATTGATTTTGTTTCTATTTCATAACCATTAATTTAGTAAAAAAAAACAGTTAATAGTTAATAATTAAAACATCATTATATTTTAAAAAAAGCATTGAATAATAACATAATATTTTTATTTCTTAAAACAAACTTGATGCAGTTCTGAAAAAAATACAGTAAGAATAGAAAAAAGCCATTAACGAATTGATGTAATAGTATTAAACAGTAAATTGTAAAAATATATACAATATGATAGGTATAAAAAATATTCAAATTGTTGAATTTTTATAAAATAATAATACAAATTACAACTTATTATAACACTATCAGAGTTATAATAAATTAATCCTCCTAAAAATCGCGTTTGTAATTTTAAAGTTATTTGGTAATTTGTCACAAATATCTTTTTCTGTTGATTCAGTGTCTATAGCATCAAAATCAAATAACTCGAACTTTTTTTGGATAATATTTTTGAACTCATTCACTTCAACATCGGCTGTTTCATTTATTTTCAAAACATTTAAATATCTAATATAGGTCTCTTTAAAATCTTTTTTTACAGCTTCTGGAGCCTTGAGTATTTTACTTATATCTGATAACAGTGGTGTTATTTCATTAATTATTTTTTCGTCTAGTGAGCGGCATATTTTCAAAGAAGATGCCATACTTATGTAGACTGTAGATATGAGCCATTGTATTAAAATCAATCGATATCTGGAAATGTCATGATAATCGATCACGTTTTGCGTGACAGCCTGTATTATATTATAAATATTTTTTTTGTGCCCATACCAATAAAACTGATAATTTTTCGAATATATCCCTGGAATGTCACTGAACATACGAGTATTGTTGAACATTCTATTATGGATATAATTGATAGAATTGTAGTTGACACCATCATATTTGAATATACTAAAAGCTATTTTTGTCCTCAACCTTATGACAACATTTTGCAGAGTGGCAGGTTCATTGGGAATATATTCAAAATCAGTCACCAATTCGTTATAGATTGTTTGGTTGTACTCGTATTTCGGTGATTTGCAATTGCTCAATTCGAAGCACTCTATAGAGCTCAAAGTCATCAATAAATATTGATGGATCGTAACGTATTGTGTGTAAGCTTCGTCGTCATTCACGCCGTGGTAAATCCACCCCATGTTTTCCAAATGAAATAATATTGGCCACAACTTCCGGTGTAACATCATATTGGTCGTGCTTTCAATTAATTTACTGATATACTGGAATACATTGTTCAAATGCAATCTCAAATAATCCTGGAAACATTGTTCTTTGGCGGTGCTATCGCCGTCTTTGATGCACACGTCATTTTTCTCCACGACGTTTACTAGCAAACTGATGGAAACCAGGATTTTACGCAAAACAGCCGTTTCCTTACACAACTTCGAGTCCATCCCTCGATCACCATCTATCTGTTTTTCTAACTTTGTTTGTGCATCCAACATCAGTAATTTATAATCATCGTTTGTATTCGTTTCTTGTTTGAATAGTTCGATAGTCTGAAGGAATGATTTAAAATGAGCGGAGCTTACAAAGTCTATGACAAACTCTGTCATCGAAAGCATACTTTTCTCCTCTTGAGGCTCTAATGTATCAACTGACATATTACTATGTATTAGTTTCAATATTTTTTTAGATATATCAAGTTTGTCTAAATGAGATAAAGTTGAAAAAAAAGATTTACTAACCGTTGTCAGTGGACCTTTTTTTTCAGATAAATCCATTTCACCCGAGTCTGAAAACACTGAATTTTTTTTTTCGACCATTATCCTATAAGAATCTGACAGAAATGTTTCTGGTATAGTAAGTTTAACTTGTTGTGATGTTATAAATTCGCTTTTAGATAAAAATGAGTTAACTGATTTATTTAGGAGTTTATCTTGATATTTAAATATAACATTGATATCATAGCTATTATACGTGTCATCGTAATAATTCTTTAAATAGTTTTTAAAGAAATCTTCATCTATTTCAAATAGATTTTTGACTAACAAATACTTTGGATCATACATTTCAATATCATAATATAAGTCGTTTTGAAAACCAACGTCGTTATACCGATTCATTTTTAAAGAGAGTTCGTTATATTGTATTGTGGTCGGTATATTGCTAGTATTATTTTTCGAATCGTTGAAATAATCATAGCCAACAAAGCAATTTTTACACCAAAAGAGGTCGACCAAGTCTTTTATCTGAACAATTATTTTTCTTAATATAATAATACGGTCTGTCAGATAATCGTTTTGATACGTATCGTTCATACTAATTGTAGAGAGTAAAAATTCCATAGACTCATTTGTTGAATGTTGGTGGTGACATAAAAACAAATTAATGGATATCAATGACTTTAAAAACGTTTGTTCACTTAATTTGAGATGTTGAGACAACTCTATAAAACTAAATAGATTGAAAATCATTTCCCCGATATTTTTTTTAAATTTAATAAATTCAGTAATTATTTTCTTATGTGAACAATCGACTGCGTTTGTTGAACTTGTATTTCTGAATTGTCCATTGGAGTCCTTTTCAAAATATGTTTCGCATAATGATATGTATTCAAAAAAAAAGTTGAGTAAATCTCTAACGATAGATGCATACTCACATTTGAAAGCGGTGTACACCAAATTTAATACTTCAAGCACATTTGATTTATTCAACTGAATATCTGTAGTTTTAGCATCGTATTTTAAATTATTGTTTAAATAACTGATAATCGTTTTAGGATTTCCATCGATTAGTATATTGGTTTGACGAATAACATTATACCAGCTTTTATGGGAGATCATCAAATTTATGGTGTTTAAAAATTCAGTTGAGTGTGTACTATTTGCAAGCGATTTTGACATAACGTAACAAAAATAAATAAATACAAATGATTTATAATACTTCATTTTATACATAAAACCACTTACTTGGAATAAGATATAATATCACAATACAATACCAATATACGCCACTTCGATAATAATGTTTTCGTTTTACTATAAGTTATAACATTTTCATATGAAATTAAAATCACATCTGTGATTATACAAGTGCATACCTTGTTTTTTTAATGTTTTTTTTCATCATCGTAAAAAGTTCATTATTAATTATTATTATTACCATGAAATGAATAATATATTTTTCAAAACAATTTTAATTCACTACTGAAACACGGATCATGTTTTAGCTTATTATATTCTTTAAAATCTGAAATATTAACATAGTCTATTGTACCTCAAAAAGTATGCTAAATTCGCATACACTTTTATACAATACATATTGTATTTATTTCTATACATATAAATACATGCATACAATTATAGATGGGTACACCATTTAAAATTTTAAAAATAAATCAACAAACATAATATTACAATACAACGAGTAAATGTAAAATCGAATTTAATTTTTATATAATACCAGTTAATTAATTTTGATACATAGTTAAACATTTTGTATGTTCTGCACTCTGCAGTATTCTATTCTATTCGTATGCTTTTGAAGTGATGTTGTAGAGTTCACCGATTGGCGATTGTTCCTTTCAGATGATCGGATAGCGCATAAGTTTACTATGTTATGTGTTACTTAAGGTTCGAAAAGGATGACCACTATTACACGCTCGACTCCCTATCATTCTTAATTTGGCCATAGTCGTTACTAGTTCTTCACTTCAGTTATGATCCGTTCGAATTATGATAAGAGTCATCCATTGACGAAGTCATTTTTGAAAAATATATATTAGGAAGGAAGAATAACGATAACATTTTGGTAATACTTTCTTTGGAATTACATTGTTTTTTGGACTACCTATTAAATACAGTTAATTTTAGGATAATGATGTACAGCAAAAGAAACAAACAATACAAGTAAAAATTAACTAATAATAAGAAATGTGTAAGAAAAATTGTTTGAAGCTTTTTCGTAGATATGTATATGCCACTAGAATTATACGTTTTGTTTTAATTCAGAATTATTTGTAACTTGGGAAATGGTGCGTAGCTAAAGGTTTTAGTTGTATTATTTTTGGTTCTAGGTCACTTTGTACGGTCAAGCATTGAAAGTGCGAAACGCGGACACTTTGTACGGTCGAGTAAAAAGGTATACTGCAGAACGCGGATACTTTGTACTATTATGTACCTAAAGTTTATATTGTAAATATATGTAGTTAGTATATACAAGTAGTCGTAGTTACAAGTACAGTGTACCGTATAAATTGATATGTCAAAATATTACAAATAAAAATATTAAAAAAAATATTGGAAAAGAAATCTTTAAAAACTACATATATAATTAATGGAATTTAAAAATTTGATATTCGTTATTTCCTTTTTTTGATGCTGGTTACATAAATTAAATAGTTTACTATTGCCTGCAGTATAGGATTTTTGTCTTTTATCAAGTCTATTGCCATATTCGTCCAATTGTATTGCCCGCAAAACTGTTCAAAAACTCGGATTTGTTGTTCCTACTAATTTATTGAAAAAACTATTCCACCCTTCGCTAAAATTATTAGTTCGATGAGAATTAGACATTGTTTGACATCTTACATTCCAAATAGAAGGAGGGTACCGTGGGTTATTTTTATTACCACTAATATCAGCATCAAAGAAAGGAAATAACAAACATCGAATTTTTAAATTCCATATATTATACATGTAGTTTTTAAAGATTTCTTTTCCAATATTTCTTTTTATATTTTTATTTGTAATATTTTGACATATCAATTTATACTGTACACTGTGTTTGTAACTGCGACTACTTGTATATACTAACTACATATATTTACAATATATACTTTATGTACAATATAATAGTACAAAGTGTCCGCGTTCTGCAATGTACCCTTTTAACCGACCGTATAAAGTGTCCGCGTTATGCATTTTGAACAATGGACCGTACAAAGTGACCGTTTACCATTATTTTTCCCTACATGGCTGCATAGCCTTTGTTTACAATCACAGTAACCAGCTATCAGTATATGTGGCCATTTCAAAAATAAATGAATAAAAGGTGTGATTACTGATTATAAATTGTTAAACTGTTTTTATTTTTATTTTTAAATTGTTGCCTACTCAGAAGAATTCATAGATAATTTAAAAACTATTAACGATATAAATTTTGCACATTAATAATACAAAATACAATTATGCTGTTTCTATTATTACTACCCAACACAGGGCACTCGGCTTAAATTAATGGCTATCCTTTAAAATACAGGGCATGGAACCCTTTTTCTAATACTTACTTGATGTTTATCAATAACTAGTAACTTAATTTTATAATAATTAATTTTTATATTTATATAAGCCGTATTATAAAATACAGTTTTTTATCATGTTTAAAATAAAGCAAATTTTTCTACAAATCATACAATCCATTACATTATTTGCATATCTCAATCATAATAAACAATAAAATACAATTCTATGGTTCATTATTAACTATTAATTACTCTTTATTCATTAATTTTATTCCAAAATATTGCGACAGCCGAGGAGTCTTTAGTATAATCAATAAATGTATTATTCTTAGTATCTATAAAATAATAATTTATAAATTCAGTATATTTTTGGAATGAATTAAAAAAATCTTTTATACTTTGAGATTCATCGATTGAATCATTTTCCCAGTACTCTTGTTTATCCACTATAGCAGTAAATTCTTTGACACTTTCTTCATTTATTATTTTATTTGAAAAGTAATCTATGTAAATTTTAATGAAATATCGTACACTTCTCATTATATATGTTGAAAATGTAAGACTTTCCCAGAATTTTTCAAAACTCTCTTTTATAAAAATTATTTTTTTCTTGGAAGGTTGTTTTTTTTTAATTTTGAACATACACAAGACTTTTGTGTATGCTTCATATAAGTACCATTCCAAAACAGTCAATTGAAAATGATGATCTACCTGATGATTATCCGGTGTTTTAAAATCTTGGTAGAAATCTTGACACACATTTAAAATTTGTTTTTGATATACGTTCCAATAAAATTGAAATCTATCTAAATCCACATTTTCTAGAGAATTTATTGTGTCGATATATGTCTGTCCTTTTTGAACATCGGAAATATCATTTTTTACCTTTACCTGACCTGTAGTTTTACAAATTTTCTCCATTTCAATATCTACTGTACGTCGAATTTCCTCAAAAGAAAAAATACCTGTAGCCTGTAATTCGCTATAAGTTGTTTTATTTTCTTCAGACACTTTACAATTGTTTAGTTCATGATAACCCATTTCAATAATAATACTCAATACTAACTGTTTCAATATAACAAATTCTGAAGACTTAATATTTGTATATACTTGAGATGTTGAATCTTTGATATGATTTAATAAATGCAACAAAGTATTTTTAACTATTTGTCGGGTGCTTTTAAATTCATATAAATAATTAACGTGTTGAAATACACCAACTAAATATGAATTTAAAGACTTCTCTAATCTTTCATTTTCCATTTTATCTAGCATCGTCCAGATCCAAATAAATCCAAACTGTAGTTCAAGCGCAATCGAACACGTTGCGCTTGGTTTATTTGAAGCTTTTGTTATCTTCTGGTACATAATTTCGTCAAGTATATAGTAATATTCTATCATACCTGGCTCTTGTAATAAGATTTCAAACGTTTGTTTGAACGATGGAAAATATGGACTTCCTTTGATTTTTTCAATAAATTCAGTTATTGATGAAATATTTATATTATGAATGTTTGAATTTATTGTGTCCAAGTGAAATATTGAATCTTCCTTCAATATATTATTTATCATATCTTTCAATGAGTTAAAGTTATTTGTACCGGATTTAAGGAAACTGGCTAAATTATTTTCAATATCATGTATAAACTTTAAAAAATTTTCTATATAATTATCGGGTATAAGATCCTTGTATTTGAGAAATCCATTGTATACATTTTTAATTTGAAAAGAACCATTTGTAATATTTGATAGTACATTCATAATTTGTTGAGAAAATAGGCTTCTTAGTGATTCGATTAAAAATATTTGGGATATTAACACATTTTTTATATTATAACTTGTTATCCCTGATTGGAAAATAACTGTCGAAATTGATAAAAATTTAATCTTTACATCGTACAATCCAATATCTTTTGTGTAGTCGTACATCAAAAAATTATTAGGATTGTACATATCAATCTTATTATATGCATTGTATTTTAAACCTATCTCACTTTTTTCTTCCAACCGTGATAAATAGTAATCCAAGTTTTTTATGTTATTGTTTGATATATCTAAAGCCGCAAATTCGAAGAAACACGTTCTACAAATGAATATTTCTATTAAAGAAATCATTTGATGAATCCATTTTGCTATTAAAATAGCTGCATATTCTTCACTACTAATGTCTTCCCTGTACATGAACACATGGATACTTAATAACGATACTATTAATGTTTGGTCACTAGATTTTAAATCTGAAGATAAATCTTTGAAGTTCAATAAATTAAAAATGACCCGGTCTAAATGGACTTGTAATTTTTTAAGACTTTTGAATATAAGCTTAGGTGCATAATTTTGATAAAATATACATTTTAAGATATCACGAATCAAATATGCATACTCACATTTCAGAGCTGTGTACATAAAATTCAAAGTTTTTAATACATAAGATCTAGAAACAAAATATTTTTCTTGTGACGATGAAGTGCTGGGTTCCAATTGTATCGATATCTGTCCCAAATACATCTCTATCGTTTGAAATTTATTGTTAATTAATATTTTTCGATCATGAATAATACTCGTCCAACTTTTATTTGTAGTGATCATATCTTTTACTATTAGTCTTAAATTTTCAGTTTCATCGAATCTGATCATTTCTGATACATTGAAGAAACACAAAACAAAAAATAAAAATATCAGTAAGTACTTCATTGCGTACGCGAAACACAGGCTAGTAGAAATGTTATAAAAATGAATGTAAAAAATTATAGTTGTTATAATGCTAGTGGCATAAATTCAATTATTGAAAACAATATTTCATTGTCTTCAACAAAATAATTTTGAATTGAAATAACACTTGTGATTGCACAAGTGAATGTTTTCACATACGTTTCAATTTAAAAAAACCGAGGCATTTTCTCGATCATTTTTAAAATACGATTGATTATTGTATGATGGAATTCAGCTCATATTTAATTTGCAGTACTAAATAACAAAATATGAGTGAATGCATAAAAAAAGTATGTGTCCATAACGATTTTCTCCTGATGATAGAATTATCAGCTAGCTTACGTGAAATAGGGAATGGCACATAAGCCGACGTCGCTGACTGCTCAGCGAACCCCTCATAAACGTTTCCTGAATACGGGTAAACAAGGGTCTAACATTGTGTTGGTGAACGCGCACGTTTCCTAGGTTTAGACGTCTTCAGATCATAGGTAAACAAGAGCCCGACCAATTGATGGAGTGCCGCTTCAATATTGTTCTATGATCTGAACACAAGTTGCTATTTCGTACGCTTGGCAACACTGCAAAATACCCGTCCGAGCTTCTGACTTCTTTGCAAACCTTGTAAAACAGCGAAATATGCTCTGTTGGACCGGAAGTTTGTATTTCCGCAACGCGTTATAGTCATTTTCGTTTCGATACACAAAATTACTATAGCCTTATTTCCTAGGGAGCTCGAGAATTGATGTTTACACATAAAAAAAAATAATCAACATTTAGAGCTAATTGGATGGTGTAAAATAATATAATAAATAATAATACACCATCACCCAGTATTAATGTGTGCAGTAACAACTGTACCCTGTCTCTGATCCTATCAAGATTTACCTGAAACATTTTTGAAGTGAAACTTATTTAGGCAACGTAGCACAAGTCTGATACATGGGCTTAGCCGTTGCGAACAAAAAGTTTTACTGGCGTGGTTTACTCGACAATGGTCCAATCAGACGATCGGATTTTGCAGGCAAGACGCATTCCTCCTAGCACAGAAAATATCCCGGAGCTGGCAAACTGGGCGAACTGATCTATCCGGAAAAAAAAACGTCACTGACTGTTTACTAGTTACTACAGATTCGCCTAGTGGCACGTCTCCCCTCTTAATCCCGTAGGAGTGGGTGGGCGTCGAAACGTGTCCGACTAGTGACTATACTATGACTGGTAGTAGGGGGGGACTGATTTAGCTCAGGTTATCGGGAGACCCAGGCCCGTTAATAGGCAGTTCAAGCGGGGTCCGCGAGGTTGGTTGTACCCGGACATGTATTGTAAGTTTTGGCGAGTCAGCTTGCCCCATGGCGTCGGCTTCGTAAGAGATGAAGATTTTGTAATTTAATAAATTCGGCGACGTCCACCACAGTGCTAGTAATCCTGTGATGACCCGGGTGGATGCAGACGAAAGCCTCCGAGGCTCTTGAATAGTGCTCAGCTCTAATGTAAGGTTCATGGTTATAACAGTAAGACAAAAAATTTGAGTCTTCTTCTCCGTTTACTACAGTCTAACTGTATTTATAAAAAAAAACAAGACCGCAGACGCCAAGCTAGCAACATCCTGTCATCTACTTGAACCCTAAGGTTTTTATGGTGATAAATAATAATCAATTTCGCTTGTCTTTTTATAACATTTATACATTTATTTCATTTGAAAATATAATTTTTAATTTTTCCATTTCAAACTTAATATTTGACGATGATGAACCTATTTTTAATAACCTGTATAAAAAAGTTTCACTGCATCCGCGCGTACCTACTATTGCAACAGGTACTATTTTTATTTATAAAATTTCAGTCGTACGATAAACTTAAATATTAAAATGTATCATATATTAAACTGCATAACTACTCAACTAATATATTAAATGATCAAATAGACAATAGTTATAATTTTGACATGTTAAATATAATATAGACTATTGCGGATGTAAACGTATACATTCTCAAAAAATAGAGACTATATTATTGAAATTAGAAACACTTTAGATTTCAAACTTTTTTTTGTTATTTTTTGACAAGTTATAACGTATAAAATAATTTAACGTTAACAATTTGGCCAATAAAATTAGATATTACAATTTACTAGGAAAAATGTAAATCATATAATTATGAGTAGGTATATTATAGGTGAACATAAATAATAAAACGAACAAAAACTAAAATTATGTAATGGAATAATATTTCAAGAACATTTTAATTGAATTAAATATATGAAACATTTGATATAAACACACACCAAGATCCGCCTTTTGAATAAAAAACAATCATAATATTGAACTATGGGTAAAGCTTTTAGTGATTTAATAATTATCTGTTTATGAAATGTTTACAAATTAACTCTATCGCCATTATTTAAAAAAATATTTTGTGACTTAAATCTTTCCAAATCCTTGGTACAGCATAATCATCTACAAAAATCAATAATTTTTTATGCCACCCATTCATTAATAATTTTTTTAACTTTTCAATATCATCTTTTAACGACGCGTAACAATCGTTAAATGTCTTAAATAAGTGTTTTCCGTAAAATTCAAACACTCCGTAAACATGCATTCGGTCATTGATTTGGCTTCGAAACAATTTTATGTTCTTCTCAGAAATATCTTCATCCTCAAAGATGTTCGAATATGATTTACAAATATCCTGTAAATCCAACACCAGAGGTAATGAGTATTTAAGACCATTAAATTCTTCTAAATATTTTCGCATTGCCCGTATTCTGTTCTTGGTCAATTGTGTAGGAAATGTCAAAATGTAATCGAGTTGAGTATATATTTTTGCAAAAAGAAAATGTAACATAACTGTTTGGAATCTAAGTATACGTCGATAATCTACAATATTTTGTATGACATCTCGATTTAAGTTTAACATACTCATCCTAACACCATGCCAAGAAAATTGAATACCAGTCATATAATTTCCCTTTAAAATGTCTAAAATATCCGTAAATGTGTATGCATCTATAACATTATTGATATATTTAAGTTTATTGAAATTTTTGAGTTTAAATATTTTTGTTTTGTAAATGATTTGTAAATGTATATTGTTTATCTTGTCAGTTTTTTCATTACTGTTTAAATCTGTTTTGATTTCATCTAAAATACTTTGATTAAGTTTTGCAACCTGGCATTTGTTTACTTCGTAGTATTGCAGCGAGTTTACAGCCAGAAATAATGTTCGTTGTATTATGGTCATTTTTTTATATATTTGGTCCGTACCTTTATACAATATCCATCCAGTATTTTTGAAATGAACCAATACCGGCAATAAAATCATCTGAAGTCGTAAATCATTTGTATTTTTATAAACGTGAGCCATGTATTGAAATATGTTATCAAAAGATGGTGTTAAGTATTCTTGTTGTAATTTTTTATCAGTATCACTAGAGGAATGTAATGTGAAATCATTATTGGTCTTTACTGTCTCTATCAATGACCATAATAACAACAAATATTCTCGTATTTTCATTAAGATTTTACACTCCCCAATCTTTGTAACATCGCTGGAATCTTCTATTTCCTTACTGTCATGGTGGACCTGTATTGAATAGTAATCATCAGGTGAACTAAATTCTTGCAAGAGAATTCCAAATGTTCTGTCAAATGAATTAATATGATGAAACCCTTTGATATTTTTAATTAAATCTGGCAATGGTACTTCCAAATACAAATCGACATTTTTATTTTCAGTATCAATCAAATTGCGATTTAATAATTGTTGTGTTTTTTCAGATAGTAATACATTATTAGGTTCAGATCTACTAACATCCATAAGTAATGCGTTTTTTAATTCATTTATAAACCGTAATAAAATTGGAGGATAATTTGCAGGTATGAGATTATCAGTGTAATTAATAAAACAATCAATTAATGTTGTAAGTTTATCGTAGTTTTTATATGATGCATAATGTTGAATTTGCAAAGAAAATATGCTCCCGATGAATTCGATTAAGTCTATTTGATATTTTAATACTTCTATTATGTTATAACTATTTTCTACGTCTTGAATAGTTTCAACTTTGTTTGTTTTTGTTTTCATTCTAAATTCCATCAGTAGAGATTCAATATTATCAATACCACTTGCATTACTAAAAACATCTTTAAGTGACATATACTGTAAATCATACATGTCACTACAATTCTCTAAATCTACGGCCTCATTTTTTATTTTTAAAACATTCAACTGTTCCAAAACAATGAAGTAGTTATCATTCATATAATTGATAATGTTTTCATTACTATTTGAATCAGATATAGTATCAATATGGTATGATATATTATGTTGTTTATTATTATAGTCCAAATCGTTAAATGAATAAATGCAATTTTTACATAAAAAGTTGTCTAACGAATAAATCAGTTGAGTAACTAATTTATTAAATTGTAGTTTGACATCATCAATGTAGATATGTTTTTCATCTTTTTCTTTATATTCTCTTAATGGTCCATTATAATGTTGTGTTCTATCTTTGTTATACAAAAATGTATTGATTGTCAATAATGATATTAACAATGTCTGATCACTAGATTTGAGATTTTCAGATAAGCCATTAAAATAAAATAATTGAAATATAGCTTTTGAAAAATATGGTTTCACCCGTTTGAAATTGTCTAAAGTTAAATCAATACAATTCTTCATTAAATTATCCTGATAAGTTGTGTGTTGAAGAAGTTTACATGATTTAATAGATCTCTGAATAAATTTAAGTAATTTTGAAACTATAGTAGAATACTTACATTTAAAAAATGTATATATTGTATTCGAAACGGTGAATAATTCGTTAGTAGAATAATTAGAATTTGAATCATTTATTGGAATTGGGTGTAGATAATATGTTATATAATCTTGTATTTGTACAAATTCTCCATTGATTAATACTTTATTATCTCTACCCATATAATTTATCCAATTTCTATTATTTTCATCCAGAAGCAAGTTTTTTAAATCGTCCATTGTCTCGGGTGTATCACAGTTAACCATAAAATTAGTAAAATTGTAACACAGTGAAATAAACAAAAATCTTTTTAAATAATTCATCATATTACACAAAATTCGAATCGCTTGTAAAAATACAATAGATACCTACATTTCCACGACATACGCACAGTTTTATATTAATGTTAGTTTCGCTACAAAATATCTTACATTCAAAGTCGTAATCACACCTGTGATTGCTTACGTGTGTACGTGTATACCTGTGCGTACGTTGTACAAAGGTGTTAATAAAAAAAACAAGTGACGTAAAATTTTTTTTTTAATAATCACGTTTTCTAGGTAACTAAACGAAAAAAAAACGAAAAAGATTAAACTCTATTAGTTTTAACTTACAAGTTAATAGCTTAATTGTTTTAAAAAAATCTAATTACCACAATATTGTAGATGAAACATAAAGCAAAATTATATTCTCTTCTTTCTCTTTCAAATTTTAACCCATAACAGTTTCCACCAAAAATATAAGAAAAACATTTTACTAGCAATGTATTATATAAATTTATATAAAATTAATAATGTATGTTTTTATTGCAAAATGAGTACATAAAATCTCCAAGAGGTTTAACCTTTCCCTTAATATGAGCTATATTGTATATCCAAAAACATATATGATATAGATTTATATTTATTACATACGTCTACAGGCAAAAGAGTTTTATAGCCCAATTATTCCATCAAGGATTTTTTTTTTAATTTTTGGTTCAATCGTAATTTTATCGGTTGAAAATAAAATAGGTACATACACAATAAATTGCTGTTACTGAGTAACATTTGTATAAATTGAATTTAACAAAACTGGGGGCTCGATCTCTTCATTGCTGTATAGTTATCACCAGGACTAGGATGATTTGTATGCAATAAAAATTGCAAAATGTGCATTTTATTTACTAAAATCTACAAAAATATGCATTTAAATTTTTATTTGACTAACACAAAAAACACAAAAATATAGTTCAAAAAAAAATATGTAGATATTTATTGAAATACATCAGTGATTGGCTGCTTGTCTTAATATAATATAATTGAGAAATAAAATAAAATAATTTAAAAATAGAATGTATAATTCATATTCACTAAGTGTGTTACATGCTACGACCACATATTTTTTTTAATTTTCGAAAATGAATGATCGGCGATTGGATTTCAGTGTGACTTTGTATTGGCTGAAGCTCCATTCAACGTCACATGATGTAGTTGGAGCATATTTAAGTAAAGAAATTTATCCTGGTGTTTGGTTACGACTGAAATTGTCCTCGTCCGATTCGCAATTAATATTTTATTTATTGATTTTAGAGTTTTTAATCTTTTATTTTTTTTAACCAAGGATATTTTATTCTTAACTTTATCTGCGAGTGTATCTAACTATATTATACTTTAATCAACAGGGCTAGAATTAAATACGAAATATACAATAATTGAATAATAGATACATACTTATTAAAGTTATTAATTATTATTGCAATGATAAATATTATAATATAGCATGTTTGAGTTTCAAAATATTTGAAACTGTAATAATAAAAAATAACTTGCCTCGAGCCGTTGATTTTTTTCAGCTTAAAGTTATTGTCAGTTTTAATTTCTAAGCCTATGAGTTATGACTTGTGAGCAAAATATTTTTGATTGTATTCTAAAAAAGTTCTAAAATATTGTTATTTTAATATTTGCAAAAAAAAAAATTATGAATTCAAAAACTAATTACCTACAAACTTTTTCATATAGGTAGGTATTCTGAATCATTTGGTCGTGGAAAAATGTTAATATTATAAACATATATTAGGTCATACAATGGCAAATTATTATGATTTAAATTTTTAAATTGTGATATGGCACATTATATTCCTATATCTATATAATATATAAATATGAAAATGGAAATTTTGTCACGCATGTTCTCTGAAACTAATCATACGATTATCTTGATTTTTTTCAAATAAAAGATTACATCACGGAGCAGGTTTAAAGCTTAATTTCAATTTCATAGATAACTAAAGGGTAGCTCACAAATTTATTTATTTTTCAGCCAAAAAAAAAAAATAATACTCTGTTTGCTTACTTAAATGGTCGCCAATGATAACATATTACATTAAAAAGCTACTATTAAAATTTAGGTATCTATATAGTTATATAAAAAAAAATAAATAAATGGAAATGTTGTAACTCATGTTATCTGGGATAACTATCATTTGATAGTTGTGCTGTTTTTTTAAAATTATTGAGTACTTCGCGGAGCAGGTTCATGCACTGTTTTATAATCTACCCAACTTCTGTCCACGAAATATTAAGAGATAAAATGGGGATAAATTGGTGCAGTAAAATAATATTAGTAAAAAATAGATGATAATTTGTACAATGTTATCGCTGACGATATGGGCTAACATGGCTATAGATATTCAATATTGTATTAACTTAGTAAGTATGATAATATAAAATATAAATTATAACATATATAAAGATATATATATATCTATATCTAAATTACTAATTTATTGAGTAATTATGTGCGGTTGTTATTATTAGAGTGATGACTGATGACATTTTTTACAGGCGACGAAGTGTGTCGGTATAATCTAGTTTATTACATACGCAATATCATTATAATATAATTAATCGGCTAATATTATTTTTCAATCACATATTATCATGGACAGTGGCGTCATTTGATGAGAAGCAGAAAGGTAGTCATTGGCCCCTCCAAATTGATGTTTAAAGCGATTGTTGATGAAAATATATATGTAAATATTTTGGAAGTTATCATAATAATGATTAATATATACATTGTGTAAGTTATATCATATTTAGACGGATGTAGGTGTGGACGTGTGTATAAGATGATTTTTTGTTTGGTCAAACCTCCCCCCCCCCAATTAAAAATATAATTGATGCCACAGAGTATAATGGCTATAATTTATGACAACTACTACAAATACCTTTTACACACTACACTTATTATTTATTATTTGCGTATTTTAAAAATAAAGTAAATTAATGTACGTATGTTATAACTTATAAGCCAGTACCAGACAGAAATTTGTCTGTGGCTAAAAATGAAACTCCAGTATATTCCAAATGTATAAGACGAAAAAAGTTTAGGTTTTTAATTTTTTCACCCCCCCCCTTTTTATCGACGGCAATACTATTTTGCACTTCTAGAAGTACCTATAATAGTATTACGAGAGAGAGAGTCCCGTTTTTTCGGTTCTCCGCGATGTCCAGTTGTTCCTGGGGAATCTTCGAGATACTAAATTGTTCTGTACACAGATTGTAGGTTAAAAGTAACGAGAATAATTTTTTGTGAACGAATAATTTTAACTAATATTCTACAATAATATTGACATTTTTTTTTTTTTTTGAACCGTACATATACTCTCATACTGCTCCTGCTCACCGGGGCAGATAACTATAGAGAATAATCAAAGACATAAATATTATTATCACACCGCGATATTAGCACTCAGTGCGTACTAAGTCGACTGATCTCTCTTCGCTATTTTTTTCTTTTTTTTTTTCCAGTTATGAGTCATAACTCATGACCTAAGAAATATGTGGTCACCTGAAGTCTGCCACTATGTCGAATGCCGAGCTCATATTATTTTCACTTCTCATCGGTCGTTTTGGGATTTAGATTTTTTGCCCACCACGCATAATATATTATTATCCTCTCTTCTCCCGCCGCGGAGTGTAAACACAAACGACGCGTGACGCGAATGCGGCGGCGTTTGAGGTTTGATGAATCGTCTTGTGGTGGCTGTGCGTATTTTTAGAATCGCGATCGTGTTCAGCACGCCAGATGGCGTCACCTGTACATTATATTACATTATTATAATAGTAGGTACATCGGGGCGCCGCCCGACAACACCCGCCGCCGCCAGACGCTCCTCCTCCAAATATAATGTGTGCGGAGCGCGCGTCCGTCTTCGATGTCATTCAGTATCGCGTGGTGAGCCCCTCGTGCCTAATCGTCTGTTTTGCGAATTCCTACGACTCGGCTCGCGGGTTAAAAAATATAATTTTGCCAAAGCTCTTGGATCACTGGTCCCGCGACGTCTACGCCGGCGGCTATGCTGCGAAACGAATAATGATCCGCATCGTCCGTCAAACACCCGACCACAGTATTATGTTGATCGTTCATCTTCTGTTGGTGTTGTGCGCTGGACGACTCATCGATGCCGAAAAAGGTGAGCTGGTTCTCGGTGTAACCTTTTCAGTTTATGAGTGTCTATAATAATTAATAGTAGATAGTAGTAATAGCCATATAATAGATTGCCAAAGTCTTGAACTCCGCCCATCCGTGTGAAGTAAAATTTACTACACTCACAGACACAACGTGACAAGTTTTTTATTCTAATAACGAATAAAACACAATTTTTGACACCCAAATCAATCGTTGGGGAAAAAAGATTAGATTGGTAAAAAAATTAAAAATCGAGTATATCAAATTTTTTATACAAATATGTTTAAAATAAGTTTAAACAAAAATTAAATTATTACTTTTTTACAAATAATTTCAATTAAAAGTTTCGGTATCTAATTTTTCAACTTCAAACTACGTAAAATAATGAGTCCAAATGATCTTCATTATAAGGTAATATACCTAAACAATAATAATAATTAATAATAAAAAATGGAATTTCATAGCATATTAATATTAAATACCTATATTTAATAGCTATATTATTATCATTCAATTTCTATCAAATTAATAATATACAAAATAAGTCAATAAAACATTAGGTCTGATGGAAATGTTCTTAGTGATACATTATACCTATGTAATTACTAATTATATTAATAATATATACATATTATTTTTATTATTAATATTATAATCAACAAGCGCGTTGAAGTATCAAATTTGGTAATTGTTCGTGTCATGAATAGTTTGTTGAAATTGTTGATATAGTTAATACGCTAAAAAACCTTGTTAAAATTGTTCACTTTTCTAAAACAAATCGTTACAACAATAAATTGTATAGATCATTACACATAATTTTTTCGCAATAAATTTAGGTATTTTGTGTTACGAAATACATTGTTCGACTATTTTTGAGATTTTTAAATGAGTAAAGCATAAAAAAAGTTTGTATATACTATATGGCATTGTAATTTTACTGTTTTATATAATATTTTCAATAGTTGTAAAATACTATTGTTTTTAATCAAAAAATATATCCCCATTTCAATTTTATACTATACAGAAATACGACTTATAATTGCTAGATAAATATAGAGTATTATGGTAAAAAAACAAAGTGTTGACGAAAAATATACTCCATAGCCGTCTATATAATATGTATACATACGAATAATTATCAATTAACGCACTCGTTATATTATTATGTTACTAGAGAAAATAATTATTTATCTCAAATGGTGACATATTATAGTCCAGGATCGGCATGTACTACCTATTATAACAATAATTATTACGTCACAAAACTAATTGGTCACGATACGCGTCATGACTGGCAGTAGAATCCGCCATTGGCATAGATCTGCTTAAAAATATTATGATCCATATCGGTTATTATCAATACTAAATAGTACAGAAATCGTCCGGTCCAGTCATTCAAATTTATTTTTGAAACGTTTACGTTGTTCACGAGTTTTTGCGGAGACATCACCAGAGGCCGACGTCGACGCTTAACTCATATTCTGAAAAATGTATACGTTATAGAAAAATAAAATTCTGTATCGAATTTCGTAAATACCCATTGAACACGTTTGCCGACCGGCCGGTGGATGCGTGTAACGAAAAACAGACGCCGGTACGAAAAACACGTGTTGGAGTGAGTGCTCCATATAATACTATATATGTATTTAGTGATGATGTATATATTATAATATGAGTGTATACGTTCGAGCAAGAGATGGTCGCGCATATTAGTCATTTTTCCCTTTCCCCGATAGTACAAATAATAAATAATAATATAACCGTTGGGCCATAAACGTCGATGAACAGTTTCTGGAGTACAAACACGTTGCGGGCGTGTATAACTTATAACTATATATTGTATACGTCATACAAACATATTCTATTTCTATGCATTAAACGCTCATCTGAAACAGCAAAAGGCGTTTACGGACATATCCCGCGCTGGTGGTGTGCGTTGTTCAAACGCGAGTGCTTCTAAATGGGACGCTCGGGCATGGGGGCCTCCGCTATACGAGCACACGAAATCCGAGATAGACCATAATATTGTGTACTAACGAGGCGCCGCTCGTCTGCCGGGCACAAGACTTTTTAATCGGAAATAATTGAGCATGATAAATGCGAATTTTCTCGCACCGCCGCGTATAGTGCCCGTCGCGGTACGGGATAAAAATACTCACGGACTGCTCGGGCGATATACGCCGCTCGTCCATCGCACGTGTACCTATGTGCGAACGCTGCACGTTTCCCGGGTTGAGAGTGGACTGACGACGGATGCAATATCATAAAATGCGATATATTTGTCGTCGTGCAACATTATATCCGAGTAGTATCTAATATCTATACGGCTGTAGGGTACGTCGGGCTTGACGATAAATCGAAAAATCACTGCTCGGGTGGTCAATACACGCGCTCGTGGAAACTCTCAGCGGGACTCGACACCCGCGCGTGTTTGTACAAGATATTATATCATATCATATTAAACTATACGTATATACGATGTCGATTGTCTTATATATTATATTATATTATATTTTTGTTTGTTGACAGCCAAGTGTTGCGGCCGCGTGACCGGGAACTGTAAGAGAGCCTGCGAACAAGTGAGTACCAACACCTATACAACTATACATAATATTATATATTATACACAACGCGTGTACCCATGCTTATTGTGATTCCTATATACGAATACACAGAGTCGTATTATACTTGCCTGGATGTATATTATTGTATAACCATAATGTATATGTGTGTGTGCGTGCTTAAGACGTAACGCGATACACGTCACTTGGACGTATACATATTATACGGGGTGATCTTTTTAACGTGGACACTCATTATTTCTGAAAAGACTAACGTTTATAAAAATATTTAGTTTATATATGATTTTAATTAGTCACAAAACAATTATATTTTAACTATTTTTTATTATTATCATTTTTTAAGTTTTATATTACTCTCTTGAATGATAGTGATAACATAAGTTCAACTTTCATATTCCGAGTATTTTGATCAATTACTAAATCAAATTTCGGACAAATGGTTTATTATTTAAAGTTTATAAGTTTAGACTATCGGAGTTGCGTGGACCAATATTTTGCTTGATGGTACACTTAGCTCATCCATCTAAACTTAAAACACTTATAACTCATAAGTCATAAGCTACTTATCCAAAATGCAATTTTTGTATATAAAAAGGTTATGATTACATAAGATGAGATTGTATATTCAAGAAAATATTTTACTTTGGAATAAATGAATGTTGTCATGAAAAAAAATTAAAAATATATATTTTATACGTACCTAGATCCAATATGTAGAAAAAAATATTAATTTTTGTTAACATGGCTTAAAATCATGTAAGATAATATTTTCAAACATTTTAATAGTTTTTAAAATAATAAACGTTCTTATGTTAAATGGATCACCTGGTTTAGGTACTATAATATTATGGTCGCCACGATGCAGTGCATACATCATAAATTATAATACTTAAACGTATACATAGCACACATAGTGCACTCAGGTACGCTCGCTTAAACACTAAATTACGTACAGGTATTATAGTATGTGTATGAATTATATTATACAGGGTGATGTATTGACCACGGCTGTGGTTATCGCAAGAGTCTGCGCTACAGCCGCCACCGTTGCACAATAATAATAATAATAATAATAATAATAATAATAATAGTGTATACCATCTTGACGACCAGCCAAGTCTTGTGCAGTTGTGCGTTATGAGTTATTGTTTATACGCCGACAACGCATCGACTGCATATGAACGAATATATAAGTTTTGCCAAGACACGTCTGCTTTCATAAATTATTTCGTCCGTCAGATATTATTATTATTATTATTATACTTATAATATTATATACACATCGCGTACCTACCACCGACGGCATTATAATATTTATTTTATACCGAATGTGTTTTGTAGTACGAGTGATAAGTATTTTTCATTCTCGTATACCTACTTACAAGGATAATATTATATACGTGTTCATAATTTTGAATATTGTTGAATGTAGCATACGAAGTCGGAAGTATCGTTCTTTTAACGCAAGAACGTGCTAAGGTTTTCTCGGTACAATTTTGTATTTTTTTTAGGTGGATTGTAGGTACTATATTGTTCATAAAAGTCAGTCAAAAATTACTTTTTTATTATGGTGAATTTTAACAACTTTGCAAATTCCAAAAAAAACATCGTTTTTAGACATACTACCTAATGTTAATGTACAAAATATTATATTATACTATATTGCACCACAAGTCCATTATCAGTGTTTTTAATAACTTAGAGATTAAATTAATTCAATATAGTGTAAAACATTACAATTTCAACCATCGGTTCACTTCATCTATAAACTGAAAATTCTTTTAAGTATAATTTTGGTTCAAATATTCTATATTTTAAAATCGAAATTTTCCTAAAAAAATATCCTGCAGTTACTTATTTGGATGTTATCAAAAAAATGTGCATAGGAAGTGTTTTGTAGGAAAGCATTTGATTTAAAAATGTAAAACACGGAGAATCACCCTGTAACATCAAAAGACCCCGTTTGCCATTATCATATTATATTTATGATAAATATTAATTATTGTTGTACATGTATTATACTAAGTATTCTATAGGCTATAATAGAACAATAATATTTTCTCCGCCGGTCGAGCGTTTTGTTCACGCATTCGGGTCCGCGAGAAAGACGCGTAAAAAACAATATAACGCACCGGTGACAGGTGTATTATGTGAGTTTGCTTTTTATTTTTTTATTCTATTCCATTTGTTTCGCACGCAGTTGTTGTTATTATTCTATTTACGAATTTCATCCTAACACCTTGCTCGAGGTCCGAGTGACTGCCGTCTAAAAGTAGATGATAACAATATAAAATTCGCAGGAATTATAATAATATTATAAATTATAATATAAATAAAATAATAAGTTCTGAAGCATGTCTGGGCTTGCATTATGCGTATGCGTGTATAGGTACTATATAGTACTATATACTCATCTGGCCATAGGTATAACTCGGACTCTAGTCACGTGGGACAAAAATAATTTTTGCGAATCTCTACACATTTTCATAATTTTATTAAAATTTAATATTTATTTATTATTATAAAACTGTTTTATCATTTTTACAACCATTTTTCATTTAATTCATTTTAAGCAAATTTTTTTATGTATATAATACGTTTTATACCAAATAATAATAAAATGACTACCTTTTTTTAAACCATAATTTATATTTATAATTATATAAAAATTACAAAGAAACTTTATAGAAAACTTTTTTTAAACATACATTTGAAGCCAAAATTATTTTAATTGCAATCGTTTTCCTCGAATTGGTCAATAGTTATATTAAAATTAGGTTCAATTTTTTTTTTCTATATTTGATAAAGCTTTTCTTGGCCAATAGTATTTCAACTTCAAGTATAAGTTTTAATACGGTGTAACGACGAAAATGAAAGCTCCGATGAAACCGAACTCATAGGAATCGATAAAAAAAAGTTTGAATAGTTTATATAAATTATCAAATGAACTTGACAGATCTTGAAGCATAAAGGAATTAAGACGGTCTTTAAAGTTATCAAATATTTGTTTCGCGAAACACATTTTACCAAACAACTTTAACTCGGCCTGTAACTCGTTAATTTCTATATTATAAGTGTTAGAAACTTCTAAAATATCTTCAAATTTGCAATTTTGTAAAGTTAAAACATGTGTGCTATGCGCCTCTGAACATCCTGCAATTAACTAATACTTAATAGTATAATTAAGTTGGTGGGGGTATTGCCCCAATTTCTGGTCGTCGGGGCAGTCGCCCCCATTCGCTCCGGCCAAGTTATGCCTATGCATCTGGCCGTCTGCTAAAACGTGTAATTGAGCACTTATGAAGTTCGCAAAAAAATATTGTTTCGATTTTTGTTGTTTTTTTTTTCGTCAATGGTCAATACTCAATATAGTCTTGAAGCCACCCCATCCCATACCCATTTTTCGCTAAACGTAATGCATCATGCGCTCTATACGATTGTCGTCGCTTATCCACTATATTATAACGTGTGTTGTAATTGAAATGATTATAATATTGTTGTTATTGTTACGTCTCAAAAACAAAAATAAAAGCTATAATATACATAATATGCTGTAATATAATAGTCCCAAATAGATGTGCAGTCATGTCCAAAAAACAGACAGCATAATGATATTATAATGTGCGCCTCGTACAAATACGATCGCGGGTACTTGTATCTATACGAACGGAATGATCAAATGCACGATATTATGTTTGACGTATCGTGTGCGGTACGTACGACTCCGAGCCAGGAGTTTTATTGCCCTCGCCGTGCCGTTTTATCGCGTCGGGACATAAAAACCGTCGAGAATTTTGAACGGCATGAAAAAAAAAAAGAAAACGTAGAAAAATGTTCGTTTCGAATATTGTTTATTATAATAATATATGCCTATATGTGGGTATAATAATAATGCTATACAGCCGGGGATTCGGTCTCATTTTTATGTACTTTAACGGCAGCGGGCCCGCGTTTGTCACCGACCAATTAAAACGCGGCGCGCCTACCTGCTATAAGATATAGAATAGCGCTAGGCCAGCGTGGGCATAGGTTCGACAATACCTATAGTATTATAACGATGTATTTTCAGTTAAACGGACGGGCGTACTGAGACTATAAGTCCCGTCGACCCAAATTTACACATAAATCGGTCCAAAAAATAATCAAATATTGAGTCCAAAAACAAAAGATTTGAAAAAAATCGTTTTCCTTACCATTGCGCAGACCAAGGACTGACAAAACACAAATATTATGTCAACAAATTATAGCCTCAAATATGATTCCAGCTTCCGAATCTACGACTGAACTGCAGTATATAACTCCAATTCAGACGTGCGATCGACGTTCAAAAAACAGACTGAAAAACGAATATATATATATATATATAAGTACAAGTATTTTATTTAACCGTAAACGAATAATAGTTATTTATCGGAGTTCGATGAAAAGCTTATTTAGCCGGTTCGTTCGTGTTAACTGCGAAGCGCAGACGAGTTTGGAACAAACGCATTATTCATGTTGCAAACGACACGGAAGCCTAAAACACATCCCACACGTGACCGGATCAGATGACAACGCGGAAAGTCGGACGATTTTAATTTTGATTACGCTCGTAAAACGCACATAATCAAACCGTTTCAATTATTGAATGCGCGTAACATATTATAACCTACCGCAGTCGATCTGTGGGTGCGTGAAAATGTGTGAAAGAAAAGATCAGAAAAACCACAACAGTATATTTGCAATGGATTTCTGCGATGTGTATAAAAACTCGATGAGTTGGTCTGCTGTATAGTAGGCACTTTAGGTAGATGTCGAGTGTACATCTTATACTCTCGTCATTGATTAGGCAACTGTAATGGATGTGTTTGATTTGAATACAACGACTTTCATGGCACACGAAACATTGGTTCTTGCCTTCTTGGTCGGAGACGAACGGCTAACCTTTAGGATATTATATTATACTTATATATGTAATATGTATATTGCTATATTTGAGTTACTTATTTTTTCCTTATTCCATCCAATATAAGGTAGGTTGAACTAATTGTTATTTGTTGCCAAATAGAAATCGCACGTAGTAATTGTTACATAAATATATGTATAATAATGTTACACTAATTAGTACTTATACTATATATCGCGTCTTATCGCAGCGATAAAATGTAGGAGCTCCGTTCGGTCTCTCGCGTAGTCGCGTAGTATAATATTGTAAATTGCATTATGTTACACACTGTTTAATTTCCAAGCCTATTAATTAAAAACTCGGTAAAAAATAAAAACTAAATTAAAAATAAGGTTCACAATATTTTTCACATGTTATCTCATTATGTAAATCTTTACGGTCATTCAAGGCCGTAGCCAGGGGGGGTTTAGGCCCCCCCCCCCCCCGAAAAATTTTTCTGGCTACGGCCTTGCGGTCATTTATTGTTGTAATTGAATGCAACCAAAAAAGAAAATCGATTTTGTCGAAAACCGATTTAGCGTAAAAATTCTCTTTCGTCAATTTTTAAAAAAAATTATTTTTCTTCTTTTTACCTCTGCCCTCCTCCCCACAAAGTATCTAGATTTTAGAACAAATTGTGTACCAAATAACTCCCTCAAAATTGAAGATGATATTATTATTGGTATAAATATTTATAATGCTCCGAAAGGTGATTGATAAGGTACAAAAATAAAAAGCACAAAGTACTGTAAAGCCAATACACTTTGCTCAGAATCTAACATTTAATGTCAAACAAGCTTAATTAGTCATAAGTACAGTAGAGTTTCGTTCATCCGGACTAGTTGGGACCGGACACTATCAGGATTCAACGGAATGACGTTTTTTTAAACTTACTAATAAATATAAACAAAAAACACCTTATGTATTCATACAATTAATTCCAAATGTATTGATTCACAATTTTACATTACACACCATTATTGTTATTATTACGATAATATTTTAATCATGGATATTCCCGAATATATACATCAGAGGTATTCAAACTTTTTCATCACACGGCTCCTTTAAATCTTCACAAAATGTTGACGGCTCCCAAATTATAAATGACAAAAAAATCAATGTTTATGTGAATGTAATTTATATTTTATAATTTATTTTTATTATTTATTTACCATATAACATAGATAAAAAAATTAAAGCTAAATTTTGCGAATGATTATTGTAGACAATTCAACGTTTCCCAACCGGTGTGCCTCAATGATAATAGTAAACATTTTTTGTAAAAATATTTATTGGTTTTCAATTATTATACTACGCGGCTCCTTTTGACAACTCCCGCGACGCCCCTGGGAGCCGCGACGCACAGTTTGAATACCTCTGATATACATTATAAATGAGTACTTAAGTACAAAATATAGATTGTCCGGATTAGTGATACTCTTTTCTGTATTTAAAGTTTAGATAAGCAGCGTAAATCATAATTTTCCCAGCGGCTTTTCCCTGTATGGCACATCACTTTACTTGTGAAATTATCAAATACTTATAAAACTATTAACTGTATATGTATACTGTATACTGGCTCAAAATTCAGTTTTTATTTATCAAAAATGTCAAATAAATATTCATCTTTGAAATACGAAACACGTATTTTTTTATCATTTAATAAATTAAAAATAATGTTTTTATAATGACATCAAATCATGTAAAAAATGTAAATATTTTTCTAGATAATGGGTGTTTACTGTTTAATGAATCAACAAGTATATCACACATATTATCGGCTGCTGCAGCAGATTAAGTTACTACCTATGTATATAATATACATATAGAAATAATAATGATTAGGTATAATTACGCGGAAAATGTTTATATTCGTCGGACGATGAGTGAATAATATTTCCTGACCTGTTGTTAACATACGATTACAATTTATGAGTGATTATGACCCGTGTGATGTGTGAACATGAATATAATATTTATAATATGTTTGTTGTACTGTATTTATTATATATGGTTATAATTATTATTGGAGGCTTCATAATGTATTATATTATATAACATCGAAGTGGACAAAATCGATTTTGAGTAAATCTTTCTAGGTGGGAGAGGGGAGGGCACTGTAATATAATATATTCTACCGAATATCATAATTATAATTATAGTTTATTTCAGTGTTAGAATCTAACGACGTCATATAAAATATTATAATAAGTAATATATTTTATGAGAAAGAATTATTTTGGGATTGATTGATACAATAGTGTGTTGGATTGAAATAAAACTGAAAAAAAAATGACCTATTAGATGACTTATACTGCTATACCACTACGAATATACCTCTAACCCAGCGGTTCCCAAACTTTTACGACCACGGCACCCTTAAAAAATTGTTTGTGTTTCGCGGAACCCTAATGTCTAATCCAACTCAACTACAATTTTTGTAAATTAAAAAAGGAAAATCAATTCCTTAAACTCTCAAGTCCAAATAATATTTTAATGATACTATTAATGACTTTTCATTATTAAACTTAGTTTAAAAAAAAAATTTCAATCAAACATTTTTTAAACAACAAACATTAAATAAACATAATTTTCTCAATAATCTCATACATCTAACGGAACCTTTGGTATTGTCCCACGGAACCCTAAGGTTCCGCGGAACACACTTTGGGAAACGCTGCAGTCTAACCTATAGTTGTGTGTAGGTACTTGTGTATACCAGATATCTACAACTACTTACCTAATTTGTATTATTATAGAGTATGGTTACTCTATAATATACAGCAGTATAAAACGGTGTGAAAGACGGCGGTTTTTATAACAACGATATCTCAAACAGTTACTATATAATATTATTAAAAAATCCCGAAGTCGAATGTATCCAATGACCTACCACGGATGAAGATAAAAATTAAACGGCTATTTATTAACGTCATGAGATTGGTCGGAGGTGTGAGATTGTCTAAACAGCTGCCAAACGTAACGAGTGAAATTTACATATTGATACCACATAAGGCGACAATTATCTCACCTCACATTAAAAAATCCATTAAAACCGCATTAGCATTCATCATTTGCATATTATAGCCGCCTAGGTTGGAAAAACACTCTAAAGTAACGTTATGACCGTGTAATGACGATATATTCATAGGTACCCACTTCAGTGAATATATATTCCACTTAAACAATCGACTTCAGCTATTTTAGAAAGACGCGTGTTATTTTTTCTTCGCACACCTATACTTCAAATACAAGTTAAAAACAATTATTATTAAATTATTTGAGTCATTTGAGAGGCAAGTATGATATTTTTGGTTGTTGATCAATCGTTTATAAGTATCCAATAATTAATAATTTCCCTGCAAAAATAAAAAAAATATTATGTTTAGTGTAGGTAAACACATAGTTTAAAATCGACAACTGATCCTTGATAGTATAAGTGCACATATTATTATACTATTATGGTAATAGTAAAATATAGGTAAGTATGCCTACTTAGGTATATCGTATATACCATAATTTATTATCATTGTTATTTATTACGTGTACAACGATATAATTTTTATTATAATTAAATATATGTATACATATACATATATCAGTTTTTAATTGCATTCATTCTTTTTTTTAATGCAAAAAGTAACCGTGATTGATCCTTCGTGTAGAGTTGATTTAAATTCGAAACAATATATTAATGCGAGGGTGTAAATTGTTCATTAAAATAAACATTATTAATTGTATGATTGTTTTTACTATTCGTGAGCTTATAACTATACGAGCCTTCAATAAATGAACAAATGTTTTATTGGACAAAATAAATAAAAGAAAAATAACGAAATCGAGATGCCACTGTCTTAATGTAGACCATAAATATACATATACCTTCATGAATACTTTTATTCTCAAATGAAATGTAATTTTTAAGTTGTCTGGCATTTTACACTCTTTTACGATTTACGAGTGGTAGATATGCCTATATGGCTATATTATATGCATAATATTATTCTAAATAATGATATTATACACTTATAGGTATACGACACACGTTGTCCTTTCTTTGCCGAATGACAGATATGTGTTGTACCTACGTTATTATAATTTTTATGATTAAGTTTTTTTCTCCTTTACACGTACACAATCAAATTGAATGCTGACGCACGTAGCCCGAGTATGTGTGTATATAATATATAATATGCGCCATATTGTTATGTAAATTTCCCTAATATCTTTTTTGTGTCCGTGCGTTTTGTGCTCGGTGTAATCCCTTCAACCGCATTTCCAGTGACAAAATGTACCTATATACACATCGTGCTCGCACAACGATATTGTTGTATACGACTAAACGTCCACCCATAACCCGCAGACACCCAATTCAATGCTTTCGGGGTACACTTTTCACGTGCAGGGATTCGTGGCTGGTCGTCTCGGTTCCAGCGGTGCTAAGTGTGCACTACACATAGTCGCAGCCGGCATTATATAGAGAGACGACTACATAAATTATCCTAAGTATTATTATACGCGTATTTCGACGAGCACACATGTCCGCGGTTCTGCACGTGGGAATGTGAAATGTGTGGAGAAGGCTGAAAAAACATTGACACGTTTTTCTCGTATAATAATATATTATAGTGTATCGGGACGAAACAATATTATCTAATACTCGTACAATATATTATTCTCCCCGAACGAATGGAAATCTGTAAAAATACAACGGTGTATAGTATATGTTATGTTTCAGCCATTATGTAATTATTATTATGCGATCATATTGTCTACGTCAAGTTTTTACGCTCGCATATAAGAGATTACTGCACATTTTCATCTCGACAATAAAGGCCATAAGTCATATAGTACGTTTATTTGATTATTATTTAAATATTTTTAATTTTAATCTTATCTCGAAACCCATTTCGCAGTAATCAGTCTGAACAATAATGAATTTGAACGAATTATATGTTAATAAAAATAAGAGTACGGATGAGTTTCGTATCATAATAATTATTAATTATTATTTTTCGACACATTTCAAGCAATCGAATTTGTATTGCAGTGTTGTATGTACACTAACAATCTAGTTCGAGTGTCATTTTGTATTATATTTTTATTCAAATATAAATCTATTAAAAAATTAAACAAAAATTGGTTCCGAACCACGATAATTATTTTTAAACGAGACTTGGAGTAGGGGGATTTCTTTTCACCCTAATGAACCCCAACGCAATCTGTTAATGAGTTTCACATGGGATTACTAATCATAATTTCTAACACTGTTATTATTTATTATTAAGAGAACGCATAATTTGGATTTAATTCCAAAAAGGATTGAAAAAGTTTTATTTACGGGTTGAGTGTATTTCTATTTATATAAAAAAATTGTGTTATTAATTTCTCAGTTGAGTTTATATTTTAATAGTTAAATAAATTAAATCAATATAAATTACTAAAAATATTAATTAACAGCTTCATAGTTTTTTTATGAAAAGGTTATACAGATTAAAAACATATCCATAGTTGTAAGCATAACAAGTATTTTTGTTATCTAAATTAGTGTTAAACTTTAATTAAACACTATTTAATTCAATGAGACAGTTTGCAATTTATTATAATTGGTTGTTGTTATTATTTATCATCTATATCGAATACAAATTCATATTTAATTTAAATGAACATATAGTATGCAAACACATTTACAGAACGAAATAGAGTTATTTAAAAACGTATTAAATTTATTTGACCATCACTTCCGGTTAAATCGTCATGTTAATTTTATCATTAATTTAATTCTGGACTGAACATTTATATATTCTATAGGCCAATTTGGCTTTGAAAACAAAAATAATTTACAGTAAAAAAAATCAGTTAATGAGGGAGTTGTTTTTAAATCCGCAGGATGAACCATCAGATAAAAACTAACCAAAATATAAAATAATAAAAATCTAATACGTTTAAAAAAATTGAGAGTTTGACGTCCACCAACCACAATAATATATTATGCAAATATATAAAACAGCATTATGTATTTTTATATTAAAATTCAAACCATATTTGTCTTGATAATAACAATAAAAAAAAATAATAATAACAAAACGTGTATCGTATACTTCATTTTCTCCAGAATGTGTCTTTTCCACGTGACAATAATATTATAGATACTCATTTATAACAATATGTATAAAGTATTATATTATTTTAAGGACCTCACTTTATGCATATATTTGAATGTATGTGTACCGGCTGTTTCCGGTCACAACTCGGAAATGTTTCCTATACTTTTTCACTCGGGAATAGTCGGGATTCGATGATGAAATAAAAACTCAGATCCAAAGACCGTACGAGCGACAATTCGCAGGCTCAGGAAGAGAATCCGTTTATATAGTTTCTGCCAAGTCCTTGCACGAGTACCCTGTAGCAAATTCGAGGGAGGGAGGCAATACAGAACTTTTATCTAATATGATATATTTACTTAATGTTCAAAAGAATTTAATATTGTTTTTACATATTTTTGCATATTGTACAATTATTCATTTACAATACGTTTACAACGCAATTTTGCTTAGCAATATCGCACAATACACGATTGTCTCCAAAAGTTTAAGCTTGTGGATCAGACAACAGTTCTTATCAATGTATCTTTTTACATAATATGTATTTGTCCGTTATAAACTATTAAATATTAACGCATCACGCATCATACATTAACTTCAATCAATACACATTCAATTAACAATATGAAACACTACAAATAAATGACAGTCCTAAATACAATCATAAGCTAGACATGTGCTCCGGCAATAGAATTTCACATCCACACCAATCCCGATAGGCTATGGTTTACAGAAATATCGTAAAAATATTTTTTGAAAATCTCCCTCCATCCCCCCCCCCAAAAAAAAAAAAAGAAAAAAGAAAAATTGAATATCCTCTGGGTCCGCTACTGTGCTTTCAAAATCGTGCGGTTAATTAAATATACTGCAT